>NC_090447.1:980020697-980645697 GCF_031143425.1 Pleurodeles waltl
AAATACACATATGGACTAGTTTGGGGATTTACCTCAGTACCTGTCAGGGAGACCGGATCCTCGGGGTTTGCGCCTGTTCCCAATATGTCCACCTCCTGGCAGCTCCAAACTCTAATAGCTAATATAGCACAGAGTTAAAGCATGGCCAAGTGGGGGATTGGGTTTTAGGTTGGGAACAGCGGGGAATGAGACCTGTGGGAGCAAGAGTTAATAACACAATAGCAAGATTATTCACATTGATTTTCATAAACTTTGTTCCAAATATTTATATACTGATAACATGAACGGTCAAGGTCTTTTCTACAACATGACTTTATTAGCTCCGAGGACCTGCAAAATAAAGAAGGATTATGCAAACTTTCATATGAGCATTTTTAGAATTACCTCTTATGATCTGAACATTGAACTTTCTCAAGTTAGTTCTTGGAATAGCAATTGTGTTGTAATAAGAATCAATGAACACATTAATTTGCATGAAGGAACTGCAATAGACTCACAAATAATACTGCAAGGTTATACTCTGTTCTGAATTTCAGAACTCAATAGTCTAGAAATTATTATGCATTTTAATATCAAGCTATGCATCAAGATTTCAATGCCTAGAAATGATCGCGCATTCTGCCGATCTGAACTTCAAGGGTTAAATATCAAGAATGAATCGCGCACACTGCTGCCGGTTCCACTATCAAGGTTTAAATGCCAAGATACTATCGCGCACTCTGCCGATCTGAACTGCAAGAGTTATTTGCCAGGAATGAATCGCGCACACAGTTGCCGATTCGTACATCAAGATTCAAATGCCATGAAATGATCGCGCACTCTGCTGATCTGTATTGCAAGAGTTAGATGCCAAGTATGAATCGCGCACATTGTTGCTGATTCGTACATCAAGATTCAAATGCCATGAAATGATCGCGCACTCTGCCGATCTGTATTGCAAGAGTTAAATGCCAAGAATGAATCGCACACACTGTTGCCGATTCGTACATCAAGATTCAAATGCCATGAAATGATCGCGCACTCTGCCGATCTGTATTGCAAGAGTTAAATGCCAAGAATGAATCGCACACACTGTTGCCGATTCGTACATCAAGATTCAAATGCCATGAAATGATCGCGCACTCTGCCGATCTGTATTGCAAGAGTTAAATGCCAAGAATGAATCGCACACACTGTTGCCGATTCGTACATCAAGATTCAAATGCCAGGAAATGATTGCGCACTCTGCCGATCTGTATTGCAAGAGTTAAATGCCAAGAATGAATCGCACACACTGTTGCCGATTCGTACATCAAGATTCAAATGCCATGAAATGATTGCGCACTCTGCCGATCTGTATGGCAAAAGTTAAATGCCAAGAATGAATCGCACACACTGTTGCTGATTCGTACATCAAGATTCAAATGTCATGAAATGATCGCGCACTCTGCCGATCTGTATGGCAAAAGTTAAATGCCAAGAATGAATTGCACACACTGTTGCCGATTCGTACATCAAGATTCAAATGCCAAGAAATGATCGCACACTCTCCTGATCTGTAATGCAAGAGTTAAATGCCAAGAAAACAATCGCACACGCAATTAACCAAAAGGCTCAGAACTCGAATATCTCTGAAAAGGGGGTTGGGGGCCTAACCCGACCTCCGTCTTACCGCCCTGCTTGAGGATCACCAGGATAATGAGGACAGGGCCTGGAAAATCCTAGGTAGGCCTCCAGACCAGGAGCTCAGGAAAATGCTACTGCTCTGCACCCGGACCTCTGAATAGTGAGCACGTGGAGCTGGGCTGGGTCCCTTAAATAGACCCAGACCCCACCCACGTGACACACCCAGCCAGACTGCAGGAAAGGATTCTAGAAGGGCTCAGAATAGGGACCACACACTAACCACTCCCTGTAATCCTGCAGCAAAGCCTTGAAAATGAACAATACATTGCAAATAGTTTTTATGACATTTCAAGATAAATCTCCGCAATGCAAAAGGTTAACATACTGCATCAACACACAATGCATGAATAATTACATTGCATAAGGATTGGCTTTTTGCATTACGTGGCCCGTAGAGCGCGCACTGTCCTGATGTTGACAGTACCTATTCCTAATCTAGTCAATGCACTGAGGCACTCAGACCAAGTCTTGCCACTAGAGCCTCATATTGCCACCTTGACAGGATATGCAGGTCTACAGGGAGTGGGCACAGTGCCACAGTTGTATAGCCACAGTGACTCTCCCACAGCCTGCACTCTGTCCCATACTGGCAGATACATTTGACAGGCCCTGGTCTCTTCAGGCTGGGCATACAGAATCTACATGACACTCACATTTCCATCACTTCCATGCATGACAGTACATCATGTGACCATCATCAATGTGGCTTGTGTGGCAACTTGATGGGCACAGTGAGACATGATAAGCCTTCCAGATCACAGTTTGGCGAAGCCAAATGTGGGGTGAAAGATCTATGGCATAATACACATTGCTGACAAGATCCTCAAATGACTCAGACAAGATGCATACACAGCTCATGACATCATGCACATACATGTTGTATAACATTTACAACCATCACAGACAAAGAAATGTCATTGTATGGCAGTAAAGTTTTATTACAACACACCATGAAGGGGTGAGAGGAAAAACTTTTCTGCCCGACCTCCCTACAACTGTATAAACCACACTAGAGGACAGAAAAAAGGAATACTGAGTGGGAGAATGCCATAGGGTCATACACTCATATGTAAAAACAGCCCTCACCCACAATTTGTGGCATGCTTCATCATAGGGCCCTGCTAACACACTCCGGTATATGTCCAATACGGAGTGGAGCAGTAAGGGTAGGGGAACATGAAACACATCAGACATAAACAACAAAATTGCACAGGGACTGAAGACGAACAACAGAAAATGTATAAAACTGTCTCAGGCTGATCACTTATCTAATTTATTCCTGTGTAGACTGGGCAGGATTAAAAGTATATCAGAGGTGGTGCTACCAGGGACTAACTACTTGTACACCCCAATGTCTGTGAAGGGTCAACATGTTTGGGCCATTTGGATCTGCCAACTAAGGTCATAAGGCCTTCATCAGGACCTTTGTCCTGTCCCGTTATTAATGTGTATCCCTACCTGTCCTTTATTCAGGAAATGTTGGTATCCGAGTTTTCTGAGATAATTTCTCATAAGTCTACACACTCTGTTATCTGTAGAAATAAACATAGAAACATATAAAGTGACAAAGGTCAGTATATGTCCTTTTTTTATATAAAAGCAGGGTATCAAAGTTTTTTAATGATTCTTAGTCCCATATCCCTTTTTGTATAGGCAAAGATATCTAAGGTGTACCAGTGGTTCCCTACTGTATATATGTCTGTAAGTGGCTGCCACAGTCTATTAAGGCCCACCGTGCTCCCCGGCTCTCTAGCCAAAGTCAGAAAAACACCAATCACAATAAGTAAGGTGAAAATAGTAGATGCTATTGACACTTACTGAGTTTTCATTATTACTCACTCTTTTCAGTGCCGGGTGGGAGCACCACCCTGTAGTCACACACTATATAAAGATAAAACACAATTATTTATATCAAAGAAAGCGGCTGTACGAAGAAAAGTATGGTATGGTCTCTGTGGTGCAAGTATTTATGCTCAAAATACATTCTCCTTGGAGGAGGGCATCAAACACCCTGTTTCCGTGCCTAATGAAGCCATCCACATCTTGTAAATCTTTTTATTATGCCCGTATTTTTCGAAATACCTGTTTTTTTTTTTTTTTCACTCCGTCACCCTTCAAAAAGTGCCCGTTCCTTCCTCACTATGAATCTGTGGCTGTATGTACAACCCGCCGGGCCTCCCGGGTTCCGCTGATGTTTGTTTCTCATGTAACTGATTTACCTAATTGATCCGAATATTGTATGTATATAGAGGTCTCAAAACAATTCAAAAGCTGTTCAATCCATCTTTATAATAAAATAAAATGTATGTATACTGCCTGCCAGCCCTTCTGGATAATACTCATTTAATCTGAAAAATCCTTTTGCGCCCTCCGAAATGGACGCTACGCCAGTATGGCGATTCCCCATTTGTCAGGTAAAAAACTACACCAGTCATGCTATCTCAAACACAGACCCCATTCCGATCTCCCCCCGCTCTCTCCTTACTTCGTCAAAGTTTGACGTGCTACCTTCTGTACCACTCCCTGGCTCCATGTAGATGCAATGTGATTGGGGAGGGAGCGGAAATAACTCCTTCCGCTTGTCACACGTTTACCGTAGAGTGCTGCAAGATTGATCTAGAGTGGTACTCTATGCACCATTCCAATAATGGCGGCCATCTTAGGAGGGTCGGGTGGACCTGATCTTCCCTGCAGTGAGATTGCTACTGCAATGCCGGACTCGGGAATTAAGTCTGGTCTGAAAAAATGGCAGTCATACTGAAGAAGGTTTTTGAACATTTGATAAATATAGGGGAAGACATCAAAATCACATAAATCGTTGAAATTCAGGAAAAAACGTTTCTGGGGACAGTTATAAATGAATGTAATCATTACTAGAATCATTTCCATGTACAGGGGAAATGGCGAGAATCATAGCAACTTGTAATGAAGATATTGTAATCATTTAGGGGAAATGCCCAGACAAAATTATTATATCATGGTATTTACTCCAAGGTCTATATCATAGGACGCTTTCATGTCATCTATTCACACCTTATAATAGGGTCCATTGAATGTTGTCATTTAATCCATTAATATGACTCTTAATGCGATAAATCCTTCGTTGTTCGTGATTAAATAATAGATCCCCTATATTGGCACCGTTATTAGATAGCGTTGGTTTGTCCAAAACACTCCAACTTAAGTCATCTAGTCCACGGGCTTTATCAACAAAGTGTGCTGTCATTTTGGTGTTAGTTTGTTTACATCTAAGGTTGCTCCTATGCTCCATGATTCTGATTTTGACCTTCCAGGTTGTCATCCCTATATAAGGAAGTTTGCATGGACACCATATCACATAAATGACTTTTTCCGAGTTACAATTAGTGTGCTTCATCTGCACCCAGGGTTTTGCTAGCCCTATGTCAATCGTTTTTGTGTTCTTGGTGAGGTGGCACACAGTACAACTGCCACATCTCGTGTGTCCTCTCACTGGCGGCATATCTCCTCTCGTGAGAATATTACTTGCAATTCTTTGCAGTGGTCTTGTGTGTACCAACAGATTGCGGAGATTGGCACTCTTCTTAAAGGAGAAAATGGGTCTTTCTATATTCATGCCATCACTGTTGAGAATTAGCCAATTCCTATTTATGATGCTCTTCACTCTATTAGAGACCGTATTGAAAGTGGTAAACCAAATGGATCGTTGATTTGGTGTTCTACTCCTTTCTTCCAAAAGGGTCTCCCTGTTGCAGTTTCTGGCTCTTTTCTGTGCTCTCTGACAATTTTTCAGTGGGTAGTCTTGTTGTATCAGTTTGTGTGTGAGAATCTCTGATTCCTTCCTGAAATCTCTTATTTCTGAGCAGTTTCTCGGAATCCGGAGAAACTGTCCATAGGGTAAATTTTCTCTCAAGGTTTTTGGATGGAAACTATTGAAGGACAGTAGACCGTTCCTGTCTGTGGGTTTATGATAAACCTTGGTAATAAGTTGGCCATCCCCAGGTGAGATTTCTAAATCTAGGAAAGGCAAATATTCTTTTGAAATAGTGGCTGTGAATAGGAGGAGTGGGTCCTGTTCATTGAGCCACTGAAGGAATTCATCCACTGACTGTCTGTCCCCTCTCCAAATCAAGAGGACATCGTCAATACAACAACGCCATAGTCTAATGTGCTTCTGCCAGGGTAGGTCATTTTGAAAGATAAATTTATGTTCAAAATCAGACACGTACAAGCATGCTAAAATCGGTGCGAAAGTACTTCCCATTGATGTACCATGGGTTTGTAAATAGAGTATTCCTTCATATTCAAAAAAGTTTTTTGTAAGGGCTAAGCATGCCAAATCGATAATGAATGCTCTTGGAGTGTTGTAATACCAATTCTGTTGGTACAGAATATCCTCAACCACTCTTAATGTCTCTGTCTGGGGGATATTAGTATATAAAGATTCTATATCTAAACCCACCAGAAAATCTTCTTCCTTATTGAAATCCAAATCTTTCATCAGACTCAGCACATCTTGTGTATCCTTTACGTAGGAGGGACTCCTCCAAACTATTGGTTTGAGGAAGAAATCACAAAACTGTGAGAGAGGCTCAAGTACTGATCCAATTCCAGATACTATCGGTCAGCCCGGGGGGGTCTGCTGGGCTTATGAACTTTAGGCAAGATATAGAAGTAGGGAGTTACTGGTCTTTTATTACATAGGAAGCTTCCTTCCTTTCTCTGTCAGCCACCCATTGTTGGTTGCTTCTTCCACCAAAATACTAATCTCCCTTTGGATGTCCGGGGTGGGATTCAGACTCAAGATCTGATAGTTACGATCATTCGAGAGGAGCTGAATGCACTCTTGATGATACACCTCCCTATTAAGGATTACAATGCTCCCCCCCCCTTTTCTGCTGGTTTTATTATAATGTCTGGATTTGAGTTGAGTTCTTCCAAAGCTTCTTTTTCCGATTTAGACAAATTCATGAAAGAATGTTGTTGTTCTTCTTGGCCAAGTTTCTCTATTTCTTTTATCACCGCTCTCTCAAAGACCGTAACCTCTTGAGGTAGTTGAGCTAAGTTAGGTGTAAAAGTCGATTTTAGATGGAAGATTGTATCTCTGTAGGAGTCTCTCTACATCCTCATCAAAGAATATCCTCAGACGGATGCGTCTGAAAAATTCAGCTAATTCCTGTCTCATTCTGAAGGTGTCCATCCTATTTGTGTGGACATAACCCAGTCCTTTATTGAGAACTTTTTCCTGTGCTGCTGTTTGAATGGTGTCAGAGAGGTTCATGATCAGATCTAATCTTTGCTGGTCCCAGGTAGGAATTCCCGTGAGATCAATCACTTGTTGATTTAGGTCATCCCATTGAACCCTTGGACCAGCTTTTTGTGGCATGCTTCATCATACCTGTCCTTTATTCAGGAAATTTTGGTATCCGAGGTTTATGAGATAATTTCTCATAAGTCTACACACTCTGTTATCTGTAGAAATAAACATAGAAACATATAAAGTGACAAAGGTCAGTATATGTCCTGTTTATCATATAAAAGTGGGGTATCAAAGTTTTTTAATGATTCTTAGCCCCATATCGCTTTTTGTATAGGCAAAGATATCTAAGGTGTGCCAGTGGTTCCCTACTGTATATATGTCTGTAAGTGGCTGCCACAGACTAATAAGGCCCACTGTGCTCCCTGGCTCTCTAGCCAAAGTCAGAAAACTACCAATCACAATAAGTAAGGTGAAAATAGTAGATGCTATTGACACTTACCGAGTTTTCATTATTACTCGCTCTTTTCAGTGCCGGGTGGGAGCACCACCCTGCAGTCACACACTATATAAAGATGAAAACACAATTATTTATATCAAAGAAAGTGGCTGTACGAAGAAAAGTATGGTATGGTCTCTGTGGTGCAAGTATTTATGCTCAAAATACATTCTCCTTGGAGGAGGGCATTAAACACCCTGTTTCCGTGCCTAATGGAGCCATCCCCATCTTGTAAATCTTTTTATAATGCCCGTATTTTCAAAATACCAGTTTTTTGTTTTTTTTTATTCCGTCACCCTTCAAAAAGTGACCGTTCCTTCCTCACTATGAATCTGTGGCTGTATGTACAACCCGCCGGTCCTCCGGGGTTCCGCATGATGTTTTTTCTCATGTAACTCATTTACCTAATAGATCTGTTTATTTTATGCATATAGAAGTCTCAAAACAATCCAAAAGCTGTTCAATCCATCTTTATAATAAAATAAAATGTATGTATACCGCCGCCAGCCCTTCTGGATACTACTCATTTAATCAGAAAAAACCTTTTTGCGCCCTCCGAAATGGATGCTACGGCAGTATGGTGATTCCCCGTATGTCGGGTGAAAAAGCACACAAGTCATGCTAGCTCAAACACAGACCGCATTCCGATCTCCCCCCGCTCTCTCCTTACTTCGTTAAAGGTGAAGTGCTGCCTTCTGTACGCTCCCCGGCTCCATGTAGAAGCAATGTGAGTGGGGAGGGAGTGGAAATAACTCCTTCCGCTTGTCACGTGTTTACCGTAGAATGTTGCGAGATTGATCCAGAGCGGTACTCTATGCACCATTCCAAAAATGGCGGCCATCTTAGGAGCATGACTTGTGTGGTTTTTCACCCGACATACGGGGAATCGCCATACTGGCGTAGCGTCCATTTCAAGTCATGTGAATTGTTCAAGTCATGTTAGTATTGCATGTCCTGGACACAGGGTCCTTCCAACATACAGAGGTCCTATCTGGTGGTATGTCCCAGCTTATGTTCAGTGAGGTGATGAAGGATTTCATCTCAGTAAAGTTGAAGCACATCAACAGCTATATTAGGTTCCCCCGACGTGAGGATTTAGCCAAAATGAAGGCTGACTTTTATGGTTTTGCCCACCTCCCACATGTGATGGGGCATTGATGGCACTCATGTTGGCTTCGTGTCACTGCAGGCCACTGAACAAGTCTATCACAACAGAAAGAACTTCCATTCCATCAACATGCAAGTTGTCTGGTTGGCAGATGTCTACATCTCAAGTGTATGCAACCATTTTCCTGGGTCAACCCATGATTCCTTTATAATGCGGAACAGCACCATACCTCAG
Organism: Pleurodeles waltl; assembly: GCF_031143425.1. Taxonomy (NCBI): domain Eukaryota; kingdom Metazoa; phylum Chordata; class Amphibia; order Caudata; family Salamandridae; genus Pleurodeles; species Pleurodeles waltl. The sequence goes on from NC_090447.1 coordinate 980,029,440, forward strand.
CTGATGTCACAACTGCAACCAGAGAGGGCCAGGCTGGTGGTAAGTCATGTCTGTCCTGATTGTGTGTGATGCAACATCAGGTGCTACAATCATGAAGTCAGTGACTCATTGTTGCACATTTGCCCCATTCCTTAACAGGAGGCTCAGCATATCCAAACCATCCTTGGTTATTGACACCACTGAGGAATCCAACTACGCCAGGGGAAGTCTGCTTCAAGGAGGGCCAAAGAAGAACACAACAGCCATTGGAGTGGGCTTTTGAGTTCCTGAAGGCCAGATTTTACTGTCTGGACAGGACTGGTGGAGCCCTCCTTTACTTACCTGGAAAGTGTGTCAGGTCACTGTAAAATGCTACATGCTGCGTAATATCACCCTGCGGAGGAACATCCGATACATCCCAGAGGAGGGGGATCCTGCAGGGCCACCAGGTGGGAATCCTGAAATGCCACTGAAGATGATAGTGGTGAAGAGGAAGGAGCTGACTTGCGAGAAGATCTCATCCACATCTACTTCTCATGAGTGCGAGTATGTCATGTGATGTCAGGGCTGTGACTGTAAAATAAACTATAGTTGTGAGAATGTGTGGAGCTTAGTGTTTTTCAAACAGTTAGGGAGCTGATACTCTGCAAAAATCAGCCAATGGCTGATTGATGAACTAGCTTTTGACACATCCCCACGCTGATGATGTTGCTTTGTTTATGTCAGATTCCTCATACTTTGCTTTCCAGATGTTTGCTATGTGACTTGTGTCATATGTATGGTTTCAAGCCTATACTCCTTGTTTCATCCTTTGTACAGGTACCTTCACCATGACATCTTCATTTGGGCATTTCAGAGTTGTGACATTGGCAGGTATGTGATGCTGTTCTGACATACGAAGTGGACATGGATTGTGCCAGGTAATGTAGGTCACAGAGTTTGGGTTTTAGCGATCTGTGCCAAGACAGCTTGCACAGTGTTTGGATGGAAGCTAAGAAGTGCACATTGGACTTGTTCTGTGTCCTGTGGTGGGCCTGATGCCTCCTGTGGTCAGAATATATGTAGCCCTAGACCACGACAAGTCAGTGCCCATTCACCCTGGCTAAACACTCTTTTTTGTATGACCTTTATATAGCTGTAGGTGTGTTTCATCATTGTAGGCCACAGTGCCTGTGCCAAAACATTGACATATTTTTGTGTCATACCACAAGATGAATGAGCATTGGATTATGATGACCCTGTGATCAGAAACTGTTGTACTGCCATCTGTCTGAATCTTGTATTATGTGATATTTGATAACTTTGGTGTGGTATGTGACAAGGCTCAAACTGTTGACATCAGCCACTTCAATATTTGCCTATTCTACAGGGCAATGTCTAGCGAATCCCTTCCTTCCATGGTCTGGGGGTCTATACCTGTAAATATGTTCTTTTACTCAGTATGAGTCAAACATTTATGATTTCCAATAGTTCAGACATATTGACAGCCTATGTACTGAACACTGTAATAACATTTCTACTTTGACCAGACACTTGTATGTATGTGTTTGTGTGGCATGGTTTTAATCCTGAGCTGGATACTGTACATGTAACATATCCCATCTTGAACAATTACATTGGATCATCGTTGTAAGGTGCACATGGTCTGACATCTCTACATGGCTAAATAGGAAATAAAAATCAGCAGACAATGAGTCAGAAATTGGTAATTTTATTGTGAAGCTACAACTAGCAGAAGATATACGTGACATGCATTAACAAAAAAATAAGAAATGTGAAGGGGTCAGTCATGGTGAATGAAATTAAAGGGATGCCGTGGTGAGTTTATTTAGGCAGAACTGGTGTAATCCTCGATTTAGAGCTCTGGGTGAGGAATTTTACCACAAACGTGTGACCTGTCAGCAAATAAATGTAGGAAGGAGAATAGCTGTAACATTAAGTCACATAGGAAGATCAATAGGGCCTTTTAATGGGATTCATTTGGATTTTATTAAAATGTCTGTTTGTAATGATAGTCTCACTGCAGCCAAACTGCTGTTATGAGAACTCATAGCCAGGTTTAGATTTCTGGTTTCTCTAGATTCAGAACAATGGACTAAATTTGATAATGAGATCCTTAGAATATTATGTGTGGCACTACAAGTGTAACAAAGATTGCATTGTAGTTATCAACCAGAAGCTTCAGGAATACTGGAGCAGCTTAACGAAAGTCTGAAATCTTGTTTGGTCAAAGTGTGTGTATCCACTTCTCTGAACTGGCCAGCTGCTTTGTCATTAGTATTGATGAGTCTCCAAAGCATGCCTGACAGGAGAGCATGATTGTTTCCACATGCAATACTCATGGGACGTGCCATGCAACTGCCTGCCCTGCCTGCAAATGCGCTTGTAAATATCACAGGTGACATCATTCTCAACTACTGCAAGGTGATGGCTGATGTGGTACATTTGGTCTCTCACCAAGTTGGAGCTGCCGCTGCCAATAAGTCATCAGCAGTGCCATAATCTTAACCCCAGTGACTGGGTCCTTATTAAAAAGCATGTTCCAAAATCCTGTTTGGAGCCGCGGTGGAAAGGGCCCTATCAGGTCATTCAGATTACTAACACTGCCATGAAATGTAGTGGACTCACGCCTCTCACACCCAAAGGGTGAGGTGTCCACTTAATGAGGCGGTGACATTTGAGCCTAGTGTGCAACCGCCTTTTTCTGTATGCCCTGAAGGACCAGAGGGAGAGATGTTCATCAGAATTTATTGCATGTTCAAGTTTCTGAAATCTCACAAAGTGCTGTGAAAGTATCCCCAGAAGACAAAGATCTGAGAACTGAAAGAGGGAAAGTTACTGAATCACAACCAGTGCAACCGGATGATCCTGGTGAAGAAAGAAGCATGAGAAGTGAGAAATTAGAAAGGAAAGAAGAATGGCCAAGGAGCAGGAGACAACTGAAATCTAGTGAATCAGCTGAACTCATACTACCACAACCCTTCAGCGAAGAAACTGAATCTAGTACCATACGTGATACAGAAGATCAACAGACACCAAGGAGACCTAAGGGCGCAAGAGATTCCTGGCATGGGTATTCAACAACTGAATGGACTTATTACCCTGATAATGTGCCTATTCTGACAGTTTATGAGCCAAAATGAACTGACACAAGGACCACTTAAACTTGCATGAGATGCCACATTAGCACAGCACAAAATTCTAACTCTTGAAACAAACTTCACAATTAAGCTTGACATCTGACTGGCTCAATATCAACTATACTCGATTTTCTGACCTATGAAGTGGGTCTAAACAGAACTACTGAAAAAGACTGTGACAGCTGATAAGTGAGCATGAGAATTATTGTGTAAAAAAAATAAAAACGAATTTAAAAGAACTCCCTACGGTCAAGGTTGCAGTAGAAGTGTAGGATTGACATACTTAGAAGAAGATGAGCAGGGCTAAGGATGACTAACAAAGCCTACTGTAGATAAGCTGAGTGAAATAACTGCAAGTTAAATCATCAAAGGTTTTGCCTGTTACACAAGTAGAAATCAGCACAAAATTAAATTTGCCTGCTGCTATAGCCTACAGAAGGTTTGACTATAGACAAACATGCATTCCTTACCAAGGCTACATGTAAAATAGTATTTGCTGTTACGCTAATAGTTACTCTGTTAGCATGTACAGTTATTTTAGTTGGTATGAGTATTACCATTGAAATAGAAACACTTAGAGCTACACCTGCACCCACAACACTAGTACTGACAGTAGATGAGAGAACATTAAACTCTTCATTTATAGATGCTTCAGAGGGGGGTTTCTCATCAAACATTTATTTTAGACTAGTTCAAGAATACACACAAACTCTAGATGCTACAGATTGCTATGTTTGTGCACACTCGCTTGCTTCAGCTACTGGGGATGTGACCTGCCATCACATAACCCTTTCATATACAGTTAATGTAGTAAACTGCTTAGTGTATTTTATAGACAAAATCATTTTGAATATTATGTTTCCAATATGACTTCATCCTTTTTGAAGCTGAAGTCCCTCTTCACAAAATAATTATCCTCACCTATACGCTAAGCAGATGGAGACAGTCTGTTTTTTCTTTAGGTCCCCAGTAAAGATAGGCACTGTTAAGGCATATGAACACAATTTGCCACGCTCAATGAAGCCATTAGAAAATAAATTAATCCAGGCATTTGAGGGAAGCAAAGCTACATGCTTCATAAGGCAACAAAGCAAGAAGATGTTTCAAAGAATGTGTGGAAAGAGGCAGAAGATGAGTATAAAATGAAAATGATATGCCCAAATTGGGATTAGACAGATGACAGGAAAGGGAACTATGCTTTCATAAAAGGAGAAATTGTGTTAGAACAAGACACATGGGGATAAGTAGCTGGGAACATATATTTGTAGTTCTTGGATGACCTGTTCAAATATTAACTGCAGAGGAACCAGTTATCCCTGGAGCATCTTTTGTTTAAGGACTAGATGCATTTTTTCAATTACCAGCTGATAGGGAGGGTGTTTGTTATTTAGCTTTATTGTTCTCTAAAATGGATCATGTAAATAGTGTTGCTGCTCGAACAATGAGTTCATCTCACAGACATAAACATAGTAGAATTGATGAGACACAATTAGTGCGAGAAATATTTGGCGCAATCATTCCCCCAGTGGTGTAGTAGTCCTAAATGATGAGGAAATCAAAAAACTGTCTACAGTACTAGATAAGTTAGCCACTAGTACATCTGATGCTTTGCTGGCAGTTAAAAGAAAATTAGTAGCTATCACATCAATGGCATTGCTATTGCAAGATCGATTAGCTTTAGACATACTGCTTGCAAAGAAACGCATAGCCTGTAAGATGCAGAAAGCACAACATTGTTGTACATACATACCAGACAAGAGTAAAATGACAGGATAATTTACCAAGAAAAGTTCTGACTTTAAGCCTGAAATGAAAAACTTAGGCCCAAATTTATGAAGGTCTTAGCTCCAACTATCGCCACAATAGCATCATTTTTTAATGCTAATGTGGCAATAGTGTGGCAAAAACGCTGCACTATATTTACAAAGTGGTGCAATGCACGCATTGCACCACTTTGTAAACCCTTGCGCCACATTATGACTGCGCTGGGCATAATTTATGTATGTAAGGGGGCGTTCCCCTGTTAGGGGGCCCACAAAAATGTTGCTGTAGAATCTACGAGATTCCACTGCGCCATTTTTAGAGGCATTTTTAATGCCTGCACAGAGTAAGTGTTAAAAGGAGGCACACCATCATTTGTAATGGGCTTCTATGTACTTTGCAGGATTAGCGCCAACATTTTGACGCTATTGTCCCTAACCTGTGCCATGGTGTGCCGGATGTTAAATGTGGTGCACACATGGTTGCGTTAGGAGGCGCAAATGGCCGCAAGAAAAGTGGCGCTTCATGTGATGAATCACCACTTTTCTTTCATCTGGCCCTTAGAAACAAACAGTATGTAAGAAGCATCAGGCAAAGGAGCTACTGCTAAAAGTAGCAGGCTTGGAAAGTTGGTAATGGATTTTTAGGGTTTATACAAGCCTATCTTTATTATTTGCACTTGCTTAATATGCTTAATTGCTATACATACATAAAGGATTTAGATATTACTTAATGTTAGAAACTGGGTTTTTGGTTGGTAGTCAGGTTACCCCCTGTCCAAGCAAGGACCCTCACTCTAGTCAGGGTAAGTCACACACAATCCAAATGATCCTGTGCCCACCCTCTGGTAGCTTGGCACTGAGCAGTCAGACTTAACTTAGAAGGCAATGTGTAAAGTATTTGTGCAATAAATCATAACACAATATGGCACCACAAAAATACACCACACAGTGTTTAGAAAAATATATAATATTTATCTGGTTATTTGCAGGTAAAAAAACGATAAAAGATGAAATATAAATTTGTAGAGATATCACTGAAAAGTGATATAAAGTGTCTTAAGTCTTTAAAAAGCAAACAAAGTCTCTTTCAAGCACAAAGTACCTGGTTTGGAGTGGAAAATCTCCGCAGAAGGCCGCAGAGGAGAAGATGCGTGGAAAAATAGTGTGTGCGTTGGTTTCACCCCTTCACACACGGACTTGCGTCGTTATTTTTCACGCGGGGAAGGCGTGCGTCGTTTTGTGGGGAAAATGGTGGGTTGTCGGTTTCGCCCCTTCACACACGGGCTTGCATCGTTTTTTTTCACGCTGGGAAGATGTGTGTTGTTTTCTGGCGCGCGGGCAGGTCTCCTCTATGGTTCGCGGGATTCCAAGATGTCCCGGGGTCTGTGCGTGGAATCCTAGGCTTGTTATCCGGCTGCGCGACATTCCGGTGGGCTGTGCGTGGAATTTTCTCCTTCACCGCAGGCATCACGTCGATTTCCTCTCTGGAAGTCGGGTGGCGTTGTCCAGGCAGGCCGTGCATCGAAGTTAGGGTCACATCGCAAGCGCCACGTCGATCTTTTCCTTGCGGGGTCGAGCGGTGTCTTTCCGGATCGGCGTGTGGTGAATTATTTACCGCGGAGCAAGCTGTGCGTCAAATTATTCGGCGCACAAGGAGTCCATTTGAAAAAGAGAAGTCTTTTTGGTCCTGAGACTTCAGGGAACAAGAGAAAAGCTCTATCCAAGCCTTTGGAGAGCACTTCTGCAGCAAGGCAAGAGTTCAGCAAGGCAGCAGGCCAACAGCAAGGCAGCAGTCCTTTGTAGAAAGCAGTCAGGTGAGTCCTTTGAGCAGCCAGGCAGTTCTTCTTGGCAAGATGCAGGTTCTGGTTCAGGTTTCTTCTCCAGCAAGTGTCTGTGGTGGTAGGGCAGAGGCCCTGTTTTATACTAAAATGTGCCTTTGAAGTGGGGGGGGACTTCAAAGAGGGGCCTAGAAGTGCACCAGGCCCCCTTTCTGTTCAATCCTGTCTGCCAGGGCCCCAGTAGGGGGTGTGGAAGTCCTTTGTGTGAGGGAAGGCCCTCCACCCTCCCAGCCCAGGAAGACCCATTCAAAATGCAGATGCATGCAAGTGAGGCTGAGTACCCTGTGTTTGGGGTGTGTCTGAGTGAATGCACAAGGAGCTGTCAACTAAACCTAGCCAGACGTGGATTGTAAGGCACAGAAAGATTTAAGCGCAGAGAAATGCTCACTTTCTAAAAGTGGCATTTCTAAAATAGTAATATTAAATCCAACTTCACCAGTCAGCAGGATTTTGTATTACTATTCTGGCCATACTAAATATGGCCTTCCTACTCCTTTCAGATCCGCAGCTACCACTTCAACAAAGTATGAGGGCAGCCCCAATGTTAGCCTATGAAGGGAGCAGGCCTCACAGTAGTGTAAAAACGAATTTAGGAGTTTTACACTATCAGGACATATAAACTACACAGGTACATGTCCTGCCTTTTACCCACACAGCACCCTGCTCTAGGGGTTACCTAGGGCACACATTAGGGGTGACTTATATGTAGAAAAAAGGGAGTTTTAGGCTTGGCAAGTACTTTTAAATGCCAAGTCGAAGTGGCAGTGAAACTGCACACACAGGCCTTGCAATGGCAGGCCTGAGACAAGGTGAAGGGGCTACTTAAGTGGGTGGCACAACCAGTGCTGCAGGCCCACTAGTAGCATTTATCTACAGGCCCTAGGCACATATAGTGCACTCTACTAGGGTCTTAGAAGTAAATCAAATAGCCAATCATGGATAAACCAATCAACAGTACAATTTACACAGGGAGCATATGCACTTTAGCACTGGTTAGCAGTGGTAAAGTGCCCAGAGTTCAAAAGCCAACAACAACAGGTCAGAAAAAATAGGAGGAAGGAGGCAAAAAGTTTGGGGATGACCCTGTAAAAAGGCCAGGTCCAACACTTAACAAGAAAGAAAAGTAAAGAAAGGAAAAGACAAAGGAGAGAAGAAGTAGAAACTGAAGAAAGACTACGGCTTGCAAATCGCTAAAGGAGATGCAAACCTTAACAAGTAAGATAGATGACTCAGCAAAGGGAAAGGGTGCACCTTAGAGATTTATTGATGATGAAGTGTGATGGTTATTTTAGCCATCAGACGGGAATTAATGGGACGAATTTTCTTAAATTGCAAATTAAACACATTTACGTCAAAGTGCAAATTTTATGCTGAATAATACACATATAATAAATGCAAATTTGTAGTAGATAATCATATTTGGACATGGTAAGCACATAATTGAAGTAACTGACTTAAGTTGGTCTGACTATTAATGCCCTAATAAATGTATATATTATACATTGGGGTTAAGATGTCTGTTTTCACATTAAACTGTTGTGTTGCACAATCATTTTTTCGCTTCCACTGCAGATGCTGTAACCTTCCAGATACCTTATGTTAGTTAGTGAATAGGTATTTGTTATGTATTAGACAACTGATAGAGAGGTTCTATGTGGGAGGAGAGGAGAATGCAGGAAATGTGACTTGTGGGAAGAACTGTCTGAACCACAAAAAGTGCCTAGTGTATTATTTAAAGGACACAATTCTGTGTTTCTTAGCAAATGCATGAGTAACTAGGAAGTTTACCTTCTCCCACAGTTTGCTGAGAATTAAAGTTTACCTTCTCCCACAGTTTGCTGAGAATTAATTGGCTGTTGGGAATGGGGAATACAAATATTGCTGCAATTATGTTATATTATCATCTGTTACTTAGATCCGTTGGAGAACTTTCAGGAGAGACCCCATTCGGGCCCTTCCCATCTCTCACTTAGACGCTAGGTATGCCTGCTGATTTACAGATGAGAATGCGTTCCAGCTTTTGCTAAATTCCAAGGCTAAGGCTTCATGTCTGTGCATTTCTATTTCTCACATCAAAACCCCACATTTGAGTTTCTGAAACTGACACCTTAACTTGCTCAATGAAGAAACTAACGTCCAATGCCTAAACCTCTATAACTTTAGTCTAAGGGTTTTCTTTATGGGACACACGTGCTGTATTTTCTCTATTTAATGTGAAATTCGTACTGGTGTGGTATAATGACTTGTTTTTTAAATACCGACTATTGGATATTATTACTCACTTATAAAAATAAATCAGTTTTGAATAATCTGTTACTAAAACTCTTTAACTCAAACCAATTCAGCTTATTGATTCTTGTGAAGCCCCAATCGGACTTCACTGTTTATGGTGTTTGATGTAAATGATTGCTCCTTCTCAATTCTCCTGTCAACGAACAAAGGTCAAGGCCACCAATGGCGGTGTTATTTAATGATTATACTCAGAGGTTACGATATAAGAATCCCTACTCCAGCATAAGCAATTCACTTGGAGTGGTTTTCCTGCTTTCATTTTTTTAATTTACTGCCTCCTCACTTCATGATTTCTAATTTCTGCCAGGTGGATAATCCAACATTATGGTGTGCTGAGTAGTTCTAACGCAGAAAGGAAACATCTTCATCTATGTTTCAGTTAGGAAGATGAGGTCAATGTTATCTGACATAATTATATCTGTAAATCCTGTGCAATGCTTTACTGATAATCTGGAGTTATTTTAATGTATTTGAAGGATGATTCTTCTATTCTGTTATTCAGGGTTGCTAGAATTTTCTCTACTCTCTACTATTACTTGCTGTTGCTCTTTTCTTTATGTTATGTGTTTGGCAAGGTGTGGTTCCCTTGTGCTGTGTTTTTCATTGTTAATGGGTCATACTCTTGAACTGGTCCTCAATATATATATATTTTTTTAAATTAGAAATGGGTTTGTTGGTTTTATCAGAGCATGGCTCTCTTTTGCAAATCTGGACTCCTCCATTAATTTAGTGGAGAAGCAAGTATGCACATAAGTGAGATGGAGAGTTGGATCCAGTTTCACAGAACCTATCGACACCACAACACTGCAGGGAATTCTATAGCACTACACGGCATGAACAGTAAAATAGACATATATTCAGCAATATATTTACTAAGATTTACACTGATTATGTCATTGACTGAGCTTGTGGAAAGAAAATGCATTTTACCACATCATTAAGTGTTATGTCACAGCACAATGGCAAGGGTGTGGGGTCCTGAATGACATTTGTAGTCATGGTATAACTTGTGCTACAAATGTGAAAAGAGGACAACTACCTACTGATAAGTGCACCAGATATGAATGTTTTGTAGAAATTACACTTCGTGCATGCTACTATAATATGATACTTGCCTTTTGTTTTCACCTGGTTTCATTTGCTCTTAGGATTCCATGCTAATCCATCTCATGTAACTTTGGTAGATCTGGTTTGCAAGAAATACCATGGCTGTTTACTTTTTTAAAGCCCGGTTACACCTCACTGCCATTCGTAATCAGGGGTTTGACCCCAAGACAAAAATCTATTTGACATTGTGATCGCATCAACTTTCTTGTGCAATATATACGTTGATAACACTGCTTTTTGCACTGCTTTGCATCTTGTGAGCTCCAACCTAAACAGTTTGCTGTCTACAAATAGCCATGGTTGTCCATGTATATATAAGGTTATTGGCATATCACCTCACTTCCTAGATGAGGGTGTCAGTCTTGGACAATTTGAAGTTGTGGTCAAAATGATCAGACTCAATTGAAAATCTGTTTCCATATTCAAGAGGAGAACTACTCTCTACTCTAGGTAATCTGCAAAGTGCTGCAATGCCAGATGCAAATCTGCCACTACAATATTATGCAAGAATATAAACTTTAAAGGAGGGTGAAAAATTATGAGTAAATGGCGCCCCTACTTTCTAATCTAATTGCCTTTGAATAACTAATTTACGGTGCTCTGCACTAGGGTTTCACCCTCTAAACTACCCGAAATGGTAACGAAGTTACCCAATATTTTACAAATTGTGAAGGCACACCTATAACAGTTTATAGATAACAATATACATTTTATATCAGATAGAGATTGGATTGGAAATGTATATATTGAATTAAACTTTCATTTAAATTCCTTTACTTACATTAATCTGTTGAATTTTGGAGCACGTATCTCATCCTAATTTTTTTCGAAATCTACGTAAGAACATTTCAAAAGCGGTCAATAATTAAAGTATAGGTTATGTATAGGATATATTTTAGAAATGGATATCATTAGTACGAAAATAAATTGCTCGGAAACTTGAGGCTAGGGAGGTAGCGAGTGAATACAAAACAATCGGGCAAAGGCACTCACAATGGTGAAAGTTAGTCCATTTTTATGTACACGGACACAAACGATTTTGTAGTCCGTTGTTAATTGCCATAGAAGAACTGCAGAGTATAAATAAGACCGAGTCGGTTGAACTCGGTTCGGAAAAAACAAACCAGTCAGCCGGCATACTCGCGAATGATGAAATATCATTGACAGTTGAGATATGAGCTGGAATGGAGATACGTGATACTAATACACAGGGATAATGAGATTATAGGAACAGTTGCTGATTTTGGATCTCATTATAATAGATACAATTGGAGACGAAGTTGGGTGGAAATAACATACAATACATGTGGAATTGTAACATGGAGTTCGGTTAGTTTTACAAGAGGAAATATGTTGACAGATGTACATCTATATAATAGACAAAAGACACAATGATCAGAGATGTATTCTTTTATTTACTTTTAGCTATAATTCATTCATATTGAAAATGATACAATGAAACAAGGTACTGTAGGAGGAACACAGCATTGGATGTGAAGGTATTTTGCATTATAAACTTATTTGGTTTGAATGTAAGTGAGAGTTGGGACCTAAAGGGATATATGAGATTAAGTTTGTTACTCTGTCACAGGATATAGTTCAAGATATTTCAACTTGAGTTAATTGGTTTCAGTAGTGGATTTAATTCTATTTTTAATTTTATTTTTATTTTTCGAGTTTACTTTGTGCTTTCTGAACTAACATTATTTGGAGTTTATGTGAAGTCACAAATGGATGATTTATACAGTTCCCACCACTTTATACAGGTGTATTATTAACAATGGGATATGAAGTACAATGTTTATGTGAATTTTGTTTTTTTGATGTATCAGTTATGAGTACATTATTTTGGAAGGTCCTGAAACACAGCATTGGATGTGAAGGTCCTGAAGAAATCCAGGGGTACTCCCCGGATGAAACACGTGTTGACAAGTAAGAGAATTTTGGAAGAGAATATTGATGGACATGTAAGAGATTATTGAGGACCATTCAAGTCAATCTATGGAATATCAAGTGGGATCATTTGAGACTGGATGGATTGGAAAGTGCATTTGGAATTATGAACTTGGTATTGTAAATAACTATCGAAGGAGCATATAATTTGGACTGCTGGTTTTCAGTTTTATTAAATGTTTATTGGAACTAAATACGGATTCTAATTTGGATTTATACGCTAGTATTGTGTTTGGAAAATACATTTCTGGTAAATCTCTATCTGATATAAAATGTATATAGTTATCTATAAACTGTTATACGTGTGCCTTCACAATTTGTAAAATATTATGCAAGAGGTTGATTATACTTATGTTTAAAACTGATAGATTACTGGGGGTAAATCAGATGACCTTTTAAAGTTCATATCATAAGGGGGAGTGTTTACACCTCTTATGCAGGATGAGGTGGAGTACATGCAGCGATCTGGCAGATATAACAGTAGCAGGATTGTTAAAGCCATTATTAGAAGCATTAGAAGCTGTGCCAGATAGAACAATATATCAAACTATAGAAACAAAAAATCCAAAATGAATAAGTCACCATAAAGGCAATATATGGAGTGATATTATAATAGAAAAGAAAAAAGAAAGCAGAAGGAGAAAAAAGAGAGAATAAAAAAGAAGACAGTGGAAAGAAGACAGTAAGAAGGATCTCAGGTACATGATGAGGAAAAATTATAATATATTAAGAGATGATAATATATTATACTAAAATTTGAGTGAAATAGGAGAGTTGTTTTCAATAGGATCTTTGAGGCCCGCCACATTAAACTGGAAAGGATGTTTACTGTTGATGGAGTTGGAGAGCCTTGGAGTAGGAGAGACAATGGAGCATCCTGGCAACATGGTCTCATAGAGAGTAGGATCTTTCCCTTAGAATTGCTGCACATAGCATAAAAATATGACGCAAAACGTAACTGTAAAACCTTTGGAATGTATTTTTTCATGTTTTCCCTTATTTTGACCTTTGAAAGATTACAAATGGAGAGACTGTAGTTCAAAAGTATGTAAAATATTCTTATTTCAGTGTATTTTGCATTTCATCTGGAAAGATTCTCATACAGATTTGTTCTCTCTGCTCTTATGATCTCAGGGTAATTTGAATCTCTGTTGTTGCATACACATATAAGCCAGTAATAAGGCTTTATGGTAGGAGGATCACTTAAATATATACTATTATTCATGGAGAGGAGGTATTATGACAGCAATTAGGAGGAAAGGAAAATACTGCGCTATACATGTTGTATTCTGGGTGAACTGTGTTCAACCTTTGCTCTTCATTAAGATCAGGTCAGTAATTAGTTATGCTGCCAGCAGCCCTGTAATGTGGGGAACGCGTTGGCACCAGTGCAAGGTCACGCTCTTTTGTTTGTTGTTCGACTGGAATTCCAAAATATGTGTTGTGGTGGTCATAACTGCAGAATAAAATTGTGTGTTTGACTCCGTCCTTCCTTGTTTCTTTTTTATTTACTTTTTTTTGTAAAACATTTTGATATTGGTCCTGTTTTTCTACTCTATTCGTTCTTATTATGAATTTTTTAAATTTTATTGGGCTGTTCGCATTTTGTCGTTTCCTGTCTGATATCGACTGGTTTCATTTAGTGGCCAAAGTGCCGCCGCTATTATGTGTGTTTTCTAGGAAGTATGCTTACAGAAATAAATTCCACGTTATGTGCATAAGCGTCTTTTGGGGGCTAGTAAGCACTATATACATTGGTCACAACACGATGCTATAATAGACTACATGCGATGGAGCACTGCATTTTAGTTCCTGAAACGTTTAGATTCACATATTTTATAATACTGCAGTTTGTTGTGATTTTGCAACAACTCTCATTGTTGTTCTCTACTCGTCATAGGCTGCTTATTTTAGCCGACTAATTTCAAACACAGAATTGAAAAAAATAATTACGGAAATTAGTAAACTAGAGAATGGAAATTATAATTTGTAATAATCTGCAAAGTATGTATTTTTATTCTACTGTCACTGTGGGGGTGAAAACTGAAAGGAAAAAAGAAACTCAGAAAATGTTTATTTCCAAATGTTACATGAAGGAGTCAGCATTGCAGCATATGCTTATTATATAAAAGAACTTGTAAGGCCAATAATATAAAATGTCAATATTTAAGCCACAAAGCCTGACATTAGAATCTTTGTAGCCAAATGCTGAATATCAATGAAAGCTCAGTGCCCAAGGCTAAACCTGGGGGCTAAATGTTCACTGGTCCTTGTTAAGTCTGTGACAGTCTTAAAGATATTGAAAACCATGTTGATTGTAAACTCTGATTAAAAAAGATCTTTATTATCAATTTCTGAAATATTAAATGGTTAATAAAAGAAAAGAAATATGCAAATATGTTTGCCAAAATGTTTTCTGACAGAGACTTTGTGGCAGCTTTTTCATTGCTCAGTGATGTGGGTTGCATCGTTTTTCTTCACAAAACAATCAAAAGCAGCACTGGCGAAAGCAATATATCAGGCTGTGTCAAGGTGGTGTAATAGTTACATTTTTATAATGTTTATTGTAGGCAGATACCACAAAAAATACACAGAAAAAAACAAAACACGCCACTGCTAAATGTGATGGCCGTGCGCTTGCAATAAAAAAATGAAATATAAAGATAAATCAACTGTTTCATATAATTTTGATTGATTAGTACAGTTGCTTTGTAGTAGGCAGGCGTACTATAAACACTCTTTAGTTTTAATGCACCTCTCAGCAACATACAATCTCTGTGCAAAGAAAAAATACTATTGTCCTTGAATTACTGTAACCTGAAGACATAGCAAAGTAAAGCATTAGCCTACCAGGCCTGGCTCTGTAGTACACTTCTTTACAGGTGGATGTGCACACGTTAAACAAGAAAAACGCTGTCACTCACAGTTTGGGCAGGTGAGGTGTGCTAACCCATTGCCCTGTGCTTCAGAGGGTGAAAGCAAACTGGGAGTGACTGTTGAACAGACTAACAAATGAAGATGGCTGACCATCAAAACCTTGAAATATGTATATATTTATGTACTTTTTTATTTCCATGTTTTTATTACATGTGGCTGGTGAACAACTGAAGCTGTCTCTAGGCCAGACTTAAAAATCAGGTACTGAAGCAGAAATGTATGTTATGACGTCCATTTGCTCTCACCCTTAGCCCCTTGGCCCTCACTGCCAGTGCAAGCACAACTGGCGCCACGAAAGGTTAAAAAAAAACTCAAAGCAGAAAGTTCAGTACTTACATTGGCAGCAGAGAGCGCACTTGTAGAAAACTAAACTTTAACTGTATTCACTGAGGTGAATCTATATACCTGTTTTGCATCATCTGCCTACAAAAGAAGATAACTTCCCATTCACAATGTAGGTAGCACTACCTTAGCTTTAGAAAGTGCATGAAAAGATATCCCTTTATTTGAAGGAAGAATAATTGAAACAGGCTGCCTACGCTCAAGTTAAAGAATCCGGAGCTCAGTCTGATAACTTCAAAGGCCATACAAAGCACACAACGTGTGGGATGTGGAGCGAAATTAGATGTAGAACTTCTAGACCTACTCACAGCAGGAACATTGAAAATCTTCAATAGGTCGGAAAAACGATAAAGAACCACTTTTGTACCTGTATTTAGGTTCAACATACTACATAAAATGGCACACAGGTCCCTTTCCAAGAAAGGGGGACTTACCAATAATTCATATGATTATTTTCCTATTCGTGTTCGTTTTTCCTACAGGCTTCAACGAAAGGAAGTGCTGGATTATGTCCAAAAGGCTTAAAAGTTGCTGGAGTGAATTGCTGCTCTTTTTAAGGCATATTTGTTCTCTAAATCAATGGATTCATGTTTGGTTTTGCAAACTTTAATGACTGGCAGAAGACTTTTACACATCCAAGACAATTACGTGACATTATTTGCCTTGTATAGCACCAACCTTCATTTCCATCTCATGGTAGTACATTCTCAATCTGGACACCATTTTCTGTGGAACTGGAAAAGCTACACATGGCAGCTACTTCAGTTAACCTGGCGAGATAGTTTCTGGTGACAAGAATCTCTGCTTTTTGCTGTTTTCAGATTAATAAAGTTGGCTGAGATTTTACAATCCTTCTCTTAGGAAATGATACCTCGAGTCAGTTGCTATATGTAAAGCACAAAGGGAAAGCATAATGCAGCACATATAGAAAGAGGAAGTAGCAAGGATAAATAAAGATATTTCTCCTCATTAAGCCCCCCCCTTGTGAGGCGTAAGGTTTTGACGTATTCCCAGGTTTACAAGTTATTGTCAATTTGGGAATGTGTTGAAATCCAACTGAGGTGTGTGGGAACACCCACACTATGCCCATGGAACGCCTTGCCAGGGCACAGTAAGGCAATGCAGCAATTTGCTTGGAACTGGCGCATCTCCATCAACGCCACTGCATCACTGCTGCTGCGAGGATCGAGGACATCACCACCGGCGCAGTGCATCACCTCCATTTCCAATGCATTTCTGACTTTGTGCAGATCAGAGACAAAGCATCGCCTACATGCTAAGGATCAATGACGACACCTCGTCTACTCTGCTCTTCGCATCTTCCTTGATGTCTAAGCAAACAAGGCATTTTACAGTGGGCCAAGGAGGGTGCCTATATCCGACCCACACTCCATTGTGGCCAGCTTGAACTTTCAGATTTGACTTGGTCTAGCTCAACCAGATTGCCCCAGTTGGCACTTTATGCTTTTAAGCACCACATTTCAGTTTATTCTTTAAAAATGCATAACTCTGGATCTACGTATTGGATTTTTGTTGTTTTCTGGACTTGTTTTGTTCATTAAAATAAGTTATAATTTTCTAAACAGGTGTAATATCTTTTTGTGTGTTTTTCCCACTGTTTCACTGTTTGAAGGGTTGCACAAATACTTAACACATTGCCTCTTAAGTTAAGCCTGATTTCGCTGGGCCAAGCACCTGGCTGAGGAGCACAGGTTAATTTAGGGTGTGATGATAGGATTGTGGTTCCTACATGGCCAGGGTGCGTATCTCTACCAACCAGAAACCCAATTTCTAACACTAGCCAATGGTCACTTACCCCTCCCTTTAACCTTTCCCTCCCTCCTTTCTACTGTTATTGGGGCAGGGCTGAGTGTATTAAACTGCAAGAGCAGAAGCTACAAGGTTCTGTAAAACACTTCTTCTAAATATTGGTCTGTAGCTTTTTGGAACAGAATTTAATCACTGTCAAAAGTATTTATTTATATAGAGATCCATACAGACCTACAATGACCCCACCTTTTTTAAGTACGGAATATTATGACCTCTCCCACAAAAATGTGTACATTTCCACATACATCAAAGGTTGACACAGCCCCAGATAAAGAACCAATACAATTTTAAAAAGAAAATGCAAGTGAAACAAGAGTGAGGAATTCACTCCTAAAGCACTGAGGCACATAGGCGGTCATTCTGACTGCGGCGGGCGGCGGTCGCCGCCCGCCATGCGGTTACCGCCGAATGGCCGCTCCGCGGTCAGGAGACTGCGGCGGCCATTCTGGCTTTCCCGCTGGGCCAGCGGGCGACCGCCAAAAGGCCGCCCGCCGGCCCAGCGGGAAAGCCCCTGCAACGAGGAAGCCGGCTCCGAATGGAGCCGGCGGAGTTGCAGGGGTGCGACGGGTGCAGTGGCACCCGTCGCGATTTTCACTGTCTGCAAAGCAGACAGTGAAAATCTGTATGGGGCCCTGTTAGGGGGCCCCACAACACCCGTTCCCGCCATCCTGGTTCTGGCGGTGAAAACCGCCAGAAACAGGATGGCGGGAAGGGGGTCGGAATCCCCATGGCGGCGCTGCAAGCAGCGCCGCCATGGAGGATTCCCTGGGCCAGGGGAAAACCTGCGGGAAACCGCCGGTTCCCCTTTTCTGACCGCGGCTTTACCGCCGGGGTCAGAATAGCCCAGGAAGCACCGCCAGCTTGTTGGCGGTGCTTCCGCTGCCCTCCGCCCTGGCGGTCAGAGACCGCCAGGGTTGGAATGAGGGCCATAGTGTCTTGTCAGTTCAGTTTTTAAAAGATAAACTCAGTCCATAATGCCTGAAGCTTGCTATTTCAACATCAGCTGTCTCCGACCCTGACTGACTCCTTCATTTTATGGTGGTACTTGTCATCCCTTTCCAATATGTGCTGGGGAAAGACACCAGTATGAGAAGGCTCATACCCCCACTCCATTCTAGACATAGGAAGAACACCCAAGAATATCCAGTGGAAACAACCCCCACTCCCCCATCAAACACCTCCATAGCAATGCTGCTGCCAGTTTCTAGGTTGCATGCTAAGTCAATTGTAGATTTTGTATGGCTAACCTGTGCATCCGTATCTGCTGGGCGAAAAAATCAAGAATGCTGTTCATTTATCCGGCAAATGTGTACACTTAAATAGGATATTAAAATGCTCCTAGCCCCTGATTGCAAATTCGTGATAGGGTGAAAATTGTATGCACTGCCGGGGAGATAGAGACTAATCCATTTTTACTGTAAGTTGGTATCTTTATTCGATAAGTTCTAACATAATACAGGAGCCTAAGCGTCTGTTCAGCTACTGTAGTGAGGAAATCAATGAAGGTCTCTCGTTGGGGTATCACTCATGGTAAAACCGAATCCCACCTGAAGGGGGAACAAAGCCTTTTTGAAATGCACCATTTCTTGAGTTACAAGACTGTTACTCCACCGGATGCTAGGAGAATTACATACTTTGTAGCAATGCTGAAAACTGAAGGGGGCTTGCAGTTTGTTTCCAAAGTTACCAGAAAGGTTAGTCTAGTACCATGCAAAGATCACGGGATAGCACCAATGCTGATTCTGGAAAAATAAATTCAGGGATGATGCTGTTCCATGCAGAGAGGTGACAAGCAATTGAGCTGAAAGTTTTCCCATTGCAAGAGCAAATACATATCGTCAATAAATGGCTCCTTACCAATCAATCTCTGGCTGTACTGATATTTACGAATGAATGTGGCTACCATAGCCACATTAGCTGTAGCTGACAACAAACAACATTAGACAGGGATTGCTTGGACAACATATTGTTTTCACGCTGTGAGCAGTGATCGTTGTCAAAGAAGTGGCCTCCGTCAAAATTATAACTACCATTTTAGATTGTGTCTGTTAGAGCTCTGTCATGGCTTGAAACGTTTCTGGAATGCAAGAAGACTGGTGCGTTCAGTCATAGCTCATCATTGGGAGGCCAATTGTTCTTTTGCTTCCTTTTGAGCAAGACTTCCAATTTTCAAAAATGATAGTGCACAGCAAGGCTTAGATTGAGGATCAGTGTCTGTTCTGGCAAGAACAGGAAGAGGGACCCTGTTACATTTATTTTGTTTCGGCCATTGGACAGCGCCACTGCAGACATAAGAATGCTCTTGATTGGTGAGAAGAAAACCTACATATTCTGGTTCATAGGTAGATTTTCAAGCACATTTTGGTAAACCTATTTATTTCCAACCATACTGTACAATGCTCAGGTTGTGAGAAGCAAATTGCAAAAGGAATCAAACTTATTGGTATCCCATAAAGCAATGCATGTGGGAAGTTTATTTTTTGGAATGTCTGTGGAGGTAGAAGATAGTAGCCCCATACTGATTCCTACTTTTTTACTTTTGCTTGTTATGATTGCTTCATCTGAGAAAGGGGTTGTGAAAGTTATATGAAACAAGGAAAGGTGCCACACTTTACTTTCTAGGCCTCTTGCATTCTCTCCACCCTACGAGCATACATTCTAATCAGTTTGAGAACAACATAGAATACATGGGGTTTCGCTATCAGGCTCCCTGTATCCTCATTCCTGAGTCCGCAAACCACTGCCTGTCACCACCTGAGCAGCTGGTAGTATCCACGTACAGCATCTCTGTCAGTGATGCCTGTGCCCCACAGCACTGGAATTGTAAGTGCAATAGGACCGCTCTGCAATTAGCCCCAACAGCAGCAGCTTATGAGCAGTCTCCACTATGTGATAATTTAGATGGTCGAATTGGATATTGCAAGGGGCAGCAATAGTTTCTCGGTCTTGGCCGCATCTACTGTACTCAATTCCATGTTGACAGTGCACCAAATCAGTTCTGATCTGATCCCTACCACCTCTGACCCAAGAGTACCACTGATGCTTCACAGCACGGGTGTCCCACAACACCACTGCTCAATCACATTGACCCTAACTGTAATTCTATCAGACCCCACACATCCCTACTTTCACTCCAAATTTTACTCACATAGTCTCATGTTCTCCGTTAGATGCTGATTAATTTCCTTGTGTGCAGTGGCTCCTGATGAATGCCCTCTGAATTCCATCATGATTGGATGCATGGACGCCCACCTAGGCAGTCCGTTATCCAGGTGCATTTCTACCTATCTCCTCCATGATCCCCTCCAGAGACCAACCCTTGCACCAGTCCCTACTGCCAATAGTTAGTTCCCCCTCCCCATCAACCAGGGGAATCCGCCATGCCTCAGGAAGAAAAAATTGAACAAGTACTCTACAGTTCTAATGAATTCCATGACACTATAGGTGGTAAGAGTGATTGTTGAATGGTGCCTGTGGGCACACGAGCCAGAGAAATGTGAGGTAAACCTGCAAGAGGAAGAATCTCTAGGTGGCTGGTAATCGTTTAGACAACACCGGGGAGGGAGAACAGCTCGATGCACTGTTGATATTCACCAAGTGGGAAAAAGCAGCCTCGTAGCTGTGAATTTCTCCTGGGCCAGCGTGGTGCACTATATGTACGTTATATCAGAATTACAATAGAGAAAGAGGTTTGGTGGATGAGAGGGAAGGTAGGTGTATATACGGGTTGGGTAACTTTAAAAAGATTGTAAATAAGGCAGTTTAGCCGGAGACCATCTAAAGAAGATATGTGTACGTCATGTATTTTGCTGCATAGCTGTCCATTACGAGGCCTGGTTAGAAGTTTATGTTGAGAGGCATCGAATGGCAATTATAGCTTGAGTTCTAAAAAAAGTAATTCTGGAATTCTTCTCAGAATTCAACATTTTTAACATGCAAAAGCATTTTCAAATGTGTAAATGTAACCAGGGTACATTTGTGTATTTTTAAGTACTTTGCAAAACTGCATTTGTACTTTAAAACTATTTATATTTTCTCTACACTCAGTTCATTTGTTTCTTTGTGGAGATAACCCTTTCCCAACAATCTCATCATAGATATGGATTTACTGCTGCCTTTCACAATAATTCATTTCTGACCACCTCCAAGATATATATATGGATTGCAACAGTTTGTAACCGCCAGGAAACTCGCCGTTTGTGGGTGCTCAGCCACTTTTCTGGGCACCCCTGCCTTAAAATGCCCACGATGCTCCATCTCGTGAGAAGATTTTCTCAGGCATAAAAATACATCACACTGGTGTGATTTTATGTGAGTGCAAATTTCCAATTTTCTTAATACAAAATGATATTTTGCACTCGTAAAAGAAGACATTTATATTGCTTAGTTCAACTCTGGTGCATAAGTAACTTTGGGAGTCGGGTTGTTTATTGGCTTCTCTGAAGCTGTGTGTGTGTGTGTGTGTGTGTGTGTGTGTGTATCTGCACGTGCGCACGAGCACACATTAAATTCAAGCTAGCCTGGTACAAATTGTTCTTATATGTAGGTTTGTGTTAAGACAGAAATTTTAGTAACGTGGCAATGTTTTGCCGACTACATGGCTTTGGTGCCAACTTGGGTACATGAAAGTGCCAATAGGTCTCCTCACGTGTTGTCTCGGTGTAGGGAGTAGACTGTTTTCTTGCGATGCTGGCAAACGCTGGTAGCTGGAGGTAGTGAGTACTTTCAAGGGCTTGGGATATTGAAAATATGTTCCCACTGTTGAAGAACTGAATAAAATTAATACTGGTGCTGGAATTGGCAGAAAGTGAATCAGGAGTCAGGTGCAGTCCAACCATTGTCTGTGGGAAGGTGACTTGAGATGTGGTGGTGGTGCGTAAAGACTGAGAATTCTTGCAGTAGCTGAAGCAGCATCCCAAACGCAAACATTGAGTGGATCGTGTGAGGTGGCAATCGGCCTCAGGAAGCCATAGTAAGAGACAACAAGAGAGCGGCGGGAGCAGCTGTTGCAAGTCTGATTAGAAGTTTATAAATGGTGTGAGCTGCTTTGGCAGGTGCAAGAGCTAGGGATGGATTTGTTGGCATTACTAATCATTTCTCAAAAGAATTACCAGCGTTGGCTACATTTGGGCTGTGATGGTAATCTAGTCCCACCACCTCTTTGAAGATGCCTCTGCATATTAGTAATTTTAATTTGTCAAATCTCTGTCTTCCATTAGGAGATGTCCCTGGACTGTCAGGTCAAAGAGCAGACAGATGTATGTATTAACAAAGGTGTATGTAAAGGAATGGCAAGGCACAAAGCAATAGTCGAAATGTGTGTAATACAAATCTTCAGAAGCCATGGTAATTTCCCGGGACAGGCACTACAAATGCTTCTCGTAATCATTCTGTAAAACCAACACTCAGCAGTTCAAAAAGCTACTTCCTGAAGGCAAGACCGTTCTAAAGACTTGATGAAAGTAGAACAGGCAAGGAATGCACAGCACCCTCCATCCACCGATCCTAAAAAATGAAACCTCGCGGTATCAGAAATACCCTTTTCAGGTTTCTGTATAGGTGAATTGTTTTCCCCATTTTGTCTTAATGTAGAAAGATCATGACTTCCCTCTATGCATCAAATAGCCTTCTTACTATGGCTACGAAGAACGGGAGGTAACAAAGCGGTGTTCTATATTCTCCGCCACGTCTTTGAAGGACCCTGCTTCTGCTTTTCACAAAAGGAGAACAATGTGATGGCAAGGAGAGATTTTCTGTTAGTAATCCATACACCACACAACTAAACATGTCCAGGACTCATTACGTATTTTCCCATTTTAGCACAAGGTATCAAAAATCATTGATAATATTATTAAAAGATTTTAAAATGAGAAAAACCTTCAGAAGGCCTACCGTCCCCTCCATCTGCTGTTGTGTAACATGCCATATGACCACCCCACCACCACCACCACTGTTAGTTATACACACACGTACATACGTAAGCATTCATCATTTGCTTGGGCGTTTTTAAAAGTTAGATCGATAGATAGATAAATAGATACTCTTCCGTATTTAAAAACTCGTTTAATGTTCCCCTATTTGCTCTTAAAAACAACCGTTGTTCATTAAAACTAGTCGATTAAAATGCAGAGCTGGCAGCTCGGTACATTCCTACGTATTTAAAGTATTCGTCGTGTACTTTTTTTAGTGCGCAACATTGCACAAATTACCTTTTCCTGAACTTCAACAGGGAAGGAAGCTGCCACTTGACCAGCTGCCAGCACCTATTTGCACACCATTGAAGGATAGATATCTAAAATGCACTTTTGCCCCCATAAACAAAATAGTATATGTAACTACAAATATAAAAATACTGTCGCAGGCATTTTTATCCATTCAGACCCCAAGTTGGTTCGAATTTTCCATTTCCTGACTCTTAAGTCAATTTGCAGGGGGTAGTGGGTAAAAGCACTTTGCTGGGAGAAAGCAGCAATCTCGATGCATCAAAGTTAGGCTGCAGCGGGGTTATCGCTCCGTGAAAATCACATAAACATTCTACATATGAAATATTATTCACTAGGGCAAAATTCTCCAAGGGCTTGTGCGGACGACAATAGTGCCAGGGAAGCTTTTTCTGAAGGAAGAGAAATGTATTCCAGGAGTCAGATTGCTTCTGTAACGATGTGGCTGGTCGTGCAATGAGAAAAAGGGACGAACATAATTGAGAAGAGAATTAGCAAACCTTAAATATCTGCCGCTGCAATATCATTACCCATAAGCTTGGCCTTTTTTCCACCCCTTGCTCCCCAAAGACCGACTTCCCATATCGGCGGCGGAAGGAGACTGCGCGTTTTCGAAGTGCGCAACCGAGAAGGTCTCACATGAGCAGTGGCGGGCGGCGTGGTTGACTGATTTCATGAAAAACTAATCAGGTATTCATCATTGAGATCAAACACTTCCTAAGTAATTATTATCAAAACCAATCCGATAAGGCCAGCAGAAGAGCAGTGCCCGATCTAAGACGAAGGAGGAGGGGACACAAATCCCCCGTCCGGATTTTCGTAAGGCTTGGTACTCTTGGAACGCGGAACTGCAATGTTATTCGGACCAAAGATAGAGTCTTCGTTGCATCAACGCTTCAATTCAATTATAACAAGTTTCATCTCCCTGTGTGAACATTAGTGCACATTGTAGAACACATAGTTCACCTACTGCACAGGTGAGATCCTGCAACAATTCTAGTCAGTTTGTGTAAAGCGATTTTGGGAGCGAAGGAGCAGCACAGACCTCTGACGTAGCGGGGGGAAAAGGGCGCTTTATTGAAGCAGGTGCACATTACAACCATGGACGTCATTTAGGTGTCGCAAGGGGTCGCAGCTGCGACCCCTGGCTTGACCCTTGCAAGTCCTGGCACAGTCTTTGAGACCCCTGGATTCAGAGGTGGCAAAATCAGTGGCAGGAACACAGAGGCAGCTTGCACGTATGGAAGTCAGTTGGGGCTCCTTAGTCTTTGTTTTCTTTCATTTTTTTCAATACACTAATAGTAAATACTGTTTAATCATTCACTATTAGTACAATAAACAAGCATTTGCAATGCACTAGGGTCTCTCATTTCTCCGAGTTACAGCTATTAGCAGTTGTAAACTCCCAACCGGATTTTTCTTGCCACATTGAAAGAAAAAAGCAGCACGATCGCGCTGCTACAGTTCACTCGTAATGAAACCTATCGGCAAAAGTGCAATTATCTACGTAACCGGCAAAAGTGCAATTAACTATGTAACAGGGTCGATGTTATGCAAAGCGCTCAACTTCTCCCAAGCGAGATCGCACTGCAAACAAAAGATAAAAAGTAGTTCACAAACATGACGGGAAACAGCAAGCCTCGCATGTTTTCAGTACTTGGTTGCTGCGCTCGAGGAGGGCTAGCCCCCGGAAAAGGCATGACCTATGCGTGCCGTCCACTAATGAAAGCAAGCAGATTTTAACAGGCAAGCACACAAACCAATGAAAGACTCTGATGTGACATTGATGGGGCTCTGAGCCCTTTTCTAACTCCTAAAGCGTCTCGCAAGTGAAACGCATGCGCAAGCGCATGCAACGCAGCTCAACCCTAAAAATGGAGTACAATTAGCTGGACTATAGCCCTCCCTGGCAGCTGAGGTAAATAAAAACATGCATTTAAATGTATGTTGTGTGTATGCTTGATGGGAGTGTGTGTTTACATGAGAATGTGTGTGAATGTATCTATGTGTAAGCATGTGTATGTGTGTGAGTGAAATTGAAGGTCAAAGAACACACAATGTCACTTCTGCTACCTCTGACGTTCATGATTACAAACTAAAACTGGGCCAAACACTTTACAAAGCTAACACCTCACTATACATCTAAATAACTATTCAATGCCCCACCCCATCCCTACAAACCCACCCACATACCAACACTGCAAACATCTTACAAATATTAACATTCCTTTCAACATTCCAACCTTAACTTCTCCAACATGCCGAACCTTAACTTTTGCTTACAGCCTATCTTTGTGATTCTTAACCTAAAATCAACTAAGAATTATTTCCTTAACTTTGAACTTCTACCTACCTTCCCACTCCTGTTTTCCCCAATGGCAATTCTAATCAAATTATTGTGAATTCCTGCAAAAACATCCCATGCCACCACCAGCCAACAACAGCACCTGTCTCAAGTGACAACCGTAAACATTTTGAACAAACCCCTGCATACTTGATCCAAAGAAGAAGCCGAAATAACACTAGAAAGCCCCTTTTTAGGATTGGACGCAAAGCGCTCTGTCCCTGAAGTAACCTCTCTGTGGGCTTTTAACCACACCCATGTCAGGCCCATCAGTTTGGTTGGTTAGTGGGCTTGCCTTTTAAAATTCACTTGATTGAATTAGTGAAAGGCAAGCATACGTCATGCCTTTTCTGGTGTTTAGCCCGCCTCGAGCGCACCGGCCAAGTATTGAAAATATACGAGGCTCCATATTTTTGTTATAGTTTCTGGACTACTTTTTTTTTTCTTTATTTTGTAGGCAGCGCAATCTCGCTGGGCAGTAGTTAATCGCTTTGCATGACATTGATCCCGTTACCTGGATATTTGCACTTTTGCCGGTTACATGGATAATTGCACTTTTGCCAATACGTTTCACTCGGAGCGAACTTCTGTTTCCTTTTGTGTGTCTGCTTTTTGATCACGGCAGTCATCGGCTCGCTTATGTAAAACTGTTGTACTTTTCATTTTCAGTTTATGTGGCAAGAAAAGTCCGGTTAGGAGTTTACAACGCTAATAGCTTTAACTCGAGCAAACGCGAGACCCATTGCATTGCAAATGCTTGTTTATCCTAGCTAACAAACCCTCTTGATGCCATTCCTAAACAGGGAGGGTGGATGGGAAAAATGCCAGCCACTGCCAAAAATCTGCCAGCCACCTGATCACCTATGTTAACAATGGTGGAAGTAACCGAAGTGTACCCCCATCATATTCCTGCTTTGGCTACCACTGAGCTGCTAGCAAGCCCAAAGGAGATCGCAGTCATCAGACTGCACCATCTCCCAAAATCCCCCGGGGCAGGCTTCTCTTTGGTCAGCTGCCCCCCCAAATCCCATTGGGAGAGAGGAGTGCAGCACAGACCACTGACTACTAGTACTGTTAAAAAGGTCGCTTTATTAAACAGGTGCACATTACAACCGAAAAAAGGCCAAAATTACTACACCATCACCCAAAATATCTTTGGTGGCTGACTTGCCTTTGGTCAGCTGGCTCCCAAATCCTATTATCAAATTCTGTGGCAGGGAACAAAGACAAACGGACAAAAGTCACCACGCCATAACAAGAAATACATAAGTAACTCCCCCCACACACAGACACCCAAGGCGTGTGTTAATATGACTTCATCACTAGAGGCAAATTGTCATAATAAGGGTGCCACGAGCCCTAATGAATGCAAAAAGAATTGCTCCCCCCCTTTTGAGCCCGGCCGGTTAAAAACTTTATCTGGGTGCAGTAAGTCCATAACACACCGGAGGCCTGGTGTCACTACGTCTACTGCACTAATGCTAGGCATTGTTTCAATGCTGCTATTTCACTTTTTAAAAAAATAAATAAAACCAAGCACCAGACGGTAAGCCTTGGACAGTTTTGTCTTTGGAAGGACTTTCTATAAAATTTCTATAATCTGAGGGAACTGCCTTTAGAATTAGCACTTTTGAAAATATCCACGAACAACAATTAGATGATATGCTGTAAACGCAGGTCTAGCTGGTTCAGAGATGAGCATCCTCTTTTAATGCGATTGTCTTGACTAAAGAGCCTTCATTTTACTCAGAATTACTCCAAATTCATTATTTTCAAGCTACACAGCTTGAAAACCAGAGATCAGAGGTTGCCTCCTTGTGTATCTAAAATGTGCTGTCTGAAAATCATGCATGAACTGGAAGTAATACTCTGGGAGGCTTTACATTAGGGGTTAAGGTATGGCAGCAGAAAGAGGGTGGGATGACGAGGGACAGAATCTGACAGCCAACGTATTATTATTTTTTTTAAAAACTTTGCATCTAAGAAATTGACAACTTGGACAAACGTGAAAGTAAATATGTTCTGGCTTACTTAATTGGTCCCAAAGAATCCGCATTTTAAAATATCTTAGAGGGTTAAGGCAACTGCTGCACAATTTTCAGAGGATAATAATAATGATGACTCTGGTGATTATTGTTCTCGCTGGATTGATCTGTGTTTTGTCTAATCACAGTTTGGACTCGTAAAGTAGCATGGAGGGGTAAGGTGCCTGCTGCAAAGCACACTGTGTAACATTAAGATCACCAATTTGGATTTTATGTAGCTAAGTAACTGGATAATGCATTTTGATATATAGATATCCTTTTGTCATTTGCAGTTGACAAGTTGCACTACTTCTAATAGAGCAGAGTGAGCTATGGAGCGGCATCAAGGAGCTGCAGGCAAATTGCAAGACAGGTTTGGAACATTATTGTTTTTTTTCTCAATCAGTTGTTACCTTACGGTTTCTAAAAATGTCTCCTTTGAGTAGTAATAAAGTCTCCCTAGTACAGAAAACCCTAATCACTGTTATTTTTTAATTCCCAACTTGGTGTTTCTCCCAAGCATTCACTTTTAACATATAGGCTCATATTTATACTTTTTTAGCGCCACATTTGCGCTGCTTTTTGATGCAAAAACGACGCAAACTTACAAAATACAATTGTATTTTGCAAGTTTGCGCCGCTTTTGTGTCAAAAAATGACACAAATGTGGCGCTAAAAATCTATAAATATGGGCCATAATGCTTAACACTGAGGATGATATGTGGCTCCTACATCTTGTAACGCTGAATGTCTTATGTAAAATTTCCTGTAAATTGAATTCACACTTGAATGATTTAGTGTGTCTTTATGTGTGCTTGCCATGTAAAATGATCTGACACTCTGCATTTGGATGAGTAAAGCTATAAAAGAATTAAATAAAAAAAATAGAGCTACTTAAATTATTATTTATGTAATTCAGGTGCCTCACACCTTTTCTGCAGTGAGCACTACTTCTGATCAGTGAAAGTCATAGTGATCTACTGAAGGTGAAACAACTTGTGCATTGTTACCAGATACCCCCACACCCAGCATAACTGACTTTAAGCTTAAGCTCAATGTCCATAGAGCAAGACACTATAGTTTAAACAAAATACTTTGACTAGGGGCACTATGACATGTTTGCCATGTGTGTCAGTGAGAATGCGGTCTTTGGGGATATATGAACATGTGTGCATATGAATGGGATATATGTGACTGAGAGTCTGTCATATGTATCTGTGGCAGAGGACATACTTTCACTGTTTGTGGCACTGTTACATGTATAATACAAACATACAACCAGTTTTTTTAAATGGGAGAAATTTAAAGTGCAGAAAAACGTTCTGCAAAAATGTTCATTATATGAAACACTTTTCTGCACTTTAAATTGTTTCCACTTAAAATAATGACCGTATTTTTTTAGTTATAAATAATGTCCGTGACTACCAGCCACTGGGAGGAGGATGCCTGCTTTGTGGGAAGGTGACACTTTGAACTGGAGAAATTAAACTGAAGAGTTCATTTTATGTTTATATGGGTTCCCCAAAACTCATCACTTACATTTTTTCCTATTTCAAAGTCTTGTATTTACAGACGGCAGGCATATTGCTTCTAGTGGCCTATAGACACGGTGCAATATTTATAACAGAAAAATACAGCCATTTGTTTAAATGGGAGGAATTTAAAATGAAGAACGTGATTCTTAAAACAGAAGATGTAACTGGCTTAATTAAAGTGGAGAAAAACATTAAAACTAAGGGCCTGATTTAAAATTCGGCAGACTGGTTACTCTGTCACAACTGTGATGGATATCCCATCTACCCAAATCTAAATCCCATTATGTCCTATAGGATTAAGATTTCAGCGGATGGGATATCCATCACCGTTGTGATGAAGTACCATGTTCTCTGAGTTCTAAATCAGGCCTTTAGTGTTTCATAGAAATATTGTAGTTTTCAGTTATAAATATGGTACAGTTTCTACTGACTGCTGGGAGCAAGAGGCCTGCTTATTGTAAATGTGTCACTTTGAATTGGTTGAAAATTGAAATGAAGAGTTAACCTAATCATTAAGGTAACTCTTCATTTTATTTTTTCCCCTTTAAAGCATGCAGGAACAACATGTTGTTCTCACACTCCAATAATGAATTGACAAGGACTTTTATTTATGACTAAAATGCCTCATGCTTCAGGTCCTTCACTTCTGTGCCCCAGTCTGGGTCGAAATCTGATTGAACACTGTTCCTTATCAGGCCCTGCTATCTGCAGACTCATGATAATAATGCAAAATGAACAAAACCTTCCCTTAACATTAGAAGGAAAGTGTGATCCTGTGCTTATTTCAAATAAACTCAAGGCTGCAAGCTACTCTGAAGGTGCCTGGGAGCTACTAGTAGCTTGGAGACACCTGATCTAAAACACCAACACAGAATATTATAAAAACAGCAGAAATGCATCTAGGAACCTCACACCCTAAAACATACTTCTGTGCCTTACACTAGGAGAGCATAGAGCAGCGTAACCTGCACCTGGACTTTCTTAGGGGGAAGCATCGCACTGCATACCTGTTCATAGCAAAGCACTGTAGTTACCAGAAGTCAGGGAGGTAGTGTTTTCTTGAAAGGAAAACACATGTTGCATCAGCTTCTCTCCCCCAGACTTGGCTCGGTATCAGTTTGCTTGAATTTGCCAATCTTTTTTCCCCATATGCTTTTCTCATCAATATTTTTTCCAATACTCAAATCGTTTGATAATCAAATTCTGAGTAAATTTATTTAAATTAAGTTTATTAGCCGTGATTTTCTTTTTCTGGAGTTGCTGTTGACGGTGTGAAAAATAAAATGCTGAATATGGTCTGTCCCTCTCCTGAAAAAAGCAAACTTTCTGTAGAAATCTTGATAACTATCAAGAGGTGGAACTTTGCAATGCACCCGCTGTGTGTAGTTGTATATCTATTTAGGATAACTAGTTCTCTGCATGTAATAGTGTGCATAATGATGAAAACAATCCATTTGTTTATATTTCGATGTATTCAAATAAGGATCTTCATTGTTCAAAGCGGCATATGCCTGTAAATCAGACACCATTCATTTTACAGTCACTGTATCCCAGTCATCTGAAACAGAACCATGAAAAATAACATCAGTCACTGAAATGCAACACATATTGTATTTGCAATGTATCAGTGTGTCCCATGATTTGATAAGAACCCTTTTTCCAAGCTATGCCCCGGGGCTCTGGATAGGCTGTGATGTTTGCAGTGTGGGGTGAAACATGTGGTTGAAGTTCCCGACCCACAGGTTATGGAACTATTCTTTCAGAGATCGTGGGGCATATTTATACTCCGTTTGTGCCGAATTTGCGTCGTTTTTTTCGACGCAAATTCGACGCAAAACTAACTCCATATTTATACTTTGGCGTTAGACGCGTCTAGCGCCAAAGTTCATGGAGTTAGCATCATTTTTGGGCGTGAACACCTTCCTTGCGTTAATGAGATGCAAGGTAGGCGTTCCCGTCTTATAAAATGACTCCCAGGCATGTGCGTGGTATTTATACTCCCGGGCAAAAATGACGCCCGGGAGTGGGCGGGGCAAAAAACCCTGCATTTGCGCCTCTTTTTAACGCCTGGGTCAGGGCAGGCGTTAAGGGACCTGTGGGCTCAGAATGAGCCCAGAGGTCCCCTCCCCTGCCCCCAGGGACACCCCCTGCCACCCTTGCCCACCCCAGGAGGACACCCAAGGATGGAGGGACCCATCCCAGGGAAGAAAAGGTAAGTTGTGGTAAGTATTTTTTTTAATTTTTTTTTTGGCATAGGGGGGCCTGATTTGTGCCCCCCTACATGCCACTATGCCCAATGACCATGCCCAGGGGACATATGTCCCCTGGGCATGGCCATTGGGCAAGGGGGCATGACTCCTGTCTTTGCTAAGACAGGAGTCATGTTAATGGCGTCTGGGCGCCCCAAAAAAATGGCGCAAATCGGGTTAAGACAATTTTTTTGCCTCAGCCTGACTTGCCCCATTTTGGGAAGCCCAAACGCCATTTTTCCCTACGCCGGCGCTGCCTGGTGTACGCGGGTTTTTTTCACGCACACCTGGCAGCGCCGGTCGGCTAACGCCGGCTAACGCCATTCAATAAATACGGCGCCCACATGGCGCTTCAGAATGGCGTTAGCCGGCGCAAATTTTTTTGGCACAAAACTGCGTTAGCGCAGTTTTGCGTCAAAAAGTATAAATATGGCCCCAAATGTCCATTCAGTAGCAGTAGAACACGGATCATAAATGTTAGCCACATGATGAAAAGAAACATTACTTGTTCGACCTGGTACTTTTAGCTGGTTCATCCCCTGACTTTGTGCCTCCTCCCTCCTATTTTTCTGACCTCTTGCTGTTGGCGTTAGGACTATGAGCACTTTATCACTGCTGATCAGTGCTAAAGTGCAGGTGCTCTTCCTTCTAAAGTTGGTATGGTTGGCTCATATCTAATTGGCATATTTAATTTACCTGTAAGTCCCTTGTACAGTGGCATCTCCATACCCAGGGCCTGTAAATTGAATGGTACTAATGGGCCTGCAGCGCTGCTTGTGCTACCCACTGAAGTAGCCTTTCAAATCTGTCTCAGGCATGCCAGCGCAGGGCCTGCATGTGCAGTTTCTGCCACAGGGACTTGGCATCTAAATTTACTTGCCAGGCCCAGAACTCCCCTTTTACTACATGTAAGTCACCCCGAAGGTAGGCTCTAGCTAGCCCTATGGGCAGGGTGCTATGTATGTAGAAGGCAAGACATGGCCTAGTAGCGTGGCCTGTCCTGGTAGTAAAACACAGCCTATTTGGTTTCTCAATGCTGTGAGTGCTGCTTCCTCATAAGATTGCATTGCAAATGCCCTGCTTTATGTCTAGGGGGCATTGTCTGATTTATGAGGGGTAGCGTAGGCATGTTTGGTATGGTTGTAATGGTAGTAAGAAATGCTGCTTACTGGTGTAAGTGGATTTTTTATTACTACTACAAAAATGCCACTTCTAGAAAGTGACCATTTCTCTGTGCTTATGGCACTGGTGTTTTACAGCTTGACCCCAATCCACATCTGGGCAGAGTGACAGTTGGGCTTTGTGCATACTTTACAGACAGCATGTACAGAGGGAGGGTGTAGGTGTACCAGAGGTGCACCTGCATTTTGAATGGTCTTCCTGGGCTGATAGAAGGGGGAGGCGGGGCACTCATCCACCTTGTTGTGTCCCCCAGGGACTGGGTGCTGTGGCCCCTGACCCCTGCCATCACCTGCTGCAGCACGGGAGGAGTGCTCCCTTTTGATTGCATATAGTGCCTGGGAAGCGCTTTGGATCCCTAGTGTATGGCGCCTTGAGAGCGCCCTCTGCCCATGGCCAGAGCACATGAGGAACACTCTTCATCTTAAGCTGTTGAAGCACCCAGAAAGGGCTTTTGTTTTATCTACGGGCACCTGTAAAGCGTGTTGCCGCAAAGGATCAACACCGCGACCTGGGCGTTTTTAGAATTCCTGAGCGTGTGGGAAATGCGCTCATCCTAGTGCCCCAGGGACACGAAGAAAGCGTGAGCAAAGCAAGCGTGCTCCTAATGGTGCCCGCGGGGCAAGGTACACTCCAAGGAGCACCCCCGGTGCACCAGAAGGCCCTCACTTGGACCGATATCACTGCTGCGACCTGGGAGCCAGCTGTACACCAGCGCACCACATCAGGTGAGGTTGAGTGAGGGGCTGACGGCCCCAGGAGGGAGAGGAGCCCCCAAGCCACACAGAGAGCAGGACACAGGGGGAAGGTGAGGGTGAGTCCCCCCTCCCTCCCAGTGGCTGCCAAAGGAGTGTGAAGCTTCAATTATTCTGCCAAAATTGCCAAATGGCCCCCGTTCTGTGCAGAGAGCACCAGGGGCCCCTCTGTTTACTTCACGACATCACCAAAACAGGTACTGTTTATGGACTATACATATTTCATCACCAAAACAGGTACTGTTTATGGACTAAACATATTTCAAATGTTCCTGGTAGGGGCATGCTGGGATTTGGAGGCACCTAGTTTTCTATATGATGTGACATATATGTGCTGATGTTCCTTTATGGACATGGCATGCTGATATGTTTTTATGACTTGCCATATGTTTTCTAATGTTCCTAGTATGGCATTTATGATAATGTCATGACAAGTGTATTTTGTAGTAATGTTCCATGACTACTGCTTATGTTGCAAAATAATAAGTAACTTATGTGTTATATGTGACTACTGCTAGTTTCTGCAGGGTAACAATATTATGTGACATTCTGACAACTGCTTGGGTAGCAGAGCATTACTTACATTTGGGTTTGCTCTAATGATGTTGTGTACAATACAGTTTATTTTTATATAACTTGGTGTTGTGTTTCCTTTGTGGTGGGGATAGTGCACCACGTGTGTTGTGTGTGTCATGCAAATGCTTTTCACATTGCCTCTGGGATAGGCCTGACTGCTTGTGCCAAGCTACCAAGGGGGTTAGCAAAGGTTATCTTGTACTTGTAATTACCTTGCCCTGACTAGAGTGGGTGGGTTCTGCCTGGCTTAGGTGCCTACCCTAGCCAACCAGAAACCCCATTTCCAACACTACTGAAGACATCCAAACGTAGGATTAAGGTGGTAGCAAGTATCTTCATGAGACCAGTGATAAGCAAGAAGAATTCTGAGGCCAAGAGTGACTGTTGAGCAGGATGGAAAGTCCTCTGTGTCATGTTTAGAATCGTTGCCATATATTGTTTCTCAAAAAGGCATCATGTCAATTGATGTTGACTCAGTGAAATCATGATGTTGCACTGAACAGTCGCAACTGTAGGGACTGTAGAAATATCAGCATCAGATTCATCTGTGTAATCCGTTGCTCTTTGTAAAGTTGAAGATGCTCAAATTTCCTAGGCTTGTTACTCATGCTGGTATCTTTCCAGGGGTAGTTCGTTCAGAGTATAGACAGGCTGAGAGGTTCTTCTTGGTGTCTATGATAATTGCTGTACAGAAACAGCCACACAGTACTTATTCTCGTGGTTAATGGACACTTATTGGTTTCTCTTTGAGCCAGACAAAGGAAGAAGGATGACAGTTTGTGTGCCTTTCACATCAAGGCCCATAACTGGTGGTCTGTAGGATGGTTCAAAAGCTTGCTTGTTGGTGATCTTCTCACAAATTAGATCCCCTACTTTGTGGACCCACCCATCAGCAGATGATACAATCTTCTCTTCACTGGTGGTGGCTTCAAAATGGTTCACATTAGACAACTTGTCTCTGACCTCTTGCATACTCTGTACAACAT
The DNA here is from genome assembly GCF_031143425.1 of Pleurodeles waltl. Lineage (NCBI taxonomy): Eukaryota > Metazoa > Chordata > Amphibia > Caudata > Salamandridae > Pleurodeles > Pleurodeles waltl. Next base: position 980,064,490 of record NC_090447.1, read on the forward strand.
TCAAATGTTTTTCCTGGTCAAAATGTTTCTCGCTGCCACATTCCCAGGATTATCTAGGCCAGGTATGTAAATACGCACTCCAAAGAGAACCTTGTAGGAAGTATGTCCTCCCAATACTCACCTACGCAAGTTATTTAATGTTTTCTTGTCTCCATACAGATTATGGTGCCAACTAAAACCTTAACTTAGTTCCATTACAATCAAGGCTTGTTTAATCATGCTGTTAGCACACTCAACTAATCCGTGGTGCCTAGCTCAAAATGGATTGCTGAATTGTAGAAACCTTCCAGGGCAGGCAGAGCATCCCTGTAAGCCTTGGAGCTGAACACTGGACCATTATCTGAATGAAGTGAATTAACTGCTCCCATAGCTACCAGGCACTCCAATCCTTTACAACTGCTGAAGCACTTGCATTTCTTTGTGGCAACACCCATAAGAACTGAGAACATGAATCAGTTGCTACCCAGATGTACGCATTCTGGTTAACAGAATTTATTGGGATGATATGGTCCAAAAAAATTAACCTCAGTGAGATGTTGAGGACCGTTAGAGGAGCTGGCACGATCTTCTAACAGTAGAAGGTTTGATCTGTTGACAAATATTGTATTGTCCAACATCCTTTTCAGCCTGCTTATACAATCAAGGCCACCAGTAATGTTGCTGTAGCATTGCTATGGTTGCATTAATGCCAGCATGGGCAGATGCCAGTCCTTCATGCCCTTCCCCTATTACATTTAATCTGGACAGCTTATTAGGAATCACCCTGTGTCCCACTCCTGCAATGGTAACTACAGGAGAATTTCCTGAATTAACAGTATGGGAGTATTCAGGAGGAAAGCCTGCAAGAGCCTTTCCATCCAGTGTGGTTGATTGTTTGCTGTTAATATATGTGTCTGAAGTCTGTTTAGGATTGCAACTCTGACAGTCTGTATTGCAGCACTGGCAGCTGAATTGGCTGCACAGCTCCCTTTGGCATGAAACCCCTCCCAGTGATGTCCTAAAGTGTGCCTGACATGGACAAATGAACATTACCTCATAAGACAACTACCTTTCCACAGAGCTGTTTATTCTTAATAGGTTTCCCTTTGGAATCCTTAACTCCATTCAAGCACCAATGTTTCAAGTCAACATTGTACCCTTGTGCACAGAGGAATAAATTGGGCACTATCGGGCTGATTCACATTGGTAAGCGTACACACCTATGTGTAAGTTTACAGTTTTTCATTATTCAGAAAACTCCTTTTTATTACTAAGGTTACAAATGTGGACATAGCCAGTTGTGGTAGAAACCTCTGCACCTAAAAAGATAGCCAGGCCTATTTTTCATGTAGGGAGTTTTCCACCCCGACTGTGGGGGCATATTTCCCAGGATAATGTTTATTGTCTGTGGACGAACTGATTATACCTGTATCAGTACTACTGATCTTGCCGCTAGATACTTACTGTAGTGAGTGCTAATGTTTCAGGATGTAGAATGGATGCATAACCAGCTAGAACTGGTTATGTGTGTGTAAATACCTTCTATGAAACCAGGTCTGGTGCTCTTGGAAACTTCAAGGCATTTCCAGATCCGGTAAGCCCTATACTGTGCAGGAGGTGCTGCAGTTTCATAAGCTTGACAGTGACATTTCAGTGGATTTTAAAGAGGCTTTATCCATGGCTCGGTCTCTGTAGGCATACTTTTGTTGTTGAGGTGGTAAGTGATGAGTTTCTGAATTTTTATTACTGATGTCAGGGATTTGCATGGCTTGTGGATCAGTCATAACTAGTGGGGGTGGGTTGCGTCCTTTAGGCATTCTTCCATCTCTGAGATATAATGGTCCAGCTCTTCAGAATCTTTGGACAATCTAGCAGTCTATATTTAACATTTAATTTCTGTAGTGGTATTAATTTCTTGAGAATAGTCTGTGACAATGTAGGTACTGCTTCCATTGAAATTATATGGATTGTGTTTCTTGCAGGTATTCAGCAGCAGTCAGACATCTTGATGTCTCAATACACATGATATAATGGGTTTCGGATCTGTGTCAGAGGAACGCAAACATTGTTTGAGTCAGTGCTGTCCTTGTAATTCAGGTGGTAGACGAAAATCTAGGTCTGTGAGTTTGGGCAGCAAATTCGTTAAAAATATTAACATGTCTGTCCCTTGTGTCTGCTCCAGTAAGTCACAAATGCAACTGCTGCTCCTCTTACTCCTGCCTTCAAGAGCGGTGACCTTTTATTTGAGGTTATAAATTTTGTTTCCCCAGTCCAGCATAGTAAGACATTTAGGCCCTCCTTACAACCCTGGAGGTCGGTGTTAAAGCAGTGGTAACACCGCCAACAGGCCGGCGGTAAAAAAAAATGGAATCTTGACCACGGTGGAAACCGACAACACATACAGCCACTTTAACACTCCGACCGCCATGGCGGTGGCATCAAACACCGCAGTGGTAACCACCAACAGACAGGCGGAAGACAATGTACCTCCTACAGCATTACAACCCGCCCATCCGCCTGCTTTTCCGGGGCGGTACCAATGCCTTCAAAAGCACGGTGGAAACAGTACTCTGAAGGGAAACCACTCACCTCTCGACACTCAAGGAAGAACCAGGATGCCATGGAGCCCGAGTTACATGTTTTACCCATACTGGTGTATCTTTTCATACACCAGGAGCATGAACGCTGGCGACGACGACCACAGGAGTACTGCACCTAGCACACAAGGGAGGGAGGGAGGAAAAAGAGAGTGACACACACATGAAACACACAACACACAACACCCCGACCCCCACCCCCAATTCCATATACACAAACACATGCTACAACATTATATATACACCCTGTCACCCTCAGGAATAATGCAAGGACAAAAGGAATGGAGTCAAATGAGTGTAATATTAGTAATACTTAGAAATACGTGCAGAAAGCAAAAACAGTATGTACAATATATACAATATGCGGGACAATGCCCACTCAAATTGTCCGTGGCCCTCTGGGCCAAAACACATAGGCCAAGCCCAAACTTGACTCCTGCCTCAATATGGAGAGAACACTGAAGGGGCATCAGGTCGAAAACACTCAGGGACCTCAGGGGGACGGGGAATGGGGGGGCACCTCAGCCGAAACATAATACAACGCCACTGCTCCTGGAGGGGGGCTCCATGCCCACTGCCTGGTCCTGGGGAGTGCAAGGCCACAGTCTCTTAAGTGGGTAGTTTGCCCACTGCTTGGTCCTGGGGAATGCAAAGCCACAGTCTCTCTGGTGGGTGGTTTGCCCACTGCTTGGTCCTGGGGAGTGCAAAGCCACGGTCTCTCTAGTGGGTGGTTTGCCCACTGCTTGGTCCTGGGGAGTGCAAGGCCACAGTCTCTCAAGTGGGTGGTTTGCTCACTGCTTGGTCCTGGGGAGTGCAAGGCCACAGTCTCTCTAGTGGTTGGTTTTCCCACTGCTTGGTTCTGGGGAGTGCAAAGCCACAGTCTCACTAGTGGATGCCTTCTTCCACTGGTTCTGGAGTGGGCCTTGTGCCCAGTGCACTTCATCATGGCAAGGAGGGGCTTGAGCAGATGCCTTCTTCCACTGGTTCCAGAGGGGGCCTTGTGCACAGTGTGCTTAATCCTGGCAAGGAGGGGCTGAGTGTATGCCTTCTTCCACTGGTTCTGGAGGGGGCCTTGTGCCCAGTGTGCTTCATCCTGGGAAGGAGGGGCTGAGTGGATGCCTTTATCCACTGGTTCTGGAGGGGGCTTTGTGCCCTGTGATGTAGATGCTTTGGAGTGCAAGGTCACAGTCTTTCACCTGGTTGTCACAACAACAGCTTTTGCAGGGGCCAGGATGCACTGCAGCCCTTTAAGTCACCACTACACACTGCTCTCCGGCGGTGACGGCTGCTCAGTGGATGCCAGTTGCGCTGCAGGTGGTGGTGCAGACAATTGTAGCCTCCAGGCCTTCAGCTGCAGCCTCGGACGGCTGACCACTGGGGCTGCTGCTGCTGGCAGTGGTGCTGCTTGTGGCGGTGCAGGTGGTGGTGCTGGCCGCGGTGCAGGTGGCGGTGCTGTCCGCGGTGCAGGTGGCGGTGCTGGCGGTTGTGGTGGTAGCCTCCAGGCCCTCACCTGCAGTCTCGGACGGCTGACCACTGGGGCTGCTGCTGCTGGCAGTGGTGCAGGTGGCAGTGCTGGCCGTGGTGAAAGTGGCGGTGCAGGTCGCAGTGCTGTCCGTGGTGCAGGTGGCAGTGCTGGTGGGTGTGGTGGTAGCCTCCAGGCCCTCACCTGCAGCCTCGGACGGCTGACCACTGGGGCTGCTGCTGCTGGCAGTGGTGATGCTTGCTGTGGTGCAGGTGGTGGTGCTGGCTGCGGTGCAGGTGGCGGTGCTGTCCGCGGTGCAGGTGGCGGTGCTGGCGGTTGTGGTGGTAGCCTCCAGGCCCTCACCTGCAGCCTCGGACGGCTGACCATTGGGGCTGCTGCTGCTGGCAGTGGTGATGCTTGCGGTGGTGCAGGTGGTGGTGCTGGCCGCGGTGCAGGTGGCGGTGCTGTCCGCGATGCAGGTGGCGGTGCTGGCGGTTGTGGTGGTAGCCTCCAGGCCCTCACCTGCAGCCTCGGACGGCTGACCACTGGGGCTGCTGCTGCTGGCAGTGGTGCTGGTGGCGGTGCTGGCCGTGGTGCAAGTGGCGGTGCTAACCACAGTGCAGGTGGTGGTGCTGGCGGTTGTGGTGGTAGCCTCCAGGCCTTCACCTGCAGCCTTGGATGGCTGAAGTGCCATGGCTGGTGTTCTGTGCCCCTTCCTGCCCTTGGCAAATAGTGGTGCCTCCTTGCTTCTGCCAGCTGGAGTCTTTGACTTGGCCTTGCTGGCTGGTTGTGCCTCCTTCCCCTTGCTGGCTGCTGTCCCCTTCTTGCCCTTGCCAGGTGGTGGAACCTTCTTGGGCTTGGCAGGTGTTGGTGGCACACTGGCTGGGCTGACGGGTGCCTCTTTGGAGCATCTCACAGCAGCTGAAACCACAGCGGACGTGGACTGGGTGGCTGATGTGCTGGGCTGGGTTCTGGACACCCTGGTCTGAGGTGACGTATGGGGGTGGGGTAGGGAAGAGGTCAGTGTTGGAGCAGAAACTCTTCTTAGGGACACTGGGGTGGGAAGAGGGTGAAGGTTTGGGAGTGGAGGAAGAGGGAATGGTTGTAGGAGGTGTCAGTCTGCTATGTTTGGGTGCAGGTGCATGGGCTGGATGCGGTTGTGAGGTGGATAAATCAATCAATCAATCACGTAATTTGTAAAGCGCGCTACTCACCCGTCAGGGTCTAAAGGCGCTGGGGGGAAGCTACTGGTCGAATAGCCATGTTTTGAGGCGTTTCCTGAAAGTCAGGAGGTCCTGGATCTGGCATAGATGGAGCGGTAGGGAGTGCCAGGTCTTGGTGGTGAGGTGAGAGAAGGATCTTCCTCCGGCGGTGGTGCAGCGAATGCGGGGGACGGAGGCGAGGGCGACGCTGGCGGAGCTGGCGGACAGGAGTGTGGAAGGTGAGTCCATCCTTAATGCTAGCCCTGAACTTGTCAGTCAACCTGTAAACTTTCTGTTTAATGGGTGTACTGTCCCAAGTGTCCACATCATGTGTGCACAAGTGTGTGACCCCTGTGATCAAGGAAAACAGTGAGGCGAACTGTCCCAACACCTGGCAACAGTCCTTCTCCTGCTCTGCAGTCAGGGAGGGGTAGAGGATCACTTCCTCCATAGACCCATGTTTCTCTCCTGCAAACAGGAGGGCAGGAAGAGGCTCACTCTCCTTCCCCACCCCGTCATATGTTGCAGGGAGCATGGACAGTTCAGTCCGCTCAAAGTGTGGCTTGAGTCGGTTAACATGCAGGATACTTAAAGGGTTCCAGGGAGTCTGCAAGTCCACCAGGTAGGTGACTTCACTCTTGCGCTCCACCACCTCAAATGATCCCATCTACTTGTCTTGGTGTGCCCTAGGCTCCGCTGGTGCCATCACCCACACTTTTTGACCAGGTTGAAACTCGACCAGAGTGGCATTCCGGTCATATCACTGTTTCATATCCCCCTGGCTTGCTTCAAGGTTCTCCTGTGCGAGACTCCTGAAGCGGGCAGTCTGGTTTCTCATAGCCAGCATGTAACTAAATACATCCTGGGGGGATTTACTGGGAGCTTTTTCCAAAGCCTCCTTCACCAGACTCAAAGGACCCCTCACAGGGTGGCCATAAATCAGCTCAAAAGGACTAAAAACAAGTCCCTTTTGTGGCACCTCCCTGTAAGCGAACAAAAGGCATGGCAAGAGGACGTCTCACTTCCGCCTCAAGGGCTCTGAGAGGACTGTGATCATGCCTTTCAAGGTGCGGTCAAATCTCTCAACCAGACCATTGCTTTGGGGGTGGTGAGGTGTGGTGAACTTGTAGGTTACCCCTCACTCCTTCCACAGAGACTTCATATATGTATATATGAAGTTGGTACCCATATCGGACACCACTTCCTTGGGGAACCCCATGCGGGTAAAAACTCCCATCAAGGCACGGCCCAGCACAGGGGCAGTGATTGACCTTAAATGAATGGCTTCTGGATACCGGTGGCATGGTCCACCAAGACCAGAATAAACCTGTTGTCCGTGGCTGTCTTGGGATCTAGAGGCCCCACAATGTCAATACCAACCCTTTCAAAGGGGGTACTAATAACGGGAAAAGGTTGGAGGGGAGCCTTATATTTCCCCCCACTCTTGCCAATTGCCTGACAAGTTTGGCAAGACCCACCATGTGCATCAGAATGCTTGTGCATCAGGGGCCAATAGAAGTGGGTGACAAGCTGCTTATAGGTCTTGTCCTGCCCCAGATGTCCTGCTAAAGGCACATCATGAGCCAACCCCAGTAGGAAGGCCCTGAAGCACTGGGGTACCACCAGCACATGGGCTGACCGAGGCTCAGGAACCTTAGGCTCCCTATACAGGAGGCCGTCCTCCCAGTAGATAAGGTGAGATCCTGGCTCCTTGCCAGCCGCCTCGTCTGCAGCCTGCTGCCACAAACCCTCCAGAGTAGGGCATGTCTTCTGTGCCTCACAGAATGCTTCCCTGGTGGGCCCCCCTTCCTGCTGCCACTGCGACAGCTCAGGGACTTCCCCCAGTTCAGCCACCTGATCCCCTGTAGGATCTGAGGCGTCACCCTCAGGTTCAGCCTCCTCAAGGACCGTGGGAACTTCTGGGGCCGGTTTCCCGCACCCCCTGCCCCTCCTCTTTTTGGCAGTCCCCTGGGCCACTGTTTCAGGCTCCAGGGGCTCTTGACCACCCTGACGGGCTGCCATTGACCTGGTAGATATGCATACCCACCCAGGCAGACCCAACCTCTCCAAGCGTGACCTATGTTCCACCTCCTTCCAAGGGGAATCCTCCAGGTCATTGCCAAGCAAACAATCTACAGGTATGGTTGGACTCACAGCTACCTTCAAGGAACCTGGGACCCCTTCCCATTCAAAGGGAACCTGCTGCACTCTACACAGGTGCTCTGAGTTGTCCACTGCAACTACTTGATGAAGTACACGGGGATCAATCTGCTCTTCAGACAGCAGGTGACTCCTCACTGTAGTCACAATGGCTCCTGTGTCTCTCAGAGCCTCCACCCTCTGTCCATTGATGGTCACCCACTGCCTGTACTTCTTAGTGTTCTCAGGCACTAGGGTTCTCTGGGCCATCTCACTGTCCCCTAGTGAGAAAAGGGTCATCTCAGCTGGCTCCCACCCACCTGGAACCAACTCCTCCCCAAGTGCTACACTAGCCAAACCCTGGGACTGCGCACCAGTGGGTGCCTGTGTACTCTTGGGACATTTGGGGTCCACACTCACATGACCCACTTGGTCACATGCATAAAACTTATGTGGGGGACCCCCTGCTACTAGTTTCCCTTTGGTGAACAATGGCTTCGTCTCACTGGGGGGGCTGGGAATCCTTCCCCTGGGAATCAGATTGGGGCCCTTTAGAGAACTCCCCCTGTTTACCCTTACCTCCCCTTTTGTTCTGAGAGGGACCCTGCCCACCCTTGGTGTGGTCTCCCCATACCTCTTTTGGACCCTGGTGCTCTTCCAGCGGTCCTCTTCCTGCGCAAGCTTCCTGGGGTCAGTCAGCTTGCTGTCAATTAGGTGCTGACGCAGCTCTGGAAAACATAAAATGTACAAGTGCTCCAAGAAATCAAATTGTAAAGCCCCTCATACGTTGTTACCTTACTGCCCTTCACCCAGCCATCCAGTGACCTGCAGAATGAATCAACACACTCCAACCATGTTTGGGATTCCTTCCTCTTATAGGACCTGAACTTTTCTTTATACTGATCAGGGGTGAGATAATGTCTTGTCAGTAGGGCACCCTTCATGATAGAGTATGTGAGCCCCTGAGAATCCCCTAAGGATGTCAGAGTTTCCCTCCCCTCTACCTCAAAGTGCTTCCACAGACCCGCCCCCAATGAGCTTCAGGGACCAGATTCATATGGAGAGCAGACTAATACCCCTTGAACCACAAGTATAAGTCATCCTCCTTCTTGTAATCTTTCACTAGGTCTTTTGGAATGTGTACCCTTCTCTCAAGCTGCACAGTGCTGTTGCTGCCACCATCTCTATTGGATTGGCTCCTATGATCTATCGCTCCCAAGGTAAGCTCATGAGCCAGCAGTATCTTCTTTTCGTCAATGGTCATCTGTCTCTCTTCCCTCTTGCTCTTGAGCCTCTCCAGCTCCAATTGGTATTCCCTCTCTGTCTGTCTGTCCTGTAACTCTTCAGGTGTCAGACCCTTGGAGGATACACTGCTACCTGCCCTGGAGACTCTCTCCCTGGACATAACAGGCCCCCCACAATACCATTGTGAATGGATTGCACCTCCACGTTCTCCTCCTCCTCCTCTGTGTGCCCCTCAGCTTCTTTGGCTGCCACCCAGGCCCTCAGCACCTTTTGCAGCTCCTCCTTCTTGGCAGAGCCCTTAATGGGACAGGCAAAATCTTTACACAACTGCTTCAACTGAGCCTCTGTATAGCTCTCTAGTTTCCCTAGGTCAAAAGCAGCTCCAGCTGATGCATCTCCAGATTGGGACATGATGAAAAGTCAACAGAGTGCAAAGTTCCAAAGGCAGAAACAAGTTCCCAATGAATTTTAAAAAAAGTCAATCAAGGGATCAGCAAAAATATGGAAGTAGAACAAAAAGAGTCCCATAGACAAAAAGCAAAAATCACAAGACAAGTAGTATGTGGTCAAGTAGTGGTCTGCAATGAAAACAGCAGTGTACACTTAATCACTGTAGGTCAAGTACAAATACAAGTCCAATCCCAACCGCTGATCACCAATGTTAGAAATTAGGTCTTTGGTTGGCAGTCAGGTTACCCCCTGTCCAAACAAGGATTCTCACTCTAGTTAGGGTAAAGGAAATTCACCCTCAGTTAACCCCCGCTCATCCCCTTGGTAGCTTGGCACAAGCAGTCAGGCTTAACTTCAAAGTCTAGATGTAAAGTATTTGTACCAACACACACCGTAACTCAGTGAAACACTACAAAATGAAACAAAACAGGTTTGGAAAAATAGGAAATATTTACCTAAACAAAGCAAGACCAAAACGACAAAAATCCAACATACACAAGTCAAGTTATTAATTTTAAAAGAAAAAGAGTCTTAAAACCTTTTGTAAACAGTAAAACCCTGTTAGTGTTGAAAAATACCAGGTTTGCTTCAAAAAACCACGCATGGGCGAGTGTGTGTCGGAAAAGGTTAGCGATGCGTCAACTTCTCACCCGTAAGCAAGATTGTGCGCCATTTCTCCTTCTCCGGTTGGGTCGGTGTGTGTGTCCTTTTTCCTTTCCGCAGGAGAGCGATGCATTGATCCGGGCAAGCACTCGGATCTGGGCAGGCGTTGCGTCATTTTTCCAAGCCCAGCAATGTTTGTGTCGAAAATCCTGCTGCACGGTATCAGCAAAACTGCACAGTGTGGGCTGGGATGTTACCAGACTCCGTTAGTGGTGTGGTGCGTTGTTTTGCCAGCCACGTGCATGGATCTTCCAGCCGCGCTGCAGGTGAAGCGCTGATTTCAGCCACAAAGCACGCAGTACATCATTTCTTCAGCAGCGTCTCGGAGATTGCATCGGAAATTTCCCAAACAGTCCAACTGTCAAACTGACCCAAACGGGGAACCCACAAACAGGCAGAGTCACAGAATGGTTTGAGCAAGAAAATGCTCACTTTCTAAAAGTGGCATTTTCAATCACACAATCTCAAAACCAACTTCACTAAAAGATGTATTTTTTAAATTGTGAGTTCAGAGACGCCAAACTCCACAAGTCTATCTGCTCCCAAAGTTAATCTATGCTTTAATCATATTTAGAGGCAGCCCCCATGTTAATCTATGAGAGAGATAGACCTTGCAACAGTGAAAAAACTAATTTGTCAGTATTTCACTGTCAGGAGGTATAAAACACATTACTATATGTCCTACCTTAAGCATACACTAACCCTGCCCATGGAGCTACCTAGGGCCTACCTTAGGGGTGTCTTACATGTAAGAAAAGGGAAGGTTTAGGCTTGGCAAGTGGGTACACTTGCCAAGTCGAATTGGCAGTTTAAATCTGCACACACAGACGCTGCAGTGGCAGGTCTGAGCCATGTTTACAGGGCTACTAATATGGGTGGCACAATCACAGCCCACTAGCAGCATTCAATTTACAGACCCTGTGTACCTATAGTACCACTTTACTAGGGACTTACGAGTAAATTAAATGTGCCAATTGGATGGAAGCAAATGGTACTATGGTTAAGGGGGAGAGAACAAGCACTTTAGCACTGGTTAGCAATGATAAAGTGTGCAGAGTTATAAGACATGCAAAAACAATGTCAGCAAAAACAGGAGGATTGAAGCTGAGGGAAAACCACATCAAGGATGACAGAATCACTATTTGGCAATATATCTTCCAATAGGCAAACATTCTTAATACCCTGATACATCGCCCCAACCTTTGAGCCCATTGAAAATCCAAATGGTCAATATTATTCAGAGTGTTTTTTGTCTGTCAATGAATAATATACCCAGTAGTCCTCCTTGTTCAGATAATTATTTCTTATTGATCAAGATAGGTTTAGAGATCTTCTGCCAGTGGGTGTTCCTAGAAACATGAACCTGTACATATTTTTTTTAAATAAAATCTAAAGACATTGCATTACCACTGAACAGTCTAATAGCTAGCAATATCCTAAATGTTACATAAATGGCTTATTAGGACCCTATCTCTGTTAGTTTCAACCAAGAGCATCAGTCATAGGGTCAAATTAAAGAATAAACTATTTGTGCCAATGAAAGAATGTCTCTAGAGTGCTGAGATTTTAAGTTTCCCTGATGGAAATCTCTATAGATGTGTATGTAGGATTGCATTGTCCTTTACCTAATCTTTTTTAAAGTACACTAATTGTTTCAGTTTGGGCAAAATGTTATATTGAAGTGGGGTATCAGTGCAGCTTTCTTTACAAATTCAGAATCATAATCACATGGATATCAAGAGTACAACCTTAGTCACCATTTCACCCGCACACAGACCTAAGATACAGAGTACAATCGTTTTTCACACATGCCAACAGAAAAAAATGCATATGGGCGTTAGCAGACCAGGTTAAATTTTTACATATAGAACAGGTAACACATAAGCATCAGCATTGAAATCTTCACTCATACACTGAGAGCAGGTACAACAGTAACATCAGGCATGTCAGCTTCTCTTGAACACACAAAGAACAGGTATCACATGGGCATCAGTAGTGAAAGTTGACCGCACATATAGAGCAGGTGCAACATGGTCATTATCAGTGTAGGTTCCATTGTCACATTCAATAAGTACCAGGATGTCAAGAGAAAAGAAAAACAAATATGGCATTTTCTTGACTAGGCAAGGTCTCCCCCGGCATATAATAGTTATAGTACAGACCACGACATGCATGCTTCCTTCACAAAGAATAGGCAAGGAATGTCCATCAACACTGTAAGTTTCTTCTTTCTCACTAAAGGCCACTGCTCAGTCAAAAGAAGTGTAAGATTCAAAGAAAGACAGAGAGAGAGTGAGTTGGAGTGAGAGAGAAGGAAGAAGAGAGAAAGTGGGAGTAGGGGAGAAAGAGATACAGAGTGTGAAAGGAAAAGAGAGAGACAAGAGGTGTAATGTATTAAGCAGCACAAGGCGTTCTCAGCCTTTATACATACAGCACAGGTATAGCACAACCTTGCATATAAATGACACATCATGAGTAAAAAGCCACACTTACACAGATGTACACACAGATGCATGCATACACACATATGCACTCAGAGGCACAGAGCAGGTGCAGCCTGTGTAGTACCTCCTACATGTCAATCTGTTCACATACATAGGTCAGACTCATCTCTAACTTAACTCTGTATGAATACCGACCAAGTAGCCACTCCAGTCCTAATGTTTTCAACTGCGTTTGACCCCCTCGATTTAACAACCTTCCAGTTGTTCTCTCTACTCCCCTACTTGGCAAAAATACTTGAGGCACACAAAGCTCATAACCTCTACTCCTTCCTTGAGGATTCAGATTTTCTTGAGCCCTGCCAAGTGGGCTTTCACCCAGCCCATTCTACAGAAGCAATTATCCTTTCGGTGGTGGATGAAATGCAGGAGGAGGCTGATAGAGGCACTTATCAAGCCCTCTTCATCCTCGATCTCTCAGTGGCCTTTGACACTTTTGACCATAGCCTTTTGGTTGACCATGTAAGGGCCAGGGATTACAGGACACAGCAATCAATTGAATCGTCTTTTATTTTAAGACAGACCACAATCCGTTAGACTCCCCCTTCTATTCCTCTAAATATAGCTGAATTTTGGGGTGCCACAGGGTTCTTCTCTCTTTCCACAACTTTTCAATCTATAAATTCACCCTTCGGTCCATTCTCACAAAAATATGAAAATTAAAATATATAATTAAGCTGACGACATGCAACGTCTTTTCACAGTTGATAATCCACCCAATTTCAAGAAACATTTCCAAGACACCATGCTGTTCATCGGAGATTGGTTGAACAGCAACCTTCTGAAACTAAACTCTGATAAAACAGAGATAGTAATTACCACAAATAAGCTCAGTTTCTGGAGCCCTTCCTTTTGGTCCCCTCCAAAGAAGACAGTAAATAGCCTTGGATTCCTCATTGATGAACATCTCTCATTGAAACTGTAACTTGGTTCTGTGACAGCCTCCTGCTTCTTCCCTCTCTGCAGAATCAAGAAGACAAAGACATTTCTCACAGCTGATGCCTTAGTCCAAATCATAATTGCCTTGGTTATGTCAAGAATTGACTGTGTCAGTTCTCTTTATTTGGGCCTTCCCAACTATCTGTAGGCTTCAGCTGGTTCAAAACCAAGCCACTCAGCTGATCTACTAACTCCCCATACAGAGCTACATTTCCCAAGTGAAGATCTTCACTGGCTCCCAGTTGCCCAGAGATCTCCATCCATTACACGTTGCATAGTATTTAAATCCCTTCACATGAAAAGTCCAGCTTTTATTAAATCTCCCATCCAAACATACACCTATTAGAAACCTTAGATCAACCCATCTAAACTATCTAGTAACTCCTCAATTAAATAAAAAAGGACAGGTGTAGCCAGATTTTCAGTCATTGTCCCTCGCATTTGGATGCCCTGCCCTTGGAACTCAGAACTACTTCCAGTCATGGGAAATAAAGACAGATGTTGATGACCTGACTCTTCAAGCAAGCCTATTAGTAGTATCCTAAGCCATGATGGATCAGTTACCTCAGCGCCAACAAACCGTTTGGTATATGCGCACTGTATAGTTATAGTAATGTAACCGAGTAATGTCAGCATTCTGGAGCACAACTGCAAAATTACACCTCAAACATCACCCATCTGAGGTTATCTACAGCTTCATGATGTGCTTCAGAAACATTCTAAATACACGCAATCCTCCACAGAGAAAATTCATGATTATATTCAAGACAAGGAGGAGGACATTATATGGCAATTTCTGATCAATTGCAACTCTCAGCAGCAACTTGAGGTAAGATGAAAAAACAGCCAATGAATATTGAATGCTGAATGACAAAAGTAAGGAACAAATTAAAGTCAGCTATATTGAACTCATTTATGAATGGGAACTGTTACCTCAAGGGTCTACTGGCATTGGACACTGCTGATACCTTATGAAAGGTAGATGCACTCCAGCATGAAAGGCAAGGAAGTCAGCAATGGGTTGACAAAGAACTGCAGCCACAGAAAGGAGGCTCAACCACATATGGACAACCTAGGCATCATCATCATCATCATCTTCAAGCAGTGATCAAGAAGCGAGTACTGCAAGAAGCACATAGAGATTCATTGATGAACAGAATTTCCTAATAGGTGGATCATCTAGATAAAATGGCTTGGGAGTCCACAAAACGGAAGTCCAAACAAGCTGGTGAATAAAGTCAAAAAAGCCAAAGAGATGAAGAGTTGATGGATGTCTGACATTAACATCCACAGAATCCTTGGAAGCTAGGCTAAATCTTGTTAGAACAAGGAAGCAACACATAAGACATACCAATCACAATAGCTTGGCATGAGAAAAATTAAAAGCAACCACAGAGAGTTTGGAAACCACCTGATAAGCCAAACATCAGATGCCTGCTAAAAAGGCACATAAGTAGCACAAGCAGGGAGAGCAGGATATGATACCCACCTTCTTGTCTGATTTATAGTGAGAGTGAGCAGGCTAGGAAAATCTCTATTTTATAGCAAGGCGAGGATGCACACATTATATAGCATGTTTAACGTCTGCTAAGCACCGAGGAACGTGCATGTTTATTGGGCTTGAAATATTCCATTCTAAAGATGAAGCCTTGAACCAATTGACTGTCTTCTAGATGTTGCCCAGATGGCAGCCCACAAAAGAGGCTTTAGTGGCCTAAGCCTCATGTGCCAAGTATGAAAATCAATTACACATAATTTGGGGCAATCTGGGAAGTATTGGTACAAGATGGAAAAACATTCAGGCTTTGGGCCTGATTTAGAGTTTGGCTGATGAGTTACCCCATCACAAACTTCATAGATATCCTGTTCACCTTATTACAACTCCATTATATCCCATGGTACTTCTAATAAATCTTGCCCTTTGATCTCTTGGTTTATAGAATACCTCAACTCCAGAAAAGTAATTCCTGTCTTTAATAGAGATATGCCATAGAACCAAAGTCTAACAGTGTTGCCAGAGTGTGTATGCCATAGGCTCTAATGGAATAGAATCCAGTTGGCCGAGGAAGAGGTGAGAGGCTAATTTGTCATCAATATACAGGGCAACGATCTGTGTTGATGTAATTGGAACCTAGAAGAGGGCAACCAAAGAAAATAGATGAATGTTAAACATTAGTAATGCAATTAGAAAAAATTCCTGGAGTTAAGGCATGCTAAGTATCTTGCTACTTGAGATGGTGTAGACCCAAAGATATCCATCCCCCATTCCATGTGCCAGTCACCTCCCTAAATATACTGCATTATTGACCTTTTAGTGCCAAATTCTCTAGACCTAGATATGATTCTTGAATACTCTCTTGCAACATTCGGAATTTGGCCTTGAGCCCAAGTTAAGCCAGGCTAGTAGGAGTAGCAAGACTAGTTAATGGGGTTTCCGGTAAAGGTCCCATATGATGACTGAATAAGAAGACAACAGGAAGGGAGTTTCCATCACATACTCCATCAATGATTGTAAGCAAGCTTGAAATGGTCACAGAGTGCTCACTAGTACCAGGCAAGCCAAACAATAACAAATCTGAGTCATTTAGAAATTATGGCATGCAAAGCCTAAGAAGAGGCTTCAGTCAAAGAGAAGGGCATCTGCTGGCCAGACTTCTAGATCTGGGTTCTTGCTTACAAGACAGTCAACAGTATTGCAAAGATCTAGGAGAAAATTTGGTTAAACAGTAAGGTGTCTCACTAGACAGTAAGTGCAAAGACCCTGTGCCAGAGCTGCTAGTTCCGTCAATCCAATCCAATTAGTTTGTTGATATAGTGAATGATTGACATTTCAAAGGAGAGTGATGATATTGGAACAGCTCTTGGCAAAACGTTTGCAACTGAAGAAGCAGGTAGATGGTCTGCGCAACGCACATTGAAAGACTACCTCCCTCTCCTTTTGTGGAACACTGCACCAGCCATACCTGTTTTAATCTGAATCCATGGCCATGTCTGAATAGGAAAGTAAAATGGCTTTGCCATTCTAGACCTCTACCATAGGTAACCACCAGCTTATTTTTTTAAAAGTAATAATGATCTAGAGGAAATAAATCGAAATAGATGAAGGTCTTCAACACATTAAGGATCTTCGAGTTCTTCAATAGGTACTTAATACAGTGGTTTTAGAGAAATTGCTTGGAAAGAAGATGGGAAGAGTTGTATAACCTGAGCTTGATCCCTCAAAGACAAGAGTGTCCAGTCTAATGTCAGACAAAGGGCCTGAGTTTGGCAGATGGTAGTTACTCTGTCACAAACGTGACTGATATCCTGCCAACTGCCTTACAATCCCATTATATCCTTTGGAAATCGTAATACAGTGGACATTATGGCCCTCATTACGACCCTGGCGGTATAGAACCGCCAGGGCCGCTGGACGGGGAGGCACCGCCGACAGGCTGGCGGTGCCCCGCGGGGCATTCTGACCGTGGCGGCTTAGCCGCGGTCAGAGAAGGGAAACCGGCGGTCTCCCGCCGGTTTCCCGCTGCCCCCAAGGAATCCTCAAAGCCGGCGCAGCTTGCTGCGCCGGCTTGGGGATTCCGACTCCCCCTCCCGCCATCCAGTTCCTGGCGGTTCTCCTGCCGGGAACCGGATGGCGGGAGGGGGAGTCGCGGGTCCCCTGGGGGCCCCTGCAGGGGCCCCCGTAAGAGGGCCCCAAAATGTATTTCACTGTCTGCCTTGCAGACAGTGAAATACGCGACGGGTGCAACAGCACCCGTCGCACCTTCCCACTCCGCCGGCTCGATTACGAGCCGGCTTCATCGTGGGAAGGGAGTTTTTCCCTGGGCTGGCGGGCGGTCTTTTGGAGACCGCCCGCCAGCCCAGGGAAAAACTCATAATACCCTCCGTGGTCTTTTGACCGCGGAGCGGTATTATGGAGGGCTGAATTCTGGCGGGCGGCCTCCGCCGCCCGCCAGAATCAGAATGAGGGCCTATATCTGTCAAGTTTGTGTTGGCGTAACCTGTCCCCCAAACTCTAAATCAGGCCAAAAGTTCCTTTGTAAGGCAGCAAAACATCTATCCAGGACATTTGAGCAAAAATGGTGGCGTTCTCTCAGATTTCTGTGTTCAACCCATATGTGTGTGAATACCAAGTGTGTTCTTATATGTATAAAGCCTTATGAGGGGGCCTATGGCATCTACAATATGACCCTGCAAATACCTGAAGGAGCAGTCAGTGCTCTTCTGTGGGTCTCTACCGGACTTCAGGAAAATAGAGATCAAGTTTGGACCAACTTTTGCCTAATAGGCTAAGAGTGTTGCCAGAGTGTGTATCAGAGGCTCAAATGGAATAGAATCCATTTGGGTGAGAAAGAAGTGAGAGGCTAATTTGTCATCAATATACAAGGCAAAGATCCTTATTGATGGAATTTGTTTGGGGGGGTAAGGCAAATGTTACTTTCAACCATGGACTTCAAGCACTGAGCCATAGAGCAGGTCAAAGACAATACCTTAGAATCATTATCAAGGACTATTTATACTGACATTATTTTTTGAAAAATTATATTTTTTACAAAATATTTTTTGTGGTTTAGGTGCCACAATCATGAAATAAATATTAATGCAAAGTAAAATGAATTGTACCTTTGGGGCTTATTTACATTTGGGGGCCTCAGGAGCTGCCATCATGGTGGTTCCTATCAGTGCTGTAAAACCTTGATGTGCGGCTCAGTCAAACAGGATGGCCGTATGTCTAACTTTCACACCATTTTTTATGTTTTAAAAATAAACTCCCAGTGTGGGATTCTGGTTTCGAAAAGTGAAACACTAATAATTCCACACTACGGGAATTTTCTGCCATTGGGTGGGGGAGTATTTTTACTGTGCTTCACTGCTAGGTCACCACCAGGTTTTACTGGGCGGTGAAGGACAGCAAAAAAGTAATCTGGTCATCAACTATAACTTGGCTGGGCAGTCGCATGGACAACCTCTGATGGCCGTACCCGGTTGGGTAATTTGAGGAATTTATCAGCTATGAAGAAGTAGCAGGCTGTGTAATTAAGATACATTAAGTCTTCCCACCTCTATCTTGGAATGGCGGACCATGTGTTTGGTAGAGAGGGTACTCTGTCACCTTTGCAATAGAGTTCCTACTCTGCAAAACTCAAAATCAACCCCTCAGTTTCTTAAATATCACCATAATGTATTCATCAATGAAGACTTGAGCTGCATTTACAGGACATAGGTGCAAGTGCCTGCAATTAATAGGCATGAAACCATTAGAAGTATGTGATGCGTTCATCCCCAACATAGAGTTGTTCATTTATTTTGCCTCCTCCCCATCCTTCAAAAGTTATATGGAGCCCCCTTTTCACAGGCATATTCACATCCAACATACACCACATTGACAGGACCATCACTGACATAGTGTGATCTCTGCATATCTCCTGAATAGGCACCAAGAATGCATTTAAAAGGCTGCTGTGAGGCACATTATTGGGATATGAACTATACTGAAAAGTATACAGTTGAAATGTAAACATTATTGGATAACGAAGTTCAGAGACTCGGATTCAGGTATTGTGGATTAAATAATGAGAAGCCCAGACACCTTATCAGTGACCACTGAGCAACTTTACCTTGTCATTTAAGAATATAAATTCTTACTTTCAGTGCTCCAGCATCAAGATGGTAAACATTTTTGATACAAAGAGAACAATCACTATAGCTTTGCAGACATCATAAGTTAATCAATCAAGTCTATCGTGGCCTGAACTGGATCAAAGAACTCTATGTTGCTCAGGTAAATTTCAGTTCTAAGTAGTAAGAACACATAGGGCCTGATTACAACTTTGGAGGACGGTGTTAAACCGTCCCAAAAGTGACGGATATACCACCTACCGTATTACGAGTTCCATAGGATATAATGGACTCGTAATACGGTAGGTGGTATATCTGCCACTTTTGGGACGGTTTAACACCGTCCTCCAAAGTTGTAATCAGGCCCATAGTGTGGGATACTCACTATTTGTTGACTTTAGATGTGCAATATAGTTAACAGGGCACTTAGAGTATTTTTCCGGTACTGCCGATAATTTCACAATCCCTATGAGTGCACAAATGCAAGTGAAGATAATTACTGTGGAAAGAACACTCTGTGGTAGTTTGATAGAGTGTGCAGGGCATCCAGGTAGCTCCAAGGTGGAATGCGTGAGTGTGTAATGCTATTTGGAAGGTGGAATGTAGGTATGTGATATAGGGGGTAATGGTGACTGGGCAGTAGTTGAAAGGCGACCAGAGGAGGTGCCAAATGTTCCTGACGCTCTGTCCTGTTAATTGCAACAAACGTTTGAACTTACTGAACAGTTTGGAACATCATTACAATGGCAACTTGTGGGCATACAGGATGCAGCGAGGCCCATTATATGCATGTGAGCAACAGCCAGTATTCCTCCTGACAGCGAGTGACGTAAACACTTGGAGAGTTGCTAGTAGGCTGAGTAAGCTGAGTTCGGTGGCCAGCTAGTGCAGGCACAGTGAGGTGTTCTCCTCAATGTTTTCATCTGTGCAGTGCACATGTACAATGACATCAATTATGAGGCACCTGAAGGCCATTTTGATGTGGGCCATTTTCAGCAGTAAATCAGTTTTGTACTTCCATTGGCCATATTGAATTGGGCAATTCTTGCAATATTATATTATATTCTTGATGGTCATATTGGATTGGGCAATTCATTGAACATACCAATATGTTTGTGACAGCCAAATTTGTTTGGGCAGTTTCACTGAAGATACTATTATATTGTTGGCAGCCATATTGGATTGGGCAATTCATTGTTCATATTATTACATTTTGGTGGCCAAATATTATTGGGCTATTGTCGAGTTTGGTCATGCACTTTAGCTGGCATTTTGAATTACATCAAATAAGAAAGCATTATTGTGTGGATGTTGGTGACGGACACACCAATTTACAGGATTAAGGGCCAGATGTACCAAACGTTTTGCACGTCGCAAACAGCGAATTTCGCTGTTTGCGACGTGCAAAAAGCACATCGCAATGCCCAATCCCCGTTTTGCGAGTCAGTAACCTGGTTACCGACTCGCAAAACGGGACTGCGAGTCGCAATTAGGAAGGGGTGTTCCCCTTCCTAATTGCAAGCCACAGTGTGATGCTGTATTGCTTTGTGACTGCGAACGAGGTCACAAAGCGATCGCAGTTACCACCAGTGTCACACTGGTGGCAACCCATTCACAAAAGGGAAGGGGTCCCCATGGGACCCCTTCCCCTTTGTGAATGGCATGGAAAACATTTTTACAGAGCAGGCAGTGGTCCTATGGACCACTACCTGCTCTGAAAAAATGAAACGAAAATGTTTCATTTTTTCGTTTTGTAATGCATCTCGTTTTCCTTTAAAGAAAATGGGCTGCATTACAAAAAAAACAGCTTTATTTAAAAGCAGTCACAGACATGGTGGTCTTCTGTCTCCAGCAGGCCACCATCCCTGTGAGTGCCGCCACTCGCAAGGGGATAGAAAATTGCGACCCACCTCATTATTACTAATGAGGTGGGCCTTTGCGACCTCCTTCCGAGTCGCAGATGGTGTCAGGGACATCATCCTACATTCTGGATTGCGACTCGCAAATTGCAAGTCGGTCTAACTCGCAATTTGTGAGTCGCAATCCAGAAGTTTGCTACATCTGGCCCTAAGTTCTGTTGTGTGTTTGTCGGTGACAGGCACACCAAATCTTTATCACTACTTTTGTGTGGCTTGCCGGAGACAGGCAAACCAGATATTTGCCTTTTGTGACCACTGTGTATGCCAGCAAGATAAATGTAATTATTTTGCATTTATCAATAAATGTGAAGATGTCACATTTCAACCACCACCTGTATTTGTGACAGAACCAGGAGAATAAACAATTGAGTGGGATATGTGGATAAACACTTTCCAGGCGTACGTGGAAGTGTTGGAAGTAGGCGAATGCTCTCCTGTTAGATCAGCGGTCTTCAAACTGTAGGGCACTCCTTTCTGGGGGGCTTTAGATGTGTTCCCAGAGTGGGGGAGCACAAATTGGTCTGCAACTACCTGTAAAAAAATATAGCCTGAAAGCGAAAAAGGCTTGTTTCTAAGCTGCCTTCATTTAAATTCAGCAGCAGTGACGCAGTGAACACCAGCTTGAGCGGTGCTGGGACAAATACTCAGGGCCATATTTATACTTTTTGACGCAAAACTGCACCGACGCAGTTTTGCGTCAAAAATGTAACCGCCGGCTAAAGCCATTTCTTTGTGCCGTGCAGGCGTCAAATTTATACTTTGACACACGGCGTCGCAAACCACAGGTGTGAGCCATTTTTTTTTACTCAAACCAATGCGTCACGTCATAAAGAAAAACAACATTAACGCTGCAAAAATGACTGTGAGCCGGTTTACGATGTCGCAAACCGGAAACGCGCCGTTTTTTGACGCAATCGCATCAAAAAGCAGTGCAAACACAGCAAAATGTGCTAAGGAGAGCCAAAATGGATTCCAGATGCTTGCACCGACCCCAGGAAGATGACAACAGACCAGGAACCAGCCAGAGGACCCACAGAAGACCCAGGACAGGGAGAAGAAGAACAGAAAGTGTTGCTTCAGTGCAGAGGAGCAGGAAATCTGGTGAAAGAGGTGACGGAACACCAGCACCAACTGTTTGTCACCACAAAGTTGCCAATTAGTAGGAGAGGGGCAATATGGGAACAAATTGTTGACAAGATGAACAGTGTGGCAGAATGACGGAGAACAGTCATCGAGTGCAAGAAACGCTGGCATGACAGCAAGCGCAGGACCAAGGAAAAGATGGCCAGGAACAGGAAGGCAGCACTGCAGACAGGAGGTGGGAGTCCAGCACCCCAGGAGGCCCTGGACTATATGGAGGAGATGGTCGCAGCCGTCATCCCTGAGGAGCTCATCACAGGGATTCAAGGACAGGACAGCGCAGACTACCAGGAGACAACACAGATGCAGTGTAAGTTGCATGGGGAACTAAAATGCCTAATTGTTACCTGCAACTAGGAGGGACATACCTACTACACAATGCATGGAAGTCATGAAATTCAGGGAGTGGCATGGTTAAAGGAGCACGGTACGGGGGCATGGTACATTCAGAGGAAACCTGGGGCACAGTATTACACTACACCAACAACCTTTGCACAAGGGTATGCTGCCATGCCAAGGATTTTGGAAAGGTAAAAACTGTAAAACTTTGCATTTGTATAGCGCACTACTCACCCATTAGGGTCTCAAGGCACTGTACGCATACTACTGTGGAACCCCTCCTGGCTTTTCCCTGTGAGGCACCCACTCCTAGACAGCCCCAGGGTGAAGCCAGGCATCCAAGCACTGTTGTGGAGATTAAGCAAGCAATTGCCCAGAGTGGGACCCGTTAATTAGATTAGGCACCAAGGTGAGAATTATCTGGTCCGAGGGAATTGAGCCCAAGACCCACCAAGGTGGGAATTGAACCCTGGTCCCGGACCAAACCTCTGTATCAGGGTCTGCTGCTCTAACCATTGTGCCACACTTCTCCACAAGGTAAAGCCAGGCCAGGAGGGTAGGGTACAACGTTAAACTGGCATGCTGTCACACGTCAGCCAGTATTCTCCCTACATGAACTAGGGCCCAATTAACAACCTCTGGCCATATCTGCAATTGGAATGTAACATTGACAACATTTGCCATTATCACCTCGGCTGTGTGTGCAGGTCAAGTAGCTAATGGCAATAACGTCCCCATGGATCAAACACACCCAAATTAGAGGGTTCAGGATTACAACGTTATCAATCCCCTGAAATGAATACAAATGTTCCAATCCTGTCAAATGTGATTGTCCATAATTGCTACAAACATCAGCCATTGTCATAAACATTATGAGGTATACAGCCCTAATATCATACCCATGCTGCATATGTCAGGGTCCACCCTGTGCTTGGGTCACAATGCAACATCCCAAATGTCATACTGCTCAGACAACAGCATTGAGGGGGAGGACATATGTAACTGGTTACAGAAAGACACCTGCACGGTCAGAGGAGGAAATGGAACACTGCTAGGACCATCAGTGCAATCCAATGTAGCACACATTTCCCAACCTCAGCAGTACACCTTACCAATGCTGATATCTGTATCGTGCCATACCAATGCTATACATACTATATGCTAGATCTCAGCAACATATAGGTGGATGTGAAATATCAGAGACTGGGGCAGTTCCAGAATATTAAGTGGGGTGCTAGTGCCATCAGAACACCCACAGCCCGTGAAAGGCCTCACCATGAGATTGGAAGTAAACAGAGGTTTGAGTAGGACAAGAAGGTGGCAATTCACAATTTGGACAGAACCAACACCTAGAGGATGTGATGCTGACAAGTCCACAAACTGACCATAATAGATGTGACATGCAGGTGGAGCATAGGCCTGGGAGAATGCTAATATGAAAGACAGGATCAATTAACAGGAACCAAGATCACAATGTGAAAATAATAGGAAGGCAGGCACATCACATTACAAATCCCATAACACAGACACACTAATTGTACCATATCTCATTGCAGAGGACGATGGCTCTCCTGCGGATATATATGTCCAGGACTACCCCAATGACATGGATGACGAGCTGACAAACATCAACCAGCAGACCCTCCAAGATGTCCTTGGAACCCTCCAGACCCCACCTTCAGTCACAAGGAGGAGCACAGAACTAGCAGCCATCACAGATGAACCACCCACCACCCCAATTGTACGACCTGCCAGCTCCAAAACAGCTGAGGACTCTGACGACACTGGCACCAGCTTTAATCGAACTGTAGTTGGAGTACAGCGGGAGCTGGCCAAGGAAGTGCGGGCGGGGATGCAAAATATGGCAGCCAGCCTACAGGGGGTGCATTTGTGCATGATGTCAACTGAAAAGCATGCAGCAGCCATACAAGGGCGAACAACAATCTTGCAGGAACTTGAAAAAAGGTTGAAGGAAATCAGCACAGCTGTAAGAGAGTTGACCCAACACCTACAACAACAATCCTGTCAACGCATGCACGAATGCAATATTGAACCCCTCAGGGCTGCCCTGGCTGCCTACCACATTGATGTGGCTGCTATTCTTAAGAACCAGCAGCTCCTCCTTGCTGCAGTAATGCCCTTAATAGCCCCACGGTTGGTAGCTATCGGGATGCCTGACTCCACGTCTTCAAACACTGAGGTTTGTGTTGCCCCTTCACAACCACCACCACCAAGGGCAGAGGAGGCAACACACACATCAGAAGATGAAGACGTGGAACAGATCACCTTCACCCGTAAGAGTAGCCGGTAGCACTAGTCCCTGTCACATGGCCACCTACTGCCAAGGTCTTGTGCTTTGTAACATGCCAGTCTTGCAACAACTGTACTCAAACACTGTTCTTCAGCCCACTGTTTATCTTTTCACCCTGCCCTGTGATTGTCTCTCACTAACTCATTGGCAAATCCTGTCCCTCTGCACTGTCTGACACTTCACCCCAGCATGTCCAATTACATGTCCCTTTGCACTTGTGTAGGATCACAATGGAAGGTGTCACACTAATGGACTCACAATCATGGACAATGTACATATAGCACTACAGCACTTTAAAATAAATAGCTTTGTCTCTGTGTAATGTGACACATCAACCGTGAGGTAGATCAGTGATGTTTACCTCAGGTCAATGATTATAGATTGTCAATACACCTGACCTGAAAGAATGTTGGCTGATAACTATGCGCAGTGGTCTGTATTGTACCATCAGCTGCCCTTCCTGAGGGTTATTTTGGAGGAAAATAGAAACTATACACCATAATGTTGTGTTGGGCAGAATAATGCTTCCTCAAAGGATGTCTAAGCCAAAAAATATTGCCTTCAAATTTTTCTTCAAGCCAAAACTTACGTATGTGACATTTGACCCAAATTTTACCTAACACACACAATATTGCATGAATTGATGTGTATGAGTTTACATACAAAGATGTCACCGGGCTGAACATTGTAACAAATGATAGGTGTGCGTTATGTATACCATACTACATGAGAGCATACTACCACTCACCTTATAAGGATTCGCTTGGACATTTGACTGCAGGCAGACTTAACAAAGTGTCCTCAATACCAATTCTGGTAGCAAAGTATGTGACATTGAAAACATACATTAAAAATGAAGCACACTTTGGGATCCATAGTAACCGTGAGTAGTGGGTGCAATGGATGGTAGAATCTTAGCAAAGTAGCTGTGGTGTAGCTGCCAATGTAACAGCTCAGTTGGGATTTGGTTGCAGGATGGGATACAAAAGCTAATACTAAAGAGACACTGTTCACTCATGCCAAGGCCCTGATCTCCAAGCATGTGACACACACTGTAAAGGGTTACTTAAATTAAATATTTATTAAACAGTAAAAACAGAAGCTAAAACCAGGGGAAACACCTACCCTAACTACACATTACCCACAACTGGCCCTAACTATCCTAAGCTAAACTTACTTATCCCCTTTAACAAAACGATCTAAACATCAAACCCCCACCCCCCTTATAAGACGGGACACATGGGGGACAACATATACTAACCTAAACACATACTATCTTACACTAAACAAATATATATATATATATATATATATATATATATATGTATATATATATATATATATATATGTTTTTGTTTTTGTTTTGAAAAACACCAAAACCCCAACATCATCCCCCACCCAACCACCCACACACATAATAAAAAACAGATATTAAAAATATCATACCCCAACCCCCCACCCACTACTACTAACTAATCTAACAGCCTATACTAACCTAACACTAAGCCCCCTAAACCCACTAATTAAAAGAACCAGGAAAGAGGTGGGAGGGGAGGGAATCATGGCTGAGGGTATACTGTCTACAAGTTTGCCCTCCGCAGGGTCTTTTTTATGACATACACCCTCTGATTTGCTTGTGCCACCTCCCGCTGCAGCCTGGTCATTTTCCGCAACATACGGTCCAAGTATGGACCGTTGCATCTGTTGAAAAGCTGCTGGGGTGGTCTGGGTGCCAGTTGAGGAAGTATGTGCCCTGTCGGTGCCATGTCTGTAGGAGGAGGTGCAGGTGATGCTGTGACAAGTGCTGGAGCAGTGGAGGTTGACGGTCCAGCAAAGGTGCCTGCTAAGGTTGGTGCCACCTGGGTGGTAGTGGTGGTGCTGGTGGTGGTGGCTGTGGTGGACACGGAAGGGCCCCCTTGGGCAAATGCCCTCCACACTCCGGAGGCTCTTTCATGGCGATAACGCCTTGCCATGTTGCGGATCCCCGACTCCACATCCAGAATGTGGTGGTAACGCATTGCCCTGCGCTGAAACTCCCGAATCTGGATGGGATTCATATTGGCAGCTGTTAAAACAAATAGAAAACCTAAAATTAGGTACTTCATTGTGTGATATTGCTCCAAAAGTAAATCAGAGAATACATCTAATGTACCAGAAACAGGACATATCATCATACAGATCACTGATTGTCCCTGAGGAATGCAGCCTACACATGTCCTATCAAACAGCACAGCAATACTCTAAAAGATGGGTAACAACTTGAATGACTTATGCATCATTGTTCAGCCATTTGTCAGGTAAAAAAAAAGCTGCAAGTCCTCCACCACTGACAGGTCAACTAATGACTATGTTCTTGATGACAATCAAGGGCCACAAGATCTGCGAGTTGTAAATGGAATTGCCAGGAACTGCCATGATAGAATGTAGTTGCTAATCATGAGTGGGTATCCTAGGTTTGGACAAGTCGCTTACAGATTTACATGTCAAACTTGGATCATCAGTCCTAGGTACATTTTTCACAACCCTACGCCTGTGCCTGGGGGGGGGGGAGCAGGCAACAAATACTTTCAAACAACAAGGACACCCAGGAAGCTTTGGACAGCTGTACATGGGTTGGAGCAGCCCACCACAGGTGAGGAGGAAGTCCAAATAGGACACAGCCAAACCTTGGACAATCCACACTTATGTTTGGAAATGCAGACAATTGTCAACATCATTTCCTACCAGTAACACATGACTTAAAACAAGCAGATAGATGCAAGCACACATTTGCCCATGAGCTGCATGCACACCTAGGCCATTGTACTCAAGTGCCTCATACTCGTAGCACAACATGTGGAGCTACATGCTGCTAGGAAGTCAAACATACAGTGAAACATGCTCATTAGTGAATAGGGAAGCTGAAGTCTGTGGGCAAGACTTTGGCATCCCTATTCTGTGGGAATCAGGGTCTGACTTGCTAACTAAATCACAAATGTGATCCTCTGCTACATTTTCTGATTTTAAGTTTTATCCACAAAACTCATCCCCATTCACATGGCCGTGCCTACAGGACTGACCTACAATCCCAAATTATGACAATACGCTAATGATTGGCCAACTCAAAGATGGGGAAAAAATGATACTCCATTCAAGGAACATATCCGATCATTGACCAGCGCATCAAACCTTGCTATGTGTCCAAGACACAGGAGTCAATCACACAACATCAGCAAACACAACAGAGAACAGAAATATCCGCACTTACTGGAGAGGTCTGGGTCCGCAAATCGAGCCACCTCTCCGATAGTGTAGGGAGCTGGTCCACCTGTAAGGCATGGAAGGGAGAAATGTGCTCAGTGTCTCTGCACTGTAAAACACTTCCAAATACAAATACTATGAGTAATATTAAATCAGAAAGTCAAGCCTCTCAGACATGATGATACTGCATCTGACATACCACTGCAAATATGTACAGACCCGGGCACTTCAGTGAGTGATACACACATATCTGCACATATGCAGTGGCCCTAACTATCATGTGGTGGCAACCATGATCCATCATTAGTTAGCAAACTAATTCATGGAGTGTATTCTTCTCATCGTGTGTATCCATGAGAGACATGCAAAGCAACTTTCCAGGAGGACTGCAGTACCAGTCACCCAGCTATTGTGACTAAGACCAATTTAAAACACACAGGTACAATGTACAGAGGGCCCTCAATTTGTATCATTTTCTTCAGTTTATGTGCCACAGCTATGGTAAGTTGCACCAACCATAGAGATAGGAACCTGTGTGCATAACTTTTGGCATCCATCCCTAATTTAATTGTGGCACTACAAAGTCCAAATATCAGTCTAAGATGTTACCTGAGGTCAGCTATAACTTGTTACATATGTGTCAGAATCCAGTTCAGACATGTATCCCAAAAAATTGAGGAACACAATATTTCTTGTAAAAATCTGGATTTAAAATGTGTTTCCTGGTACACTCACAGACCATGACTGAAACATATGTTCGGACCACATTTGCATCATCTATTGACGTGAAGGCAGCACTAATTTACAGGCTCCTGTTGTGTTTTGTAAGTTAGTCTAGCTGTTGCGTCAACAAATGAAGGTAATGTGTAGGAATTATTGTATATCTCACTGGCAACTGTGGCCCATATTTATATGTTTTTAACGCCGCATTTGTGCTGCTTTTTGACACAAAAGCGGCGCTAACTTACAAAATACAGTTGTATTTTGTAAGTTTGCGCCACTTTTGCTTCAAAAAATTACGCAAGTGTGGTGCTAATAAAGTATAAATATGGGCCTGTATGTTTAACTTGCATTCCACATGTTCAAAAACATTGCCTGCAGCATATGAACAAATCAGCTACTGTCACTACAGAGCATTTAATTGTGCACATTACTCTGATTTGTACTCACCAACAGGGCCACCAATCACAATCCCCAGGTGGTCCAGCAGGTCTTTCTCCCGGGCAACCAGGTCAGCCCAACGGTGTTTCAGCTAGTGGTCTTTGAGCAGTGTGTTGTAGATTCGCTGTAGATGGAACAGGACCTTTGCCCACCGCAGCCTCCTTGCCTCTGTGTGATACGCCTGTATCACACACCCACCTGCCCCGAT
Organism: Pleurodeles waltl; assembly: GCF_031143425.1. Taxonomy (NCBI): domain Eukaryota; kingdom Metazoa; phylum Chordata; class Amphibia; order Caudata; family Salamandridae; genus Pleurodeles; species Pleurodeles waltl. The sequence continues at coordinate 980,093,601 of NC_090447.1, forward strand.
CATTACGGGTAGGAAGTGGCACACCAGCCAAATAAACCCACCCAGCTCCTCCTCTCCCATCCTGCCAAGACCATGCCTACCCAACATGCTTGCACCAAAAAAGGGAATAAAGGGGTACAGAGGAGAATGGAGGGAAAGTAGGAGAGGGAAATGGAAAAAAAATAACAGAACACAGCCCAACTATCCCCAAACTAACACTACCCACAACAGACTCCCAACAGTACAAAGACAAATTTAGATACCAGAAATTACCAAAAAACACTAACACAGGATACCACAGACACTTAGGAAACACAAAAAGACAATTTAAAGAGCACCCTGGAGACAAATTCACAAAATGCTCAGAGAGATAAGTCAAACCACAGCCACACAGTCAGGAAATATCACAGACTGCAAAGTGAAAGTGAAAGTGAAAGTACACCCACTGTACCAATTCAGTAAACAGGATATCCTATTACATCATTCCTGCCTCAAATGCGGTACGTTTTTAATCTTATGCGTCAAAATATTATAACGCTTACAGTCTGTGTGTCACTTTTTTTTTACGCACATGCTTAGAAATAACCCTGCATCCATATTTTGAAATATGTTTCATACTTAACCAATTTCAGGGGGTACAGTATGGGAATTACCGCTCAGGGCCAATGGATGTTTCATGGCAATGAGCGTCATATTTTGCCGCACGTCATTTTTTTATGCATGTGCGTCTTTTTTTATGCGTATGCGTAAAAATGTCTGTCTTTGACTGGGTTTGGGTCATTTCTCATTTGTAATAGTACATTGCAGGTGTGACAATACAGAGATAGGCTGATTGCACCAACATTGTGCATTACGGTGTATGGGCACATGTGACAGATCATACTACTGCGGACCATGATCCTCTACTTGTACCGGATTTGCACTCTTCACTGACGCAATAGATGGCCAAACGTGTGGAATACAATGAGGTATTATCCAGTTAGGGCATGTTTTGCGTCAAGAGAGGATAGCAAGGCAACGCAACTCAATACAGTAACTCAATGCCTATGTGTCAATGTGTGTGATTTGGCTCTTACTATTGTAGTTGTCCCACTGTGCGAACATCACAAGACGCATTTTTGCAAATCTGCCTGTATGCATGTGGAGTCAATGTGTCCAACCATCAGATGCTATTCAGTGTGGAAATGAGAGAGGAAATGTGTTTGTCATACACATAGCAACAAATGCTGTGTGCACTTCCTAGGTTTTTTGGAACATAAGCACCACCAATGACAAAGCATGCACAGGATAGATAGCAGACGGTTGATCATGGCAAAGTTCCAAAACTAAGCCATCACATGTCCTGGAATGTTGCATACTACTTCCTAGGCACTTGTTTGTTTACTCCCCATGAGTCAGGCATGGGATAATGCTATGTGGGGACGGTGTTTGTGACACCGAGTCCCAAATACAATCCACAAATGTCGTGTCACACCACAGTTGGAGTCATATAAATGAGCCATGTCTCTCCTGTGGCAGTGGAGGATGACCAGACCAAGCAGCACATGTTCACATATTTCCAGTGGTAAAATGCACAAAGGTGTCCAGTTCAAGTGTGTGGGCAAATGTGTAGCCTGTATCATTTTGGGGTCCATGTTGTCACAGTTATGTGCATGTCTAGTCATGAGTCTGTGGAGCCATTTCCTGCATCTACAAAGTATCCTTCACAGCTGAATTGAAGGAAAGTCAATGAGGAATTGAGAGCACACATGGGGATAGTCCAGCTATGGCACTGCAGATGTGTTATGAGACTGACAACAGGGCAACCTTGGTGTGCTGACAAAGTTAATGGATCAGGAATTTTAAACCGGCAGGTTTCCTCACAACATTTGTACACAGGTTGGCCACTAAAATTCCCACTGCATCTGGGAACATCAGTGCCTCTGTGCTTATTAATCTCACAGCTATTCACCACGCAAGCCCCATCAATATGTGGGGGGAAATGTGAATCAGCGTGTGGACTGTCAGGGTTCTAATGTGTTGACATTTCATGCACATTATCTGACGTTCTTTGTTGTGCTGGAGGCACCATACCCAATCCATGCATACAGCCATGGTACACTGTCACTACTTGTCACTCATGCATACATGAAACCCAGACAAGGGATGGGCCATGATTAGGCTATTTGAAGACAAGTTCCACCCCATGATACGATAAGTAAACTGATTACACTATACAATGTATTTGAGTATTCATTGTAGACCTACATGACACAATACCCCAGGAGGAGAGTGAGGGCATGCAAAGCAACTATGAGACAAATGTAGCCACAGGGAACCTTTATGGTGATGCAAAGACAGGAACCAGTCAGGCTAACAGGATGCAGGGTCAATCAGGAACAAAAAAGAACAAGGCAAATACACTGTGAGCAGACTGAGACTGGTCAAAGGTGGAACAACACTGTGGAAAATGAAACCTGTGTTTGTCCTGTGTGTTGGAACGTAACACAATAACCCAAGGGCTGTATTACACAAGTGATTTATACGGCAATGCTTAACAGTGTTGTACATAAAGTGGCAGCTTCTAAGCTGTTTCAGGCAGCTGCAAGGGAAGTGCATGTTCAAATGGCTGGTCTGCATGGAGGTGCTCACAGGTGTGTGCAGCTTCAGTCTCTCACAATTCCTGTAGGTGAGAATCAAGTTCAAAGGGCCAACAGTACCTTTCACAATGGAAGCAATGTACAGGTGATTACAGGTCTTGCAGACTACAAGGCAGTGCATTATTTAACCAGAAGTCCATGCAGACAGAAGTGCAATGACTATGGCATACCATACTAAAGAGGGAAGCACACTGGGTTCACAATGTGAGCCTGGGTGTGTGTAGAGGAGGGATTATCTGGGTACACATATTCCCTTTCCAGGGACCTCTGAAGAAGGGGTGCAGGGCGAAACAGGGAACATGGGTGTGGCAGGACCTAAGACCTGGGCTGCCATGTGCAGGGGATGTCTTGTGAGCAATGCTAGTCATACCTGGGGCACTTGTGCTATCCATTTGCTGCTTATATGGAATTCTTGTCACACATAGTCCTTGCAAAGATAGCTGATGTAACACTTACTGCTGTCAAGGGTCTGTTCATACCTTCTTGTCACCAATGCAATAGCACATCCACTGCCTCAAGTGTGAGGCTTTTTTTTCACTTATTGACTGATGGTGTCTTAGTTGTGTGCCTTATGCTGCGATGAACCATGTTGCCAACATGTATGTGTGAAATAGCTGTGGTCCTCTGCTATTGCCATACATATGTGAAATATACAGGATATATGTAATTTACAGTGTGTGTGAATTTGGCTGTACATTCACACACATCAAATTTTATGTGGATTTTTCTGTATCCTAATCTGTACTTCTGCAATGCTCCATGAGGCTACACTCTGATTCTGATAGTTAGGGATATTGTTCTGCAAAAATGATTATCCAGACCATGATATAGTGATTAGAATAGGTGTTTATAGACATATGGTAAGACAGTGGTGATGGATGAGTAGAGTTAAAAGAAATTTTGGACAATATGTTGTCTCCGACGCAATCCTGCAGCTGTGTTTGGATGGTCCCCCTCATGTTGATGGACAGCATCCTCCTCTTCCGGCATTTGTGGGTCAGGTTCATATAGGGGAATGTTCCTTCTTACACATATGTTGTGCAGGATGGAACAAGTCAAAATGATTTTGCACACCATTTCATGTGAGTATAGGAGGCTGCCTCCGGTGATGTCGAGGCACCTGAATCTTGACTTCAGGATACCAAAGGTCCTCTTGACTATGGTGCGTGTCCTCTGATGTTCCTCATTATAGGCACGCTCTGCTGCAGTGCTTGGGTTTGCAAATGGGGTCATGATCCATGGCTGGATCCCATACCCCTGATCAGCTGAAAGAGAAAATAAGTGAGAACCTGTTCATGTACCTTGCACCATGATTATCACTTTGCATGGCAGTTGTTCTCTGGTGTTGTCTGTGACTCATCAGTGTTAGTGTTATTGTGTAGAATCCTAGGCTTCTAGGATGTACCATCAGCATTGGGTTGTTTCCTATCTGAAGGGTGTTTGCCTGATTGACCGGATGTCAGCAGTTTTTCTGTTGAGTTGCAGTACATTGTGTACTCCCTTGCATTATGTCATGTGAAAGAGGTGTCCCTGTGTCTTAACTTGGGGTGACATGATACTTCCATACATAGAATCAATTCCAGAGTGGTGATAACACGGTTGCTTCTATATACTCTGGACATCCCATCCAATTTCACATCTGCAATAGAATTATTTAAACATCAGTGAGACCCTTAGATTTAGCAAAGTGACAATGTATCACACATCTCCCTACATTGTCAGCACTGACGTGTTGACATTTGACTATGCACAAATATCCCATGTGTGACAAAATCTCTGCAGACCTATTTCTCTGCCCTTGCAAAGTCGACTCAGGTTGTAAAGTGTACCTCTACATCGGAACATGTTCTAGTTCAGCTGGCTAACTTGGTTGTGAGGTTGTCATTTTGAGTGTCAGAAGGTCCGTATGCCTGCACATCTGTTGTGGGCGTGTGAAATTGTCTCAATCCGTATGTGTAGGAATATGCACTTTCAATATTGTCACATCAATATGTGTTCTTCGCACAGTCCACTTGCTTACTGGTTGTGAGCAATGTGAGAGCAGGAGTGATGTGAGATATTGGTACAGCCTCAATGATTCCATGTCACCTTCATTGTAGTCATCATCATGCTATGTGTGTCATGGTGTTTGATCTGCAGCATAACACATTACACACCCCTTACACAGTAAGTATTGGTTGGAAGGGTGTTTGATTGAGTGTTATTGATGTGATATTGAAAGATTAATCTTCCAAGTTGTACTGCCAGTTAAGGCCATGTCATTGTCATTGTGTTGTTTTAAATTGTTCCCTTGTGTCTGTGGAGTGGCATCTGTTGTTATTTGGTACTGTCAATAGTCCATTGGTGTATATCCAAATGGGTCAGGATTTCACACATGCCTAGCAGTGTCACAACTTAATTCTCTTCCTGGCCACGTGTTGATGTTGTGGTGTATGTGTTGTGTGTCCTTCAGGGTTGCTGTGCAGTGGGTATATAAGTAGGTTTCTGTACTTACCAACAAGTAGTCCATTTCCATATCGTCCATCCTGGAAGTGTTGATTGATAGTGCAGTGACGGAAGATGAATGAATCATGTACACTCCCAGGATACTGTGCCACAATATTGGTGATCAATCCCCGGTGATCGACAATGGCCTGCACATTGATGGAATGTGTGTGCTTTCTGTTGCGGTATAGGTGCTCGGTTGTAGCAGGTGGCACAGGGCGTACATGTGTGCAATCAATGGCACCAAGGACGTGTGGGAAGCCATTGATTTGGTAGAAGCCCTGTTTGGTCTCCTGCTGCTTCTGCTGTGTGTTGGGGAAGCTGATGTGGAGGGGTGTGAGGGAGATGATGGCATCCAATACCTTGGGTAGGAAGGCAGAGAACGAGGGCTTTGAGATCCCGGCAACCAGGGCACCAGTGGTTTGGAATGAGCTACTTGCCAACATGTGGAGGACAGCTAGCAGCTTGGTTTCTGGTGGAATGGTGCGGGGCGTCTGCAAGCTAGGTGCCAACTGTGGCTCAATGTTGCGCAGCAGCTGCTGAATGGCTTGCCAGTTATGCCTGTACCACTGGATGATGTCTTGTTGGCAGAGTCCCAGAAGGGTTGTCCTGGTGCGGAATATCCTCTCCTGCCTTCTGCGTTGCCTTTGGGGTCTCTGCTGGTGTTGGAGAAGCTGCTGTTGTTGGTCCTGTGCTCTGCATCTGCGTGCATGCTGGATGAAAAGCACCTCCATGTCTTCCTTTTGGAGCTCTGCTGTTGCTTCTGTGTGTTTTCATTAAGTACTGGTGTGTTTGCCCCATTTTAACGCCTGCCCTGACCCAGGCATTATTTTTTTACGCAAATCGGGCTGTGCATCATTTTCCGCCTCCGCCTCCCGGCCGTGCAGGATTTTTGCACGATTGGATAAATAAGGACCACAGGTGTTTTTTGGACGGGAACGCCTACCTTGTATGTCCTTAATGCAAGGTGGTTTCCCGCATCCAGAAAATAATGCACATGGCCGAATTTTGGCATTCCTGGGCTCGGGCGTCAAAGTTTAAATATGGTGTACGGTTTGCGCCGAGTGTGGGGCAAAATGTTTGACGCACATTCGGCGCAAACAGAGTATAAATATGCCTTTCAGACTTCCACAGTTGCTTTTACAAGGACATCACACTAATTTCCCAGAGTATCAGTACTGCCATTATTTTTTACTTATTCCCCTATCATCTTAGATACTTCATTGTTGCTGTTTTCTCAAACTAAGGTGTCTGCTCCATCCTGAAAAAAAGACAGAGGTTTTTCTGCCTTCTAAAGTTCTGCTATCAAATAATGCAGACCTGGCTTCCTGCTATTATTCTTTCCCAAGCTTGTCATAAACACGCCTGCCTTTGGCCTGGAACCGGTTGGGGTAGAGAGTTTGCTACATGCATTCATTGTACATGCTGCTGGTAGATCCAGGGCTGTGGATGGGCTTGTTTAGAATGGGGGCTGCCATAATCACAAAGAAAGTTTGGTCCACAGTGAAGGCAAAACTGATGCAGGTACACCTGCTGTTGGCCTCCCCGGATTCCCGGTCAGCAACCGTGGGAAGAGGTAATCAGTACATCACATCTAAAGTTTTGTTAGTCACTGCGCTGCAGGCTGCAGTTAAATAAATATGCGTTAAGAGTCTCAACAGCTGACAGGGGGTGTTTTATAGATACGTTATTGGACTTTCCAGACCAGATCCTTGTTGCTAACTGCTCCTTCCCTGCTGGAAAGCTACAGACAGCACAACCGATTATCTTTCAGTTCTGCTCATTCATTTTCTTTGACCCATTATTGTTCCACATGTGACCAACGCATGACGATGCATTCTGCTACTTAAAAAAGGCACTTTTTGCTAACATTAAATACAGCTGCCCACACCAGTCCTTCTCAACTAAGTTCTGATTTTTGTAGCACATTTAGCTGAATAACGCATGTGTGACACTTCTACCTATTTTTGGCTTTCAGCCAAAAGCAATTTCATACTGGCATATATGAGCTTGTTCAGGCATTGTTTAAAGTTGAACCTGATTGCAGTGTTCTGTTTTCTAAAAAGCCATAATTGGCTAAAGTGTCACACATGATTTCAAAGCGCTTGATCTAATCAGGAAAGCAACACTGTTCCTCTTCATCACATAAGCCTTTTGTAAATAGAGCCATCATTGTAGATTCTATGTCAGGACCGGAGGCGAGGATTATGCATAACTCTCTTCACTTTATTTCAACAGCAGATTCAAAGAACGTAATAAAAGTAAAAAGAAATATGCAAAGACTACAAGTCCCATGAGTCTTATAGTGTAGAGCCTGTAATAGTCCAATCACAACACTGCACATTGTGTGACGTCCCTTCACTGCTTGTCAGTTAAGTACAATCTCAATAAAGTTTTTTTTCCTTAACTTCTTTGTATATATTTTGTTTTTATTGCTGTTTAAGCGCGGTAGGCTTTTGGCCCGAGCGTTTACTCCGTGACATTAAGAACTGTTCGGCGCGTCAGCTGTTTCCTGAGGTAGCTTCTATGGAGCGCCTCAGCTGACGATGATACGTGCTCCGGGGCAACGCTGACATGAAATTCTTTGAATTCCTGTCACGCGTTCGTTTTCCCTGAACCAACCCTCGCTCAGACATCATTGATGAACATTTTTTAAGCAAATTGCCCCATCTAGTGGCTAATTTATTTTATCATTATATAATACATATATTTTTCTACTCAGAATAATTTGAGCACTAGCGAGGGGGCTGCCCTTTTATTCTTTGGGTGTTATATACTTTTTAAAACATTTTGTCCTAATCTATAAAAAAAAAAGACATAATTATGCATTTTTTTTACTATACTCTTATTTGAGTTTGGTGCTCTCACCCTTATAATGGACCAATCTATTGATCACAAAAACGCTTCCTTTCAGGATGCACAACAAGATTGGCCTTACCCAACCCCTATAGAGGGAGGTCAGAGCTAAACTTAGGGCAGAATGTGCCCGACCCTCTTTACCGGGAAGGTAGCAGTCACTCCCAATATCGATCCAAAGTTATGCACATTTATAGGAATATACACTAAAGACCCTAAGAAGGGTATTGACAGTTCTTGGAGAAATTGCGAGGACAAACTACTGGATGTAGTTGGCCCGCATACCCAGATTATTCAATTAGCGGAGCAAGCTAAGCAATCTGGTACCCCACCCTTGGTGGAGGTTATTGCTGGCTGGGCTGAAAGAGCTAATTGTCTCTTAGGGAATTCCAACTGTGCTCTTGCTGCAGAACGCACGCAATCCCTTCTTATTAAAATTGATCCGAAACTTGGCGAGTTAGCTACTTCTGAGGCTGGAGCTATAGCCCAGGGAAATCTCTTTGGGGAACCCTTTGTCAAGGAACTAGGCAAATCTGTAGCAACCTTTTCGGCTCTTGACAAAGCCCAAAACTCTATCAAGAAGATTTTCCCTACTAAGGTTTTTGCTGGGGCAGGACGAGGAAGTGGTTGCTCCTCCAGCCGTCTTTAACATCAAGGCCCCTCTAGAGGAACAACAGCTGGAATGATGGTCGTCAAGGAAAATTCTATCCCACTCGAGGTTCCAGCAGAGCCAAAGGCAACCACATCAAAGGAGGAGCTAAGGCACCAGGAGGAGTTTCTGGTAAGCATTACCCCTTCTTTCCCTCTAGACCTGGGGGGAAAGCTTCTGAGATTTACTCAAAATTGGAATACAATAACAAAGGATCCTTGGATCTTTCAAACAGTTTTTGGTTTTCACATAGAATTCTACCGCACTCCAATACACCACTCTCGGCCCAGACCCTTATTTTTCCCATCTCAGAAGATTAATCTCATAGCTATAGAGATAGAAGATCTCCTACAGAAAAAAGCCATTTGTAGATCTACCCTTCATCCGAATGGGTTTTTAAGCAACATTTTTCTGGTAGAAAAGAAAGACAAGGGTTTTTGTCCTGTAATAAACTTGAGAGATTTCAACGAATGGATAGTTTATCAGTACTTCAAAATGGAAGGCATCCATCTATTGAGGGACATTCTACTTCCAAACGATTGAAGGATCAGACTGGACCTCAAAGATGCATATCTTTCAGTCCCCATTTTTCTCCTCACCGGAGATTTCTGCAGTTCTCATGGAAAGGACAAATATACGAGTTCCAAACTCTTCCTTTCGGCCTATCCTCAGCTCCATGGTGTTTTACCAAACTCATGAGGCATGTAATAGAATTCCTTCATACCAGGGGAATAAGGATGATAATTTATCTGGACAATATTCTTCTGATGGACCAATCCCTAACTCAGATCAAATCCAATCTGTGGATGACTATTGCTCTCCTCCAGAATCTCAGGTTGATGATCAACGAATCCAAATCAGAACTAATTCCAACCCCAAAAATTGTCTTTCTAGGTTTCCTCATAAATTCTGTCACAGCTTCTCTCAGCCTTCCATTATCAAAGCTCTCCAAAATTCGGAAAGAACTCGACAAGGTTCTCAGAAGGGAGAACATTTCACTTCGTCAATTGGCCAGGATTGTGGGACTTCTATCCTCTTCAGTCCAAGCCATCTTCCCAGGTCCTCTTCACTACTGTGCATTACAAAGATTAAAACCTTCTCATCTCAGAAAGGGTCTAACTTATTCAGAAATGATTTCTTTATCTCCAGAAGCCAAAACAGAACTACAATGGTGGATAGACCACATGGAAGCCTGGAATGGCACAGCGATTTTCGGTACTGCACCGGACATGACCATAGAATCAGATACCACTCGTCTGGGATCGGGAGCCAGATGTGGGGAAATCTCCATGGGAGGCAGATGGTCAGAGGAGGAACTCTCTATCCATATCAATGGTCTAGAACTGCTGGCAGGATCTTTTGCAATCAAGTCCCACACAAAGGACAAGGTGTGTTTTTCCATTCTTCTGAGGATGGACAACATATCAGCGGTCCAGTATATCAATTGACTGGGAGGCACACTATTGAAAGCCCTCTGAGAACTAGCGAAAGATTTCTTGCATTATTGCCTTCAGAAACAGATCTCGGTAGTGGCAGAGTATCTTCCAGGGATCAAGAACATGGTTTCTAGTCCTGATTGAAAGGTGGGGACTTTGCAATCTAGACCTTTTCGCATCCCGTCACAATACCAGCTGATGAGATATGTCAGCTGGAGACCGGATCCGGGAGCAGCAGCGATAGATGCTTTTCTTCAAGATTAGTACAAAGACCTTCCATATGCGTTTCCCTCCTTCATAATGATTCCCAGAGTTGCAGCTCAGGTAAGACATCAAATGGCGTCCTTGATTCTAGTGACTCTGATTTGGAAATCTCAAGCATGGTTCCCGACTCTCATGGAGTTGTCTTGGGATCTTCCAATCTGTTTACCATCACTCCCTTCGATACTTCTCGATCACCAAGGGTCTCCTCACCTATTGGTTCTCCAAGGTCATCTTTTCCTCATGGAATGGAGGATTTCCAGGGATATTGGAAAAACAGACTCCTTTCAAAAGAAGCTAATAACTTCATCCAACAGGCCTGGTCCACTAGTACTACCAAAACATACAGATTGGCCTGGAACCGATGAAATCATTGGTGTGTGGCGAAACCTTTTGATCCCTTGGGGGCACAACTTATTTATATCCTAAACTTCTTGGCAGAACTTGCCCATTCTGGTCTGGCTTATCATACCAGTAGCATCTTTAGGTCAGCCATATCTGCGGGACATATATCCATTAACAACAAACCAGTAGGCGAACACCCATGGGTATGTAAATTAATGAAGGGCATACATCTTTCTAAGGCCCCAGAGCCCAGATATACAGGTTTATGGGACGTTAGCGTAATTTTAAATTTTCTCTCCCAATGGCACGGTAATAATCTCTTATCTTGTAAACAAATTTCGGCTAAATTGGCGATTCTACTCTGTCTCATTTCCTGTAAAAGGGTATCTGATTTTAGAGCCTTGGATCTCTCCACTAGAGCCTTTACCCCAAAAGGTGTAACTTTCATTATCCCTAGGAGAACCAAAACCAGTATCAGAGTCGTTTTTTATCCGGCTTTTCCAGATCATCAAAAATTGTGTGGAGTAAATTGTATCAAAGCATATGAGGACATTACGTTGGAAGTCAGACCTGCGGGTGAGAATCAACTTCTCATTGCCTTACAGAAACCCTTTTAAGCAGTTTCATCTACTACTATTGCTAGATGGGTTAGATGGATCATGGCAGAGGAGCAATGGCTTCTAAAGCCATACAGGTAGGTGGTATACTTGAAGACATCATGAATGCAGCGAATTGGTCTTCAGAATCCACCTTCAAAAAGTTCTATTTTAAACCTATTTTAGAACCCGCATCCCTGGTTGTAAGTAAGCTTTAAACTTGCATAATCCTCACCTCCGGTCCTGACATTGAATGAAAAATGTCCTAGCTAATGGGAAGGAACGTTTCAGTTCTATTAAGGGCTATCCCACCCAGGCCTTTGATCTTCATAGCCTTTCCACTCCCTGCCACTGTTATCTCTCCTACTCCAGTAAGTAACCTTTTATTGCAATGCTGTTAATGCTATGAATTCTTAATTGTTGCATACAAATTAATCTTTACATTTTTTTCATTATGAACAAATTATCTTTCAGCATTGTGCTTTCTCTTTTGAAACTTATCAATGTTGAATAAAGATTTGGATAACGTGTTTATAATTATTCTATTTACACAGGCAATAATCAAGGAATTAACTAATGTACTTTCATCTTTAACTTCCTAGAGTGAAGAAGAGGAAAAGGAAGGGACGTCATACCTATTTATACACTGTGCGGTGTTGTGATTGGACTTTTACAGACTCTACACTAGAATACTCATGGGAAGTGTAGTCTTTGTGTATTTGTTTTTACTTTTATTACGTTCTTTGAATCTGCTGTTGAAATAAAGTGAAGAAAGTTATGCATAATCCTCACCTCCGTGTCCTTAACAGAATCAAAACTTTCCTTCCTGTTAGCTAGAAGATTTTTCATTATACTCCTCACAGTATTGCTGAGAAGACCTCACATAAGCGCTTCCTAAGTCACAATTCAAAACATCTTCATATGCAGCACCCCTTACTTTTACATTTCTAGGGAACAAAGACAGCTTGACACTTCACCTCTGTGTCTTGTGTTTCTGCTATTTCATCACTTAACCTTAAAAACCCCATTAGCACACTTGAATCCTAAATTGTAGAACCACCCCTGTACACCACTAAACCTCAAATATCTTCATAATTGCACCTCAATTCAAAACAGTAGCATCCCTACCAATCCTCAATCTTATGTAACTTTATTACAACCCTGGGCCACTACAGTTCTAGCAATGCACAGCAGTCTTTGATATAGCATTAAACGGGACTTCATTACTCATCTACATCACTGTGATGTCTGTTGTTCCAAACCTGAATCCTTTCCAGTGACTATTTTCCCATTCTGGTCCTGAGCCCATGTGTCTGGGTCACATCCTATTCGAGCTCTCTGAATAGCTTGGACCAGCACGTTGTGTGATTGACTGAAGAATATTTTGTATTGCAGTTGCATTGATTTGGGTAGTAGAAGTAGAACCTGTTTGCAAACCAGTACTTACTTTTATCCAGAAAATGACAATGAAATGTCTGGAAAACGTACAACTTTTTGGCAAGATTCCTGGCGAATTGTGCTTTTACATGCACTGTATGTCCCAATTTTTTAAATAACATTTTGGATGGAGAACCATTTAAATCCTCCAAGGAAACATAGAATTGCTTACTCACTTTCTAAAAGCTGTTCCATATGTTGCTCAAGTGGAGGGTATTTTTTGGGCTAGGTTACTCCCCTGTTCAGCAGTTAAAATCCATGAAAAAAGACACGGATAACAAAGAAGACAAAAATCTGCATTTTATTGTTTGTTTTTCTCACTGTCAGATAACTGCATATAAAAACATGCACACACCTCAAATGAAAAATAAACGCAAGTTAAACTAATCCAAGGGAACTATACTATTTTACTTTATGAAACCTCAGTTAGCTAATGTTATCACTGCAGACGTCTTTGTGTGTGACCACAGAGTCACAGAATTAAATCCTGATTAGTGCAGTGAGGAATAGTGACTTGCTCATAGTGCTAAGAGGTCACAGACTGTAACAGAAAAAACTGTGAATGTCATTGATTTAAAATGATACTACACTGTATAAAACAGAATGCTGAAAGATACTGTTTAAGATAAAACTAGTGCTTTAAAAATATGTATTTTAATGATAAGAATTCATACTATATCTAGTGTAAATATTTTTATGTATGGCCATTAAAAGGATGACTCCTCCTAATGGGCACATATATTACCTCTTAAAAAGAATAAATATTTGTCACAATGAAGCTGAGTGACTCCATTAATTAAAACCTATACTGGCTCCAACCACTGCACACATTTACATTTCTTTCAGGTAGCGGGCACCTTTGTGAGAAGGCATATTTTTTCTTTAGTTCTCATCTGTCTGTTTGATAGCACAGGAGACCCCCAACCACCACCTCTGTAAGTGGGCGCTGGACCCCAGTTATGTCAGTCTCACTATGAAAAAGAACACAGGGTGCATTTTCCTTGCTAGCATTGGGGCCCAGGTCACTATCGGTTTGCACGGAATGGGGCTCAAGCAAAAGGGAATGGGCTAAGGGCCAAATGTACAAACCTTTGGAATTTCAATTTCCTAATTGCGATTTCATGCCAATCACAATTAGGAAATCACAGTTCCAAATGTATGAAACTCCATTGACTCTCTTTTGCGATTCCCAGTGGATAGCAAATAGACCTACCTCATTAATATTAATGAGGTAGGTCACAATTTGCAACCCACTGGGAATCGCATAAATCACAAAGATGGTGGCCTGCTGGGGTCAGCAGACCACTGTGTCTGGGATGACTTTTAAATAAAGCAATCTTTTTTTAAAACTCATCCTGTTTTCCTTATAGGAAAACAGGATGCTTTTAAAAAGCAAAAAAAAGAAAAGGTTTCAGTTAAAAATGTTTAAGAGTAGGTAGTAGTCCGTGGGGCCACTGCCTGCTCTTAAAAAACATTTTTGCATGCATTCACAAAGAGGAAGAGGTCCATTGGGGACCCCTTCCCATTTAGGAATGGGTTAACACCAGTTTTAAATTGGTGTTAACTGTGATTGTTTTGAGACCGCATTCATGGTCACAAAACAATCATACATACCATTGTGACTCACAATTGGGAAGGGAGTTCTTGGCACGCCTCTTCCTAATTGTGACTCGTAAACTGATTTTGAGAACTGGTAAATATATTACCAAATCACAAAGTAGCATTTGTACATACCAAAATGCTTTTTTCTGTGCACAAAAGACCAGATATGTGAATCAGGCCTTTTGCATAGAGAAAAAAAGCTTTGTACATCTGGCCCTAAATGTGCTTATTTGCTGTTATTTTTTCCACAAAGCAGCAGAAAGCCTGCTTTGGGCATTTGGTCTAGTAATAGTAATAGCCTGCTGAGTGGGCTGAGTAGACAGTCTGCTTTGCAGAGCTGTAGGTATCATTAGTGATGAAGCTGCATTAGAGGCCTAGGGCATACTTGCTGTGCCAGCAGTGCTTTGGGCCTCTGAACCATGGCCTAAGGGAGGAGAAAAATAAAGCATAAGAGACACCTTGATTTGGGCATCAAAGAGATAAGAGGGGTGATGAGAGATGGGAGGGGGGTGATGGTGTGAGATGGGAGCCCATGTTGTTCATAAATGTCAAAAGTGACAGCAAGGCAGCAACTATTATTAGTGAAGCAGGTGCAGTGACACCATTACCCAGGGACCCACTGCATCACAATTATGAATGTCTTACTATAAAAAGTGGGTTTGATGGCTCATTTTTCCTGCTAGTATTAGGGCATATGGTGCTGTTGGTGCAGAAAAGGGGGAAGCATGGAGTAGCTTATTTCTTTCAAAAGGAGACTGGACTTATTTCAAAACTGTAGTGGTGGTCAGACATGGTGGAGTAAGAGTGAACGAAGAGGCGACAGCCTGCTTCTCCAGGCTACAGCCATCTAATGCAGCAGGTGGAGTACATTGGGACCCACATTACCTCAGTTATGAAGCGTAGTGCTTTTAGGAAATTCTGTTCTTGTTTGATGCAATTGCTTTTTTATAAGTCCCATATTTAATGTGAATTACAAGCTACAGAAAAGCACCCTATAAATGATCTCACCATCTCTGCCCCTTTGGATCGTCCCTCCCCCTTCCACTCGCAGAATCCTTGCCATATAGTTTTGGTGGGGGGCACAATTTCAAAACATTTTGCTTGGGGGGACTCAGAGCAAAAACGTGTGAAGACCACTGTGCTTGGCAGTTGGCACTATTTAAGCTATCTTTGGGTGTGGTAGGACAGAAGGAGTTTAAAAATTAAACTGGAGTAGACAATGCTGGAGATATGAATATGTTTAAAGTTGCTTTGAGGCAATTGCAGGAGAGACATGGAAAAAAAGTGAACATAGTTCTTGAGAGATTTAAATTTTGTTCAAATGAGTGTGAGGGAATTGATGAGTATGTGTCAGCTTTAAGAGCATTGGGAGTGTCATGTGATTTTGAATACATTACATATGATCAAGTTTTAAGAGATCATATTTCGATGAAAACAAAGTGCAAGAGTGATTATGGGCAAGGGCTGTTGCAACCACTGTTAAAGGTGCAATACATGCTGCCATGATGATTAAATTACAAGGAAAATGTGTGCATGAAGTGCAGAAGAACAGTAGTACAATATTATTGTGTACTTTTGAGGAAAAAATACAATAGTGTTAAGAAAACGGACAAAAAGAGTAGTACTAAAAATAAGCAGGAAGTAAGACGTTGTGAAACTATAAGAAGGAAAAATATATATAGTTATTACAGGTGTGATAGTTTCAATCTTTTGGCTAATGCTAAATTAAAATTGAAAAGGTGTGTAACAAGTGAAAAAGAAGTGCCATTTTCGTCATGTTTGTAAGACCAATCAAGAGGGGGTGTAAATTGTGTTGCACAAGATGAGGAGTTGGATTTGGATTTGTGTACAGTGTGATAAGGGTCGAACCACAGGTAACTGTAAGAGTTTGCCAAAGTGTACAATTACCATGGATGGTAAATGTGTGGAAGCGATGGTAGATTTGTGTGTGTGGTATATAATTATTGGTTATGTTCTATATATGAAATTGTGGAAGGAGAGACCATTTAAGCCCGCCAAGGTACAGACAAGAAGCAACTGTGGTCATAGAAATGCATTGTAGCGGTATGTTTGTCTGAGATGGATGGAGTTTAAAGAAAGAAGAACAAGTGGCAAACGTTTGTAACAGAAAAGGAGGTAGCAATATTGGGATGCCTCATCAAGTAGAGTTTGGGATATGTTTGGGTCCTAGGGATAATCCTCCTCTGTATGGTATTGAAATAAGTTAATGCATGAATGAAAGATTTGATCATTTACAAATGGATTTCAAGGACCTATTTAGTGGTGAAATGGGCAAATTCAAAGGCTACAAACATAAAACTGTGGTTTGTGACAATGTAGCATTGGTACAGCAGAAGGTATGGTGGGTACGCAGTGTGCCTCCGTCATATAGAATAAAAGTGAAGGAAATGCTGCAAGATGTTCAGATTGGTTGCTGCGGGTCATTAAAAAACTCACAGGAGTTAAGATTGTGTTTGGACTTGAGATGTTTGAATAGTGCAATTTGGATAGACAATTATCCATTATCAAACTTACAAGAATTGTTAGCATCTGTATCTGGTGATCCTGTTTTTCCTTCCATTGATTTACCAGGTGCATACCATCAAGGTTGCTGGAGGAATCCTCTAAACATTTTGCTGCATTGTTTCACTCAAGAGGGGAAGTTTCAATATAAGAGAATGCTATTTGGACTAGCTAATGCTTCAGCTGTGTTCCAGAGATTGATGAATAAAATACTGAAGGGTGTGGAGGGGGCTAGAGTATTCCAGCATGACAGTCTAATTTTTGGTAACGTTATGGAGACACATGATGAAAAACTCAAATAGGTTTTTAACTGCATTACAAAATGCAGGATTGTTAGTAAAGGCATCTAAATATACATTTGGGAAATCGCAGGTGGAGTATTTGGGGCATAAGATTTTGTGTGATGGAATTCCACCACAGTATAATCATATAAGAACAAAAGATGATGCTCCTATCCCTATTGACAAAAATGAGCTGAGATTGATCTTAGGTTTGGCTACATTTTATGCTTGATTTATAGAGAATTATTCTAGTAAGGTGGATGGTATTAGGAAGTTGTTTAAAAAATGCATAATTTGTGTGGAATGATGAACAGGAACAATCCTTCAAAATGTTAAGAAAGGAAATCACAAACGTGCAATGTTTGAAACCATCTGTGAGTGGGGAAAACTGTGCGGCTGTAGTGGATGCAAGGGGGTATGGTTTAGGTGCAGTAATACTGCAAAAGAATGAACAAAAAGAATGGATTATTGTGGATGATCACATGCTCTTTAACCAGCTCAAGTAAATTAAGCTGCAGTTGAGAGAGAATTATTGGTGTGTACCTGGACTATAGAGAACTTTGGGAATTGCTTGCGGGGAAGGACATGTTTGCTCAGAACTGATCGGAAACCTTTAGTGCATCTGTTAGCACCAGTAGGGGGAGATCAAAGTTACCAAGATTGGCCACATTAGCTTCTAAATTACATGCTTACCACTATGTTGTTGAATTTGTTCCAGGCAAGTTGAATGGACAAGCAGGTAGATTATCCAGATTACTACTGAATGGTTGTCTATGTGATGGGGATATGAATGGTGAATGTGAGGTGACTGCTGTGTTTGAAATGTTTTTGAAGGACTTGCATTCAGAGTGGGTCGTGACTCACGAAGAATGGATAAAAGCAATTAAAGATGGTCCTGATATGGCGGCAGTTGATAAATTCTTTTTGAAGGGGTGGCCCAATGAAAAGGACTTGAGGGGAGATTGTGTTTTATTCAGCAAGGGACAAAATAAGTTAGCTTTTCTTGGAAGGATTTTAATCTGAGGAGATACGTTTGTACCACCTGTAGGTTTGCGATGAAGGATAATGGAATTGACGCATGAAGGGCATGGTGCTATTTCTGTAACAAAAAATAAAATCTGGGAACAGTTTTGGTGGTGGGAACAGTTTTGGTGGTCTGGTATGGATGCAAACATTGATAGGTGGGTAAGTGATTGTGACGTGTGCCTTAGGGGTGATAAGTCTGTGTGGTTCTATTGGCTTCTCTGTATGTTGTGGAGATTTTGCATAGACCATAGAGGAATGTGACAGTGAATATAATGGAACCTTTTTCAAATTTACCTTAGAAGGAATCGTATGCTTTGGTTCTTGTTGACTATTTCTTGAAGTCACCAGAAGAATGGATCGTAGGAAGTGGTACTACTAATATGGTGATTAGGTTTCTGGAGGATATTTTTGTGAGAGAAGGTACTTCCGAAGAAGTAATAATGGATAATGGGCTACAATTTGTTTCAGGAAAGGAGCAAGAATTTTTGTTGATGTGAGACATAAAACATGCTACAGTTGTCTTAGATCTTCCAGAGGCAAATAGTCAGGTAGAAAGGTATAACAGAATTGTGATGGAATATATTCAGTTGATCATCAAGTCAGGATTGTGTTGGAGGAGGACTTTACAGTCTAATCTGTTGTCATAGAGGGTAACTCCCAATTCTGTGACTGGAAAAGCTCAGTTTGAATTGTTAAGGGGAGGAAACCTGTGACAAAGTTGGTACCATTGTGGGTAATGAGACAATGGAACATGGATTCTGTGTTTATTGATGGTGCCGAAATGAAGGAATGAGTCAGGAAGCGAAAATGAAGAACCACATGTTGAAATTTTGCATGAAGACAACGTGTGATTTGGAACAATTTGTAGGAAGTTGGGTTCTCATTAGGAAGCCGGTCATCATTCTAAAGGGCCAAGCATTTTGCTTTGACCTGCAACGTGTGGTTGAGGTTATGAAGTTTGTTGTGAGAGTTCAGAATGGTAGAGTTTGAAATATGGGCACAATATTGCTGTGGTGATGGAATGGTAAAGGAAGCATAAGAGAGGATGATGATGGAGAAAGCAATGTTATCCTGGATGTCTGTGATAAGGAGTTACTCAGTTGTTTTCCAGAAGAATCATCTGGACTAAGGAACTAGAAGCAAGTTAGCAAAATGGTTAGAGTTGTTGGTACAAGAGTATGTAGATTATTAGTTCATTACATGTATTATCGATTAAATTAGGTCATTTTAGTTTATTTAATTTGTAATAGCCACTTTATGATGCTCTTACAGTGTATGTTAGCTACTGGCTATTACAGAGATTTTACATTTATTTAAGTATTGTGGGTTTTATTTGGGTTAGTAGATGCTAGTATGTGGGTTATTATACAGGGTGAGGTGCTGCTAAGTAAATTAGTTGAAAGAAGGGAAATGTGTGGTAGGTTGACAGAATGTGCAAAGCACTTGGGTAGTTGGAAGGTGGAAAGCGTGAGCTTGTGATGTGAGTTGGAAAGTGGACTGTGGGTATGTGATATTGCGGTAAACGGTGGCTGGGTGGTGGTTGAAGGGTGGCTGGAGGAGTTGCCAATTGTTCCTTATGCTCTGTCCTAGTAGTTGCAAAATAACATTTTAATCTACTTAACGGTTTGGAACATCATTACACATTCGCTCGTGAAAGAGATGTGATCTTATGTCTGAGAATTTCCAGGGAATTAAAGTTTATAATTTCCCTGATGTATAACTTGGGTAACCATTTTCATTTTGGAGTAGAAATCAGAGAAAATGCCTCTTCATGGTAGGAGACTTTATTTTAGAAGGAAAAAACACACCTTCTTGCCCAGACCTAATTGAATGTGGTCTCCATACAGCTTGTGGAAAATCTTGATTTTTGGGAAGTATACTGTTCCACTATTGCTTCATGGGCTGTTTTCCGTTTTCGTGACTTTAAGGCCCAGAGTTACTAAAATGTCTTTCAATGCAATGTAGCAAGACAACTTGCTGCACTGACTGCCCGACAGGGAGACAGTAGGAATGTGCAATATTTACTAAAATATGACACATTACTGCTCTTTACCTGTGCTGGCGTACTGAGTGCTGCCTAACGCCAACTCAGGAACCATTGCACCGTGCAGCAAGGGTTCCTACCTTACAGGCATGATTGATTTTGTGCAGGAAGGCATTCCTTCCTGCACAAAAGCAATCCTCTGAGGCATCTTTCTCTTTCGATGTATGCTGCAGAAGCCACAAAAAGCCACGTAAATTGGCTCCGCATGGCTTAGTAAATCTGACTAAGGGGCTCGGATTGCCTTGTGCACGGTCAATGCAGGTCCTTAGTAAATCTGGGCCTAAGTTGTTTTTTTCATTAAATGAAGCTATAGTATCTTTAAGGTACCACTGCAAATGTACTAATATCAGTTATGTTGGACTGCTGTGTCGATTCTTTGTGAGTGAGACTTGCTCAGTAGAGCTCAATGTATTAATTACAGGAAAGCGAATAATGGATCATTGAGTGGATGCTCAATATAAAAAAAATGAACGATCTAAGGGCTCAGCGATATTAAGAATGACAGCTGATGAATTGAGTGTAGCATGAAAATACTTGCTAGAGATTACACACACAATATTCTCTTGAATGAGTGCTGGTGATTGACTGTCAACAGTCAGTGTCATTGGAGTAATGTAGGAGTTGATCAACCAAGTTTGGCCTTTTTATTATTAGTATGAGGGCATGCTGAGAAGCATAGGGTCCCTGAAGATCTAGACAATCAGAGGCTATTGCATTGCTAAACTCCCTTACCCTTAAATAAAATGATAAGCTGCAGACGAGGCACCTTTCAAACACTATTATGCTAATTTCTATGTAGTAACTCTGCTTCTGAATCTGCCATGCAATGTGATATGAAGGAAAATATTGTGATGGATTTCAAGCTCTTTTCGTCTGTTTAAGGAAAGGAAGGAGGCGCAGCTAATTTTATGTACATTGGGAAGACCGAACAAATCTTCGCACTCATTATAAGCTTTACAGTAGGTTGTGAGTGACAATTCTCATTTTGATTGGTTCAACTATATGACTTCCCCGACTCGAAATGACCCTCTTGAGTGAACAAAAAGCCTCATTACTAAATGGAGCATCCATCTTCCTCGGTTCTCTTTCAATCTGTGGCAATCAGTTACTGAGCCACTTCAGAAAACAGTCATCCTAACTTTTATCACTCAGGAGACATAAATTTACGTTACTTCGCAAAGTCCGAATGGGAACCTGTTTTTAATCACACCAGGAGCACAGGAATGCTACCACTCCTTGAATTTGGAATTAAGGCAAGAAGAAGTGCCTCTCTTCAATTTTATGACAAGGCCAAAAAATAAAGCATTTTGAATCCTTCTGCCAGCGTGGACAATTAAAAGAGAGCTTTGTCAATGGAAAGATGTGACACAACAACATAACTTTATTTTTAATCAGAGACCAGAGCTCCGGCTTCTTCCCTCTCCAAATTTTCATCTTGGAGGAGCAAAGGGTTCGGAATACCATACTCATAGGAACTTTAGCTGGGTGATTTACAGCATCCCCGAACACATCAGGCAGGAGGAAGTAAAGCATGTGCTAGCGCGCCTGGTCCTTAATAAGTAAACTTACAAGGGGACGCGTAGAGGTCGATTAACCTCTTGGATCGCATGGAGTATCCTAGCTAAGCAGTAGACCAATGAAAACATCAATAGTACTATAATCAGTGTCAAGCATTAATGAAAAGCCATTCTAATAAGAAAAAACATCACTCTCGAGAAAAGTTAATTGTTTTTATTCCCTATTAGTTACAAACTAATCAAACCCCTATTCAATTTTCTTTGTTAATCAAGCTTTATTAATCATCACAAGACAAATGTTCACCAAAGAAAAATCTCGAGTAATCAAAGTACAACATAAGTCAGCAAATCTTTAAAACATTTATAGAATAATTCAGCAATGCAATTTAGTCAGTCAATTGTCACCGTCAAAGTCACCCTTGTCAGCCTACCTAACCCAAATTAGCATCAGCATGTGGGTCTTCATGCGAAAACAATTTAGACAAAAACATTAATTTAAACAAATCTATCTAAAGAAGAAAAATATTAAAAACAGCGCAGTTGGTACTTAGAAGAAAAAGCACTCATTAGTCAGTCACATTGTTATAGCTACCTATCCAAGATAGATCAGCAATGAGTCAGTCTTCATCTCCAGGTCATCAGTCATCAGCAAAGTATCAGGCTCACAGAGAGTAAGCCCAATTATCAGAACTTCAGACAGCGTCTCCTGATGTCATCAACTTTCGCCTCTCCACTCTAAATTTTCTTCCCTTGTCATGACTTTATATTAGGGTCTCTCAGTCCATCCCACTAATTGCTAATTGATCAACCTTATCATAAGTTATGAGTCTAACCTATTGTTTTTGTTTACCACATGTACACGTCTATTCAGTCTTCAAGTTCCTTTAGTTTGATTGGTTCTTCTGTCGATGAGAACATCATCCGGCACTTCAGGTAACAAAATTGTTGCTCACAGTCTTTTAGTCAGTGCTTCCATTGTTCAAGTCCTGGGAAAGTACGTTTAGCCTACACTACACATAATTGTATCAATTTCTCCTCATCATCTCCTGTCCGCTGGTACATTTGCAGAATTTTCTAGCAGAGCTCTCTGAACTCTGTATAGTTCAAGATCCTTTTTTCCAGTTCCAGTCCTCGGCAGCTTTGTCGTGTCTCCACGTTAAAGCAGGCAAGGCCTAGCGAAAACCAGGCCTCCAGTATGTCTAAGTTAAGAACACGAATGAACATAAAACATAGGTTATACATTCAAATATGACATATTAATACGTTTTTTAATGAATATTTTCATTATTTAGCATCTTGTTAACACACATGGTGACCCCCATGGGCACATTTTACCCATACACGTTATTTTCAAATATTAGTTTTCTTTATCGAGTTTTCTCATTAGTATTCATACGCAAATCATTAGAAATTTCTCATATTAGCATATCTGCTAACACATGACTTCACAATATTTAGGCTCATCTGTGGGACCATGGCACCCTCTCTGGTATTCCTTACACAAGATATTCGCAAACTGCTGCTAAATGGAACAAGCATATGGAAATATACCCAGAAGAGAGAGAGGGTAAAAGGGTGACATCCATTATGGCGAAGGAGACTTTAGAAGACAGAGGGAGTGAATGGAAGGTGTAATTGAACTGATGCTAGGAGAGATGTGCAGGGGAGAAAACATTTAGAAGAAAATTCCCTGGAAGAGGTATAGATACACAGTGTGATCAGCAGAGGGGAAGATCGCAGTATGGATGCCATGTGAACAAACATTCAGGACATCACTGAACATTTGCCCACAGGCACATTAACTCACTTATCAAGTCCATACCATTTAAATGACCAAAAGTAGAAGAGTTTAGAAGCTGTTGCATAAACTAAAGACAAGGCTTTGCTCTGCAAGGTTTGATTTCACACTGACTGGTGTCACAAATGAACGTAGCTCAATGCATCAGCAATTGAATGTGAAAAAGAGATTTTTGTAGCCCCACACAACCCCATGATGTGGTGTTCGTGCACTCTAGGTTACTAAATGTCCCTAAACAGGGATTCACAGATGCAGTGGTAATCTGAAAGCCAAGTTTTGTTCTTTATAATAACACAGAAAAGAACGGCACTAAGAAAAAACATTTTATGCCTAAAAGTGTTCATTTCAACAGGCTCATCCTGTTGCTTAGCACATTAACCATAACCAAATAGGGGGCGTGGCCAAGATGACAGAGGAATGCTGCCTGTGCTCCTCCTCAAGTCTGCTGCACAGAGCCTTGTTTAAAAGCGGACTTGGGTCCCCCAAGCGGCTCAATACCATGCAAAACCCCTCCGTGACTGCCCGGGTGAGGCCCAAATGCACTACTAGCCCACTGCATCGTTCTCAAGGAGTTGACAAAGTGGCGTAAGAGCCAACCTGCTTAGGATGGCAGACGCCATGACGGAGATGAAATATAGCCCTGATTAACAAGGTTGGGAGCCTCACAGGTGTTTCTTCAGGCCCTGAGGCTACTCACCATCTGGTGATAGCTGCTGGGACCCCAAACGCCAGTGCTGATAGCGCTACCCAAGCAGCCCTTGCAGCCTACATACACTAGGCTAGCGCCTAAATGGGTCAGACCTGGGCTGCAGCTCCTCTGAGCACTCAATAAGGGCCTATCAGCGCAGTCACCTGCAATGCCCAGAGGAAAGGCAATACCTTGTTGATCATGGTCCTCCTAATTAGTGTTCTGATGCCTGAGAGGTTCAGGGCCCAAACCGTCGCAGCTGGCCCAGGAACAGGGCATACTCGAGTAGTCCTATCACCCTATTTGAACTACCAGGAGAGCACCTGAGCTAAAGCTATGGTTTATCAGCACCACTTCTACAATTGACTCCTGAGATGGCATTGGTTTGGGGCAAGAAAGAGTGCAATTTGAGAGACAGGCACATTTGTGGAAGAGGGTTAGGAGCCTTAAATTGGCCC
The DNA here is from genome assembly GCF_031143425.1 of Pleurodeles waltl. Classification (NCBI taxonomy): domain Eukaryota; kingdom Metazoa; phylum Chordata; class Amphibia; order Caudata; family Salamandridae; genus Pleurodeles; species Pleurodeles waltl. Next base: position 980,118,220 of record NC_090447.1, read on the forward strand.
ACCTCAGCAGCCTAAGGCAACAAAGAAGCACATCTGACAAGGTTATTCATGGAACTCACCTTCTTCTGCCTGTGAGAAGACCTTCAAGCATTGATGTGTGAGCTGTTACGGGATTACGAGAGGTGACACAAGAGCTGGAGTCTCCACACTATAAGACAATGCACCAGGTGATGAGCTCAGGCACTTTCAGCAAGAAGTTCCTCGCCTCCAAGAGCAGCAAACCACGCTTCAGGCCCACACGGAATACCTGGAGAACTGTTAAAAAAGAAACAACATTTGCATAAGAGGAGCACCATCTGTAATGGCAGGCTCATACATAATGGGATATGTTTAGGCCCTCTTCCCTAAGTTCCTGGGTACAGACGCAAAGACATAAATACAACTCAAGGCACGCATTGAGGGGAAGGAGTGATGGCTTGTGCCCCCTGGATGAACTCCTCACATGTGTGTATGACTTTCAACTAAATAAAACATCATGGAGAAAGCAAGGGACATCCACCCAATTAATTTTTGGGGCCACAAACTGCCAATGTATCATTCCCGCTCAACCCTGATGCTCCACAAGCACAGAGTATGCAGACCAGTCACAGAATCCCTCAGAAATAAAGGTGTATTCTACAGCTAGGACCACCTGTTTTGCGTCATCTTTCAGTGGGAGAACAAGCTTCACTAAGTCAGGATGCTGGAGGGCGCAGAACACCTCCCTAAATATCCGAGTAGAGCTTCGGTTGCTAGATGTCATGAGGTCACCTCAGGGCCTACGCCTGGATCCCAAAACCATCTCTCTTGAACAAAAGCAGTCATCAGCAGCCTAGCTTTTAGACAGATTGCCCTAAAAAGGTCTAACTCTGAGCCCTGGACTAGTAAAGAGCAAGTGGCTGGTCACCCCCAGCTAGCATCCCCTTTCCCAATATAGAGTTGATGAGGAGCAGAGGGGTGGCAGACCTTCAGCCACACAGTCAGATGTGGACGGACTCACCCTCAGTTCAGGTATCCTCTGGACTCCCATACATGTTGTCAGTGTTCACTGGATTAATAGGATGTTTCTTTATGATTGCTTACTTTTGGGGGCAGAGAAAATACTCACTTTAATTCTAGGGGTATTTAGGATTCTGGTTATGCTGCACGCACTGTTCCATGCACTTTTGTTCCAAAGATGGCCTAGCCCATAACCCTAAGACCAGGGCTGGAAGGAGAACAACAGCACACTCCCACTTGGTCTCACAAGTATGTAAACCTTAAAGTAATTAGCTTCACTGTACAAGGCTTCAATAGTCCAGTCAAGAGGGCAGCAGTTCTTTCTCTCCTGAAATGCAGTAGGGGGAGATCTGCCTCCTTGAAGAGCCACACCTAGTGACACACAGGACTGGCATAGGACGAAATCATACCATTTCTCTCACCAATATTTTTCCTACGACCAAGAATGGAGGGCTGGGATGACCATTCTTTTCTCATGTTCCTACCAAGGGGATGATAGTGACCAAAGTTGATGAGATGCGGAGCAGACTAGTGGCCTTTCGTATCCAAGTCTTGTGTTCCCACTTATTATAGCGACTACATATGCCCCAAATGAGAACAAGATTATTAAAGCAGGCAACCTTGGAAACTGAGCAGTTAATCCTGATAGGGGGACCTCAGTCTGATAATAAACAATGACCTAGGCAGGTCTGGGCAGTGGTTTGGATAGGCAGGGCCCCTGTCGAAGGGGGGTATGAAATAGCTACAGGAGATGAGGTTGGGAGGCATTTGGAGGATAGTACACACAAACACCAACCAGAAACTGCATGCACTACTGTTCTTCCCACAAAACATACACTTGCATCAACCATTTTCTGGGCTTGCCAGCTGTGCAGTCCAGGGTATAGGAGATCTCCATTGAGCCCATGGAGCTATAAGACTATGGTATGCTTGCCCTCACCTTCTGAATAGGGGCCAGAAACAATCTAAAGGTCAAAAGAAACTATAGGATGGCCTACACCACTGACCAAAAACAGTCTAAAAGCTGACACATGTTACGGCAGAAATTATGGCAACTAAAGACACTGGGGAAATGCCCTTAGCCACTATTTGGGAGACTCTAAAGGTGGTGACAAGAGGGCAATTCATTGCAATATCAGCAGCTGGAAACAAACTGCAAAGGAAAGAGTTAAAGAAGAAGGTCAAAGATCTAGAAAGTATTCATAAGCTGACCAGGGCCCATAGGATTTGGAGACAGCTAGAGGCAGCTAGAGCCTGCCAGGTCCCAGCTGCGATGTCTACACCTAGTCAGAGTAGAATACGCACTGCTGCGACTCCAACATAAATTCTACACTGGGGACAAGTGTGGCAGACTGCTGGCTGACTGATCATGTGCCAAAGGCAGGCCAAAAGAGTCAAAGCTATCTGGAGACCGGATGGCACAAAAGTCACAGGGTACATTTGTATATCGGCTTGCTTCTGGGACTTCCACAATGACCCTCAAGACCTCAGGGACATAGACAGACATGAGTACCTGCAGGGCGTGCAAACCACACAGCTGACTCCTCAAAATGCAGAGTCTTTATCCGCATTGAGGAAGACATTTCAGGCATTGCCCGTCTGAAACCCTTAAAACTTTGTATCTTATAAGGCCTTTTGTCAGGCCCTGGCTCTGACCCTCACTAAATTGGTTAATTCCTTTGCAGACACATGGGCCCTTCCACATTACCTGCTTGAGGCTTCCATAACAATAATCTCAACAATCTCCAATGTGGGTCATATTGACCCACCTCACTTATAAACATTGATGCCAAACTCTTTAATGGTATCTTAGCAGCCTTCTTTAACCCTCTAATCTCGGCCCTGGTTGATCCAGATCAAACAGGATTCATTCCATAACAGCAGTGTGGGGATAACATTAAACTGATTCTACACCTGCTAGACCAGTGATACTCAAAGTAGTGCCCCGGGGCCGCTTGCGGCCCTTTTGACCTTTACATGCATCCCCCGGGGCAGCAGTAGCACTAGATTGCTGTTACACAACTTAATAGGCAATACTTTATTTAAACACTATTGAAGATAAAGAAAGGAAGTAAGGAATTTGTCCTGAACCGCTGAACTGCAGGAACACTTTCATTTCTTAATAAACCTTGCAGCAAATGTCAGCAACTATGATAAGGGTTATTAAAAATTCAAAAAGTGTATTTCATTTGCATGCAGGAACATTTCATTTTACTACATCAGATTATATCAGTGCATGGAGAAGTATTTTTAAGAACTATAGATTTAAAAAATAAGTTCAGAAACATTCATTCTTACCCCCACCTTGAGTGAATTAAGAGGCAGTTCATTTATCTGCACTCTTTGATTGGCCTGATTTGCTATTATACATGAACAACTTCATAGTTATTAAATCAAACACAGGAGAAGGGTTCGCACAGTGCACATACTGAAGTCATGCATTGTGAAGTCCTCCTACAAACAATAATGAAGAAAATGAAGGGAACGTGAAATAAAACAATTGCCTAGGATCACACAATTTGGTAAAGTGGGGATGCTGGGATTAATGCCATGTTTTCTGGTTTCACATTGAGTGATTCAGCCACTAGATCTATATGCTTTGCTGCCCCCTACACCCACCATAACGCCACAACCCCTCCCCATCCAGAGCCCCCTCCTCCCTTTGATCACCACGCTGTTAGCATCATTGCGGCCCTCGGTCACACCACAGACCAAACTTTGTGGCCCCTGGGAAAATGTTTGTGAGTACCCATGTGCTAGACAAATGCTCTTGACAAGAGATGATAAGGCTCCTAGTAGTCAATGGTGAGCCACCCTAAGCAATTTTGGTTTTGGGAACAGGTTTCATGGCTTGATACTGAGCTGCTGCAGTACACCACAAGTGGAGGTGAAGGTCAATTGAATCCTTCTGGACCCCTTTCTCATATGCACAAGGATGTGGCAGAGGTGTCCGCTGCCCCCCCCCCCTGCTGTTTGCCCTATGTATGGTGTCCCTAGCACAGAGTATGAGATGACCTATGGATTAACATGGGTTTGTTTTGGGAGAGGCACATATACCATTAACCTGTATGCAGATGATATCCTGGTAGCACTTGACAATCCTATGCACTCTTTACTGGCCTTTTTGGAAGGGCTGCAGCTCTTCAGGGAGGTGGCAGGCTTTAGAATCAATTTTCAGAAGTCCCAGGCTCTCAATATCTTGGTTTCACTGCCCCTTCAGATGCAGTTGGCCACACGATATCCATTGACATTGATTTCTTCCTCTCACTCCTGCCTTGGGGTCCAGATAACTGCCATGACTGCTGACACGGTTGCAATTGATTACTGCTCCTCCCTGCGCCAGATTAGATATGGACCTGGCTCAGTGGAAGCACTAACACCTCTCTTGGTTTGGCCAAATAGCAGCCATGAAAGTAACAGTGCATTCTAGGGCCATATTCATGTTTCATCTGGGATGTGGGGCAATAGACATGCTGTTATACCTGCTGTGAACTTGCCCTAAGGTAGTGTGGTACTGGGAAGAAGCACTGACAGATATAGATGCCCATATGAACACACAGTTGCCCCGTATCCTGACTTACATTGTGCTTGGCCTTTCTAATCCTCTTTCCTACCTCTTAAAATCCAGGCTATGGCATCAAATGGGCTTAGCATTAGGAGCAGCTCTCCCACTGGGACTCAGACAATGTGCCCACACTCCACCTGGTTATATAGATTATGGCAGATTCTATCATGGAGAAATGAACACCTCCTGTAGGCCAACGCCTCAAAGCCATCTCAAGACCTTTGGGGACCATACTTTACCATCCTCTCCAAAGAGTTCAATGAACTGACCTGCCCCAACTATTTGCAAGGTTTGTGCCTGATTTCCTGTGGAGCACACATGTACCTCAGAAGGATCTCCCTGGGATATATAAGGTGATACCAGAATTTGACCCTCGTAAGCTCTAACTGTCTGACCTTTGGGGACCTTTGGCTGCCCAGAACATAATTGTGCAGCAGTGAGTACAGGCGAACAGGTGCAAGATTGGAACTGTTATGATCTCTGTATCGTAGGTTTTTTCTTCAGTTACCAGACAGATGTTTAGCTTTGCAAGCTCAGACTCACGAGGACTCAGACTGTGTGTATGATATTGGCATGACCATCTTACTTTATGTAAAATGATAAAAACAGATTTGAACCATAAATGTAACCACTTGGACTATTGTTAAAACAGTACTAAAGCATGTTGCTAGCAACAAAAACAGTATGAACATTTCTACCATTGTGGAAATATCATCTAGCAACCTAACACCCTAAAACATACTTCTGTGTGCTGTAGTATGAGAGCATGGAGTAGTGTAACTTGCATCTAGAGTTTTGTTGGGAGAATCAACACACTGCTTACCTGCTTGTAGCAAGAGGCTGTAATTATCAGTAGCCTGAAAGAGTTTTCCCTCAAAAAGAAAACACGCATCAGCATCAGCTCCTTTCCTCCCAGACTTGACCCTGCATCAGCTTTCAACACAGAATGGGATGCTGTGGCATCACAGCATTCAGGCAGTCTCTATCAAGATCTTCTGACAGTATCTTGTGAGATAATCTGGAGCAAAGGACCTCTCTTACCAAGTTGTCACTTGATGGGCCTTTTATACTATGGCTAATCTGAATCTAACTTTTCTGACATGACCTTAGGAATGTCTAACCTAACCTGAGTGCATCAATATGCTAGTATTGGAAAAACAAATAGGTAAAAACAAGACAATTCAAACTACATTGTTTATGTTATTATTATAATCTGTCTTTGAACTAAAGGAAACAAGGCACCTGTCCCAGGCTGATGTCGCATCAGGTGTCTTAACAAGTCAATGTCTCCACATCAGGTGTCTTACCGATGTCACTGTCTGGATGATTTGACCAATTCTTGGAAAGATAAGGACACACAATACCTTTGTCAAAGGTGAGCATGTCAATGATTAGGCAAAAATAGAGAAAATTAAGTCTCAACCTGCTCAAGATGGAGTCGGGCTTTTCTTCAAAGTCGGTGTGGGTTTTAATTTGTCCAATCTGCATGTGTTGGCAGTACTTTATTTGTAATAATAATTAACAATGAGTGTAGAGTCCCTTCGAGCCAGGTTGGCAGAATAGACTACCTAGCCTTCATTCCACATTGTTAGACTTGACATTCCCGGCTTGCTTTTCTTCCAAACTTTTTGCCTTCACTCCTCCTGTTTTGTGGTACTCGTTTTTGTCCTTATGACTCTGTGCACTCCACCACTGCTAACCAGTGCTAAAGTGCTAGCTCCTTTAAATATGGTAAAATTGGCTTACGCTCCAATTGGTATGTTTAATGTACATACAAATCCCTAGTAATGTGGCACCACATGTACCCAGGGCCAGTAATTTTAATGCTGCTAATAGGCCTGAAATATATGTTGTGCCAACCACTCAATTAGCCTCTTAATACATTTCTCAGGCCAGCTATTGCAGCCTGTGGGCAGTTCTAAACTGCCATTTCAACTTGCCAAAATAAAGTGCAGCTGGAAAGGCTGCCTACCTGTCGGGCAGCAAGAAGAACTGCCCTGCTGCCTGAAGAAGGAAGACTGGACCTTCTTCTTGAACCCAGAAGCACCAGAGTGTCGCCAACGCTAGCTCACTGGCCTCCTGTTCTGAGCTACAGGTACATAACAAGCTCCAGAGACCTAATTTGCGTCTTCCTAGCTTCCCAGACTCAAATAGACCTAACTGAACCCCTGATCGGCGGCTTCATCAGAACCAATACAGTGTGACGCAGTACCTCATATCACAGTACTTTGCAACTCCTGATGAGTGGCCTCATCAGAACCGACACAATGTGATGCATCTGAAAGCAGTGCCTCACATCGCAGCACCTTGTAGCTCCTGATTGGTGGCCTCATTGGAACTTATGCAGCACAACCCAACTCGATATAGCACCTCGCAGACCCTAATCGGTGCACCATCAGAATATACACAACTTGACTCAGTGCAACGCAGAACTTCACATCTCAGTCCAAGTAAAACCAGGTACATTACCCAGTGGGCTTAACTCCGTCTTGTATCCAGCCTGTGCGCCATCATGGTCGGCTTGAACTTGTGACTTCCAACCAGTCGGACGCGAACAGATACCCCATTTAACACGTTGCACTTTTTAGCTCTACTTTTTTCCTAAGACTTAGAAATTGCATGTTTCTAGCAGTATTTGATTGGACTTTTGTAGTTCTGGTATCATTTTATTTATTACAATATACTCAATTTCTGTGGGATTTTTCTTGTGTTGTGTTTTCACTTTATTACTGTTTGAGTGCTGCACAAATACTTTACACCTTGCCTATAAGTTAAGCCTGACTGCTTTTATGCCAAGCTACATGAGGGGTAAGCACAGGTTTACTTTGTGTCTTTATGACCCTGACGAGGGTTGTGGTTGTTGCTTGAAAAATGTGCAACCTCTCCAACTAATAACCCAGTTTTTCACACACATCATGCCTCTTCCTTCCACCACCCTGCACTTCCTGTCAAATTATATCACTCTTGTGATCATTTTTTTTCATTACTGCTTTCTCCCTTTAGTACTCTTTCTCACATTTTGCTTCCTCATTCTTTTGACCTTTTCTGGCTTTCTCTCTTTTGTTTTGTATTAAAGTGTGATAATATAAAATAAGAACTCAGTGACAAGACACTGAGTGCTTGTGACCACCACCTGTAACCACCAGGATGAATTAAGCACCACATATTTGAAATCAAAAGAGTGAACTGTGAGCAAAATTAAATGGAAAGTGTGAACTGTGAGAAAAATGAAATCTGGCCCTAATTAACCATGGAGCATTAACCAAAAATCCATCTGTAGGAAATATCTAGCTATAAGTTTGTTGTGGCCCTAATAAATATTTGTTGATGCTGTTTTCTTGCTTGATGAGTTGAATTATTATGTGGGACAGTAGGAAGGTAAGGAACATTTCAAATTTGAAATTAATAAGGAAATACTGTCATAAGAAGAAGACATATGAACTTCGGAGGAATGAGAGAGGGACCCTGTGACGGGCCGCTGTTACAACAAGCGGACCTGTCATGCCGAACTGCAACTGACACTGCCTCTTCCGACCCGGAAGAGCTTGCAGCATCATACAATCCCTTGCCACTTCTGGGGAACGGCGGGCAAGAGCAGGGGATGCACGCCTGTCGGGTGCATAAAAAGCAGAACCCGACCTGGACTGTCGGCGTCGGAGCGACCGGAAGAGAAAAGGAGATGAGAGACATTACTGGCGGCGAACACGGCAAAGAAGGCTTTGCGGAGACCGGCTGGTGTTCCGAAGACCTTCCTCAGGAGTCCAAGGCATGGGAGGCACCCAGCACAAGCTCCGGCCACGCTTGAGGAAAAGCGTGGCCACCTCAGCCCTAAGACGAGAAGAAGAAAAGAAAATTAAAAAGGACATTCCCAACCATCTTGAAAAACGTGAATTGTACAAAACAAAAGTATAGCTTCAATAAAAATTCAACATCATACCTGCCACTGACTACTTGTCCTTATTGCGCCAACCTGTCACAAGTTGTGTCAGAAGTGGGATCAGGACTTCAATGCAATGGAAGAAAAACCCACCCTTGCAGACATGATAGCTCAGCTGGCAGAAGGCCAACGACACTTCCAACTGGTATGGGAACAGCAGATAAAAGAGTCCAAGGAGGAAAGAGAGGCCCTGCAGACAGAGCTGAAAAGCCAGGCCACAATCATGGCAAATAACCAATTGGTCCATGAAAATGTATTGGGTAAATTAACGGAAACCATTACTCACAGCAAAGTCCACCCCAACGTCCCGAGTAGCGTGCCCCAAAAGTATCAGGAAAACGAGGATCCAGATTCCTTTTTCACAAAGTTTGAATGTGTAGCGAGTTCGGCCAATTGGCTCATGGAGAAGTGGGGCCAGTACATCGCACCCGTCCTTACCGGACATCTCCAGGCCGCCTACAAGGCCGTAAATCCAGGTGGGGTGACACCATATAATCAAGTCAAGAAGGTGATTTTGGAATGCATTGACTTGGATCAAGAGAGTTACCGAGTAATGTTTCGACAGACAAAATGGCGGTCTCAGGAGAACCCTCGTATCTTGTACTATCGGGTACATCATGCAGGTGGAAAATGGCTACACCCCACGGAGACTACGAAAGATGCAATGTTTGATGCCATCATCCTAGAGCAATACCTGGAAGCTCTTCCAGTCACCACCCGAAATTGGGTCAGACAACATCCGGATCTGACCAATCACACAGCCATAGATCACACCCTCGGCCACTCACTGCTGTTGTTCCTGAACGAGCTTCCGCTACACATTCCTCTTCCCCGCGGTAAACCCTGACCGGACCACAGTGCTTCCATTGCTCCGAGTGGGGACATATTGCCCGCCATTGTCCATTGGAGAAGGAACCCAAGGAACCTATGGAGATAGGTATGATGAAGGGATGGGTCCTCTGGTCCGGAGGTAAAAGATCTACATACATTACTATATTAGGTCCCAATGGGAAAAAACAAAGAGCGCTGATAGACTCGGGGTGTAGTAAAAGTGTGGTGAACCAGGACATTGTACAACCGGATCAGTGGTAACCAAGTTCTTATCACCTGTGTTCATGGGGACCAAAAACTATACCCCGTAGCTACGGTCTCCATCAATTGGAAGGGTTCTGAGGAACGTCTATCAGTAGGAGTGATTCCTAAATTGGGAGAGGACATAATATTAAGCACTGACTATGAGGACTTCGAACATTTGCTGACGAATACCAGTCGGGAACTTCTCACTACTACATGGTGGGAAGAAGCACCCTTTGTCTCTTCTGAATTAGAAGTACCCAAAGACAGAAAGAAACTCAGCAAGAAATAAAAACGAGAACAGCGGCGCCACTGTTTTACTGCTCACCGAGACGACTCTGCTCCCGGGTCTCCCATACCCATGGCAGTGATGACAGCAGCAGGTAGTTTTCGTCAGGCACAACGAGAAGACCCCACCTTGAAAAATGCCTGGCATCATGCGTTAGCCGTGGACGAACCAACGGTAGGTCCCACCTTCTCCATCACCAATGATCTGTTATATAGGACCTGTCCTAACAACCTGAGAAAACCCCCTCAGTTAGTAGTACCCCAAACTCATAGACAACAGGTCCTCCATTTGGCTCATGGGGATAGCGGAGAAGGACATATGGGAAGGGAAAAAACAGAGGCCGCAATACTCCAAAGGTTTTACTGGCCAGGCGTATACGGGGATGTTAGGAAACACTGTCAGGAGTGTCCCAAATGTCAGCTTATTAACCGCTCTCCCAACCGCATGGTACCCTTGCAACCACTACCCATAACAGGCATTCCCTTCATCTGGGTCAGTATGGATATTGTGGGACCTTTGACTCCGTCGGTAAAGGGACACCAATATTTATTGGTGTTGGTCGACTATGCGACCCGATACCCTGAGGCCATACCAATTGCCAGCATGAATACAAAAACTATAGCCCAGGCCATGATTGAGTTTTTCTCCAGAGTAGGGTTTCCTAAAGAGATACTCACTGATCAACAAACCCCTTTTATGTCCCGCCTTATGGCCGAAATATGTCACACTCTGGGGTGCAACAGATACATATCTCCGTTTATCATCCACAGACGGATGGCTTAGTCGAACAATATAATAAAACCATAAAAACCCTATTACAAAAGGTTATCAGTGTGTCAGGAAGAGACTGGGAAAAAAAGTTACCCTTAGTCCTGTACGCCTTGCGTACTCATATACAATCCTCCACGGGGCACAGCCCTTTTGAGATACTCTTTGGCCGGCAACCACGCACCCTTCTCGAGATGCTGGCTGAACAGTGGGAGGAATCGGAGGAGGAGGTAAAGGATCTCCTCACATACACAAAAGACCTCAGGGACAACTTACACAACTTATGGGAAGAGGCCCACCAAACACTAAGAGAGGCATAGACCAAACTGAAAGCCTACTATGACACCCATAGAGCACCCTGAAATCTAAGTGCAGTAGATAAGGTACTTGTTTTATTACCCACCAGTGAAAATAAACTCCTTGCGTGTTGGCAAGGGCCCCGATATCGTGAAGAGAAAATCAACCCCACCACATATAAGATTAACATATCTCAGAGAGTGGGTAGAGAACAGATTTATCACATTAACCTCTTAAAAAAATGGAATGAGAGATCTGAGGCTCATCCCTCTTATTATGGCACCACTGACACGGACCAAGACGTATCCATATATCAAGGCGAAAAGCCTCGGCAGGAGGGAACTCCACTACCCTTGATGAACAGCGCCCTCACCCCGAACAAACCCAACAACTACAACGTCTAGTCCATTCAGGTCTGGATGTGTTCTCTAAAAAACCCGGTTGCACCCCGTTGATACAACACCACAACCGCACCATAGGAATTAAAGTATCCCGCCAACGGCCCTATAGGATACCTGAGGCTAAGCGACAGATAGTAGAACAGGAAGTAGAAAACATGTTAAACGCTAGTATAATTGAGCCCTCTTCCAGTGCCTGGTGTTCCCCAGTGGTCCTGGTTCCGAACCCCAATGGCAGTACCAGATTCTGTATTGACTTTAGACAGGTCAACGCCTTATAACATTTTGATTCCTATCCCATGCCCCACATTGACGAACTTTTTAAATGGTTAGGACAGGCCAACTATATGTCTTCCTTAGATTTGACCAAAGACTATTGGCAGATTCCCCTTAAAGCTGAGGACAGAGAGAAAACTGCATTTGCTACACCTTCCGGCCTTTATCAGTTCACGGTTCTGCTGTTTGGTCTTCACGGGGCCCGGCCACTTTTCAACGCCTCATTGATATGATTCTTCGCTCTTCCAAAAATATGTGGCTGCATATCGGGATGATACTGTGGTGTATAGTGCCACCTGGGAAGAACATCTTGAACATTTAAGTCACATAATACAAGCCCTACGTGAAGCCAAACTGACTGCCAATCCTGATAAATGTAAATTAGGACACACCGTCATTAAATATCTGGGTTATGTCATAGGGGAAGGTAGAGTTCGACCACAAGTAGAGAAAGTCCAAGCCAGTACACAGTTACCTCTCCCACGTACCAAGAAAGACGTCCGACCCTTCTTAGGAATGGTCAGATACTACCGTAGATTTATTCCTCCGTTTTCCACCCTTGCAGGACCCCTCACGGATCTTTTACAAAAATCTAATCCCAATCGTCTGGTCAGCCTTTCTCCGATGGAAAGGCAAAGCTTTGAAACTCTCAGGGATCTCCTTATGTCTGAACCGGTCCTATGTTATCCTGACTTTGCCAATCCCTTTCTGGTTCAGACAGATGCCTCTGATGTGGGACTAGGAGCTGTACTGTCACAGGCAGATGAGGAAGGTTCCTTGCACCCCATTGTATACATCAGCCAAAAGCTGTTGCCTGGGGACTGTCACTATCCCACTCTGGAAAAGGAGTGCCTGGCCATCAAACGGGCGATAGTATCCCTGCGTTATTATCTCGCGGGACGACTGTTTACCTTAATCACGGATCACGCCCCTATTACCTGGCTTGCTCAGCATAAAGACACAAATGCTCTGGTTCTCAGATGGTTCCTCTCACTTCAACCTTTTTCCTTCCAGGTCATGCATGCCCCTGGTTCTAGCATGCTCAACGCTGACTTCCTGTCCCGTTATCCTGCTACAGAGTGTCTCTGTCAGCCACATGATAGGGGGAGTGACTGTGATGGGCCGCTGTTACAGCAAGCGGACCCGTCGTGCCGAACTACAACTGACACTGCCTCTTCCGACCCGGAAGAGCTTGCGGCGTCATCCAATCCCTTGCCACTTCCGGGGAACGGAGGGCAAGAGCAGGGGATGCGCGCCTGTCGGGCGCGTAAAAGGCAGGACCCGACCTGGACTGTCGGCGTCGGAGCGACCGGAAGAGAAAAGGAGACGAGAGACATTACTGGCGGCGAACACGACATAGAAGGCTTTGTGGAGTCTGGCTGGCGTTCCGAAGACCTTCCCGAGGAGTCCGAGGTGTGGGAGGCGCCCAGCTCAAGTTTCAGCCACGCTTGAGGGAAAGCGTGGCCACCTCAGCCCTAAGACGAGAAGAAGAAAAGAAAATTAAAAAGGACATTTCCAACCATCTGAAAAAACGTACAAAAGTACAGCTTCAATGACTACTTGTCCTTATTGTGCCAACCTGTCACAGACCCCTAACTAAAATAAGGATCAATATTCCAGGATAATTTCCCTGGCCTTACAAAACCCATATATTTACTCTTAACGTTTGATAATAAAAATGTCCTGATTTCTTACTGGTAATCTTCATTACTCTGAGGGCTACTCGTCCCAGTCACTACTTTATGAGGAATACCAAAAGTTGAAAGCCTTCAATAAAGAAATACTGTAGTCACTCGACTGCAACCATATGCTTTTAATGCATACTAAGTGAACAAAAAATAAAGTGTTCATAAATGATCGTAGCAGACATACTATAATAACAGATGAAAATTCTCTTTCATATTCAAAACACAAGAATGAAAATTTACATCATCAGACAATATCCTTTGCAATTAGTAATGACGAATGAATGTGTGATCAGAACCCCAAGTTCCAGCTCTACATATATAATTCAGGGAAACTATTTGAATTTCTGTCCAGTGGGGTGCCATACCTCTTCTGGAATGACCTTGAATCCTCTCAGGGGCAGTTCATCTTGCATTGAACAGGCTAACAAATTGGTAGATTTTATCCATCTGCTTATGATCACAGATGATGCTTTCTTAACCAGGTAACCCACAAGCAATGAATAGGTAGACTAATAACCTAAAATATTTTGAACTGTCATGATGTAAAGGATAAAGTACCCCCTACCATACATTATAAGACTATTACAAGTCTCTGAGGAGTTCCATAACCATATAGGGGAACAAGCTGAAGGCTGAGCTCCTTTATGAGCTTATTGAACTCTGAGGTGACTTGCAATAGCCTCATTATGCATGTCAGGGGGTACTTTACCCCATATCATACATGGCCACACCATCACCTTGGTGCATAGCTGTTTCATATGAAAGAGTGAGCATATTTGTAAACATGAAGAATACAAATAAAACCTCTAGTCCAAAATTACCAAATGTGTAAAAACATTTATAAAGATTCTACCTTTTCTCTATCTAAGAAGTGCAGAAGATAACCATTTTCTCTCGACTTGTCATTGAAAACTGTTTAAATAGAGCAGAAAAAAGAAAAGCCAAGTTCTGTTTTTATTGCTTTAAACAGCTGCTTCAGTTATGTTCCCTGACCTTACTTGTCTTTCACCTCAGCTGCTGGCTCTGGCAGCAGGCATTGTGACATCAGAATTTGACTGAAAAAACTTATAACAGTTGATTTCTGGCGTCTTTTTTTTTTATAATCAGCAACTAAGTGCTTCACTAGTCACTGATTATAAAGAATGTAGAGACATGCATTTACTGCTGGATTACAGAATCCCATGAACTATAGGTTATCAAGCCTCTCTTTACCTACATACAATGTGTGAAGAAATCTTTTGATCTCAGAAGCTGGAGAAGGAAAGGAAAGAGGTGACATTGCCTCTTGAGACCAATGAAAAGTATAAAAGATTTTAAGCATGAAAGCTGGCTCAGATTTTGCCACAGCATCATCACAATTTCTTAAACAAGGAATGTTAGGCGTAGCATCCTTGGTGTGGTCCTCCCCTCACTAACCTTTTGCCTTCAAACCTTCTGTTTTGCTGACTTTGTTTTTGCCACCCTTACGACTACACACTTCACCACTGCTAACTGATGCTAATGTGCTTTTGCTCTCTCCTTATCCTTAAAACATGGTAAGAATGTCTTTTAACCAATTGGCATATATAATTTACTGGCACATCCCTAGTACAGTGGCACTACCTGTGCCCAGGGCCTGTAAATTAAATACTACATGTGCCCAGGGCCTGCAGCACTGATTGTGCCATCCACTTTAAGTATGTTTCAGGCCTACCATTGCAGCATGTGGGTGCAATGTAAAAACTGTATTTTTGATCTGGAAAAATAAACCTTTTGTCCTGCCCAATTCATCCTTTATAATACATATAACTCACTGCTAGGATAGACCCTAGGCAGCCCAGAGAGCAGGGTGCAATACATGTAAAAGGTAGGGCATGTATTTTTAAGTTTTGCATGTCCTAGTAGTGAGGAACTCTTAAATATGTTTTTCAATACTGCAGGGCCTACCTCTCCCAGAGGATATCATTGGGGTTACCTAATTACATTTAATAAGCTGAAATTTCTAAATGGGATACGGTAACCAGTTCATGTTTGTGTCTTTCAAATTGTAATGAAAAATCCTAACTTTTGGTGGAGTCAGATTTTAAATTACAATTTTGAAAATGCTACTTTTACCAAGTTGGCATTTATTTTCCTGCCTTAGCCATTTGGTAACTGCAGCATTTCTTTGGATCACACGTCTAGGTGTAGTGGACAGTTAGGCTTTGTGTATTCTCCCTAGACAGCCACACACAATAGGGAGCCTAAGTGTTTCTGGATGGGCCATCACTGACATCCAGCCCCACTTATACTTCAATAGGCTGTGTCCTGCCTCCACATAAAGGGCTGCATGCCCTCTGTAGGTGATGTGGAGCTAGGGCCACGAAGGCAAGGCACCTCTGCCCGTCAAAGGCTTTCCTCTAGTAGCTTCTCACCATTTTAGAGACAGAAATGGGTATAAATACTTGCCCCCAGACACCAACTTTTCAGTACACTTCTGGCCCTGTAGATACTCTGCCATGAAGAAGGACTGCTGTGCTGCTGAAAGGGCTGCACTCTTCTGGAATGTTGCTGTAAAGGACTGCTGCCCTGCTGTGCTAATCTGCTGTCTCCTTGCCTGGGTGAGACGGACTGGGCCTGTATCTCTTGAACCCAAAGCCCCAGAGTGACTCCAATGGCTAGTTGGCTGCCCTTGCACCTGCAACCGGACTCTGCCATCTGTGTCAAGTGGTGCCACCCCAGTCCTGGACCACTGGAAGTGGGCTTAAGGTGCCCTGTCAGCCTCCGTTGATCCAGCAGAAACAATGCATCTCCTCTGCTGTGTGGCTCAAATCTGAGCAGAACTGATGCATCGCCGCTGCTAAAAGGATTGGACCAACATCGCATAGCTGCCCATCAGAACTGCTGCTGCATGACACATCCTCGGTGCAGGACCTCGCATCCCTAATCAATGGCAGCCTTGATGATGATGCCGGACACCACACCACAGCCCCACAGCTCTTTGGAACTGACATACCAGTTTGACTGCACAATGCATCCTCAACATGGGGCTTCGCATCGCAGGCCCTAGTCGACAGAATCCTCGATGATAATACAGGACCTCACACCGCAGTCTCACTGCATCTCAGAACTGATGCATCTCTTAGGCCGCACAATGCATCTTCAATGTGGATCATCGCAACACTCCATAAACTAGGATTTAAAGTACTGTGTTCAGCAGGCCTAACTGGATCCCTGTAGTTGGCTTACGCTGCATCGCAGTCAGCTTGAACTTGTGACTTTGTTCCCATCAGGCGTGACCAGATATTCACAGTTGGCAGTTTCTGCATTTTGGCACTATTTTCACTAAAATCTGTAAAATTGCATATCTCTACTTCCACTGAATGGATTTTTGTCATTTTGCTTTATTTATTAAATAAATTTATATTTTTTGTAACCTGGTGTGGGATCCTTTTTTGTGAGTTTTTCACTGTATTACTGCTTGATGTGTTGCACAAATACTTTACAAATTGCCTCTAAGTTAACCCTGACTGCTCTGTGCCAAGCTACCATAGGGTTGGGCACAGGTTAATTCAGGGTTTGCTTGTGCCTCACCCTGAGAAGGATTGTGGTTGCTGCTTGACCAGGGCTCACACCCCAGGCAACCATCAACCCAATGTCTCACAAGGTGGCTGACACAAAAAAGTAGTAGATTCACAAATTCTGTGGCAAGAGGTTATTGCCACAAGAAACAGCACCTCAAAATGTATGTAAGACAAGCCCACTCAAGAGAGGGGCTTGAAAAAGATGAGCCTTCAGAACACTTGGTACCAGCGATTGGTCCCAAGAGGAAGAAGGACTTATGAGAAGCCTGGCTAAAGAAACACCTTAAAAGAGCTTCTATACCAGCTTTTCTCCTTGCTCAATGCCACACTAGTATTCTTTGAAAGTGGTGACAGCAAACCATTAAGTTTTAAGAGTAAAAACTGAAAGATGAAAACAACCCTAAAGGAATTGTAAAATGGCAATAATAGAGACATCCAATGGAGAAACAAATTGAGCTGCACAAAATCTTTAAAATGATAACCAATGCATACCTTATTCTTTCAAAGTAGAGGGCATCTATGAATTTGGATTGACTTGAGCTAAATGGAGTGGAAGCCCTTTGTACTGCAAAGCTTCCCTTTTAATCTCCACATTACCAAAGATGATTGGCTGAGAAAAAGAAGACAGATGGAGTGCAGAAGAAAAAGAATAAACATATTGATGTTGTCCTGCCGCCCATTTCAGTAGGGGGAAATGCATTATCCTTGGCCAAAAGGGAACCAGCCATATGATCTCTGCTTCCTCTATCTGAATCCTGCAAAGAACCCTTAAAATTTAGGGTGAACTCTTTGGTTAATCTATTGAGAGAACATCCATCCCCAAAGAGTCTTTCTAGGATCGCTAGATCAAAACCCTGGAAGCTGAGCATTGCTCAGGGAGATGCTAAACCTACAGCACACGCCTCTGAAAACATTAATGTAGAAAGAGTCAGGTTTTGGGAGGACTGAAACACCCTGCTCAATTGTTCATTGGATAGGTCCATCTAGATCTGTCTATCCCACTGTCACTTTTACCATTACATTGTGAAGTTGGAGATATGTTTAAAAAATATTAAAGAGCATATGAGACTGCAGACAGATTCCTCTAGTTTGATGCTCTCTGGCTTTCCAATAGAGACCACTGAGCTTGAAAAGTCTAATCTCGCAGAACAGCTCTTCAACCTATTGTAGGCCCATCCATTGTCAGGATTAATGGGGCTTATGGATAAATTAGAAGACCGTTTGAAAGAAATGCTGGATCCAACCACCACTGCAGGTCTAACTTTATTTTGTAAGTATTAGAACCATAGTATCCAGTGGTTGGAAAGCTGGCTGCCAGTAGTTCTTCACATGCCACAAAAAAGGATCAAGATGAAATTGATCCTAAACCACTGGGTCAGTGAAGACAACCAATAACATCTGACACTGAATATCTGACCACTTTCTTGCTGGGGAATCCTGGAGTTTTAACAGAGATAACAGCAAGTTCTGCACTCATGGTGCTCTCTGGGCTGGAAGAAACATCACATTTAAGCCAATTCTGAACCTGGTCCTTGTATCAAACTTATCCTAAGTTGATGACAGCGAACAGTTTTTGAGATAAAGAGTAAACCCATGACCGGATAGACAGTTCTTTACCAGAAATGTCACTACTGGAATGAACATTTTGATGAACACTCTTGATGAAGAGCAGAGGCCAAAAGGAATGACTATGATTAAACATGTTGTCAATCAATGGTCTTGAATGATGAACCTGAGAAACTCTGATGGGACTAAGCAATGTGGACATGGAAGTATGGTTCCATCAAGCCTTTTGGTGCTAGAAAGCAGCCTGTAGGGAGCATAGGAATGATCAACTGTAATGTTTATGTTTTGAAAGGAACATTCTTGACCAACTTGTTGCATTTCTTCAGATATATATTGATCTTGAATGCTTTGGCAATTAAAAAGATTTTTAATTAAATTGCTTTGCATTTTTCCAAAGGAAGAGTTGTAACCATTGCACACTTTCTCACCACAGCAACCAATCACTTTTGCATTGCTTCCCTCTCAATAGGAAGTTTAAGAAAAGCAGTAGGAATGGTATCCAAATCTAAAGGATAGGAGGTAAACTCGATCTTTAACCCTTCCGAACTATCTTCATAATGCAGGTAACAAAAGGTGACTTCTCTCATTCCTACTGGGAGTGTCTGTGAACTGAAAAATACAGGCTAACGCATGAAATAGAGAGGGGCTTCAATTCTTCCTTGGATAACTCTACTTTTGATTTTGAGAATATTTATAAGAAAAATATTTATTGTGCATTTAACAAACTGATCATAAGATTGCTACTTCCTGGAAGGTTGTCAAAAAGTCCATTGTCAGAACCTCCTTCAAAGAGTCACAGGGCCTAACTGAGGTGGCTGAGGCTTTTTACTCCTCATGTCCTGGGGCTCACCCTGCCATGGATTCTGCTCAACTGGGTCAAGGACTCCCTTCTGCACCTGACTCTCAGTTGAGTAGTGTAGCACAAGCAGTCAAGGATCCTTCAGGGAGAAGCTTGGATAGGGATCAGTGAACACAACTCATAACTTAGCAGGTGAGCAGCTCAAACAATAAATCAATGTTGAGTCAAATACTTGTTTTTATGTAAAAAGAAGTATTTTAATTCTAACCCTACGCATGCTAAGGTAAACAACATTCAAAAAGCAATAACACAATCCCCTTGAAGTAAGGATCCAGTAGTTGCCAGGCCACTTCCTGCCCTCCCAACTCTAGTGCAATAATTTCAGTGCTATTCTCCATTCACTGATTGCTGCATCTAGGAAATGTAAACTAGTAGGCCATACTCAAGAGCTCTTCCCTTGGACTGTGCTAGTAAGTTCAGTCACTAGAGTCTAGAAGTGTGCCTTACCAGTATGTCCTCCAGTGCTCCAAAGTCTAAATTCTTGGCTTATCCGCTAAGGAACCCTTCAGCAGTGCAGCCTGGTCCTGTTCTGAATTAGCAAAGTCAAGCTGTGAGCGATAACATGCAGCAACACCTGGCAGGTGCAAGCTCTATCCCTCAAGCTATGCTACCTGCGGATTCAGATGGTAAGGGTTGTTCCTGATCGGTCAGTCACATGGTAAGTCATCTTTCCCTTGGCAGAGATGAGGGGTGATCTCCTTGCTCCAATAGGGCTCTGCTGATGCCCTATTGCTCCTCAGGCCTCACTTGGTGCAGTCCACATAATGCAGTTAGGTCCCACGTTGGTCAAAACAGTTGCTCAGTCTCAGGTGGTTAGCCCAGACTCCTTGGCCTCAGCATTGAGGGCGGGCGGCCCCTCATGGCATATGGATTGCCACTTCAGTTTTCACACGTCTGATCATGCTGGCCTGATGCTGGCATCTATGACAACCCCATATGGCATACAAGGTCGCCAATTCACTCCGGCACATGGGCAACAGCCCGATCATTATGGGGAGAAGGTTTCTTCTGCTGCACTCCCTAGTTAAGCTAACAGCAGCCCCTCCTGGCATACAGGGTCACCAGTCAGGCGAGCACACAGTCTACGGCCTGATCGGTGCGTGGGGCAGGTTTCTCCAATTATGCTCCTAAGTTCAGTTCTCGGTGGCCCCTCCTGGCATAGGGGGTCACTGATTCAGTCCAGCACACAGACTACAGCCCAAAGGGTGCGGGGATGGATTCATCACCTCTCGCACAGGGTGTCTTCACATC
This sequence comes from Pleurodeles waltl, assembly GCF_031143425.1. Taxonomy (NCBI): domain Eukaryota; kingdom Metazoa; phylum Chordata; class Amphibia; order Caudata; family Salamandridae; genus Pleurodeles; species Pleurodeles waltl. The sequence continues at coordinate 980,138,708 of NC_090447.1, forward strand.
AGGGCTCCCTTCTGGACCTCGCTCCCTCCAAACCTTTGCTCTTCCTTATGGGCACACCGGTCTTGACAAGCATGCTAACAACACTTGCACAATTCCTGAGCGCCAGCTGGTCACCATATTCATGGAATGGTGCAAGCCGGTGCTAAGCTTTGGTTAGCGTCAACAAAAATTATGCTAGCCGGGTAACGGTGTGGGAATAGGAAGTTGTGCATCAAAAAATTACGTTAGGCTGGTTAGTGGCAAAAAAATGCCGCTAACCAACCTTGCGTCATTTCCAGGCGCTCAACCATCCTAAAATATGACTCCTGTCTTAGAAAAGACAGGAGTCATACCCATCACCCAAATGGCCAGCACAGGGGACCAGTGTCCCCTGGGCATGGACCTGGCCCCCAGTGCCATGCAAGGGGGCCCTTTTTAGGGCCCCCAATGGCACTTTAAAAAAATGACAAAAATACTTACCTATTCTTACCCTACTTACCTTGGGTATGGTCCCCCATCCCCTGGTGTCCCTCAGGTGTGGGTGTTCCTGGGGCTTGGGGTGGGCACCTGTTGACCCATGGTCCACAGGTCACCTAACACCTGATGTTTCCTGAATGTCCGGTTTAAGCCCCTCAAGCTCGGCAAGGATAGAGCACCCAGAGGTATTGGTGAAGGCACAACAGGTTGCTCTTCTCCAAAGTCATCATCCCAATGAAAACAGGAAAAACAGGGGGTATTGAGAATACCGACCCTCTAATGGCGCCCACGTAAAAGTGGGTGTGGCTTGCATTAGCTGCAATTTACGGACTTTTCCTGTCCATAGAGGTGGGAATCCACCTCATGAAGTGATGGCTGTGATGAAAAAAGAATAGTAGAAGTAATGATTGCTGGCGATGGATTGTTCATTGTTGTAGAAATCTGGAAGCACCCGAGTTTTCAGTGTGATCATTACAGGTCATGGAGAACACGAGAGAAAACATGTGGTAGCTAAAGATCCAAATTTTGCAATGAACTTTTGAATTTAAAAATGCTGCATGTAAATGTAAGGGAAATATGAAAACATGTTGCAAAGCATATTGAGGCACTTCATGTCTTCATTATGTAATACTAGACCACATTTCATATAGTAGAATTGCTATATTTTACACTAACAGATTCTGGAAAACACCAAAAGTGCCAGACATTGTAGATTTTCAAAAACATTTCCATTATTGTACAAAATGCTCATTGTTTAACAACATGGCATATTTAGCCGTGGCAGGGACATGCTTATTGTGTACTAAGAGCTGTTCAATGATAGGGTTCTGTGCTTTTCACACTAAATTTGGAGTATTTGTTTATTTAATTATGCCTATGATTTGAATTTTGTTTTTCTTGCGTGGTCACTATTGTACGTATGTCCCTGGCAAGTGTTGATTGAATTATTCAGTGAATTTAAGCTCTAGTCATCCTACAGTACACTATTATTTAATTTTCTGGCTAGAAATAAAAATCCAGAACTGACAGTGTAGAAGCAGCTTGTAAGGGTGCAGAAGAGTACCCTTCAATCAGCCTGAGCACTCATTATGTATGTATTGTATGAGAGTATATTGGATCAGCCACCACTGCATCATGTCTGTAATTACTACTGTGACTAAAACCTCTTCTGGTGGTTTTTAAGCTTCCAGCACCTGACCTGGAAGGGGCGGCAGGGTGGCCAATGTAGCTCATTAGAACAAACAAACTCTTAGATATGGCACTGTTTCTTTCATTATTATTTCATTTAGATTTGTTTGTAACTTTTATCACCTTTCAGTTACAGTAGAGTACGGGAAAGCCAAAATCGGAATTGATAAGAGGGATTTCTTTAGACTTTGATTATAGAAGAGTAAACCGCAGCCTAGAGTTTGTCAATCACTACCCAGTATGGATAGTTCTGATATTTGGGCCCAAGCCTTCCACAGCCTGGAACTCAGCAAGACCTTTATCCAGGAATAAACTGTTTGTACACTCATTGGGCAATGAGGTGTGTAATTTGTTTTAGCACGGGGGAGTTTGTGTGTTCTGAGGAGCATAGTGTGAAGTAGGAGTATGTAGATGTTAGAAATGGGGTCTGTAGTTGGCAGTGGTGTGCACCCTGTCCAAGTAGGGAACCCCACTTTAGTCAGTGTGAAAGAGTCACACAGTTAAGATAAACCCTGCTCACCCCCTTCTTTGGTTGCTTGGCTCAAGCAGTTAGGCTTATCTCAGAGACAATGTGTAAAGTATTTGTACACACACACACACACAATAACACACTGAAAACACCAACGAATTTCTCCAAACCAGTTTAGATAAATAGCCAATATTTATCTGAGTAAAACAAGACCAAAACAACAAGAATCCAACATACACAAGTAAAGATACAAATTTTCAAAGATTAAGGCCTCATTATGACAATGGCGGTAAATCCCGCTTACTGCCACAGTGACGGCCGCCAACATACCTAGACCAAAGGTCAGTGGTAAAGTGTTGGTACTACCACGCATACCGTTACACCAACAAAACAACACCCACCACATTATGACCCACGAATCACCACGGAGGACATTCAATGGCAGTAAACCATTGGCGGTACACACCAGTGCAGTCAGAATGGCTACCCCAATACAAAACAACACAACAATGGCGAATACCAAAAGTACACACCTGACACCAATACACACAACACAGCCACGGTACTATAAATCACACACCCATATTACACACAACCCTTTACGAACACCAACAATTGCCATGAGACAGACACGAATATCACAAAGACAACTACACACACACACACCACAAACACCTATTCATTCGTCACACACCCCACAAACCACACCCCACCACATTACTCAACATCCTCTGCACAACACAAACAAAACACAACGCCGCGGTCCACACTAGGACATCCCTGTTTCACTGATGAGGAGTTGCAGGTCATGGTGGAGGAAATAGTCAGGGTAGAGCTACATATGTTTGGAGCACAGATACAGCAGATATTCATTGCCAGGAAGATGGAGCTATGGCGGAGGATCGTGGACAGGGTGAACGCTGTGGGACAGCATCCAAGAACAAGGGACAACATCAGGAAGAGGTGGAATGACCTACAGGGGAAGGTACGTTCTGTGGCAGCAAGGCACCAGCTCGCCATCCAGAGGACTGGGGGTGGACCTCGGCCATCTCCCCCACAGCTCACAGCATGGGTGGAGCAAGTCTTGGCAATACCGCATCCTGGCGGACTCAGTGGAGTAGCCGGTGGACTGGACACTGGCGAGTCAATATTTACTACTCAACACCCCCCATACCTGCATGCCATCTCACCCCCTCACCCTGACTTCCATCACTCCACTCTATCCCACACAGTGCACCCACACATGTGACCAACCCCAGTGCCAAGCCCTAAATGCCATACCAATGGATTGACAGCCCTCTCAGCCCTGCATGTACACCCATCACCAAAGCATACAGGGCATGGAGTACTAACAATCCCACAATACATCGCCATACACAAACAAAGGTGGCAGGGCAACAGCGATGATAGAGGGGAAACTAGGGATGCACAATATGTCACAGACATGAAGCATAATGCATCACTTACATCTCCACAGGTGCCCCAGCCAATCCCAGCAGTGAGGAGGTGCCACGACTATCCAGTCCCCCAACAGAAGATGCCCCCAGTGATGGCAGTAACTCTGGACTTCTGGATCTGAATGAACTTCCTGGCCCATCAGGGACCACTGGTCAGTCGGCAACCCCAGCCCACTCCCAGTCCACCACAGAGCCTCCCCCATCAGTATGCAACACCACCCCACCCACCCAACGTCCCCACACCTCTGTACCCAGGACACGTCAATCAGTAGTGTGCCCACCTATACAAGGACCCCAGTCCACCCCTCAAAGCCAAGACAAACAGGGTCCTGGGGTCAGTGGCAGTGGGCACACCGTTTAGGGGACACAGGCACAGGGGGACAGGGACACTCGAAGGATAGTTGTGGGCCAGGAGGAGGACAGGATCAGGGAACCAACTCTCCAGGAGGCACTCACTAATGTCCTGGGGGCTTACCAACAATCCCAAGACAAGATGGGCCAGATCCTTACCAGCATGCAGGAGAACAAGCAGCTGCAGGAGGTACACCATCAGGAGATCAGGGAAGATCTGCAGTCCCTCAACACCACCATGGTTTCCATAGCAGGGGTACTGGCCGATATGGCCAACATCATGAGGGAATGGACAGCACACCAGCGGGCCCCTACCACTAGCCAGTCGATTGACCAGCCCTCCACATCTGCTGCAGTTAGTGGACAGGAGGCCCTGCCGCAGGACTCACAGGCCACCAACACCCCTCCCCCTCCAGAAGGTGAACCACCCCACGGACGTTCCCGCCGACCCAGACAGAAGCCAGAGACACTTTCCAAGACCAAGACCACTGCCAGGAAATGAGACCCTCCTGAATGCCCCCCTTGTGTCCCACCCTGTCCCCTTGTCCACTCTGAACTGCCTTTGCTCCCCTTCCTATGGCCCCTTGGACACTGGAACTGTGCTACAAACACACTGGAACAATACCCTGGACTAACCTCTACCATCACCCCATTCCAATTAACTTTTCCGTCTATAATTTGCACTAAAATAAACACCCTTGAACACAACTTGAGTGACAGTGTTTTATGTGATGAAAATATGCAATTATGGAAACAGTCACATCTTGTGACACTGATCTGAAAACTGTGGTAGCATACAAATAATTAGCTGTACAAAGTCTGTAGTCATCACATGAGTACACAGTTGTCATAACACCAACATCTGCAAAATGAGAAGGCATAGTTGACAGTCAGTTGAGATGCAAAGGAAGTGAATGCCATCCTGCTACAGCCACACTGAAAACATCAAGTCAGGGGAATAGTCAGTTCCACTGTCTCACCTGTGTGTCATTGAAAGTGTTCACGTATAACTGATGTTCTGTTTTCCACATCCTCATCCTCTGCCTCTTCATCCTCACTGTCAACTGCTGCCACAGGGGCATTTCCAATCTCCTCCTCCTGTAGATAAGGCACATGTCGTCTGAGGGACAGGTTGTGCAACATGCAGAATACTAGTACTATCTGGCATACCTTCTCTGGTGAGTAGCACAGGGATCCACCTGTCAGATGGGGGCATCTGAACCTGGCCTTCAGGAGGCCGCAGGTACACTCGATGACCTCAGGACGAAGGTGTCATGCACCAACCCAGGATATTTGGCAATGACATGGGAGATGTATTGTTCAGCCAGGTACACCATTTGGACATTGAGTGAGTGTAAACTTTTCCGATTCCTGAATACCTGTTCATTGTGGCGGGGGGACAAATGCAAAATGTGTTCCATCAATCGCCCCAATAATGTTTGGCATGTGTCCCATTGCGTAGAATCCTACCTTCACCGTGGCCAAATCTTCCACTTGGGGGAAAGAAATGTAGCTGTACATGTGTTTGAGCAAGGCAGACAAAACCCTTGTCTGCACTATTGAGAACAATGGCTGTGACATTTCTGCTGCCAAGCCCACTGTCACTTGGAGAGAACCAGTTGCCAGGAAATAGAGCACCGATAGAACTAGCAGAAGAGGGGGGATCCCAGTGGGACGACAGATAGCTGATATCAGATAAGGCTCTAATTGAGCACACAGCTCTATGATAGTGGCCCTATCCAGTCTATAGGTGAGTCTTATGTTCCTGTCCTCCAGTGCAGCGAAGTCCAGAAGGGGTCTGTACAAAGGGGTCTTGTCTCCTCCTCCTATTCATCTGCAGTGGTGGGTATCAAAGGGACACAAGAGTGAGTAGCGTGTCACAATTTCAACTATGGAACCACCACCTCAGTGTACATAGAGCATTAATGTGATGGGACAATGGGAATGGCAATGTATGTGCAATTTTTTGAAATGACACAGTTCTCGATTATCTGAATGTTGTCCACCACCATAAAATGGAGACCACCAGTCCTGTATGTAGGGACAGGTGGAAGAGAGGTAACTCCGCCGGCATTGAATGTCATGGTGGAAGGTGGTCTTGCACCGCCGTGCTATTCCTCATTGGTGTCAACATCAGGGCAGTGCGCGCTCTACGGGTGACTAGAATGCAAAAATCCAGCACTCTCCAGATAATGTAATTTATGCATTGTGCTGATATGCTGTTGTTTAACCTTTTGCATTGCAGAGTTTAATCCTGAAGACTTATGTTCAAGATGCATATAAATACTGTTCATTTGCAATGTACTGCTGCAGGCTTTCAGAGTGTGTCAGGGTGTGGTCCCCTTCCAGGGCCTTCTAGAAGCTTTCCCTGCAGCATGCCTGGGTGTGGTTTATGGGCTGGGCCAAGAATCTATATAAGGGAGCCAGCCCAGCTCCACATGCTCACTATTCAGAGGTCCCAGTGCAGAGTAGCAGCAACTTCCTGAGCTCCTGTTCCGGAGGCCTACTTTGATCTTCCAGGCCTCACCCTCTCACTTTGCTGGGTGATTCTTGATCAGGGCAGTAAGACGGAGATCGGGCTGGGCCCCCGATCCCGTTCTCGAAGGATTTCGAGTTCTTGGGCCTAATTAGCATGATAAATCTATTTTGCTCTTGTGCGTGTGAAAGTGCGCTTGATGTTTAATGACATTTACATGCTGGCATTCGAATCGGCAAGACGCGCGATTCTTTACTCGAGTACAAATCTTGATATTCATTGTGCGCAACCATTTTATGGCATTTATAAGGTTGCATTCGAATGGGCAAGACGCGCGATTCATTTCCTGGACTTAATTCATGTTATTCATTGTACGCTACCATTTCTTGGCATTCATATGGTGGTATTCGAATCGGCAAGACTCGCAATTCATTTCCTGTGCTTAATTCATGTTATTCATTGTACGCTACCATTTCTTGGCTTTCACATGGTGGCTTTCGAATCGGCAAGACGCGCAATTCATTTCCTGTGCTTAATTCATGTTATTCATTGTACGCTACCATTTCTTGGCTTTCACATGGTGGCTTTCGAATCGGCAAGACGCGCAATTCATTTCTTGTGTTTAGTTTATGATATTCAGTGCGAGCTACCATTTCTTGGCATTCACATGGTGGCCTTCGAATCGGCAAGAAGTGTGATTCATTTCTGGTGTCTAATTCATGATATTCATTGTGCGTTACCATTTCATGGCATTCACATGGTGGTACTCAAATTGGCAAGATGCGCAATTCATTTCCTCTGCTTAATTCATGATATTCAGTGTGCGCTACCATTTCTTGGCATTCACATGGTGGCCTACGAATCAGCAAGACGCCCGATTCATTCCTTGTGTTAAATTCATGATATTCAATGTGTGCTACCATTTCTTGGTATTCACTTGGTGGCCTTCGAATCGGCAAGACGCGTGATTCATTTCTCATGCCTAACTCATGTTATTCATTGTACACAATCATTTCATGGCATTTATAAACCTTTGTAGAAATCTGCATTGTGCGCAATTCATGTTCCTGCATTTTAAGAAAACCAAAGTGTTAGAATTCTTGATGTTATATTGTATGTGCATAATAAGTCCCTCTAGTACAATTCATATAGTGTTATAGAAACCTTTCAGATTATTTCCTGGTCCTCATGCAAAGACTATTCTTGAATTTGAAAGTGTAGTGCTAGAAGGTCCTGATGTTTCTAATCCATGTGTAACATTTCATAAAGTGGTTCATTAGAAAATGGTACTAATCTTTCTTGATTCCCTCACAGGTATCCAGACATCTTGAGGCCTAGTTATTTAAGTTCATGCTTAAGTTATCCATGTTTCCAATATGACAATGCTTAGAGTCATAGCCTAGTAATGATTAATATGGTATAATCTTAATATTGTGTGTTTTAACCTTTTGCTTCCTACAGGTCTCCTTTCCAGCTGTTCCCTACCTAATCCCCTTTTCCCCACTTGGACTCTCTTAGACTCTGTGACATTCTAATCAGAGTATTGGAGCTGTCTTGTGGTGGACGTGTTGGGAACGTGCACAGACCCCGAGGATCTGGTGACTCTGACAGAATAGTGAGCCCAGGAATTAATAATCCTCCTGGTTTGTGTATGTTCTCAGCATGGCCACACTGGACGAGCTAGTTAAGGCTATCACGCAGCTCCAGGCAGAAGTGGTGTCATCAAAAGATTTAGCAGCTAGTCTAGCTGAGAGAGTGTCAGTTACAGGAAAAGGTAGAGAAGAAGGAACAAAATCCTACAGGTGTGTCTTGGCCAGGTCCTTCCTCTCAGAACTCTGGAGGTAATCCCACAAACATTTCCCTCAAAGTTTGTTCGGCCATTCCTTTAGCTCCTCCAGAACGTTTCTCAGGCGATCCCTTGAAAGCGCAATCTTTCCTGGTTCAAGTGGAATTACATTTCACCTGCCGACCACATACTTTCCCTGGTGCCCAGTCCAAAGTAGCTTTCTTGTTATCATATCTGACTGGAGATGCAGCTACTTGGGCTATACCTCTTGTGCGTAAAGACAGTGCCCTGCTTTACAACTGGAGAAACCTTGTTCGTGAATTTGAGCGAGTAATTGATTGTAGAACTGTAACATTGTCGGCAGATCGTGAATTATTAGACTTACGACAAGGTAATCAAGATTTAGTATCATATTTAGCTAACTTTAACCGGCTGGTAGCCAAGACATCCTGGCCTGAAGAAAAGCAAGCGGCCTTGTTCTACAAGGGACTCAAAGAGGAGCTAAAAGATATTATAGCTCAAATAGATCCGCAGCCTACAGACTGTCAAGACCTGATAAACCTCATTTTGAGACTGGATCATCGTTTAACAGAACGAAGGGGAACACGTAAAAAGTCTGAAAAATATTCCTGGTGTGTTCACGATAATAGAGACTCAAGAACTCAGAAAGAAAGGACGCCAGAACCTATGGAAATTGGAATAATCAGGAGACCATTGACCAAAGACGAAAAGGACCTACGTAGAAAGAATGGACAATGTCTTTATTGTGGGTGCAAGGGTCATTTTGCCAAAGAATGTCCAATCAAACCAAAGAGCAAACGAGGTCCTGTCCAGAAAGTTGCAGCCAATGCACAAGTCGAGTCGGAAAACTAAAACACCCAGTATGTAAAGAAGGGTTGCCCTTGGGTGTCACCGAGGACCCTTCACAATCTGGACATCTCAAGCTGGGCATAAAAGTTCAAGTAAAGAAAAAGACCTATTTCAAGAAGGCCCTAGTAGATTCTGGGGCTACCGGGAACTTTGTTGACGCCCAATTGGTTTGTGCATGGGGGATCCCATGTATTGAGAAAAAGACCCCAGAAATCATCCAGGCAGTAGATGGAAAACTCTTGACTGGAGGTCCGGTAACTCTTCAGACTGTTCCGTTGTCGGTAATCTGTGAGGATAAACCGAGGAAAGAAACATAAAGAGAAACTCATCCTTGACGTGATCCATGCTCCCCAGTATGGAATTATCCTTGGCTTGCCCTGGTTAACTCATTACAATCCTGAGATTAATTGGGCAGAACAAAAGGTTGTGTTCTCATCAGCGCTATGTAAAGAACAATGCCTTCAAAAGTCTCAAGTACCAAAAGTTTGCAACTCTTACATAGCCACTGCCGCAGAGAAAGAAGTTAAATTGCCCAAGCAGTGTTCATCCTACGAAGATGTATTCGATGAGAAAGAAGCAGAAAACTTACCTCCTCATAGATCTTATGACTGTCAAATTGATCTAGTTCCAGGTGCGATACTCCCCAACTGTCGTGTATACACCCGACAGGACATGAAAATCAACATTTACGAAAGTATCTAGATCAATTCTTGGAGAATGGTTTCATTCGCCCTTCTAAGTCTCTTGCAGCTTCTCCTTTGTTTTTTGTTCCGAAGGCGAATGGAGAACTTCGAACTTGTATCGACTATAGGGGATTGAACAAAGTCACCATCAAGAATAAATATCCTGTGCCCCTAATTCCGGTCTTGCTGGAACAAGTAAAGAAAGCAAAAATCTACACAAAGCTTGATCTTCGAGGTGCTTATCATTTGGTCAGAATGAGAGAGGGCGACGAATGGAAAACAGCGTTCAAGACAAGATATGGCCTCTTTGAATACACTGTCATGCCTTTTGGTCTGTGTAATGCTCCAGCAGCATTTCAATTTTTCTTGAATGACGTTCTTAGACAGTACCTCGACATATTTGCCATAGTCTACATCGATGACATTTTGATCTACTCAGACAATGAAAATGAACATGTACAACATGTCAAGAAAATTCTTGCAGCCCTTCGAAAGCACCATTTATATTGCAAACTAACCAAGTGTGAGTTTCATGTTACCACAGTTGAGTTTTTAGGGGTTATCGTTACCCCTCAAGGTATGGTGATGGCAGAAAACAAAAGTAAAGGCCGTATCTGATTGGCCCACCCCAAAGACTGTTTGTGATGTACAGTGTTTCCTGGGGTTTGCAAATTGTTACCGGAGGTTCATAGATCATTTCTCCCAGACAGTGGCTCCAATCACTAAGCTATTAAGAAAGAAAGAAAAATTTGTATGGTCCCTAGAAGCTGACCAAGCCTTTTCAACTTTGAAGGAAGCTTTCTCCACTGCCCCAGTCTTGATTCATCCTGATGCAGACCGTCCCGTCATAGTGGAAGCTGATGCTTCAGATATGGCAATAGGTGCAGTCTTGTCACAACGAATCAAAGACACTGGCCAACTTCATCTGTAGCTTACATTTCTCGGAAATTGAACGAAGCCGAACAGAACTATGTCATTGCTGAAAAAGAGTTTCTAGTGATTCATGACGCATTTAAAGAATGGAGACATCATTTGCTGGGTGCCAAAAACACTGTCACAGTATATACTGATCATCGCAATCTCCAGTTCATGAGTTCAGCCAGACTTTTGACTCCTCTGCAATTACGCTGGATGCTGTTTTTTGCCGAATTCTATTTTGTGGTAACTTTCCGTCCCGGTAAAGACAATCGCAAAGCGGACACCTTGTCCCGCCAAGAGTCTACCACGTTGCCTGCAGTTCAAACCTCCAGAGCTATCATTGCTCCAGACAAAGTCCTATGTATCATAAAAACTGAAGATTTCTTTGAAGACATCCGTAATTCTTTCACTGTTGAGAAATGGCAGACATGGGCCCAAGCAGATCCCAAAAGGTCAATCAAGCAAGGATTACCTTTTCATGACGCTCTTTTGTTCGTGCCCACTACCAAACTTCACAAGATAGTATTTCATTGGTTACATGTTATACCTACGGCAGGTCATCCAGGTACTCCTAAAACTCTTGAATTAATCCAACGCTATTTTTTGGTGGCCTACCCTGACAAAAGATGTTAAAACAATGGTGAACAACTGCGAAGTCTGTGCCCGCATTACAACAAGTCATTCAAAACTGAGAGGGTTGTTGCATCCACTCCCAACTCCAAGTCGTCCTTGGGAGCACATCTCTTTAGACTTTATTACAGGTCTACCAGTGGTTCAACAACATTCAGTAATCCTGGTGGTAGTAGATAGTCTCACGAAATATGGACATTTCATTGCCTGTAAGAAATTGCCCACCTCCAGGGAACTGGCAACTATTTTACTGAATAGAGTGGTTCGTTATCATGGACTGCCAAAAGTGATCCTCTCTGATCGAGGGTCGCAATTTGCCTCCAATTTCTGGAAGACATGGTGCAAAACACTTCAAGTGACATCCACACTATCTACTAGCCACAATCCTCAAACAGATGGTCAAACGGAGAGACTAAATCAGACCTTGAAGCAATACCTGCTTGCTTACGCAGAAAAGGCACTTCATTCTTGGACTTCAATGCTCTGGTTAGCTGAGTTAGCTTACAATAACTCATTCCACACTTCTACTGGCGTTACACCCTTTTTTGGCTTGTTTGGCTATCCTCCTGACACCTTGCCTATCACGATCCCTCAAGAAAGTTCTCTTACACCAGCTGTGTCAGAAACCATTCAACATCTTCATCAAACCCAGAAATTGATTCAACAGCATTTAGAAAAGGCCAAACAAAAATACAAAAAGCATTATGACAAGAAACATTGTGAGGGACCGCAGTATCAACCAGGTGATAAAGTATGGCTTTCTACAAAATATATAGACTTCAAGAAGAAGCACATGTTCAACCCTAAATTCATAGGTCCTTACACTGTTCTTCAGCAACTCAATCCTGTGACCTATAAGCTGCACTTGCCAAGATCATTACGGATTCATCCAGTGTTCCACACTTCCCTCTTGAAAAAGGCAGTCCAGAAGGCCCGCCCTCATCCAGCTCCAGTTCTAGTACAAGGGGAAGTAGAATAGGAAGTCAAGAAGGTGTTGGATTCTAAACTGAGAGGGCGTAATCTATGGTACTTAATCTCATGGAAAGGTTATGGCCCTGAAAGTAACTCATGGGTTTCCGCATCTGATATTCATGCTCCAGTACTTGTGAGGCGTTTTCATCGTCTCAATCCAGACAAACCAGGCCCTAGAACGCGTCTGGGAGAGGGGAGTACTGTCAACATCAGGGCAGTGCGCGCTCTACGGGTGACTAGAATGCAAAAATCCAGCACTCTCAAGATAACGTAATTTATGCATTGTGCTGATATGCTGTTGTTTAACCTTTTGCATTGCAGAGTTTAATCCTGAAGACTTATGTTCAAGATGCATATAAATACTGTTCATTTGCAATGTACTGCTGCAGGCTTTCAGGGTGTGTCAGGGTGTGGTCCCCTTCCAGGGCCTTCTAGAAGCTTTCCCTGCAGCATGCCTGGGTGTGGTTTGTGGGCTGGGCCAAGACTCTATATAAGGGAGCCAGCCCAGCTCCATGTGCTCACTAGTCAGAGGTCCCGTTGCAGAGTAGCAGCAACTTCCTGAGCTCCTGTTCCGGAGGCCTACTTTGATCTTCCAGACCTCGCCCTTTCACTTTGCTAGGTGAATCTTGATCAGGGCGGTAAGACGGAGGTCGGGCTGGGCCCCCGATCCCGTTCACGAAGGATTTCGAGTTCTTGGGCCTAATTAGCATGATAAATCTATTTTGCTCTTGTGCGTGTGAAAGTGCGCTTGATGTTTAATGACATTTACATGCTGGCATTCGAATTGGCAAGACGCACGATTCTTTAATCGAGTACAAATCTTGATATTCATTGTGCGCAACCATATTATGGCATTTACAAGGTTGCATTTGAATCGGCAAGACGCGTGATTCATTTCCTGTGCCTAATTCATGTTATTCATTGTACGCTACCATTTCTTGGCATTCACATGGTGGCTCTCGAATCGGCAAGATGCGCAATTCATTTCTTGTGTTTAGTTCAGAATATTCAGTGCGAGCTACCATTTCTTGGCATTCACATGGTGGCCTTCGAATCGGCAAGAAGCGCGATTCATTTCTGGTGTCTAATTCATGATATTCATTGTGCGTTACCATTTCATTGCATTCACACGGTGGTACTCGAATTGGCAAGACGTGCAATTAATTTCCTCTGCTTAATTCTTGATATTCAGTGTGCGATACTATTTCTTGGCATTCACATGGTGGCCTACGAATTGGCAAGTTGCGCAATTCATTCCTTGTGTTAAATTCATGATATTCAATGTGTGCTACCATTTCTTGCTATTCACTTGGTGGTCTTTGAATCAGCAAGACGTGCAATTCATCTCTTGCGTTTAATTCATGATATTTATTGTGTGTTACCACTTCATGGCATTTACTTGGTGACCTTCGAATCGGCAAGACGCGTGATTCATTTCTCATGCCTAACTCATGTTATTCATTGTACACAATCATTTCATGGCATTTATAAACCTTTGTAGAAATCTGCATTGTGCGCAATTCATGTTCCTGCATTTTAAGAAAACCAAAGTGTTAGAATTCTAGATGTTATATTGTATGTGCATAATAAGTCCCTCTAGTACAATTCATATAATGTTATAGAAACCTTTCAGATTATTTCCTGGTCCTCGTGCAAAGACTATTCTTGAATTTGAAAGTGTAATGCTAGAAGGTCCTGATGTTTCTAATCCATGTGTAACATTTCATTGAGTGGTTCATTAGAAAATGGTACTAATCTTTCTTGATTCCCTAACAGGTATCCAGACATCTTGAGGCCTAGTTATTTAAGTTCATGCTTAAGTTATCCATGTTTCCAATATGACAATGCTTAGAGTCATAGCCTAGTAATGATTAATATGGTATAATCTTAATATTGTGTGTTTTAACCTTTTGCTTCCTAAAGGTCTCCTTCCCAGCTGTTCCCTACCTAATCCCCTTTTCCCCACTTGGACGCTCTTAGACTCTGTGACATTCTAATCAGAGTATTAGAGCTGTCTTGTGGTGGACGTGTTGGGAACATGCACAGACCCCGAGGATCTGGTGACTCTGACAATTGGCTAATATGCTAATATTGGCTAGTATTATGGAGTACAATGCCCAATAGGGATCACCGGCGGCGGTGAAGGTGTACACCGCCGTGGACGTGACCGCCATTTTCTGTCTATAGCCTCACTTGATTCCTGACTTTCCACAGGACAACACCTACACTGCGTGTGCTGCTGTGACCTGTGTCTGTGGCCCGTGTGACCTGTGGCCCTTGCCTTCACTTCGGAGGATTTGGAGTGCTTGGTGGATGGGGTCCTACCCCAGTATGGACTGCTGTATGGGCCTCCACACCAACAGGTGAGTACATCTTGGGCATGATGCACGTGACAAGGTCGCATGAAGATGTGTGTGCATGCATTATGTGATTTGAGGGGTGGTATGTCTAATGGTAGGGTACATGGTGGGCGCCGGGTGATGTGTGTGCCAATGGAGATGGAAATGGGATTTGTGGGCCATATGTGTGAGAAGTTGGATTGTATGTGTAATGGTGTCCTTCTGTCTGTATTACCTTTGCAGGTCAGTGCCCATCAGAAAAAGGGATTGTGGAGTGCTATCGCCAAGAACGTGCAGACCCTGGGGATCTACAGCAGGAGGCGCACCCATTGTAGGAAAAGGTGGGAGGACCTGAGACGCTGGGCCGGGACGACTGCGGAGGCCCAGCTGTGGATGGCCTCCCAATGAGGGCAGGGTGGTCGTTGGAACCTGACCCCCCTGATGGCCCGCATACTGGTGGTGACCTACCCAGAGCTGGATGGGCGCTTGAGGGCATCATAGCAGCCACAAGGGGGTGAGTACAGTGAGCGTAACAACAATTATTGGTAGGTGGCATGGGATCCTGGTGGTGGGTTTCAGTTAGTGGATGCCCCTTAATGCCAGGTCAGACATTGCAGCATGAGCCAACTCAAGGGAAATGGGTGTATTGCAAAATCTAGGTGTGCAGTTGGTGGTGGTTGGCTCTCATCTTGTTGTGGCACCTAGCCAACTGAATGCCAATGCGGTGCATAGTTCACAATCCTGATCCCTCTGTGTGATGCTAATGTGTATGCCAACTGTGGTGTTGGTGCTGTAATTGACCCAGTGTTCCCTTTCTCTACCCCCCTTTTTTCTTCTGTCATCCTGTCCATGTGTGCATTAGCATCATCTGGGGGAGGAGCAGGGGCACCAGCAACTGAGGAGCTGCATCCCACCGGACCCAGGAGGCGGAGTCCACCGACACCAAGGGCATCAGTGGGACAGGGGTCGAGGGGAGCACCACGGCATAGACAGGACGTGACAACACTGACTCTGATTCCTCCTCCGATGGGAGCTCCCTGGTTATGGCGAACACCTCTGGAACCACCCCAGCTACAGGTACAGCTGCCACCCCCGTACCAGCACAACCATCCCAGTAGCCCCCCACCAAGTTGCCCGTCCTCACTCACCCAGGAGGGTGGGCATCTCTTTCACCCCAGGCACCCCAGGCCCTGACCCAGTGAGCCCTGCTGCCCTCTGTGAGGAGGCTATTGACCTCCTGAGATCCATCTCTGTAGGGCAGTCAACCATAGTGAATACCATCCAGGGGCTGGCATCACAGATGCAGCAATGCAATGTGTACCTGGAGGGCATCCACGGTGGCTTGGCGGCCCTACCAAGATCGTTTCAGGCTCTGGCCTCCTCTCTGATGGCAGCCAGTGTCCCTGTTTCTACCATCCCCCCTCCAACTACCACTTCCCAGTCCCAGTCACCTCAACCCCAACCCATCCCATGCACACATACAGACAAGCATGCACACAAAACATCACACAAGAGTGGCACAGACAAACACAGGCAGCACACTTCAGGCCACAAGCACTCACACTAACAACAGACAGTTGCACTCACAACAACATCCTCTGCCTTCACTGTCTCCCCCTCCTCCTCCTCCTCCTCCCTCACTGTCACATCAGCACTCAGACCTGCAGGCACTGCATCAACAGCCACTACCACACCAAGCTGCACACACACCTCACTTGCAGACACATCCACAACATCCATCCACGCATCCCCTGTGTCCTCTCCCACCCTGTCTGCCCCCCTCCTAAGAGACACAAACGCATGCACTCAGACTCCCTACAGCCATCCACCTCACATCAGCACAATGCCCATGCACCTGCACCCAAGTCCAGCAGATGTACACCTCCAAAAACCACTCCCTCAATCTCCACTCCCATCTCTCCGCCCTCACCCCACCCCACTGTCCCTAAGAAGCTTTTCCTTGCCCAACTTGACCTCATCCCTCCACCTCCGCCCCCATCCTGCCTGTAAGAGCAGGGTCCCACTGACCCAGCCCAGCACCCCAGCCAAACAGTCTGCCACTGCTCCAATCAAATCAGCAGCTGCTGGCACGAAGGGGCCCCAGAGTGTGACTACTGCAACCCCTACTATGAGCACACCTCTGCCTCGGAAAGTGAGACTAGGTTGGTGAAACCCAAGGGACACGAGACGGGGACAGTGGAGGCACCTTCTAGTCATGGAGGCATGAAAGGAAAGGTTCCCACTCCACCACCCAAAAAAGTGAAGGATCCCACTCCACCCCACAAGAAAGGAGGGAAGGATCCCACTCCACCACCCAAAAAGGGAAGGTTGCAACTCCACCAACAAGGAGAGGCAAGAGGCCCCCTCCATCAGCAGTGGGCAAGGAGCCCATACCTTCAGCAGAGGCAGGCAGGGTAACAACTCCACCATAACTGGGCAAGGAGCGCTCACCTCCAGCTGAGGCAGGCAGAGTAATACCTCCACAAACAGTGGGCAAGGGTCCTCACCTCCAGCAGAGACACAGCAGCCCTCACCTCCAGCAGAGACACAGGAGCCCTCAACTCCACCAGAGGGCATGTAGGCCACCCTCCAGGGACTGTTGCACAAGGAGCCCGCTCCAGAACCAGTGGGCAAGTTCCCCACCTCAGACACTGTGACCTTGCACTCCCCAGCACAGAGAAATGAGCATGAAGCCCCCTTCAGAACCAATGGGCAAGTTCCCCACCTCAGAGACTGTGACCTTGCACTTTCCAGCAAAGAGAAATGGGCTGGAGCCCCCTCCAGAACCAGTGGGCATGTTCTCCACTTCAGCAGAGGTGCCCCACATCCCCTTCCCCCTGAGGTGCCTGCCCATTTCCAACATGATGCCCCTGCACAGTGTAGTGCGGATATTGTCAGGAAACAAGTTGGGGCTTCGACTGCGCCCTGTGGCCATGTGGGCCTTTTGTACTTTGGACTGGCCATTGGCCCTTTTTGAACATTTACTCCTATTTATTTTTTCACACAGACATTATGATGGCTGTTGGCATCAAATTACAATATCAGTTATACCTAAATGTAGTCCTTGCAATATTATGACTTGTGTCCTGTGACATCGGTTTTCCTCTATAGCTGACTGTGTGTATGGTGTGTGTGTGAATGGTGTGTGTTGTGTGTGTGTGTCACTCTCCTTTTCCTCCCTCCCTCCCTTGTGTGCTAGGCAGCTGTACTCACCGTCGTCGTTTTCATCGGCGTTTATTTTCCAGGTCGAGCATGGCATAGAAGAGCATCTGGAAGACCGCTTCCTTGGTGGCGGTGGTCTTCTCTGTGTCTACCAGGCTTTTGGTGGCGTTGGTACCGCCCCGGAAATCATGGCGGTTTGCTATGTCATAATATGGTGGGTAGTACCTTGACTACCGCTGTGGTCAGTGGTGTTAACACTCAGGCGATTGGTGTGGTACATTGGCTTTCTATGGGAGTTATCACCGCCATGGTCATAATTTGGCGGTAATTACCAACAGCCTGTTAGTGGTATTAACACCCCTTTAGCAGTCACCGCCATTGTCATAATGAGGGCCTAAATGTAGTACAGTGCTTAGAAACACAATAGCTCCAACTGGGCTTAACAGAGTCATTTCCAGCAGTCCGGCACCACCAGCGAGGGTGCACTGACAGCCACAGAGCTATATAGACCCGTGTCACAGTACCTTGGAAAATGATGAGGAAACAAAGGCGTTGCATGGAGTCAGGGAGGTGTGGTGTTGCTGGAGCCAGTATGGTGTCAGTTCCTTACTGTCACCAGGGAGGCGAGGTTTTGCTTCCTTACGGTTGCAGAGTAGGTGATGCAGTGGTTCCTTACCACAAGGTGGGGTTGATGAATCCAGCAGATCACAAAGCGAGGCGTCAACTTCGCAGTGTCCCATTCACACATTAGGGCCACAGGTACTGCAGCAGAGACAGAGTCGGGTGCCACTGATATCGGTGACAGGGTATTCTGGACTCATGCTGTGGCGGGACTTGTGAGGAGCTGCAGTGGCGTTAGGTCTCCATTGTGGGTCATGGTCATTGCACTCAGCGGGGACTACAGCTCTGGTGCAGACATTGGCGTGGGGTCAGAGAGCAGCGCTGGTTCTGAAGTTGTTCTAGAAGTCGATGCTCTAATTCCTTCCTTGTTGCACCAGAACTCACTCCCAACGAACCAGGAACTGGGCTTAGCACCACTTGGCAAGTCAGAACTCTCAGCAAGAGAGTAGTCCAGGTGCTGGCAGGTAAAGTCTTTGATGTCCCTGACACTTCTTAACAGGAGGCAAGCTCAGTTCAAGTCCTTGAAGAATCTTTGGATGTGGGATGCAGAAAGCCATGTCCAGTCCTTTCACTCTCAGATCAGAAGCAGCAGGCCAGCAGAGCAAAGCAACAAGGAGAGTGGTAGTCCCTTCTAAAGCACCCAGCTCTTTTTCCTGGCAGAATTTCATCAGTCCAGAAGAATTCTAACTATGTGGTGTCAGAGGTCCAATTCTTATGCCTTTTCTGTCTTTGAAGTAGGCAAACTTTAAAGAGAAGTCTTTGTAGCTCACAAGACCCTACCTTTCCCTGCCCTGGCCCCAGACACACTCTATGGGGTTGGAGACTGCTTTGTGTGAGGACAGGCACAGCACTAATCAGTTGCAAGTGTCCGCTCCGCTCACCACTCTAGATCAGGAAGACCCATCAGCCTTGTGATGGGCCATCAGAATATGCAGAGCACACCTCAGCTCCCTTTGTGTGACTGTCTAGTGTGAATGCACAAACAGCCCAGCTGTCATCCCGAGCCAGACATGTATTCAGCAGACAGGCAGAGGCACAGAATGGTTAAGCAAGAAAATGCCCACTTTCTAAAAGTGTCATTTTCATACTTACAATTCAAAAACTAACTTCACCAAAAGATGCTTTTTTCATTTGTGAGTTCAGAGACCCCAAACTCCATATCTCTATCAGTTCCCAATGAGAACGTACATTTGAAAGATAATTCAAGATAATTCCAATGTTACCCTATGGGAAAGATAGTCCTTGCAATATTGAAAAATGAATTTAGCAGTATTTCACTATCAGGACAGGTAAAACATACCAGTGCATGTCCTACTGTTTAAATACACTGCACCCTGCCTGTGTGGCTGCCTTGGGCCTGCTTTAGGGGTGATGTACATATTGTAAAAGGGAAGGTTTGGGCCTCTCAAGTGGGTGCACTTGCCAGGTTGAAATGGCAGTTTAAAACTGCCCACACAGACACAGCAGTGGCAGGTCTAAAGCATTCTTACCGGACTGCTCATTTGGGTGGTACAATCAGTGCTGCAGGCCCACTGGTGGCATTTGATTTACAGGCCCTGGGCACAGAAAGTGCATTTTAATAGGGACCTACTAGTGAATCAGATCACCAAGACAATTTAGACAGAGAGAACTTGCACATTAGCACTGGTCAGCAGTGGTAAAGTTCCCAGAGTCCATAAGCCAGCAAAAATGAAATTCTGCGCAGGACCATAAATGAGCTTTCAGAAGCAAAAAGTCAGGGGAAACCAGGCCAAAAGCTGACAGGTCTAACAGTAGATATCTGGCATTTTACAGCAAATACGCACTGTGTACAGCACAGATTGTGTTGAACTTAATCCTCACAGCAAGCTGGAACCAAAGAGGTGGTTTTTGATTTTCATTGTTATCTTATTTTGAGCCAAATTAAACCCAGCTTCCAAAATAATTGTACTGATAATAGACATTAAGCACAAGTCAAAAAGTGTATGTATATTACAGTATTACATCACAATACTATTTTAAGGTATGCACTAAAGAGCTTACTGGGACAGCATAGCCTATGTCAGATCTTTCCTTATATGTTGAACTCCAATATTATTCAAAACATAAGAAAAGAGGGGAGAAGATGAATGAAAGTGAGCACAAAACGAAAAGGAGATGAGAAATAAATGGGATAGTTCGCTAGACAACAACAAACCAGAGTGAACATTTTATAATAAGCAAATTATCATGTTTGAGAAAAAAAATCCACATGTTCTCAATTATATAGCCATTAAAATCTTTAAAGATTTGTTTTCTGAAGTGATGATTGGGAGCACATATTAATAATCAATTCCTCAAAGTTAGAGAGATTGTACTCTTCTATATTCTTCACATTATCATCTGTGAAATTATCATTTCCTTTTCTAGGGATTGTTTTGGAAGGTTTGTGGATGGCTCAATTTGATTATTTTAGCCCTCCGCAATTAATCTTATAGAGACTATTATTTGGCCTTCAAAACTAAGTAGCTTTTCTCATCAATATTGACTACTGACTCATTCGGAGAACATATATATTCAACCACCACCAAAGTCGCCTGGCATAATCAGATAGAACAATCAGAAAACGTTTAGCAGCATGCAATATGTTCTGAAATTTGTTTTCATTGTATAAAGATAAAAAATGTATCTCTATAATAACAAGAATGTCACCCTTGAGTGCGGTCAGGGCTGGATTAATATAGTCACACATAATCTGTTTATGGTACAATTATGAATTTGATCCAACTGTTAATGATGTCACACGTATCTAAGGACATCACTGTCAATACATCTCTTGCTAACTATGCCTGGTTATTGGTTTGAAGGCATGGCAGTATTTTTATTGAAGAGAAGCCAGGCATTTGACACCTTTAACCACAGTTAAATGTGCATGATCACTAGATGCAGAACATCAAATGTTGGCATTGTAATGCTGGTAAGTGAGTTGGAGTAATTTTAACTCTAATCAAACAAAGGAAACTTTATTTCACCTAATGGAAATCTTGTTCCAAGCATGTGGTCATGGTTTTTCAGTTTGCTAACCTCCATTGCAGATGGAAATTGATTTGGTGCTGTTATTATATGGCTGAGTGCATCTGATACTGTTCAATGAGTTCCACCAGTAAGTACAAGTAGATGTTGAAAATGAGGCTTGATAAGGGTGACTCTTTTGGCACTCTGCAAGACATCCTGTGTGAGGATGATTCACCTGACTATGTGAACCTGTTAGAGTCCGTTAGGGAGAAAGGAAGGGATCCAATTCAGGGCAAACCCATGTAGGTCAGCATATTACAAAGTCTACTTAGCAGTATGTTGTTACCTATGGTGCTACGAGCAATTGAGAGATCAAGGAAAATGAAGACTCATTTCCTATTCTGATCCAAGGTTATGATGAGTTCTTCTTTAATGTTTGGTATCAAAACCCAATGAATTTTTGTGGTCTCGTACATGGTGGTTCGTCCACTGCCAGTGCTCCCCGTTTTTCTTAGCGTAATAGAATGTTCCCACTTGACAATCTATCAGCTGTGTTCTGTCAACGGTTCTACTGAGAGAGGAGCTGTACCTGTGCTGTGGCGGGGGTGTTACTAATAAATCTCTGTTTGTTAGCACGTCCTTCTGTCTTATTTGCACCTGCCCTGCTACACTGGTGACAAGGATGGTGCTGTAATGCACCCCAACAAGCTTGTGTGGACATCAATGCAAATGTCTGATGTCTGCGGGTCCACCCTTGGCACACCCTGAAGGTGGCCTGGGAGGAGGTGAAAGACCATTCAAGGCAACT
This sequence comes from Pleurodeles waltl, assembly GCF_031143425.1. Taxonomy (NCBI): domain Eukaryota; kingdom Metazoa; phylum Chordata; class Amphibia; order Caudata; family Salamandridae; genus Pleurodeles; species Pleurodeles waltl. The sequence continues at coordinate 980,160,867 of NC_090447.1, forward strand.
TCCTGGTGAGACTGGATTTTCCTTTGTGTAGTAACATGCGAGCGTCACTAAATCTCCAGCTGGTCATATGGCCAACTGGAGGGAATGTCCAGCATGGAAGGCTGTGTGCAAAATGTGTGGCAAGAAGGGACACTTTGTGACATGTTGTAGGTACAAGAAAAATGTGAAAAGATATAAAAGCCCTAATGCATCTGAAGTATGTGACTAAATTGTATTGCAAATGAATGATTCAGATGAGGGTAATCCCAAGGAAACCATAATAATTGATGGAGTAAATGTGGACTCAATGTTTTATTCATGCTCTAGACTAACCATTATTTCTGACTAGGTATTTACAGACAACTTTATATACAAAGTCCAGTTGAACAACATGGACAAACAACTGGGTGGATATGGGGACCAACACATTAACAACAACAGGGGCTACTTCTTGTGGAAAAAAATGCTGTGAGAAGAATACCCTAACTAAAGTGTATGTGTCTGAAAAAGGTGACATCTTAGGATGGCCATTCCTCAAAATCTTCAGAGTAATTCTTGACCCTAATGCCTCACAGCAATCCATGTGCAAGCAATCCACAAGAACTGTTTTGTTCACAAGTTTCATGAAGTCTTTAATAGTAAATTAGGATGCCTCTAATCCTACATCTACAAAATAAAATGAAAGCTACATTCACAAAATAAAATTAAAGCTGAACACAACCCTTGTTGTGTCTAAGGTCCTTAGACACAACCCTTGTTGTGTCTAAGGTCCTTAGACTACCTGTGAACAAACAAGAGGCTGTGAAAATGGAATTGGAGTAATTATGTGAACAAAAGGTTATTGAGCCAGTTGAAGCCACTGAGTGGCTAGCTCCCATTGTAGTCACACACAAAGCAGACAACAATGTGAGATTATGCATTGATGTGAGAGGACTAAACAAGGAAGTAGTGGTTCTCTCCTACCCATGATTTCTGAAATGTTCACAGCTTTAAAGGGCGCCAAAGTTTTTTCAGTCCTCGACTTGGCTTTTTTCAACCTTTGACCAAATAAGATTACATACTGATTCACAAGACCTCACTGCCTTCATCATACCTCCTGGTGTGTACAGGTTAAAACCTATGCCCCTTGGATTAGTATTAGCAGCCTCGGTGTTCCTGAGAGCCATGTCATCAATGCTCAAAGGCATTCCAAGAGTGCTTTATATATAAATGATATAATGATGCATTGGTTTGTGGGTCGACCACTGCAGAACATGATGAAAGGGTTGAGAAAGCACTAGAGAAGTTTGAAAGTTTTGGTCTTACGGTGAAAACTGACAAATGCTAATTTGCATGTGATGCACAAGTGCTCCAGCAACGGCATTGAGCCAAAAGAGGACTTGGTAAGCTCCATCATGAACTTGGCCTCTACAACAAACAAAGATGAACTCTGTTAATTCCTGGGCATGGTGGAGTTGTACAATAAATTCATAAGAAACTTTGCAAACAGAACATTCCAGATGAGGTTACTAATTAAATCAAAAAATTAATTATGGGACAACACATGCAAAAAGGAGTTTGAAGATGTCAAACAGCATCTGAAAAAAGCACCAAGGCTCAGCTACTTTGTCCCAGGCAGAACAGTGATCCTAACCACAAACATCAGCATTAAAGGTTTGGGCGGCCCTAAGTCTCCAGGTGGGTGTGTCAATGACTCCAAAATTACAAGAGCCATGAAAGTGGTAAACCTGTATAACAATGCTGTAAAGACATGCAATAACAGAATATGGAATAGGGGGATGGTGGCAAAATTCAATCAGTCTAAAATCAAGGACAATTACAATTCTAGCCACCACCAAGCAGGAAGAGACACATGCAAAGACAAGCATGCAATCATAGGGAATGGATCATTGGATACAACTCAAGAAAGAGATACAATTAAAAATTCCCCATATAAGGTATGGAACTGTCCCATCAGACTACCTAAATACTTGAAAGATTATGTCCAGGATTGAAAATGAGTTTTGATTTTCACATTGTATTCAATAAGCTGTATTCTACACAAACGTTTTTTAACAGTTTGTGTTGTAGTCTTCTATAATCACTTGTTAGTGGTTTGTTCTACCCCTTATAGTACCCCTTTTTCCTTTACTTCTGTAGTCCATGTAGTTCATCCCGTCTCCTATCTTTCTGCCCTCCTTTTCCCTTAAACCTTTACTTTTCTTTGGTGAAGAAAGGGGATGGGTGGTATCCTATATGGTGGTTCCTCCCAGTGACAGTGCCCCCCACCATTGTTCTTAGCATAATATAATGTTCCCACTTGACATTCCATCAGCTGTGTTCTGTCAATGGTTCTCCTGAGAGAGAAGCTGTACTGGTGCTGTGGCTGGGATGTTATTGTTAGCACGTCCTCGTGTCTTATTTGCACCTGCCCTGCTACACCTTTACAGTCAGAACCCAGACAGGCAGGCAGGTTTTGCAGCACAGTAAATTGTTCTACACTTTCCATGGACCTATTGAGCAGCTTCATGACAGATCCTTTAGCATATGTTCACTGTGAAGACACAGACAGTGCTGTTATGGTCCTCAATGGATGGTTGAAGAATTTGCTTTGTGAGTTTTTGTGAGAGATACGCTGCTTTGCTTTTTGATTGCCAATTTGAAATAAGACATCTGTCTATGTTGTGCCAATTTTCTGTATTTTTAGGTTTAAGGATATTGTGACTGATGGAGAAAATATATGGAACCACGAGGGATCTTATCTCCAACGTATGCCAGCAATGTCCCACTTTGTGGTGTGGGAAGTTTGCATAGTAGAGAAGATTAGCCTATAGTGGGAGGAAAGTGTGGTTGAGACAAAGGAAATGTGAGTCAGTGTTACCAGCAAGGGCGGAAGGTTTGTGACTGGTCTGTGGATGATCAAGGGACTCAAATATTAAAGAGTGTTAGAGCACTATCTTTAAACTCAGGAGCTGATGCAGGTATCATGCAGTAAGCCTGAATATGTATGATAGTGAAAGGTTGCTGGTAAATTCATGATTTAGAATATATATCTATGTCCAATTAGTGTACTTCATCCATTATAATGAGGATAATTATCAAACTTGGGAGATCAGAGGACAACATGGGGCAGCTGCAGGTAAGCAAAAGCATGATGTACCTTAAACCTAAGTGAAATGCTTTGGGCTGCTCATTTAATCGAATTCTTTAATTACAATAATATTTGTGTTCACAATCTAAATGGTTTATAGAAAGATTAAAAGTATTAGATATTTAATGTTATTCTCTATTGAAGGTTGATTAAACCTATACTTTTTGGTCAGTTTTACAATTTTTAGGATGACTAAAAGCAACATGAAATGATATAATTTTGCAAAATGTAAATTTTCTAAATTTGTTCAAGATCACAGAATTGTGCATGAAGAATAAATCAGTCAGTGGCATAGCAGAGACTCGAGAAGCAACCTTTGCAAAATGGGTTCCAAGTTCCCTATGCTAAGATGGACTATCCTGGGCTAGCTAGGCTAAACAAAGACTTGTTTAGGAAATCTCTAGTCTTCTCTGGATGCCAACAGAAGACTGATGGCTATGTGACTGATTGGGTTTCACGAGTTCAGGCTCGAAGTTAATAATGAGATGTTCCACAAGAACTGAGGTTGCAAGATGTTTAGAAGGGAATCTGAAAAAGAACACACTAGTAGCTGTACACTGGCAAGCCATGTTCACACCAATTTAAGTTAGATCTATAGTGCACAGTTGCATTCCTGCTATCAATAACTCAGTGCTTACCTCTCTGAGTGGGAGCCTGAAAATGATCACAAAATATGCACTTTGATTGAATAAAGCGATTTAGGAAATAACCCAAGGTTTATTAAATAGGCCTGAGCGGACTTGCAGAGTTTCACTCCATGGATTTCGGCAGAGTTACCTAAAAACTCCATGAGATTCCACGAAGTGCGAGCGGCGGAATTCCGGTACATCTGCTGCTCACTCTGATTTTAGCAGCAGGAACTTGTCCCACACTGTAAAATCAGCGCAAACCGCACCATGCAGAGTGCTAGAGGGCTTTACTTCAGAGCATTACTTCTTCCTGCCACTCGAGTAGATTTTCTACCTGAGTGGCAGCTTTCTCAACATGAGTGGAAGCTTTCTCAACGCAAGTGGTAGAGACCTGTTGTGATCACCCACATTGAGAAATCTCACCAGGAGGCAGACGAGGGCTCCCGCTTGTGCTCACCAACTTAACGTTGATGAGCCATGCACAAGAAAAAAAAACAACACGCAGAGGCTGGCAGAGTTTTTTTCGTAACTCCGCTCTCCAAGTGGAGCGCAGAGTGGGAAAACTCTGTAAACCTTACCAGAGGAGAAGAGTCTATCGCCCACCCCATTAATAAATACATTCAAATCATCTTTTTAAATACATGCCAGTAGCTTGTTCCACAATTTTCATCTGCACAGCAGTTGTTTTGCTTTGCTAATTTTAATGAAGTTCCTCCACTTGGTGGGTGGGCAATTTACAAAAAATTCCTGTACTATAATTTTTCAGCATATTATCCTTTTGATGGCAGACGTTTCATGAAAAATCTTCGTGATTTTCTTTTGGCAGATTTTTTTTGGCAACCGAAGTTGTTGCAGAGGAGTGGAGTTTGAGGGGCACAGGTACCTACTGAGGGAAGTTGCTTAAAATGAGTGTGGAACCCCAAGCATAGTGGAAGCGTTACGGCCAATAAGCTTTTGATAAATGTAGGTAACTCATTTTGCTCTTGTTTGCTCTATTTACAAACTCATTCTTTAGTGGAGGGCAGTGAACGAGTGTTCCATTGGATACCATCTGCGTTTTCATCATTTGTTCACATTGGTGGCATAAAATCTACTAGTTTTAAAAAGTGTTTTTTAAAATGTATTTTTAATAATGTTTCAATTTTATTTGAATCCTCGATTAGCACATTTTAAGAATAATAACACCTACTTTTTATAATTTAGTCTAGTTTTTAGAGATCTATATCTTCCTGGATCGTCATTTTGTTCTTGCCATTTTAATAAACTAATTGTAGGCTTGTGTTGTGAGTAAAACACGGTACATTTGTAAAAAAAAAAAAAAAAAAACTTGACATTTCATTATATTGGGGTGGTGTTTTGGATTGCTTAACACTTGCTGGCAAAAGGACTTTGGGGCTCATAAGGTTAACCTATTATATCAAACAAGTGAAGCTTACCAGGGCCTGCAACTTTAAGTGGAAGTGAATTATCTTTTTGCTGATATATTATTTAATACGTCATATTCAGAATCGTTGTGCTTTTCCTGCTCGTTTGCAGTGTTAACAGTAGACGTTTGCAAGGGTGGAACATATGTAAGAAAAATCACCAATCGCGCATAAAAAAACCCTCCCTACACTGCCACCTCTAGGTGCTTAAATGTATGGAAGCCATTAAAATCCCCATTCCTTTGCACTTTACACAGGTTATATCAACCAAAGGAATCTCCATGCAGGAAAGAAATGAAAAGAAAAACTGCAGACTACATAGCGTGTAAATGGAGGCACTTAATTTTAGAAAAACTGATTTTGAAAGGTTAAGCAGTGCTCAAGGGCTGAAATTAAAGTGTCTATGTGATACTAAATATTCCTTTGTGAAAATGTAATGACTTGTGGTAGTTACTGCGTGTTTCTACGTCAAGCATACTCAGCCTCATTCCAAACCTCCCTTTTTGCATTTGAATATTAAAGGTGTGGTGTAGTGTCCGGGTGCACTGCTTGTATAGACATTAGACAACACACTGTTCACGGAATCAAGTGCAGGGAGGCACAGCCTTATGACCTCTCTAGTTGCAGCGCAACCGGAAATGTTACCAGAAAGAAATGTTATTGGAAACTCTAAATCATGGGTTTCCACATGCAAAGTGGAAATCATCAAAGGTGTCGTGGCTTCAAACAGATTGTCCTTTATGCAGAAAAAGCAGTGCTTAATTTGTGCTTGTTGTTTCCGGTGCTGAGCACCGGCACTTATTTGTGAAGGCCGGTTCTTATTCTTATGCCTCAAGCATTTGCTGCGAGCAAAAGACACATATGTGAAAGACGGAAGAAGGAAAAACTAAAAAGCGTCATAAAGGGAGAAAGTAGAAAGTTGCAGGATGAGTTGAAGGGGCAGGGATGGCCGTAAATGGATTGAAGAGGTCCGAGATGGCTTGAGGGTTACGCTGCCTCATTATTCAGTGCTGGCAGATTTAATTACAGCAGCATCGTGTTTAACAGAAGGGCTTTGAGCACCGGCACCTCTTAATTTACAAATTAAGCACTGAGAAAAAGACAACCAAAGAACTTCAACAGGAAAACCGACCAGATGCTGAGGATTATCAATCATTTCGTCAAATTTGCTATCACATTTGTCCAAGCACCCAAAACAGGAACAGAGAGAATATCTTTATTTGGTCAAACAAAAGATATAAGATACAATTACATATAAAAAAAGGTTTTAGGCGAACGGCATCCATTTAGTAACAAATTTGTTAAAAACAGACATAAAATAAGAAATTCATTCAAACACATGGGTTAAACAGTTACGCGTTCCACAGTAAAATCATATTTCACACCAATTCAGCATTATACGGTTACCCTGTAAGGAATGGCACTTTGCAAATAGCTTGCTACCACAAAACACAAAATAGATGACTACAGAGATTGCACAAAAAAAAAAAAGCATTGCAATCCTACATTGCCTCAAATGTACCTATGTTGAAAGGGGTAAGAAATAACTTTCCTCAAAATAGATTTGATAGAAAAGCAAAAAGTGTATCTTGCTTTGTGCAGAGAGACAATGACAGGGGCATACAGGCAATTTTTTGAAATAAGAGCCCAGTACTGGAAAGGCCCCAAAAAATGCACAGTATTCAACCTCAGTCAAGTAAGCAAAACTCCACGCCCCACATTTAAGAGAGCCTAGCGCCATTCCAACGCCACATTAGCGTCCTTTTCTTGATGCTAATGTCGCTTTGGAAGGCCAAAAGCGCTGCACCATATTTACAAAGTAGCACAGTGCTTGCATTGCTCCACTTTGTAACCCCTTGCACCACATTATGCCTGCGCCAGGCATAATGTATGCACAGGGTGCATTCCGGTGGTAGGGGGCCTAAAAAAATAGTGCAAAGAAATCTCAGAGATTTCCTTGTGTCATTTTTATCTGCAATTTTAATGCCTGCTAAGAGCAGACGTTAAAGGGAGGCTCCCATTGTTTTCAATGGGCCCCTGGGTGCTTTGCAGAATTAGCGTCAACATTTTTTATGCTAATCCTGCAAAGCGCTGGACTGGAGTAAAACATTATGACGCTAGTACCCCTGACTACCGCCATGGTGTGCCGTACTTTAAATACGGGCCACACATGGCAGATTTAGGGGGGCGCTATGGGGCACAAGAAAAGTGGCGCTGCACCAGGTGCAGCAGAACTGTTCATGAATCTGCCCCTATGCTTCTTATTTGCGACCCAAGAAAGATAAGGTTCAATGCCAGACCAGCATTTTGCATTGTAAACCATTAGGAGCTTGTTAACTTGTTTACTTTCAAATTTAAAAGCAAAACTGAAAACAGCACTGGTACTTCTCTCTAAGGCTGCAGCTTAAGCGCCACTTAATTGACCCCAATTAAGGCTGCTGTTTTAAACATCAAAATACAGGAACTATGACACAACACTAATTTTCTTAACATTGACAGTGAATGAGGTGGCTTTCTTCTTGTATAGGCCATAAATCATGTGTGTTTTGCACTAATTGGCTGTCAGATTTAAATTAGCCATAAATATACAAAACTGATCTAGCAGTCACTGAAGGCCATGTTCGGTTCTGGCAAGAAGGACTCCCACCCGAGTTAGGTCAGTGTCATGGCAGAGCAGTTGTTTTTGCAAACTATTCATGTATAAAGTAAAGAGGAAAATTGGCAGGAAACACCTCTGGGGCACACCTCTATCTGAGAGCCTGTGTAGTCTCCACACTTCGCCCAAATCTTACACTGGCAGTCACCTCAGAATGGAGTTCTTTAAGAAAACTAAGGGCCAGATTTATAATTTTTGACGCAAAACTGCAATAACACAAGTTTAGCGCCGGCTAGCGTCATTTCTTAATACCACATGTGCGTCAAATTTATACTTTGACGCTGGGTGGCACTAAGAATAGGTTAGAGTAATTTTTCGTGGAAAAACGTTGCAAAATGGATATGCACCATTTTTCCAAGCAATAGCCTCAAAAAGTGATGCAAACAGAGCAAACAGTGCTAAGGAGCCCCAAAATGGATCCCAGAAGCAAGGAGAGACCCCATGGAGACCCCAGACAACCAGGAACCGGCCAGGAGGACACAGACAAGGCCCAGGGGAGAGACAAGAAGAAGAGGAAGTGTCGCTTCAGCACAGAGGAGAATGAAATTCTGGTGAGAGAGGTGACGGAGCACCAGCATCAACTCTTCATCACCTCTAAATTGCCAATTGGGAGGAGAGCGGAAATTTGGCAACAGATTGGGGACAAGATTAACACTGTGGAAGAGGTCAGGAGGTCTGACACTGAGTGCAAGAAACGCTGGCATGACTGCAAGCGCAGGACAAAGGAAAAAATGGAAAGGAACGGAAGGCAGCACTGCAGACTGGAGGTGGGAGTCCAGCACCGCAAGAGGACTTGGATGAGATGAAGGAGATGGTTGCAGCCATCATCCCAGAGTAAATCGTCACTAATATCACAGGTCAGGACAGTGCAGACTATCAGGAAACAACACATATGCAGGGTAAGTTGCATGGGGGACAAAAATGCCTAAATGTCAAGTGCAAGAAGGGGGAGGAGGCACATACCTACTACACAATGCATGTCAGCCTTGAAAATCAGGCAGTGGAAACGGAAAAGGGGCACATCACGGGACTCCCTGCAATGCCCATACCAGGTGCATGGGCTGTGCAGGAGCATCCAGGGGCACAGCACAACACAACACCAACAACCTTTGCATGGGGGTACACCGGCATGCCAAGGCTGCTGGAAATGCTGAAGCAGACCAGAAGGGTAGGGTAGAACATAAAACTGGTATGGTGTCACAGTACAGCTGGTATTGTCAGAATGTAAACTAGAGGACAATTCCCAGTCTCAGGCTATTGGCTCAAGCGGCATTTACCATTGACAACAGTTGCCACCACTACCTGTGCTGTGTGCGCTGGTCAATTAGGAACTGGCAGTTAGGTGCCCATGGTGCAAACACACTCAAAATGAGGGTTCAGTATGACTACGTGATCACTCCCCATCAATCCCTATCCAAGTGCAACTCATGTCAACAGCTCATGTTCATAGACTCAATAACCATCAGTCACTATCACATACATAGTGATGTACACAACAGTAATCTCATACCCATGCTGCCCATTCCTGGGTTTACCCCTGTGTCACAATAGCTGCAATGCCACCATGCAAAATCTCAGGTGTCATAGTGCTAAGACAACTGCATTGAGGGGGAGGACATATGTGTGTAGGAAGGCAAACACACCCGCACAGTCACAAGAGGAAATGGAACTCCGCCAGGCCCATCAGTGCAACGCAATGTAGAACACATACACAAACATCAACATGAGAAACTACCAATGGTAACACCTGTATTGTCTCATGGGAAATGCCATTCATGGTATGGTGCTAGGTCTCAGCACCGCATAGGTGTATGTGAAAACTGATAGACTGGGACAGGGCCATAATATTATGTGTGGTGCTGTGGCATCAGCACACCAACAATAATTGCAAGGCGGGACCATGCTAATGGAAGCAGAGGGAAGGTTGATGATGACAAGAAGGTGGCAAGCCACAATTTGGACAGAACCCACACCTATAAGATGTGACACAGACAATTGCCCAAACTTCCCACACTACATGTGACATTAAGGTGGGGCACGGGCTGAGAGACTGCAAACATTAATGACAGGAAAAATGCATGGGAACCAACATGACAATGTACCACCAAAACGAAGTCAGTGATGCCACATTACAACTGGCACAACACAGACACACTAATTGTACAATATCTCATTGCAGAGGACGATGGCTCTCCTGTGGCTCTCTCTGTCCTGGACTACCCTGTAGACCCAGAAGACTAGCTTACAACCCTCCAGACACCACCTCCAGACGCAAGGAGGAGAATACATGTAACAGCCATCCCAGAGGACCCACCCACCACCCCAATAGTACTACCTGCCAGCTCAAACACAGCCGAGGACTCTGATGACACAGGGACCACCTTTGAGAGGACAGTACTGTGAGTACAGCGAGAGCTGGCCAAGGAGGTGCGGGTGGGGATGCAGACTGTGGCAGCCAGCCTTGAGGGGATGCGCATGTGCATGATGACATCCACAGAGCAGCCAGCAGCTGTACAAGTCACACAATCCCTACTGCAAGGAGTCCAACAGTGTGTGAGGGACTTAACCACTGCTGTGAGGGAGTTGCCACAACACTTGCACTTCCAATCGTGCTGCTGCATGCATGACAACAAGCTGGACTCCATGCACTGGGAACTGGCCTCCCTCAGTGCAGACATGGCTGCCTACCACAGGGATGTTGCAGTCATACTCAATAATCAGCAGTTCCTCCTTGCTGCAGTTATGCCATATGTAGTTGCACAGATGGCAGCTACCAAGAATTTGGTGTCCACTTCTCCAACCAGTGAAGTGTGTGTTGCCCCCTCAAACCCACCAGCACCACCATCAAGGGCAAAGGAGACAATACACATCAGAGGATGAAGATGTGGAACAGATCATCTTCACCCGTAGGAGTACCCAGTAGCACCAGCTCATGCCACATGGGCACTGATTTTCCTTTGTTCTGTGCTTGACAACACGCATAAAGCATTTCACAAACCCAATATTATGACTTTCATATTTCTTTTAAAGCAGCCAGTGGTCCGTGGGACCACTTCCTGCCCTGAAACAATTTTTGGGCATGCATTCACAAAGGGGAAGGGATCCCATGGAGACCCCTCCCCTTTTGCAAATCGGTTAGCACCAACTCGAAACTGGTGGTAACTGCAATTGTTTAGTGCCAGCATTCGCGGTCACCAAGCAATCAATCAGTGGACTGTGACTCGCTAATAGGAAGAAAACACTTCTTCTTAAATGCCAGTAGCAAATCCTATTTTGTGATTCGGCAATGTGATTGCAGAATGGCAAAATTGGGGATGTGCATTGGAATAAACATTTTTTCTTGACGTAAACACACAAAATATGAAAACTAGGCAATTTGTGACAATTAAAAATAGCTTGGTACATGTGGCCCTAAGAGATAGTCGTACATGACTCAACAAACCTCAGGACTGCATGGTTAACATGTATAGACATGTGGACTACATCTCAGTAATGGGACACTAACAGTTTGTTCTGCTTGCATTCAACATGGCCACAAACATTGCATGCAGCATGTCAAGACATCTGCTACTGTCACTCAGGAGCATTCTACTGTACAGATTTGTCAATTTGATACTCACCAACAGGGCCACCGATCACCACACACAGGTGGTCCAGCAGATCCTGCTCCCTGGCCAGCAGGTCAGCCCAGTGATGCTTCAGCTGGTGCTCATTCCTGCTTGTGTGGAATACTCATTTGAGGTGGTAGAGCACCTTGCCCCACGCAGCCGCCTTGCCTCTGTGTGATACCTCTATATCACATGCCCACCCGTCTCCCGCATCAATGGCGAGAAAGTGTTTCACCAGCCACACAAAGCCCCCAGGCTCCTCCTCCCCCAGGCGGGTTAGCCTTGCCCTTCCCGACATGTCCTTGCACAACAAAGCAAAACAGAAAAATTGTAAAAAGGAAGGAAAATAAATGTAAAAAAGGAAACGTACAGGCCAAACCTAAGAACCCCAACTAATCTAACCCCCAAACAGATACTGACAGTACAAATACAATCCAAAACACAGTAAACTACACAAAAGCACATACACAGGTACAATAAACAAACAGAATACACAAAAGACACAAGAGAGACTCCACACGATACAAGAAACACAATCCAGACACCAGCAACACAGAGACACAGCCAAACAGTCAAGAAAATTCACAGACTGTAAAGTGAAAGTGAAGGTACACCCACTGTACCATGCCCGTAAACAGGATTTCCTATTACATCACTGCCTGTCCCATTTGCGGCCCATTTTCCGTCATGCATGTATTTCTTTTGACTCATACGATGTTTGCATGAATATTTTCAATGCATAACCTACACGTGCGGCAACATACCATGCATTACCTGTAAACTTCAATTTCAGTGGATATCCGCATGCGTGTGGTGTGCAGGTGGAATTAACGCTAAGGGCCCATGTATGTTTATTTAGCGTTTGTGTGATTTTTTTATGCATTTGCATCAAATTCTTTTACTCAAACTGTGATTGCGTGATTTTCAATTATTTATCATGCATGAACCCTGTATCAAGATGAGAATAGGATGGTATGGCCTGCAGCATGTGGTATGGTGGTTGGCCACATGTGGTAGAGTATGCAATGGTGTGTTTTGTGTGTGAATGATCTGTAACAACAATATGTGTGTTTCTGAAGGAACGGCATGCAATACATTGGACGTAATGCTCATGTATGAATGTGTTACAAATGGGAATCTACATGTGTTGGCAATTAGTGATCTACAACAGTGATGATATGTGTTTGTAATATGTGTTGACTCATTTGATGTGTGTAGTTGTTTGACTTTGGGGGCATTACATTTCACATGGCAAACAAAACTCAGGGATGATTGAGGATGGCTGATGAGTGCTATGTCAGATATGTTATCCCACATATGTAATTAATTGTTGGTTACAACTTCATGGTGACTTGTGTGTGAACTACCCATATGTCGGCCATGTGTACATGTTTGGTACGTACAGTGTTTAAGAAACTGTGCCTTAATTCCACCCATTAAATGTTAGGTACACTAAGTTTGACTCATAAGAATTACCTATGTTACTTATGTTGCTGTGGTGGACCTGCTGCCCTGGCTGCATGTGTTCACATATATTCAGATGTGCATTCCACAGACATGTCCAGTTCAAGTGTGTGGGCATGTGTACCCTGTGCCAGGATTGTGCTCCATGGTGTTACGGTTTAGTGCAGATCTAGTCAGGAGTCTGTTAGGGCTACCCCTTGAGTTCACAGAGTATCTCACAAGGAAGTAGTGTACCAAAGCAGAAGAGCAGCTAAAGGCATACAAGGGGAAAGGCCAGCTATGGTAAGGCAGAGAAAACAGAAATGCGAAGGCAGAGCAACCTTAGTGTGAACAAATATGGAATGGGTCAGTAATGGACAAACATGCAGGGCTTATCACTAAGATTGTACACAGGGTTGGGCTCAGAACTTCCCACAGCAACAGGGAACGTCAGTGCCTCTGTGCAGATTAATCTTACAGCTAGTCACCACGCAAGCCCCATAGAAAGGAGGCAGCAGAAGTGATTCTGTGTCTGGACCCTTAGGACACAAACAAGGATTGTACTTCAATACACAAGACTAGCCCTGTGGGTCCGGCCAGAGACACAGTGGCAATTCCTGGAATACAGCCATAGCACACTGTCACTAAGGACTACATGCAACATTACCACAAAGGAGGGGGGTCTGGATTTGCCTCCTGGAAACCAGGTGCCAGACCAAATACAAAAGAAAACACTTCAAGACAGGTGAGGACTGATAGGACACTTACCAGACATGATAACCCAAGAGGAAACAGAAAGCAAGGGAACCAACTAGGAGGCAAAGCCAGGCGCAGGGATCAGGCTCAGGTTGACGCAAAGGCTGAAATATGTCTGGGAAACAGGAAGCAGGCTCTGGCAGAAACAAACATGAACAAGGCTGAGAAACAGAGTAATTATCAGCGACTGATAATCCTTCTAGAAGAGGAGCAATCTCTCACTAAAAGTCTTATTTGAGGGTGGGGGATCCACTACAAATAATGCTGGATTCACATACAGAACCAACTGTCATTCCTATTACATGGATTTGAGATTCTCCATTGATCTGACATCATCAGTTGAGGGATGGTGGGTTGAGAGTACTGCTGGTCTGCAGCACCGAATTAGCAGTAACCTGTTATGTTTCTTACTGACAAATAAATAGTTGTGAAGCTGGCACTAGGCTCCTGATTGAACTGTCTTTTTGGTATGTGCCTCAGTGAGATAAGGCCACATTTATCAGCAAATCTAAATTAAGGATTCACACAAGGATACTGTGGCATAGATTAAACAATTTTGAGGTGCAAAAATGGAAATCTTGTGACACAAAAATGGGAAATTTACGGCACAAAAATGAAAAAATTTCAGGACAAAAAATGATATTTTGCAGCATTATTGCAGCACTTCATCTTACTCATAATCATTCTTTTTCAGCCTTAAATCAATTGAAACTCTCTCATCAGAATATTCTAATCTGAAATAGGCATGTGTAAAGTACCTGGGAGTGTTTGTTTGCAATACATTCTTTGTTAATACCATTCTGGGATACAAGCAGGGCCCCTGGAATTATGTGATTATGTGGCTACAGTGTTTTCAGCATAATTATCAATTGTCTGCATTTGTCACATATTTCACCATCTTACACTAGATTATATATCTGCCCTCATCTTCTAACCACTGCCTTTGAGCATTTTGCTAGCACCGGTCGGAGTGGTCACAGAAGTTTTCTTCCCACTTTGGGTTCAGAAAGCTCAAGCGCTCGGGTGAGACACCATCCCAATATCTCACCCTTAGAGGTCGACTGAATCTTTGGACCTGATGATGAAATCAGTAGTTAGGCTCAAGCAACCCACAAATTAATGACCTAAACCTAATAAACAATATTAAACACCACGAATAATTCAGCACTAAAACAAACTCCAAAACAAATGAAGTTTCAAAGCTTTATTTCAATCCCAAAATAAATGTCACGTAAATGGTGCACATAACTAAGTTATACATGAAAATCATAGGCTGACCCAAATGTCTGAAAACATTCAACCTGCTAAACATCAATGCAGTTAAACATTCCAGGAGAATAATGTAGATTAGCAACAACACAATATGGACATTTTTAACAGATGACATCAGTGAATATCAAAATACAGATTCAACAATCAATTTCAGAGTTGGGCCACTCCTAACACTAATCAGAATTGAGACTTGCATGTGTGGGAGCGGGCCAACAAATGAGAGCAAAAGCAGAAATAAAAGAAGGCAAAATTAATTTGGAAAACATCTAACTAGGATAACTAACTTTAAAAATATGCTGGTGTAAGTAACTAAGCCAAAAGGAAACAAGAAACAACATTTAATTATACCTCTCCTCAAGAGACAGGAGACAGTATGATTTCACAGGAATGATCACCTTATTCCAGCGGCAGTTGACAGCAGCCTCAGGACAGTGCAGTATACGAGCTGCACATAGGACAAATCAGCAGTTCAGAGTTAGTTGGCCTTATTAATACTGAACCATATGACAGAATAGGTTGGCTAAGACTATGATGAGGAAACTCAGAGAAGAAAATGAGAGCGCAGACATAAGGAGAGCTGACAAAGATCAAGCAGGTTCAGAAGGGGACTGACATCAAGCAGCTTCTGAGAAAGACTAACTTCTGTTCCAAAGTTCTTCACTAGTTAAATACCCAAATTCCATTTGATTGGTGTATCTTGTGGGTGCACACTGGGTGTTGATTTCAGATCCAATCATTGTAGATGGCACCACCAATTTTTGAAACATTTGGAAAAGTTCACATCAAATGCCAATTGCTTCTATTATGACTTCATACTGTTCTACTAAAATATTAAATTTTCTAATAATCTGCTACATGCATTCCCCTTCCCATAGCACACAATAAACTAAGCTAATATTCTTTCACATATGCTTCATGAATCTTCCTGTGCCATTGAGCAGCTAGACCAAATATTGTTACATTAACTAATTTTGAAATATCTGCTTCCTTAGAATACAATAGAACATTCAACATTACATTTTGCAGCCTAAAGAAAAGAGTTTGCGTTAAAGTTGAAATTAAACACAAATAAAATTTTCCATTGCTGCTTGCAAAATGAACTTTCAGGCCTAATCATGTTATTAAAGCCTCAGCACATTTAATACAGTTGATACTTTGACAAAACCTATTGCGCACCCATAAATTCAATTCAAATATGTAAACAGATTATGTTTATTAAAGCATCATTCATGTTATGGCAGTGTAATTCTAAATGTACATTTATTTTCACATGTAATGAAAACTATTTAATTCAATATAAGTGTGTTTTATTCAAATTCATTTTAATACTCAAAATACATTTTATTTCTATTGTCTCTATGTAGAAATGTTAATATTCATTAATAATTCACTCAAAAATAAATGCTACATTTTTTGTTAAATGTGATGTCAGAAATACAACTGGTAGGCACAAATGGCTCACTGAAATTCAAACCTGCACGTTTTAGTTTTCATACTATTTTCTGTTGAGCCATTTAAAATGTATGTTTGTTAGCTGCTATATGCTACTTCTAGCCCGCTAATTAATTAGTAACACGTGATCTCTCTCACACCCCATAATTGAAAAAGCACACAGTACTGTCTTAAAAGATCAGCACTTCACCATGGAGATCCTTATTTTACTAATTGCTATGATATATTCCTCCATTGCTGAAACAGTATGTGGCAATGACATGTTAAAAAAAAATAGCAACATAAAGTACCAACAAATGAGACAGATCTACTGAAATACTACATCCAGTACTGCATGCATTAGCCACCACGCCTCTTTCCCAGCAGAGTAGACTGCTACCTCTACACAGTTTCCTCCTCACCTCTTTGCTAACTCTCAACTTTGGGCCAGATTTACAAGGCCTTTGCACCACTGGAGCATCACTTTTTGTGACACTCTGGTGGAGCTGTGCAGTGCGTAACATTTACAAGGCAGTGCTAAGCAACTTTTTATGGTTTCATGCCACCTTGCAAATATGGGCCCCTCCGGTGCAGTTTTCTGCATCAGAGGGGTGCGCAATGGGTGTTGTTGTGAGCATTCCTCCACAACACCCATTGCTTTTGACGCTACCCCATATTTACAAGAAATCACATATCTGCACCAGTGCCAAAAGCTAAAATGTTAGCATGGCAGTATGAAGAGGTATACTTTTATTTCTCCTCGTTTTTGCTTTTTCCATGTGTGCTGCATTCTGCAGCACACGTAAAAAGAGCGAAAGGCCATGAATGATTGTGTATGTGCAGGAAGGTGTCCCTTCCAGATCATAAACAATCATTCAAAAATGAAGATTTGCTACTTTTTTGTGTGCTGCATTTTGCTGTAAATAAATTGTGTTGCCCTTGAACTTTTTGTTTTTTTGAAGCATAAATGGTGGATATGGTGGACATGGTGCTCCTCACTTGATTTTGTGATTTTACAGTAAAATCACAACAACAAAAAAAGCTGTAGGCTCCAAGATCAGAGAGTTCGGTCATGTGGCGAAACAGGAATAGATTAGAAGTTTTCTGGTTTATTTGTGCAAATCAGACGCTACATGTGCATCCTTCTTCCCGGATTTGCATCAAAGGCTAATGATGCTTTGGAGATTTGCAACATTTTAGAGCAATTAAAAGTCAAGATAGATCCTACCCCATTAGCAAAACATTTCTCGGATGTCCATGATGGAGATTGCAGTACTTTGATGTTTTATGGAATCAAACAAATAAAGCTAGATCACAGGATGGGAGCTAGAACATTAGAATTAAGAAGAATGGAATCTAAAATTATCTTAATGTCAGGCTCGGAGAAGCCATAGGAACACAATCTAGATGTAGAACTACATGTGCATCTATAGAGGATGGAAGGATGACACAAATTTGTAATTAGGGGATATTAGACATAAACATTTGTAGTGTGAATGTTCCCATTTGAAAAATCTGTTCCACCTTTAGATTTGTTACGACATATCAAGCATGCATGATGTCCATGTGTTAATATGATAGTGAGCCAGAGTTATGGGAAGGAAGAACCAATTGTGATTATTGATGCTTGCAACAATTTATATTTTTATATGTGGTGTTTTATCTGCAGTATTAGTATTTGTTGTCAGAGTCACCAGATCATCGGGGTCTGCGCACGTTCCCAACACGTCCACCACTGAACAGCTCCAAGACTCTGATAAATAAATCACAGAGGCTAAGACAGTTCAAGAGGGGAAGAGGGGATTAGGAAGGGAACAGCTGGGAAGGAGACCTGTAGTAAAAAAAAAGGTTAAAACACACAATATCAAAAATTACATCTCATGAAATCAATACTAGACTATGACTCTAAGCATTGTCATTCTGAAAACATGAACAACCTAAGAATTAGGATTAAAATGACTAAGTTTCAAGATGACCGGATACCTGTAAGAGAATCAAGATGGATTAAATGAAACTTTCAAATTCAAGTACTTTCCTTTACATGAGAATCAGGAAAACATTCTGAATAAGTTCTAAACCTGTCAAACGAATCCTTTTTTGAGAATGCATATTAGGACCATACAATAGTGCATCTAAAAACTCTGGCCTTTTGCGTTCTCTTGAAAGGTTTCAACACGAATTGCGCACATTGCAGATTTTCATATATATAGTAAACACCATGGAAGGATTGTGCACCATGAATAACACAATATGGATTCAAGAAATAATTCACACAACTTGTCAACTCGAATACGTCCAAATAAATGTTGTAGAATAGTTGCATACAATGAACAACATGAATTAAGCTCGAGGAGAGAATCATGCGTCTTGCCGATTCGAGTGCCACTATGTAAATGCCAAGAAATAATAGCGTGCAATGAATAACAAGGTTAAAGCACCATGAAACGAATCGCGCGTCTTGCCGATTCTTAAGCCACTATGTAAATGTCAAGAAATGGTAGCGCGCAATGAATAACAGGGTTAAATCAACATGAAACGAATCGCGCGTCTTGCCGATTCAGAAGTCATCATGTAAATGTCAAGAAATGGTAGCGCGCAATGAATAGCAGGGTTAAATCAACATGAAACGAATCGTGCGTCTTGCCGATTCGGAAGCCACCATGTAAATGTCAAGAAATGGTAGCGCGCAATGAATAGCAGGGTTAAATCAACATGAAACGAATCGCGCGGCTTGCCGATTAGGAAGCCACCATGTAAATGTCAAGAAATGGTAGCCCGCAATAAATAGCAGGGTTAAATCAACATGAAACGAATTGCGTGTCTTGCCGATTCAGAAGCCACTATGTAACTGGCACAAACACTCAAGCGCACATTTCACACGCGCAAAGTAATCTGTAAATCATGAAAAGAATTAGGCCGAAGAATATGAGAGTTCACCGCCCAGAAAAAGGATCACCAATGAAGGATGAAGGGCAGAGGCCTGGAAGATCAAATAGGCCACTGGGACAGGAGCTCAGGAAGTAGCTGCTGCTCTGCACTGGGACCTCTGAATAGTGAGCACTTGGAGCTGGGCTGACTCCCTTTTATAGAGTGTTGGCCCAGCCCACAACCACACCCAGGCATGCTGCAGGGAAAGTCTCTAGAAGGCCCTGGAAAGGGACCACACCCTAACATACTCTGAAAGCCTGCAGCAATACATTGCAAATGAACAGTATTTGTAAGCCCATTAAAAATAAGTCTTCAGCATTAAACTCTGCATTGCAAAAGGTTAAACAACAACATATCAGCACAATGCATGAATTACGTTGTTTTGAGAGTGCTGGGTTTTTGCATTCTAGTCGCCAATAGAGCGCGCACTGCCCTGGTGTTGACATTTGTTCACATAATGGTGGCATTTATGAGTCCAACGTCTGGTATTACCATCTATTGCTACTCTTAGAAGAAAAACATGTGAAAATGTCTATATAATAGGATTATTATAGATATAGAGGAAATTAACATAAATAGGACTTTACATGCATGTGCACTTCATATAATATGCTGTTGATGCTACTTGGCAGGCTATATAACCACTCTGCTACAGTTTGTATATATTTTAGACACATCATTATGAGATTTTATCTCAATAACGTATACCACATCCTATCCTTTTAGGTTTTGCCCTTTTGAATAAATATGATCATATGGAGTTGATGCACTTTATATACATTGCAGTTTGCACGGCATGTGTCACTTTAATTATGGAATATTGACGTAGATCATTGGTAATCGATCAAAAGCACATGAGATCATAAGAAGGTGTATGTACGGACAAATACTTATATGAAGAATTTATTTATTTGATATAGATCATGGTACATTTAGTATACGTCACTCCAATTATGAAATATAGAAATAAGCTGTCTGATAACGATTCAAACAAGATGTAATCATAGAGGGATGATTATCCCAACTTGGGTGCTTGGATGGTACTATTGATTACTTATTCTCATATAGGACTATGCAATATTATGATCCATATGCATATGTCATCTTATCTATAACATATATAATATAATTGCATACGAAGTGTAGTCTATTTTATGATCTACATGTATATGCAATTCTATCCACAAAATACAGGCACTTGTGGATCTTATCTATTTTGCACATCCTAAAGTTTGTACAGCATGCGTCACTTTAAGTATGGTATATGAATACAAGTCATCCATTGTGATACCGGGGGAGGAATACTTTTATTTAGATATTAGAATTGTATCATTTATCATTCATTTTTATAATGTCCATGCAAATTCATGATTTATAACTTTATGCCGCTATCTTTATAAATGGATTACATAATATGGATCACGTTTATTGATAAACTTTTAAGAACAATGTATCAGAATGTGGTTTAGCGCAATCCATTCTATCACTCTAGATTATGTATATTGTGAGAAAACAGGGCTGATTGCAGAGGCCCCATAACTTTTTGCCACCATTTTCCACTTTTTGCTGGTGTTTTCCTGACTCTGATGGTGCCCTGGGTACTGCTAACCAGTCCCAGGACCTGTGCTCTGTGTAAAATGGATATGCAAATTAGGCTAATTATAATTGGCTAAGTTAACCTACCTATAAGTCCCTAGTATATGGTAGGGCATGTAGGTTTAGGGACCACAGCATAGGTGGTGCACACCTAGGTGCACTGCTGAAGTGCCCAGTGTCATTTTAAAGGCAGGCCTGCCTTGCTGGCTGCTTTTAAATTAAAATTATATGCAAATTCGACTTTGGAATTAAAGGTACTTCCAAAGTCTTAAACTACCTTATTTTTACATATAAGTCACCCCTAAGGTGTGCCCTATGTGCCCCTAGGGCTGGGTGCCATGTAACTATAAGCAGGGACTTTATAAAAATAGATTTATAAGCCCTGGTGAGGTACAAACAGCCAAATTCGTGTTTCCCTCATTGAAGTAAATGGCCTTCATAGGCTAGAATGGGCAGACTTTATTTTAAATTTTAAAGTCTCCTTAAATGTTGCATACCAAGAATTTGGTATCAAATTAATTGTTGTAATAAATCCTTCAACTTCCAGTTGTTGGATTTAATATAACTTGTTCAGGTAAAAAGTTTAGACTTTACCTAAAAAGTTGCCAATTTCAGCTCTGCATTGTTTTTGCTGCTGTGCTCTGATTGACCAGCCTGCAGCAGCTTCTGCCAGGCTGCCTTGATGAGGTGTGAAGTGGCCAGGCTTCACACAAAGGAATGTGCTTGGGGGAGAGAATCTCCCCTCAGCAGATGGTGAGGCAGGAAGGGGGAGGGCTGCCAAACTGGTCTTCAAAGGCAGAGAAGGACATTTGCAGCACCCAGCAACACCCCCACATCCTGCAACCCCAGACAATTAGGTGCCCCCTTGATTAGATTAGGAGAGGGCAGGAGAGGGGTGTGTTTATGATTTTTAGCCACACCAGTGGTTGGGCTCAGCCAGATGTAACCTCCAAAAATCAGATTCATCCATGTTGGATTTTTAGAGACTGTTGCCTTCTGGGATGGATTTTTGCCACACTTCCCAGGAAGTGGTCATCACAGGGGGACAACCCTGTCCCTGATTGGAGAACCAGGGCCCCCCTGCTTTTCACCCAGGAGCAAGGATAAAACTGGCAGACCTGCACCCACACCTCAGATCCCCTCCAGAATTCAACAAGAAAGGAACTAAAGAAGAAGAAGGACTGCCCTGCTGGACCCCTGGCCTGCACCTGGACCCTGCACTCAGAAGGACTGCACCAGCTGCACACTTGGGCTTCACCACAAGAAGGACTTTGCCTGGCTTCAACTGGTTCAAGGAGGGACTCCCTGTTTGCTACAGGTGAAAAATTGCTAAACCAGAGTCCCCTGTTGCTAGGTGTAGGTACCTACCTGCCCTACCAATAACCCATTTTCCAACATATATGAATATGTATGTCACCTCTCTGGAATTTGACATTTACACCAGCAATCCTAAATTAGGCAATTCAGGTTGACATTTTTCATTGTTGTGGATATAAGAATCAAATATGTTCCATTGTTTTGAATGACATGTATAATTCAAAATGAATTATATTTTATGACTAATGATTATATCATATTGAAATAGTAGGATGATGAATACTATCAAGATATGTGGAACCATTGAACTGTGAATTGCGTTATTGGACACATTCCTTGATGGCAAAACTGATATTCCAAACAGGGTAGTTTTAACAACAGACGCAGGACTACTGATGTATTTGAGGCAGTTGTGCACAATTGGGCTAGTGCCCAGTAAAAGGCGTTTGCCAAAACATGTTAACACTCTGTTTTGTTTGGAGGCAGCACATCGAATGTCAATAAAAACAGATTGATGAAAGAAACACATGGTCAGCGGCTGCTTTCACGTCACATAACGGGTGCTGTGGATGCGAGCCTTGCAATTGATGCCTCATCTACTCCCCTGCATCTGTAAGGAATCAATGCCTCATCTCTCCTGCCCATCAGGAAAGAACCAGTGCCTCACCTTCCTGGTACCAATGCCGCACCGGCTCCAGTGACACCTCACCTCCCCAATTCCATGCAACATCTTTGTCTCCTCATTTTCCCAAGGTACTGAACCTGGGGTCTGTGCAACTCCATGACCGGCCCGCACTCCCTCATGAGTGACGTCGGACTGTTGGCAAAAACTCTGTCAAGACGTCTTAAAAACCCCAGTTGGAGCTACTGTGTTTCTAAGCACTTTACTGAGATTTAATATTTAAAAATGTGTACCTTTACTTGTGTATGTGGAGATTTTGTTGTTTTGGTCTTGTTTTACTAGATAAATACTGGCTTTTTTTCTAAACTGGTTGGAGTACTTCTGTGGAGCTTTCACTGTGTTATTGTGTGTGTTTACAAATAGTTTACACATTGCCTCTGAGATAAGCATGACTGCTCATGCCAAGCTACCAAGTGGGTGAGCAGGGGTTATCTTAGTTGTGTAACTCCCTTACCCTGAATAGAGTGAGGGTCCCTACTTGGACAGGGTGCAAACCACTGCTAACTAGAGACCCTATTTCTAACACATACAAATGAAGGGGATGGTCACATGTTAAAGCAATGTGAAGGCATGGTGGGTGGTGGGGAAAGGGCACCATATGCGCACAGCTATCTGAGGTGTCTTGTCTATAAACCACTCACAAAATATGGATTTGCAGTATGGTGGGCTATTTGCAAGACTGTGTTTAGGTTGCCTTTCAAGGCAGAAGTAGGGTGGGTGGAGCTCCATGAAACTCACAGAGCTTTCATGTAGTTCCACAGAATTCCTTGGAGTAAAACTCCTCAAATTCTGCCCATTCTTAATGTTGAGTGACTTTGGTTGACAGGAAGTTACATATGTTACAGGCTTTGAATTCCTTTGAACTCTTTCTTCTAGGTATGGAAACCAAACTCGGTCTTGGAGAGCTCTCTTTGTCGCAACAATATTACAATGTCCTTTGTTAGCCATTTCTGTCATGTTTTGTCATAGACTCTCATGGGTCTGGATCCTCAATCCTCACAGTAAAATTTCCTCCTGAGCTATGGACAATTGGTCATTGACATTCCTGTACTTTTGATATTCACCATCATTACTGAGAGATTGAATGTGTTTGTTCCATGACTGATGTGTAATTATGCCTTTTTACTTTAGAAGTTCACTATTATGAATCAGAGCAAGGACAATATGGTTTAACAACAGAGCAGCTGTGTACTTGACTTGATGATAAAATTGTTTTGGATGGAGTACTGTGATCATGAACAGGCAATCTTGAAAAGGATTTTGATCCTTTACCGGTCGATGCACAATTCTACAATCACACTCTTGCAATCGTAGTCCCCATCGTTCAGTTCAAGGACGCATCTTGTCTTTTAGATTGCTGAAGATGTTCAGTAAAGCTTCATGATCAGTTACTGGAGTAAAAGGCTTTCCATACAGGAATACATGGAAATGTTCACGAGCCCATACTACAGACAAACTTTCATTTTTAGTCTGTGAGTAAGCATGTTCTGTTTGAGACAAGCATCTGTTAGCATAAGCCACACTATGCTGACTTGCATTTGGGTGTCCACTATGCTGCTCAAGTATAGCGCCTAACCCACTAAGACTACCGTCAACCACAATCTTGGTGTGGAGCTTTGAATTATAGCAATTTTGATGGTGTGTTTGATTCTCTTAAAACTCTTTTCACTTTCATCTGACCATTTAAAGGAAACATTTTTCTTTGTTAACTCCTGGTGGTAATGGATCACTGACAGTTGTGAAGTCATTTATGTATTGTGAACACTGCCCGTTCCAAAAAAAAAGAGAGTACCATTAAAACATCTTTTGGGGATTCTGCATTTATCAGGACTTGTACCTTTGCAGGATCAAGCGTCCTGCCCCATCAGAAAAGATGTGGCCAAAGAATTTAAATTGTCTTATTGAACTCACACTTGTCTACGTTCAAAGTAAAACCTGATTACTGAGTAATTGACATACATTTGTGATGGCTCTATCATGCTCTTTCTGTTTAGCACCAAAAACCTATGTCATTAACACAGTTAAATGCATTCACAACAGGTTGTTTGATGCGTCGTACGATGTATTTAAAAGGTTCTGCAGCCAATAACACACCATATATAAGGCCCTGATTTATACTTTTTTACGCAAACCTGCGCTAAGGCAGGTTTGCGTAAAAAAGTATAGCGCCGGCTTGCGCCCTTCCAGGACGCCAGCCAGGCGCCATATTTATGGAATGGCGCAATCCGGTGCAAAGGGTGGGCTAGCGTAAAAACATTGACGTTAGTCGGTTGGAGGTGGCGGTGTGGGAGATGGGTCTTTAGCACCAAAAAATGACACTAGGCTGGTTAGAGTAAAAAAAGATAACTCTAACCAGATTAGCATCATTTTATGGCACTAAACCTACCATGTCACATGACTCCTGCCTTAGAAAAGGCACGAGTCATGCCCACCACCCCAATGGCCAGCACAGGGGACCAGGATCCTCTGGCATGGCCATTGTACCCAGTGCCATGTAACGGGGCCCATTTCGGGGCCCCCAATGGTACATTAAAAAACAAAATACTTACATGTACTTACCTGGGATGGGGTCCCCATCCTCCGCTGTCCCTCTGGTGTGGGTGGGGGTGTCCCTGGGGCCTGGAGGGCACCTGTGAGCTTATTCCATGGTGTTCCACCATGGAAATAGGCCCACAGGTCCCCTAACGCTTGCCCTGACCCAGGTGTTAAATAATGGTGCAAAGCAAGCTTTGCGCCATTATTTGGCCCCCTCCTCCCCCAGTGCTTGATTTTAGCACAGGGGGGTAAATGTGGCGCTATGGCCATAGAGTAATTTTTTGCATGGGAACGCCTACTTTGCATCTCATTGACGCAAAGTAGGTTTCCACCTCCAAAAAATTACTTTAACTCCATAAATTTGGTGCTAGAAGGGTCGAGCGCCAAAGTATAAATATGGAGTTCATTTTGCACCTAATTTGTGTAATAAAAATGATCCAAACTTGGGGCATAAGTGTTTTAGACCTTTTAGACTTCTGACTTTGAGACCATACAAGGACTTGCTGCTACGTTTGTGTTTGGATGAGTTAGTTTCATATTTGCGATATGATTGTTCTGGTGAGATTTCTCGTGTGATTCACGCATCTGTGGTCAACTATGCTCTGCTGAATGTCATGATGAATCTAAGGAGCAGTGACCTGCATCAAAGTGGTGTGGTGTTTGCAGGATCTTATTCAATGTTACATGTGTTAATAGTACTTTGCTTTGGAGTTATCTGTTTTCTCATTTAACTACCTATTTGTTCTACCTTCGCATATTTTTACAGAGATACAAAGGACAATGTACACAAACAAAACTGCGATATACTATTATACTAACAGAAAAAGTATCGCAGCTGTGCTGTGTTGCGTGAAAGGGAGACATCAGAAATGCCCATATTTACAAGTATGCCTCCTTGCGCAAGCATACTCTGTGTAGCCTCACCAACTTAAGGCACACTAGCACTCTGGTGCAAGGGTGCTTGTATTACAGGAAGGATTGTTTTTGTACAGGAAGGAATGCTTTCCTACCCAAAAGCAATCCTTAAGGGCATTTTCATAATTTTATGTGTTATGCAGACTTCATCACATATAGGAAGTAAGGAGGACACATAAAGATATTTCTCTTCATTATGGTTGATTCTATGAGGTGTGGATATGAGCAGATGGGATAACTTCAATGTATATTAAGAATATCCTCCCTCACCCAACTCCCCGTTAACATTTGAGAACACCAGCACACAGCAGAGCCACGCACAAAGATAAGAAAGGGATGAAGGACAAAAGACAGGTAAGAGGACGGTGGACATGACACATGTTATACCTGACAGCCATAGGGTGGTCACCCCTAACTTTTTGACTACCTCCCTCCACTTTTTTGGACACTTTTTTTTGCTGGTTTTTAGACTCTGCGCACTTTACCACTGCTAACCAGTGCTAAAGTGCATATGCTCGCTCCCTTTAAACATGTTAACATTTGATCATACCCAATTGGACTATTTAATTTACTTATAAGTCCCTAGTAGTGTGCACTATATGTGTCCAGGGCCTGTAGATTAAATGCTACTAGTGGACCTGCAGCACTGGCTGTGCCACCAACTTAAGTAGCCCCTTCTCCTTGGCAGTTTCTCTGCCACATTCGACTTGGCATTTAAAAGTACTTGCCAAGCCTAAAACTCCCCTTTTTCTACATGTAAGACACCCCTAAAGTATGCCCTAGGTAACCCATAGGGCAGGGTGCTGTGTAGGCAAAAGGCAGGACATGTACCTATGTAGTTTGCATGTCCTGGTAGTGTAGTACTCCCAAATTCATTTTTACACTGCTGTGAGGCCTGCTCCCTTCATAGGCTAACATTGGGACTGTCCTCATATATTGTTTGAGTGGTAGCTGCTGATCTGAAAGGAGTAGGAAGGTCATATTTAGTATGACCAGAATGGTGATATAATATCCTGCTGACTAGTGAAGTTGGATTTAATATTACTATTTTGGAAATGCCACTTTTAGAAAGTGAGCATTTCTCTGCACTTAAATCTTTCTGTGCCTTGCAATCCACGTCTGGCTGGGTTTAGTTGACAGCTCCTTGTGCATTCACTCAGACACACCCCAAACACAGGATACCCAGCCTCACTTGAATACATCTGCATTTTGAATGGGTCTTCCTGGGCTGGGAGGGCAGAGGGTCTGCTCTCACACAAAGGTCTGCCACACTCCCTACTGGGACCCTGGCAGACAGGATTGAACTGAAAGGGGACCTGCTGCACTTCTAAGCCACTCTTTGAAGTCTCCCCCACTTCAAAGGCACATTTGGGTATATAAACAGGGCCTCTGCCCCTTCCAACTCTGACACTTCCTGGAGAAGAGACTTGTAACCAGAACCTGCATCCTGCCAAGAAGAACTGCCTGGCTGCCCAAAGGACTCACCTGACTTCTTTCTGTGAAGGACTGCTGCCTTGCTGTTGCCCTGCTGCCTTGCTGCTCCCTGGGTATGGTGAAGAAGTGCTGTCCAAGGGTTTGGCTAGAGCTTGCCTCCTGTTCCCTGAAGTCTCAGGACCAGAAATACTTCCCTCTTGCAACTGGACTCCTTGTGCGGCGAAAATTCAATGTACAGCATGCTAAAACCAACACACAGGCTGCCCTGCAGTGAGAAATTCACCGGACACCGAACTAGAACGATGTAGAGCGACTTCCCAAGGAGAAGATCGACGCAGCGCCTGTGTTGCGACCGGGACTTCGACGCACGGCCCACCGGATCGATGCACAGCCCACCTGGGATGATGCAGCCCGACTTCCAGAGGGGAAATCGACGCAGCGCCTGCCATGCGGAAGAAACTTCCCCACAATGCCCACCGAAATGACACAGCGCTTGTGACTTTGCTCCAAAGCCCAGGATTCCACGCACAGACCCCAGGGCATCTGAAAGCCCCGCAACCCGAAGAGGATCCACGACCGAGCGTCAGAAATCGTCGCACAGCCATCCCTGCGTGGAAACTAAATGACGCATCACCATGTGTGGCCCGAGAAATTGATGCACACCCCCTTTGTTTCCACGCTTCTCCTCCTCTGCAGCCCATTGCAGAGATTGTTCACGTGAACCAGGTACTTTGTGCTTAAAAGAGACTTTGTTTGCTTTAAAAAGACTTAAGACACTTTGGGGGTGATTCCAACCCTGGCGGTCCGAGACTGCCAGGGTTGGGGACCGCGGGAGCACCGCCAACAGGCTGCCCGTGCTCCCTTGGGCATTCTGACCGCGGCGGTACAGCCGCGGTCAGAAACGGAAAACCGGCGGTGTACCGCCGGTTTTCCGCTGCCCTGGGGAATCCTCCATGGCGGCGCAGCTTGCTGCGCCGCCATGGGGATTCCGACCCCCATACCGCCATCCTGTTCCTGGCGGTTTTGGCTGCCAGGAACAGGATGGCGGTATGGGGTGTCGTGGGGCCCCTGGGGGCCCCTGCAGTGCCCATGCCAATGGCATGGGCACTGCAGGGGCCCCCGTAAGAGGGCCCCACTGAGAATTTCAGTGTCTGCATAGCAGACACTGAAATTCGCGACGGGTGCAACTTCACCCGTCGCACCCTTTCCACTCCGCCGGCTCCATTCGGAGCCGGCATCCCCGTGGAAAGGGGTTTCCTGCTGGGCAGGCGGGCGGCCTTCTGGCGGTCGCCCGCCCGCCCAGCGGGAAACACAGAATAACCGCAGCGGTCTTCTGACCGCGTAGCGGTATTCTGTTGGGGGAACTTTGGCGGGCGGCGGTTGTAATCACCCCCTTTACATCACTTTTCAGTGATATCTCTACATTTACTTATTGCATCTTTGATTGTTTTGACCTGCAAATATCCAGATAAATATTATATATTTTTCTAAACACTGTGTGGTGTATTTTTGTGGTGCTATATTGTGTTATTGTATGATTTATTGCACAAATACTTTAAACATTGCCTTCTAAGTTAAGCCTGACTGCTCAGTGCCAAACTACCAGAGGATGGGCACAGGATAATTTGGATTGTGTGTGACTTACCCTGACTAGAGTGAGGGTCCTTGCTTGGACAGGGGGTAACCTGACTGCCAACCATAGGCCCCATTTCTAACAACACACAATCAGGGCATATGTAAACAGCTGTGTATACAATCATAGAGCATATTACATCTTCTCCCTTTTATCAACAACGAATTCAATACATAGGACCAGATTTACACCTTGGTGGAGGGGAATACTCCATCACAAACGTGACAGATATGCCATCCGTTATATTACAATCCAATTATATCCTATGGGATTAGCAATACAATGGATGTGGTATCAGTCATATTTGTGACAGAGTATTCCCCTCTGCCAAGAATGAAATCAGGCCTATAGTCTTCAAATCAAACAGGTGGATTCATAAGTCCACTGGCTTGAACAATGTGTTCATGATAAGTGTTACCTAGGTCTGTTGAGGACCTCCACATTTGCTATTAGTTCTTGCAGACCCAGTCTCATCCCTCACCCCAGCCTTAATTTTTTCAACTATCTCTGGCATACTAGCTTGTGCTAATTGATGACTGCTTGAAGTCTCAGCTGTTTTTACAATAACAACATTAAATCCATTTCACCACTGGCCATTGTCTAATAAAATGTCTGTGTCTTTTGTTTTCACCAATCACCTAGGCTTACTAAAATTGTCATGTTCATTTGCTTTCTTAGATACTGCACCCTAATGTTGTCACTTACACGTACCAAAATTATTTTCTCTGCATTTCTGACATTGTAATTGCTTAGCATTTGTCTTTGTTTCTTGGATACCAAGGATCACATTTTGATATCCTTATATTTTGAGTAATCCTTTTCCCATTTCTTTCATTTCAGTGACCAGTAGGGGTGCGACAATGTGATTGCTGTCCTCCCTACAAGAAGTTCAAAAGGGATTCTGCCTTTGGTACTATGAGGAGCGGTGCAATATAACTACAATCTGGTTCTGAGTGCTGCATCAGTCTGAATATAACACTGTAGTGCCAGTCAGATTGTATCGTTGATTAAGCTGTTTGGTCGCTCAACTTGCTCATTACTTTGGGGGTGATACAAGGAGGACTTTAGGTGGTTTATCCCATTTACCTTCTAGCAATTTACCATTTCTAGTGATACAAAATGTACTCTGTTGGTGAGGAAACCCTTCCCTGCAAAACAACTCCTCAAGAAATTCAGTTATTTTGGTTGGGGCACAAACCTAACTTCAATCCATTTGTTGAAGTAATCTATTAAAACAATTGCATAACACTTATCAAGGGATGAGGCATTAATACGTGCTATTAAGTTGATTCCGCCTTTTACCCCAGGATATTTAGGTAATTTAACAGATGTCATGGGGCGCTTATGTTTAGTCATGGTTTTGTCAGCATGGCTACAAGAGGAACACTGACTGACAGACATATCTAAATTACAGTCCATTGAAGGAAGTATTCTCTCAGTTCCCGTCAGACCTACATGACCATCATAGGCTATTTTCATCAGTTTTCCTCTTAAAACTGGGGGTACAATCAATGTGTCACCTCACAAGATAATTTCTTCAACAATTCTGCGGTCATCCAATATCTTAGAATAGGGTCTAATAGTTTTGTACAACAATATTTTTTCACAGAGCCAACCCTTTAGAATATATTTCTGCATTTACATTAAGATATCATCCTTCCCAACAGGTTTCACCCAATCTTCTTTTGTGACTACTCCTTCAGAGATCTTCTTGTTGAACCAGCATGCAACCAGAAAATCTTCATCATCTTTATTTTTGCCATAATCAGAATAATCATCGCATGGCGCAAGTGATAAGTACTCTGCAGTGACATTCATCCTTTGTGGAATATGTTCTACATTGATTTTATATTCTTGTAATTTGCATACCAATTTGTTTTACTTGACCCACCCCTTCTAGAATTCTAAAATGGCGTTTATGATCTGTCTGAATTATAAACTCTTTTCCCTTCAAAGAAAACTCTTAAACTTGTTGACTGGCCATACACAGCCAATAATTCAATTACTGAATAATGTGTTTTTGAACTTCTTAGTTTACATGATGAAAAATCAATGGTAGTTTCCCCTTCTTTCAAATTTCCGACTTAGTACTGCCCCAAATCCAATTTGGCTTGCATCTGTGGTTACTCTACATTGTAATTTTTCATCAAGTGACTCTAAAGATGGCGCCCTTTCAAGTTCTTTTTTAATCTCATTCATACTGTTCTCACGTTCATCATTCAACACAAACTCAACATCTTTCTTAGTTAACTTTCGCATAGGTTCAATTTTGTTTGCATAGTTCTTTAAGAATTTTGAGTGGCATTAACACATCCCCAAGAAAGGCGTTGACTCTTCTTTGTTACGTTGAGCTGGGGTAGCATATATAGGCCCTCGTTACATCCCTGGCGGTCAAAGACTGCCAGGGCTGTTTTGAAGGTTGCACTGCCAACAGGCTGGCGCTGCAAACTCGCATATTATGACCGTGGTGGAAGCGCCGCGGTCGCACCGCCGGGACCGGCGGTTTTCCGCCACGTTGGTCCCGGCGGTTTTCCGCCACGTTGGTCCCGGCGGATTTAATCCTCCAGGGCAGCGCTGCTTGCAGCGCTGCCCAGGGGATTATGAATCCCCTTCCAGCCAGCCTTTTCATGGCGGTAGGAACCACCATGGAAAGGCTGGTGGAAAGGGGAGTCGCAGGGGCCCCCTGGCACAGTCCCATAAAGATTTTCAATGTCTGCACAGCAGACAGTGAAAAGCGCGACGGGTGCAGCTGCACCTGTCGCACAGCCGCAACACCGCCGGCTCCATTTGGAGCCGCCACCCATGTTGCGGCCGACATCCCTGCTGGGCCGGCGGGCGGAAACTCGATTTCCGCCCGCCAGCCTTGCAGGGATGTCATAATGGCCACCGCGGGAGTGCAGCCGCATTAAATGTACACCATGTTCATCAGTTAAGCGTTCAAGGTACCCCAGGGTGTCCAAGAAACATTTGCATTTATTTTTTTGCAAGGTTAAACCACTGTCCTTTTTTTTGTAATACCATGTTAATCGTATCTATGTGCTCCTGTATTGTTTTGCTGTAGATTATTATGTCATCTTGGAATGTTCATATACCTTGCATCCCTTTAAATAAATTGTTAATGACATACCAGAAAACAGAAAATGCTGAACAGAGTCCAAATGGTAATCTGAAAAACTGGAATGGTCCTTCTGGAGTAGATCTGATGATAGGCTGTGCTGAAATTCAAGGTTGTAAATATTTTTGCTTGGTCTAATATTATAACCATTTTGTTTATCAGGGGCAATGGTTGACAATCTGCTATTACATTGCACTTGAATTGGTGCAGATCAATTCATAAACGTATTGAGCCATTTTTGTTTTTTTGCGATGACTACATGCAAAAGCCATTCTGATGCTCTGATTGGTTCTATCACTCTACAGTCACACCATTCCTTTAATATGATTTTCACCTCACTGAGGACCGACACAGGTATGTTCCTGATGTGCTGCTTGACTGGGCATGAGTTAGTCTTTAATATTGTATCATGATTAAAGTCCTTTAGGCAACCCTAGTTTTACTGAACACTTCCTTGTATTAATCAAGAATGGTATCTAGGCTTTCCTGAATACAGAATATGTAGGGTGGCTGACCCAGGTTTATTGTCATCTTCAACCCTTGTTGCTTTAGCCATCCTAAAATGTTTACACTTTATCTACCATGTATATCTTTGTAAGGATTCTTATTTCTTTGACTGCCAAATGTGGTTCAAATAATAATTTAAGTTAAATTGGTTGTCCTCTGTATGCTCAAGGAATTACTCCGCTGTTTTTGAGTAGGGCTTTGTTTTCAAGATCATCGTAAGTGTCCTTTGAAATTATGGTGATTTTTGATCCTTTGTCTACCAGAACATTGTTCATATGTACATGGACACAACATTTTGTTTGGTTCTGACCCTCTTCTTTGTTGATGAAAGCTGCAAGCAGCACCAACTTTTCCATTAACTCATTCTCATCATAGATCTTTACTATGTACACCTTATTTGTGTATACAGTTGTACACACCTTGTAGAAGTGTCTATTTTTCCACATCCCATGCACGTTTTACTCCATGCTGGGCAATCCTGACTGGATGCTAAGTGTGAAATAGATCCACAGTGGTAACACATTACATTGGAACCATGAAATTTGGAACCCTTGTTTTTATTATATTTGCTTGACATATCTTTTGAAACTTCTCCCTCTTTGCAAATGAAATTTTCATTTGCATAATAACCATCTAATTTGCATAGCAGCTTTACTCCTTTTGTGGAGCTGTCAATACTTTTGATAGTAGAAATCACCATCTCAAGGCTTAGGCTTCTGTGACACAATAGTTTCTCTTGTGCCTTGGCACATGTAGTATGCATCACTTCTTGGCCCCAAATCATTTCATCCATGTCTTTGAAAAAGCATGTAGTAGCTGCCATTCTCAGTGCTGACATAAGATTCAATTGATTCTCCAGGTGCTTGATAGCTGGAATAAAAACTATATATTTACATTATGACAGTCATGGTTGTGTCAAAATTGTTCTTCATTCTTGTTTTTGCCTCTATGAACACATCTCACTCTGGTTCCACCTCTTAATTTTCAACTTGGGCACCATGATCAAACAATCTTCTTTTTTCTATTCCCAAAACAGTTGCATATCATAGCTTGTTTCCTCACCAGATTAGAATTGGTTCCATCAGTCGCCTTCAAAAATGTTTTTCAAAATACCTGATCTACTGTGTGTATATATGTATAAATATTAATCACTTGGAAACCCGGACAGCATTCAGGCGCCTTTCTGTCCGCTAGCGGTGGCATGCGTTTCTTCAGCTGGGCCAACACCGTAAACTTCTAATTTCTTTCCCTTCACGTAAATGAAGAAAAAAGCTTTGGAACTCACTCTTGGCGGTATTGTAGGTATCGTTCCTGTGATCAACGTCAGACTGAAGCGTGTCAGGTTTTTGTTTTTGTCTTTGACCTAATAAAAGTTACCCAACCCAAGCCCTTAGTAAATCTGGCTCCTGGGTATTTCCCAACACAAGAGGTTTCCAAAGTGTGGTATTAAGAGAATATCCTAAGAAATATATTTTTCCTAAATGTCTTTAAGATCATATTCCACTCAACCAATAGTCAGGACATATACAACTTTGTTGTGAAGAATATGTTGGAAACTAGATCACACAGAAATGTCTTCAATCAGACTGGAAAAATTGTTTCAACAGATATAGGTTGCAAAAGAAGTAAGAAGTGGGAAAAATAGTTTGTATTCACAAAGTCTGCTAAGAAAAAAATTGCATTGTTTATTCATATTTCCTACTTTTGAGGAAACATCAAACCCCAGTGACATACTCCAGTGAAGCTTCAAGACTCCATGTTGTTATGTTTAGGACAATATTGTTGTATTTAAGACAACATGAATAGCAGGCTTAACAGCTCACATTTCCATAGCTAGCTTCACAAAGTCTGAAAAGGTAAAAACACTCTTTCATTACGCTAATTACCACTCACCCTCTTAATACTGGGTCCAACATTGAAATGACTCAAGGGTAAAGGCATGATGACCCTACCAACACCTGCATTCATGTGGCCCATAAAAACCTTCTATTCAGTTGTGACTACCTTAGAGAGCTAGAAGAGCATGGTGACAGACATCTTGATAATCTGGTAGTACCTTCTCCTATGTTGTCCACACACAGCACCCAGGTACTAGAAGAACATCACCACAGGCCTCCCAAAGCTGCCTTCCTTTTGGGCCCATATAATGTAAAGGCTTAAGGTGCAGGGACATCTCTTACCCGTGGGTATTCTTCGCAGGATGTTAGGTAAATGTATGGTATCATCTACAGGAAAGGAGGCCTGCAAAATACAAATTCTATCATTCTGAATGGCATAGAAGATGACACTAATTCTTGAGGTGAAAGAACAAAGATCAGGTTCCAAACTAAGGCCGTGATTTAAACTTTTCTGCGCCGCATTTGCGTCACTTTGTGATTCAAAAGCGTTGCAAACTTACAAAATATAATTGTAATTTGTAAGTTTGCGCAGCTTTAGCGTAAAAAAATGACGCAAATGCGGCGCAAAAAAAGTATAAATCAGGGCTTAAAGGTGTTATACTGTTGAAGCAGAAAAATGTCTGACTTGATGCACCTGCCATTATTGTTATTTAATACATGCCCAATTTATAAATTGTTAGTTGTATCATTCTTCATGGTGTTGTGATAAGAAGCATGAATTTTCTGAGAACTCTCTGACATATGGTACATGATATTTACCAAATGACTCAATCAGAGATTTGTACTTTTGGATGTCTTCCTGTGATTCCTGATAGATCTCAACCTTATTTACTGTTAGGGCATTGTATCACAGCTTCACTTCTCATTAGACTAAGTATTTTCATTCGTCTCAGGTAGACTTTGAAACGCGTGTGTGAGTGATTGAGGTGGATGCCAGACTGCAGATAGATGCGGTTATTTTTTAAGTTAGGCTTGCCCTGTCTACCTGGCATCGGTACGCTGAATCACATCAACGTATTTTGTTAAAATGTGAAAACATTATTGTTAATTGACGATATGTAATTATCCGTAGGTTGTACACTATCAACCTTGAATGACAGTATTATATTACAGTTTATATGTAGTGCAAACACTCCCCAATTTGGTCCCTTGACACTAAACAAACCCCCCCTCCATGAAACAGCGTCATTACTATCCATCAATCTGCAGCATTTTTAAGTCAATAAACTGCTCCAAAGAGTTCTTAGCAATTAAAAGCAAATGAATACCATCCCGAAGTATGATTACCTAATATGATTAGGCTTCCAGTTCTTTTGAATGGATATTTAACGGGAGTTCTTGTCAGACACCATGAAATGATTAATACTTTTAGCAAACATGGACAGCCTCATTTACTCACTGTTCTGGTGTGTTTCCACGAAATGGATAGCGTTGGTCCTCTCTGGTTCCATGCTAAAGTAGCAAATACATGTAATCACGGTGATTGTTCCGGGAAGAAACAAAAATTAAATCACATACAGAAACCCTCATATTTCCTCGAGCAACAAATGATGCCCCTCAGAGAACCAAGGGAGAATGAACGACATAATATATTCCAACTATAAAGCCCAGATTTATACTTTTTGACGCATAACACATCAAAAAGTATGGCTAGCACCGTTCCAGGACGACATCTGGGCGCCATGTTTAAGGAATGGCGCAAGCCGGCGTTAAGGCCCAGTTAGCGTCAAAATAAATGACGCTAACTGGGTAGGGGAGGCATAGGGCAAATTGGAGGATGTGCGGGAAAAAATGACTCTAACCTGACTAGCGTAATATTTTTGACGCACAACCCCCATGGACATGACTCCTGTCTTAGTAAAGACATTCGGCACAGAGACATGTAGGGGGCCCACATTAGGCCCCCCTATGGCACTTTAGGAAAAAAATGTGATTTTTGCACAGGAGGATAAATAATGCG
Source organism: Pleurodeles waltl (assembly GCF_031143425.1). NCBI lineage: Eukaryota > Metazoa > Chordata > Amphibia > Caudata > Salamandridae > Pleurodeles > Pleurodeles waltl. The sequence continues at coordinate 980,197,715 of NC_090447.1, forward strand.
CAAGGGCCGTAGAGTCATTTTTTGCCGGGGAACGCCTACCTTGCATCTCATTGACGCAGGGTAGTTTTCTGCAGGCAAAAAATGAAATTAACTCCAATATTTTGACGGTAGACGGGTCTAGCATCAAAATATAAATATGGAGTTAAGTTTGCGCCGGAATTGCGTAAAAAAAATAAATGATGCAAATCCGGAGCAAACAGAGTATAAATATGGGCCTAAATGTGTACAAGGTCTCTTATTCAGATCTTCTTCCTCTGTCTTACAGAAGGTCTCTATTGAGTGTTTCCACAATAAGTGAAGTTAGCGGAGAAGGTATAGAGAAGCAGTAGGGGTGGTGGACAGTAGCATAGAAAGGATGCCAGGGGCCCTAGTGCAAGCAAGGAAAATGGTCCCTTTAATTGCTATAGAAGAAGTAAAATACAGCCATTATCACGGTTCAATAGGCCCCCTAGAGCTCTAGACTCTGACTCACTGCACTTGCTGCACCACCTGTAGCTTAGCCCCTGGGGTTGGGCGTTTGGGGGAAATTAGGTGAAATTCTGCAGTGACTTGCACTGTGTTTAACGAACCACAGTGGTTCATCCACTTCATCACCAATATGTGGGGACAAGGTACCTGAAACTTTGAACATAACAGAAATTAAAACTTGTTGGCCTGATTCACAAACTTTACTTTGCAGTACAGCAAAAAATACTACAAAATGCTCTTCACAAACTACAAGCAGAGTTTATGTCTCCACCTGTCCTGTCTTTTATGTGTGGAGATTTCCACTGTGGAGTATCCACACACATGATTATACATTTTAGTAGTAAATGTGGGAGGGACTGAGAGGAGTGGGTGAAAAAGTAGGAGTGATTTAAGGAGGAGAGAGAAGATTTAGAGGTGTTAGCGCATCAGACCTTAATAAGTAAACTTACAAAGGGACACAATAGGTCGATGAACCTTTTGACTCGTATTTAAGATGTTCCCACCATAGAGTCAGTATATGCAGATTAATAATCAGTAATCAATCAGTAACATTAATAATCAATGATGATCAATAGCATTAGTAATCACTAGGAGTCAGTAATTGTCACACACCATAACCACACCTTTTAGTAAAAGTTTGAATATTTATTTCCCTATATTAACAATGCTAATGTCACATAAAATAATCTCAAAATCAAATGATAAACATACAGAAACATCACTGGCTGTCTAAATCTGCGAAAGAAATGTAATATAATCAAAGCTTGAACAATTACACATTCTAAGGTTATGGTGCAAATTAATGACAAGAACAATTGCGCAAACAATATTGCATACATTTATATTCAACAAAGGAAAGACATAGATTATTACCCCCTATAGCAGACTTTCATTAGTGAGGATCCCTATCCAACACCAGATTAGCATTAGCATGTTGGGCTTCATGCAAAATAATTTAGTCAACACAAATTTAGAAAACATCTAACTATGGCTCCATCAAAATAGTGCGGTTGGTACCTAGAAAGAAAAAGCAAATAGACTTAAGAAACACATCAGTAATTGGATCGACAAGCTAAAATAGTCTTCGTCATCAGGACATCAGATCAATCAGCAAGGTATCAGGATTCAGTATCTAAGTTCAGAAAATACAAAGTCTTTAAGCATTAAAGTAAAGCATGTCTCTAGGCGCTCATTTAAGTAATGGCCTGTTGGCAAAAAGAAAATGGGCAAATGCGCTGTCTTCCACCAGTGCAGTCCGGCTAAGTTAGATTCCCTAAAACTACTTCCCAAGTCCCTATTGGTCAAGGGATCGCATGTTCACACTTTGTCCAATAAAACTAAAACTTCAAATCTATAATTACTACTAGTACACAGTTCACATGTCGCTGATTGTCTTCTCTTGTAATGTCTTTGAGAGAGCGTAGCTTATATAATCTATATTAACATGAAATGTTTATGAATTAATGTGTGATAATGCCGCATAGAAACTGTAATAGTAAAATTTTGCTTAAACGTGCACTTGAAATGTGACCACAGGGAGTGGCCACCAATGTATACGTAGACTAATAATGATGACTAAAATGTTTATAAATTGTTATATTGAATAAGTTCTATACTAACTATTAATCATTGTGTTATTGAATCTGTGCTGAAATCCTTGTAGGCCTTAAGTTAACATGAGCCGAAGCTTAGCTGCTTGGCTCTCATATTAAATGTATTTTTCCTATCTTGCAGTGTGCTGACTCGCAAAAGGACATGACCCCTTGTTTTCTTCAAACTAGAAGCTGAATGTAACCATAGTAGATCCGTTCTCAAGAATTCTTCATTGCTTGTAGAGTGATATTAGACAAAATGCAACAGTGTAGATTAATGTAATATACAAGGTCATTCAAACCGGTAAAGACAATGGAGCTACTGACCAAAAGATGTGCAAAGAATTACAGAAGGATGAAATCATACCGGACGTGCTACCTCTTAAGATGCCAAACATGAAGACCAATGAGAAGCTTGTAACATAATATGGGGTGAAAGATTAATGACATAATTTGTTTTTCCACTGGATAAAGATAGTGGGGTATAACCAACGACCAATGACATTTTAGGGGAATGTACAACAGAAAAGGGATAAAAACCCATGACAAGGGGAGCCATTTAGGTGGGTTAGGAAATGCTATTGATTTTATCCAGAAACTTTGTCACTCTGTTTGGTGACTTATTGATTTGCTTAGAACCATCCTCGTCCTTTGATTGTCCATTTTACACTTTACCTCCTTATGAGGAAAGTGCGCCCATTCTGCCCCAGAGCTGAGTTCTGACAGATGGCAATAGGACTGATGTCCTGAAGACGAAAACTGAACCTGTGCGCTGACCTGAATTTTGGAGGGTAATTATAACAATGCATTTGTGATTTGTCTGTTTGCTTTTCCTTTCTAGGTACCAACTGCTTACTTTTGACAGGGACCATAGTTAGATGTTTTCCAAATTGGTGTTCTAAAATTGTTTCTTGCATGAAGCCCAACATGCTAATGCTAATCAGTGGTTAGGACAGGTGTTCACTAAAACTGACGCAAATAGACAAACGACCAAAACTATGCTTTGTTGAACTGATGCATTATTGACACTCTGCTAAATGATCTATGTTCACGCCATGTTATGTTCTGATGTTTGTGATTCTCGCCTTAATGAAATCTTACCAAAGTTGCCATATCGTGACTATGCTATTATGTTTCTTGGTTTTGAGATTAACGCATCTGCTTTTAGAATTGTAATCAATAGGGAATAAACTTCATAAAATTCTACTAAACTGGTGTGGTTGTTCATGACTGCAGGGTGTTCACTAAACTGACGCAAATAGACAAACGACCAAAACTATGCTTTGTTGAACTGATGCATTATTGACACTCTGCTAATTGATCTATGTTCACGCCATGTTATGTTCTGATGTTTGTGATTCTCGCCTTAATGAAATCTTACCAAAGTTGCCATATCGTGACTATGCTATTATGTTTCTTGGTTTTGAGATTAACGCATCTGCTTTTAGAATTGTAATCAATAGGGAATAAACTTCATAAAATTCTACTAAACTGGTGTGGTTGTTCATGACTGCAAGGTCATGGTAGTGTCTTGAATTATTTGATGACGTTGACTAAAGTGAAATATATTGTTGTGATAAATATTGATGACATTATTGATGTATTGATTGTCATATTGATTAGCTATCTCGTCCTAAGGTGTCTCTCAACTGGGTCAAAAGATTAATTGGCCTAAAACGAGTCCTGATGTGTAATAAATTATCATAAAGGGACTCGTTATCAGTTCTGGTAGCAGAGGATGGTTTGGCCCTTTGGGGCCCTAGGACGGAGAATTATTGTTTAAATTGTTTTTCTGTGATAATGAAAATTAGGTATGATGTGTTTCTAAATTCACCATGACTTTCCCAGGATCTCGGAGCCTGCCTAAGTGAGTTGGGGATGTTCTCGGCGTTTTGGCATGTGTGGTGTAGGATTTGCGCCTGCTCAGCTTATGCATTTTGCAGGTGATTCGTGAAGTTCGTGTGTATTTAGGCCAGGTAAATGTTGTTTTAGTAGGAGTGGGCGTACTCCGCAGTGTGAGAGTAGGGAAGTCGGCGTACTTCATATGAGTGTGGCGCTTTGTGCTCAAAATTATCCACATGGTTGGTCGTTAATGTACGGACCCCTCGCGGTCTAAGACTCCGGAGTATATTGACAAGTGTAGGAGACACTTGGGTTTATGTTGTAATTTGTGCGGTTTAATTAGGTCAATCGGGCGTGGTTGACAAGTCGAGTTTGAGTCAATTGTGTGAGTGAAACCTTCGATGGAGATTTGGCAAGTTCTAAAGTGCACTAGAGCAAACCATTGACAAGTCGAGAGTAGGATTTGCGGGTCGAATTCTGCTTGCGTATGGGGGAACTGAGAAGGAGAGAGTAGCGGCCGAGGCTTCAAGTGAAACCTCTGTAAAGTTCTGAAGCGAATGTGTACCCTTCCTGTAGTAAACCGGCAAATTTGAGTTGTTGTTGTTAAAAGGTGCTCGCAGTAATTTTGCAATAGTTTGGTGTGAATCCAGTGAGGGGGGGACAAGCCGCAAGACTTTGTCAGCTGCAGTGTGTGAGTGTGACGTCAGTGGTGCCGTGCTGAAATAGATCAGTTGCTGAGAGGGGTCGCGCACGGATTGGCTGCCGTCTGTGAGAGGCAATAGGTAGAGAAAGGTGGGTGAAGAGTGTCCTGGGAGTTAAAGTCACTTTTTGATTAAATACAACAAAAGAAAAGACGCAAAGATGAATTTTATCAAAGCTTTTAAGAGCGCTCTGATAAGAGACTCATACATTATGGCAAGTGAAGGGGAGCCTACACCACCTCAGGGCACTCCAGCTTATCTAGTCATGGAGGAAAAGGGTGTCGCGCCTTGCTTGTGGATGAAACAGTGGCACAAACTGACAGAAAAAGAGGGATGTTTGGCGTTCCCGGAACATGGAACGTTCAATACGAGAGTTCTAGAGAATTTGAGGTGGATATTAAGTGTACAAAAGCCGCCTCCGAGGCCAGCTCAGTACGAGGCATTAGCAGTCTGGGATTTAATGGCTATTAAAGGAAGACAGCAGAAATTTGAAAGGAGAATAAAAAGAGCAGAAAAAACTTTAGCTGAGGCTAGATGGGACAATGAGAGCAATATGTGGAGATGAGGTATAGTTGACGGACTCAAATTGTTTCCAGCAATAGCACAGGGAGACGAGACGCAGGGGAAGAAAGCCACCTGTAAGACAGACAAGGACTCTAGTAAGCCTAAAGAGACTAAGAGATCTTGGATAGAAGAAGATGACTCAGACGATGAGGAGTTTCTAAATCAGATATTACACGATCGCCCGCCACCTTATGCGGTAAGCAACAATGTTCCGAGCACTAGTGCGGGTCCTGGGAACCAGACGCAGGAGAAGGGAGTTACTGATACAGTACAGACTAGTGATACGGTTTTGACACAAAATGGTGTCAGTGTACCCACTGCGCCAGACATACAGATACAGTTGCAACCTCCACCGCAGATACAGAGGGGCATATTTATACTCTGTTTGCGCCGGAATTGCATCGGTTTTTTTGACGCAATTCCGACGCAAAACTAACTCCATATTTATACTTTGGCGTTAGACGCGTCTAGCGCCAAAGTCCATGGAGTTTGTGTCATTTTTTAGCGTGGACACCTACTTTGCGTTAATGATATGCAAGGTAGGCGTTCCCGTCTAAAAAATTGACTCCGATGCATGTGCGCCGTACTTACACTCCCGGGCAAAATTCACGCCCGGGAGTGGGCGGGTCAAAAAAAATGACGTACGGCCGCTTTTGCGCCGTTTTTTAGCCCCTGGACAAGGCAGGCGTTAAGGGACCTGTGGGCTCGGAAGGAGCCCAGAGGTGCCCTCCCATGCCCCCAGGGACACCCCCTGTCACCCTTGCCCACCCCAGGAGGACACCCAAGGCTGGAGGGACCCATCCCAGGGACATTAAGGTAAGTTCCGGTAAGTATATATATTTTTTTTTGTGGCATAGGGGGGCCTGATTTGTGCCCCCCTACATGCCACTATGCCCAATGACCATGCCCAGGGGACAGAAGTCCCCTGGGCATGGCCATTGGGCAAGGGGGCATGACTCCTGTCTTTGCTAAGACAGGAGTCATTTCTATGGGGGTTGGGAGTCGAAAAAAATGGCGCAAATCGGGTTGAGGCGAAAAATTTGCCTCAGCCTGACTTGCCCCATTTTTTGGCGCCCAAGCTCCATATCCCCCTACGCCGGCGCTGCCTGGTGTACGTCGTTTTTTTCCACGCACACCAGGCAGCGCCGGCGGCTAACGCCGGCTAACGTCATTGATTAAATACGGCGCCCGCATGGCGCTTCAGAATAACGTTAGCCGGCGCAAATTTTTTTGACGCAAAACTGCGTTAGCGCACTTTTGCGTCAAAAAGTATAAATATGGCCCAGAGAATCTATCCAGACGTCCCAGTACTAGAGACTACTTCAAATCTGATAGTGCCCCCAGACCCAATATATACAAAATTGAGGTTAATACAGATTGAGCCAACCCCACAATTGCTGCCCCAGCAACAGCTGATACCAGGATATAATCCAGCAGCAGGACCTCCATTAGTACCTGCCCCGGCTTCAGAGAATCAAACTTTTGGAGTTGCTGCTCCACTGGGTTTGGGACCAGGTCAGACACCAGCTGCCATATCATTGCCAATTACTGTTGGTCCGCTAGTGCCATTGTATGCACAAGGTAAGCCTTTTATGTGTGATCAGGGAGTAATGACCCAAGATACAATAAGAGGAGGGTCCATAGGAACTCCCCAGTTAATGGCCCCGGGAGAACAAGCAGTTGAAAAATCTTAGATCTTAGCCCTGTTGAAGCACCATTGGAGGCAATGAGACAGGCAGGGCTAGGTATGCTAACCCCGCAGTCAATAAGTACAAAGGCTTCAAATTCGCCAATGATGCATGCAGGGAATATTTCACTGCAAGGTTTTACGGTGCAACAAGTGAATGAGTGGTTAGAAAAAACTTACGCTCCAAAAGCCCCAGCAACTGTAGAAAAGTTGGAAAGGTCTGAGAAAGATGAATACCTGAACTTTGTGAGACTGGGAGCGGAGGCTGCTGAATTAGTGGAAGGAACAATGGGGGTGAACAGATTAGAGTCATACACAGAAGCAGAATTGAGATATCTGTGCCCTAAAATCACTAAAGAAGTCGATAAGGTACATCAGAGGTTGGCAAACCTGGCAGACAAATACCATATCGATATTGAGAATACTAAACGTTTGAAAAGAAGCTACAGATTAGACTTTGACTCAAAGGACTTCGAGCACATGAGGTCTGCCGGAATGAAAGCGCATCTAAAAGAAATACTGCATAGTGCGCAGATCTGGGTGGCCTTAGAAAAGTGGGAAGGCAGGTGGGCAAAGAAAAGAGATAAAGAAAAAAGTGACTGTCCGGGATCAAGTCAGGCTAAAGCTTCACCAGATACAGGATCAGTAAAGATGTTGCCGATGAGAGAAACAGCTGGTGGGGTTTTAGTCCATGTACCATTGTCCAGGGGAGACATTCTATCTTTTACAAATGATTATCCCAGGCTGAGGGAGAAGCCAATAGAGTGGTATCAGCAAACAGATAGGTTTGTGAAGCTAGCGAAGTGTCTCTGGGAAGACTTAAATACTTTGTTTGATATCATTGTTCCGCCTGATTTATGGCTTGAGTGAAAGAGAGGTGTGGACTGGCCGACACATGCAAGGGATAAGACGACCGGAGCACCCTCTGAGGAGGTGATGAAATACTATCATAAAGTGATTGAGTTTTTGAAGCAGAAAGTGTAGCTGAAAGTGACTGATTGGCAGAAAATCGATCGGACCACACAGGAGGTTAAAGAATCGATACATGCTTACTATGAGAGGTTGTTGAAAGCGTTCAAACATTACAGTGGTACTGAAACTATTGAGCCGAAAGACATGAACCATCTCGTGTTTAGATTTGTTGAAGGGATGAGACCAGAGGTTAGCCAGATGATTAAGAATCATTTTATCTGTTGGCAAGCGAAACCGATTGATGAGTTGTTGCAATATGCAAAATACTGTAGTGATGAGATTGAGCTGAAGCAGAGAAAGTTGAAGGAGAAAGTGATGGTGATGCAGATAAGGGCAGCGCAGGCAGGTATGCAGGGAAATGGAATCCAGCAGATGGTACAGCAACAAACGCAAGGGAATGGTGTGTTTCAGGCGCAACCGAGAGGCCGAGGTTTTGTGAATCACGGTCCGGACCTGAATACTGTGGTGGTTCAAAATGACGTACAAGGGATGAAAAAGATGTCGCGCGTGCGGGGGCATGGGGCATTGGAAGCGGGAATGCCCAAATGTGGTGCATGATGGTGTCATTCAACAAAGCACTGATGTCGGTACATTTCAAAACATGAGCGGTCCAAAATTGAGAGGTCAGAATCAGAACTTCCAGAATAACATGGTTCAGATGTAGGGGCTACAGCCCATGCAGCAAATGCAAATGCTGCGTATTCAACCAGCGCAAATGCAGCAAGTACAACAGCAGGTTCCCATGGTACCTAGACAGCAAATGCAGTTACCATTGGCTCCAATGGGACAGCAACAGGTGATGCTTCCTCAGAAGGTCACAGGTCAAGTGGTGAGCCAAAATATTGCAGTAAAGCAATTCCCATTGCGTGGTGAAGATGGAATAAATGATGAATGGTCGGATGACAGTTTAGACAGTGAAGAGTGCAGGGTTGCAGCATCCCTAGAAGTAGATCAAAGGGTACCCTATGTAGAGGGAATGTAATGGGTCACAAGGTTTCCTTTTTGGTCCGAAATTGCCACTTTCAGGGCGTACCATAAGAGTGGTAGGAGTAGCAAACCAGTACTTGACAAACCCGATTATGGATCCGGTGCAAGTTGAGATTGGAAACTTCCAGGGACTGCATAAGTTTGTAGTCTGTGATTCAAGTCCCGTATCCCTATTGGGAAGAGACTTATTGTGTAAGACAAAATGTTCAATTACCTGTTCCAATGATGGAATAGAGGTGCAAACAAACAGTGATGATGAAGGGGATGACGGTCAGTTTTCTGAACTAGAGACTGAGAACGCGAATGAGGATTACCCTCTGATAACCTTATTCCTGATGCTTACAGTGACTGACTTACCAGCTGAGTTACAGGGAACAGTGACAGAGAAAGTGTGGGATTAGACAGGAAAGGAAGTGGGGTTGATAAAAGGAGTGGAACCAGTTAAAGTACAAGTGAAGCCAAATGCAGTGTTTCCCCAGGTACCACAATATCACATGGCACAAGATGTCCTTATTCAGGTGTCGAAAATAATTGCAGATTTTGTAAAGAAAGGGGTTCTGAAAGAGGTGTTGAGCAGCCCATGTAATTCACCATTAATGGGTCTCAAAAAGCCTTGTGAGAAGGTTTGAATTGTGCAGGACGTAAGGAAAATAAACAGGATTGTGGTAAAATGTTGCCCCATAGTGCCAAATCCAGCAGTAATTATGTTCCAGGTTCCGTGTGTAGAATGGTTCACAGTTGTGGACTTGTCACAGGCATTCTTTTTGGTGCCTCTTCATGAGGACAGCCAATTTTATTCAGTTTCAAATTCCTGGACAAGGTGTACAGTTGGTGCAGAATTCCTCAAGGGTTTTCTGAGTCACCGTCCATCTTCAATCAGATATTGAAGAAGGATTTGGAGTCACTAGAACTGCCTTTCAGTTCGACTCTGGTACAGTACATTGACGACTTAATAATTGTGTCCAGAACAAAAGATGACTGCAGGTATGACACAATTGCCCTATTGAACCATTTGGGAAAGAATGGACATAAAGGGGGTCATTCCGACCCCGGCGGGCAGCGGGCGCTGCCCGCCGGGCGGAGACCGCCAAAAGACCGCACCGCGGTCAAATGACCGCGGCGGTCATTCTGACTTTCCCGCTGGGCCGGCGCCGGCCCAGCGGGAAAGACCCAGCAACGATGAAGCCGGCTCCGAATGGAGCCGGCGGAGTTGCTGGGGTGCGACGGGTGCAGTCAGTCAGAATGACCCCCAAAGTGTCTCCAAAGAAGTTGCAGTACTGTCAAAAAGAGGTGAAGTACTTAGGACACCTGATTGAGAGAGGGTCCAGGAGAATATCGAAGGAAAGGGTGACAGCTATTTTGCAAATGAAACCCCCGACAACAAAGAGAGATGTCAGGATGTTTTTGGGAATGGTGGGCTACTGTCGCCAGTGGATACCCAACTTCTCAATTATCTCTAAACCATTGATAAAGCTGACAGGCAAAGAGACTAAGGATGAACCGTACACCATAACCCTATCCAAGGAAGAGCTTGAGTCATTCATGGAATTGAGAGAGTGCATGTGCAGGGCACCAGCTTTGGGTATGCCTGATTACACGAAGCCTTTTCTACTGTTTTGTCATGAACGTGATGCTTGTTCTTTGTCTGTTTTGACACAGGTCCATGGAGGTGCAAACCGTCCTGTAGCATATTTTTCAGCTACCTTGGACCCCGTCGCAGCAGCCTTACCGGGTTGTTTGCGTGCAGTTGCAGCAGTTGGTCAAAGCCTCATGCAGTGTGAAGGCATAGTGATGGGACATCCCTTAACCGTAATGGTTCCACATTCATTTGAAATTCTGTTGACCCGAACTAAAACTCAGCACATGACAAATGCCCGACTTACCCGATATGAGACAATTATTTTAGGGTCACCGAATGTCTCCCTAAAGAGATGTACTGTATTGAACCCGGCAACTCTACTTCCTGTTGAAAGTACAGAGATTAATAATGAGGAGGAGGTGGAGCATGATTGTCTTGAGGTAACAGAACTATGTACCAAGCCCCGACCTGACATACGGGATACACAGTTAAAAGAAAATGACTGCATTATGTTTGTTGATGGATCCTGTTTGAGAGACTCAGTCGGAATGCTAAGAGCTGGTTATGTTGTATGTACAATAGCTGTCATCATTGAAGCTTCCTGGCTCGAGAGAGTGTATTCCGCACAAGTGGCAGAATTAATTGCCCTTACTAAGGCATGCCACGCAGCTGAAAATCTGAAAGTTACTATCTACACAGACAGCAGATACGGATTCGGCATTGTACATGATTTTGGCCAGTTGTGGTCACAGAGAGGTTTCATGACCTCTTCTGGTTCACCAGTAAAAAATGGCGAACACATTAAGGACTTGTTACATGCGATCCAGTTACCTCTTGAAATTGTCGTGGTGAAATGCAATGCTCATGTTAAGTCACAAGACTTTGTGTCAATGGGAAACGGGTATGCAGATCAAGTCGCAAGATTTTGCACATTGAACTGTATATCGTTCAAAGACCAGTGGGAATTATTACCGCAAACTGAAAATGAAACATGCTTGAATTTGTATTGAGGGTGGTTGATACACTAGATGAGCTAAAATCACTACAGGGTCGTGCTAGCAGAGAGGAGAAACGCTCCTGGCAGAGAATGCAATGTGTACAGAGAGCTGAAGACTTATGGGTCTCAGAGGAGGGGAAACTGGTTTTGCCCAACAGTCGTTAGTCACAGTTCGCAAGGCTCTATCATGGACAGGCACATCTTGGGAGAGATGCAATGATCAGGTCATTCAAAATTGACCGGTTTAACCCGAAATTCAGACAAGCCGCAGAGGTTACCTGTCACAGGTGCATCATCTGTCAACAGATGAATGCCGGAAAAGGGACTTTGGTAACTTTGAGCCACATAGGGAGAGCTGGTGGTCCATTTAGCAAGATGCAAATGGATTTCTTTGCAATGTCTGTTTGTGGAGGATTGAGGTACGTGTTGGTGATTGAATGTGTTTTCAGCCATTGGATTGAAGCTTACCCCACACGTAGAAATCACAGTCTCACAGTTGCAAAGCTGTTGCTAAGAGAACTAATACCTAGGTTCAGTTTTGCGGTCTCTTTAGAATCAGATAGGGGTGGACATTTCGACAATGAGGTGATTAAGCTCTTGTGTGCTGCATTGGACATTGAACAAAAGCTGCATTGTAGTTACCGCCCTGAAGCATCAGGACTAGTAGAACAGATGAATGGTACCTTGAAGTCGAGAATAGCAAAAATGTGCACAGCCACCAATATGAAATGGTCAGATGCATTACCTTTAGTGCTGATGTGAATGAGAAACACACCTGATAAGAAGACAGAACTATCACCCCATGAGTTTCTCATGGGCAGATCTATGAGACTGCCCACCGTACCCGCAAATGCTCTGGTGAATATCACGGATGATATGGTGTTGGACTACTGCAAAGGTTTGGCTGATGTGGTTCGCTCTTTTTCCCACCAGGTGGAAGCCAACACATTGCCACCGATCAGTGATCAGGTCACACCCTGCAAACCGGTGACTGGGTGGTTGTCAAGAAGCATGTGAGAAAGTCGTGTTTGGAGCCGCGCTGGAAGGGGCCATATCAAGTAATACTGACAACAACCACTGCTGTGAAATGTGCAGGTGTTCCAAACTGGATGCATGCCAGTCACACAAAGAAGGTAACATGTCCGACTGATGAGGAACTTGAAGTTTCCGACTCAGCAGTTCCAGAGAAGGAAGTCTCAGGGCCAGAAAATAGCCAAAGGGGAACTGAGACTGCAGGAGAGCCCACTGAAAACAGCCTAGTCCCTCAAACAGTAAACGAGTTCGAGAGAGGTGACAGTGAGCCTATCTCAGTAGAGGCAGCAGAAGAACTAAGACAAGGAAAGGTTCTCCCATAAGTAGACGGATACGGGTTAGAGCTTGAACCTGTTACAGACCCAGAAGAAGAAGAAGAAGGGGAAATAGTAGAGAGAGATCAAAACACACCAGCATCCCCTGAGCCAGTTGCAGGTCCGTCAAGAGAAAACACCATAGCACAAGAGGAGGGTGCTGTTCAGCGTCCTGAAAGGCCAAGCAGGAAGAAGACGCATGAAAGTGATAACTGGCCAAAGAAGCAGGCTGCGAAAGAAAAGGTCGTACCAGGTGAAACAATAACAGAAGAAACTGATACATCCTGGGTAGAGGATCTAATTGAAGGAGAATTGCAAAGTGAACGCAGGTTGAAAAGAAAAAGAACTGCAAATAGAAGGTAAGCAGGTCCTGAATGGGCATATGCAACGACATCTGAATGGCAACAAGAATTCTTAGCGTTCTGTTTTGATCGAGAAGTACCAGGCCAATTCTACGGTACCTGAAATCAATCAGAGAAAGAGACTGGGTTAAAAAACTAAAATTGAAATTGAAAGCTGAAAAACTGAGAAAGAGACTTATAAATTACTGGATGTGACACTGATAACCTGAATAGACTTTGAAACCCGATTATGACAAGCTGCTAACCTGATTGACAGAAGGGTTCTGGAGTGAGTGAAACGCTGTAAATACACACAGAGAGAAAAAGAGACTTTACATCAAGAAAAAATAGAAAAAGAGTTTTTATATTGTCCTCAAGTTGATTATTTTCTTTGAGTTATTCTGCTATCTGATTCTTTACAGACCATGGCTTATAATAGAGGTAGTAACAAAAAGGCTAAAGTATGTGGTTGGTTAAGCCTTACATTAGGTATTGTGTGTGTAATAATAATTGTAGGTGTGATTGTGGGAATGCCGTGGTTGGATAAAAAAGCGACTAACAATGCTTCAAAACCTGAAACTACAACACTAACACCGTGGAAAAGGTTTGAGCAAGATACAAAACACTTGTATGAGGGAACTAACTCAAAAGGAGAACTCTCCACTAACGTCTTCTATTGCTTGCTGAATGAGTATGTTGAGACCATGGATGCGAAAAACTATTATGTGTGTACAAAGATTCCTTCATCCGTGCAAGAAGGGGTCACTTATCATAGTCTCCCACTAACCTACGGGATAAGTTGTAGTTTGCTACTAACAAGATTCTATAATCAAGAGCATGTGCAATACTTCTATTCAAATTTGGATGTGGTGTTTTCTTTTGTGCCAGTGATTGAGTTTCTGAACAAATTAGCTAAGGAGCATAGTATAAAGATAGTTAAAGGTTTCTTTGAACCAAAACTTACATTTGGAACAGCTTATGCACACCGCAACAATCTGACTTGCTTATTAACACCTGTAGAGAAAAGCTTCTTAGATCACACCGATGATAGACGCAAAGCATTAAAAGAAAGATTAGAAAAAGGGCTAGAGAAATGCACATATGCAAATGATTATGCTTACACTGGAATAAAGACACAAGACAAATTAGCTATAGATGCATTACATGTAGGAAGGCTTTGTATATATAGGCTGAAATCTGAACATGACACTTTATTTGTGGGAACGAGTAAATGCAGGCATGTGTTTTTGTTTCAGAGTAAATGGATATTCATGTTAAATGGACAGGATCCAGCGATCCCTGGGATCTATCATATCTGTGGACTTAATGCTTATTACCGTCTCCATAAGGGATGGTATGGGGCATGTTATTTGGGGATAGTTTTCCCAAAGATTTACCAGATTGATGACTTAAAGCAAATACCTAAAATGTCTGAATTACAACATGCTAGACAAAAACGGGAGACAGCGGCTGCTGTCGTTGGTGACATATTTGGAGCCATAATTCCTTCAGTAGGGGTTATTCTAAACTCCATAAAGATTCAAAAGTTGTCTACTATTGTGGATAACATGCTGACAAATTTTACAGGGGCTATACTCCTGATGGATACTGAACTTGCTGCGGAAAGAGCTATGACTCTTCAAAATCGGCTTGCTTTAGACATTCTTTTAGCAAAGAGCGGCGGAGTCTGCAAGATGCTCAATGAGCGTCATTGTTGCTCGTATATTCCAGATAATAGTAAAAAGATTAGAGGTATGCTTACTAACCTAACTAGAGATAGCGCAGATTTGAAGGAACCTGGAGTGTGGGAGAAAGTAGGAAAAGGAATTGCCAGATTAGGGAGCTGGTTTAGCAACATTTGGAATGGGGTTCTTGCAAAAATACTAGGGGGTCTATTAATTGTTCTTGCCTGTTTATTAGGTTTAGGGGGAGCATGCAAAATTAATGACAAAATTAGAAAAAAAATGGACAAAGAGAAATAAAAAGAATGAGGAAAGTGAAAGAGAGAAAATGTTTAACGAAATTTGGGAAAGTTCACACAAAGGACAGGATGTTGAAATGCGCATTATGCGTAAAGTGAAAAATTAAAATGAAAGGTCAAAAAGGGAAAGGTTTATGTGATGACGAACGTCATCAGAGGAGGGACTGAGAGAGTGTAGCTTATATAATCTATGTTAACATTGCGGGCCATATTTATACTTTTTGACGCAAAATTGCGCTAACGCAGTTTTGCGTCAAAAACAATTGCGCCGTCTAACGCCATTTGGATGCGCCATGCGGGCGTCAAATTTATACTTTGACGTACGGCGGCGCAACCAACAGGTGGGAGTCATTATTTCGTGACGCAGACAGCGTCGGTCTGTCGTAAAGGAAACCAACGTAAATGCGACGCACATCACTGTGGGTCGATTTACGACAGCGCAATCGTGAAAACGCCGTTTATTTTCACGCTATTGCGTCACATTTTTGCGCGAAAACTGCCCTTTCAGGAGAGGAGACCCAAAATGGATCCTAGATGCCCCAACAGACCCCAGGAGGATGAGAGCAGACCAGGAACCAGACAGGAGGAAGCAAACAGGAACCAGGACATTTAAAAAAAAAAAAGAAAGTGTTGCTTCAGTGCAGAGGAGCAGGAAATCCTGGTGAAAGAGGTGACGGAACACCAGCACCAACTTTTCATCACCTCTAAATTGCCACTCAGTAGGAGAGAGGCCATCTGGAAACAAATTGTGGACAAGATTAACAGTGTGGCTGAAGAACGCCGGACAGTCACCGAGTGTAAGAAACGCTGGCATGACTGCAAACGTAGGACCAAAGAGAAAATGGCCAGGAACAGGAAGGCAGCAATGCAGACTGGAGGGGGGAGTCCAGCACAACAGGAGGCCCTGGACCACATGGAGGAGATGGTCGCAGCCGTCATCCCGGAGGAGATCGTCACAGGGATTCAAGGACTGGACAGCGCAGACTACCACGACACTACGCACATGCAGGGTAAGTCGCATGGGGAATCATAATACAATAATGGGGACTATAAGCAGGGGGGGATACCTACTACACAATGCATGTAAGTCAGCACATATATGAAGTGGCATGGGGAAAGGGGCACGGCAGGGGGGCATGCCCAGTACTGACCGAAGCTGGGGCACGACAAAATACAGCAACAACTACAGTCCCACGGGGACATCCTGTAATTACAACAAGAGAGCCAAGGGAAAGCAGTGACAGGTGGGAAGGACACATCCAGGCACTTGTATTGCAAAATCTATTCCCCATCAACTAGGTCCCTACCTGTAATGCAGTAGCAAATACAACAACTGTAACTTAACTGCAACCACAGTTGACAATAACACCTCTCATCTCTGTGCAGCTATAGTACCAAATGGCAGGAACCCCACCCTGGAACATACATACCTAAATTAGGGGGTGAGGATGACATCTGCAATTACTCCTAGAAATAAGACAAAGGTACCAGTACACTCAAATGCCGAATGTCCATAACTGACACATACATAAGCCTAAGTAAACAGCAATAGGAGCCACACAGCACTAACGATACACACATGCTGCATACGTCAGGGTCCCTCACGTGCCTGGCTAACAAGGCTACATCACTAATGTCATACTGCTCAGACAACAACATTGAGGAGGGGACACAGGCAACTGGTCACTGAAACACACCTGCAAAGTCGGACAAACAAATAGGACATTCATACGATAAACAGGCCAATCCAATTAAATACACATCACCCAACATCATCTCAAAACATCAAGAATGTTTACATCCATACCACATCCTAACATTGACATGCATAGGTAATGCCACGTGACATGTACAGATCATGCAATGTGAATAAAAAGTGTATGGGGTAGGGCCTGAGAGGCAAGTGTGCTGCCAGGGCAGTCACAACACCCACAGTCAGTCAAAGTGTAGTGTGGCAAGTGTAACGTATACTTTGCGCATTAGCTTCGGGCTTTAGGCCTTTGTGCATCTTACCCTGATTGTACTTATACTCATTTTCTCACATCTAAGTGCCTCAGAGCAATTTGCACTAAATGATTCTCATTGCCCTTCCTATCAGTTAATGTAGCAAATAGTCAGTCCTAGGGTGTTTTTAATTAGTCAAATCACACTGTTTTGCCTACTTCTGCACTGGAGTTTGCCAGAACATATTCACTCTGTGCCCCAGTCAAGGATACCGTCTGGTACGTTGCTGATAGATGTGGTAGGGGTTAAGGTTTGGCATTCCTGCGTAGGGAAACTTTGTCATCACCATGACATATGTCTTTTACATTCACTTCCTTGTCCCAAGACACGCATGGGGGAGTTTCCAAACAGAAAATCACAACTAGATGCTGCCTGCCTTGCTGCTGATGCACAACCAGATCCCAGCCCATTCCTCTGATATGAGGGATGATGTCTCCCCTGTGATTCTGACAGGCAACCTCCAAACTTAACATGCTGTGCTATACATAGAACATGCAGAGGGAGAGTAGAAACTGTTAGGCACCATGAAAGCTGTGTACTAATGTATTACTCTCCTGCGGACTATTTCAATTCTAACAGTGTGTATTGTTTGTGTAATTGGGGCTCACACCTAAATTCCTACAAGTCAGTTGTACAATGAAACTTCATATCAAACTAATACTGTCTTTGTCATTTGTGTATGGGAACATACCGGAAAAGATAGAAATGTGTAGGACCTGAGTGACCACCACTTCCCTGAGAAGTTCCAAAGATGTCATGCGCTCGGATGTGTAAACATTCCTTTGATGTGGGAGACCAGAGGCACTGCTAGTTAGTCTTAGCTAAATTGAATATCTGGGTGACAGAGTTATTTACAAGTGGGTCAAACTTAGTCCCCCACACCATTAGCTATCCTGCTGCCTAGAAAGCCAAGAATCACATGTTGGATAATGAGAGCCCACCCTACAAAATGTCCCTCCATAACAATACAGTAGTGAAACACCGAGTGAGGAGTAGGAGAAAAAAACGCCTATTCCTAAATAATTACAAAGCAACAGCTAGAGGCGATCAGGCAGACATGTCTGATAGCTCCATATCAAACATGTGACACACAGGTGGGCCATAGGCCTACAACAATGCCCTATGACGGACAGCAGATACCTAGACAAACACAGAGTACAATGTTAAGGCATCCAAAGGCTTGTATCTTACTGCAAAATTGTCACAACACAGACACACTAATTGTACCCTGTTTCATTGCAGAGGAACACGGATCTCCTGCTGATCTGCCTGTCCATGAGTTCCCTGATGACATGGATGACGAGACCATCAACCTCCCACAAGAGACCATTGACATGGTCCTTGAAAGCCTCCAAACCCCACCTTCAGTCACAAGGAGGAGCACAGAAGAAGCAGCCACCACAGTAGAACCACCCGCCACCCCAATTGTAAGACCTGCCAGCTCCAACACAGCTGAGGACTCTGACGACACTGGCACCAGCTTCGAAAGAACTGTCGTTGGGGTCCAGCGGGAGCTGGCAAAGGAGGTGCGGGTGGGGATGCAAAATATGGCAGCCAGCCTTGAGGGGGTGCGTTCGTGCATGTTGTCAACTGCTGATCAGGCAGCTGCAATGCAAGCCAGAACTTTGCTCTTCGAGGACATTTCAAAAACACTGAAGGAAATTGGCACAGCTGTCATCCAGTTGACACAACAACTCCAACTGCAAGCCACTCAACGTGTGCACGAATGCAACATAGAACCCCTCAGGGCCGACCTGGCTGCCTACCATCGGGATGTGGCTGCCATTCTGAAAAACCAGCAGGCCCTCCTTTCTGCAGTACTGCCCTTCCTTACTCAACAGGGATCAGCCCCCGGGATGTCTGCCTCCATGTCTTCTAACACTGAGGTGTGTGTTGCCCCTTCACAACCAACAACAACAAGGACACACCAGGCAACACACACATCAGAAGAAGAAGACATGGAACAGATAACATTCACACGCAAGAGTACCCGGAAGCCCTAGTCCCTGCACCATGCCCAACTCTGACCAAGGTCCTACGTTTTGACACATGCCAGTCTCACTACAACTAACCTCAATGACTGTTCGGCAATCCACTGTATGACTTGTCCACCTTGCCAGTGAATGTTTCTCTCCTACCATTTGGCATTTCATGTTCCTCTGCACTGTCTGTGACATCACCCCAGCATGTCAGGAGCATCATCCACACCCCTTCTGTAGGATCACCATGTAATAATGCACCAGAAAGGAGTCAGCAAACATGGTGAATGGACATTTTGCACTACACCACCTATAAATAAATATCACTTGCACACCTATTGTGTCTCTGTGTCATTTCAAAATTCAACTGTGCAGTAGATAACTCCAAAGTGGCTGTGTGGCAACCATGTCGATTCTCTATACTACTGTCCTGATTTCATGTATACTGAAACATCTGTGCAGTGGCCAGGATTGCATCATAGCTTTACTATACTGAGGAAAATAACTGATGAAGGGACTAAGCACACACAATCATGCTGTGTTGGACAGAATGATGCACCATCTATAGCTATTCTACACAACTAATGGTGGCTGAGAAATGTAGGCACCATGCAATACTAAAATTTGAAATTATGCTGTAGAATGAAAGGAATGATAAACAAATTACACAGCATCAATCACCCTTACGGCGTATACTTCCATGAAGGAAATTAATGCTGAATCAGTACACACATGATGTAGGTCAGCAATGACAGCAACAAGACAAGAGTGTGAACAAATCATCATCTATAAAGCTCTCCCTGAACTTCACAATGCTGTCCGACCTATCTATTTACCTACAATAACAAGTCTGGAAGCACTCTTTGTGAAGTAGGATACATACCAACCCCAAACCTTGATGATCAATGCACACTACCAATGGTGGCTCTCCAACATGGTGGATACTTACCAAGTTAGCACACGGGTAGCTGGCATGTTAAACCTCATAAGCCTGGGGATAGCGAGCATGGAACACAAATGTCATACTTAAACTTTCTGCTACACTGATGTCAAGGCCATGAAAAGGTAGCACCTAACGCATCAGGTAAAGGGTTAACAAATTTTTTATTTAAAAGTAGTAATAAAAGAGGCAACTAAGGGAAAGGTAAACCTACACTAATCTAACCTGACTACTACTAACCCACAACTGTCCCTAACTAACCTAAGCTAAACTTACTCTACACATGTAACGAAACGATCTAAACATCAACCCCCCACCCACCATTAAGAGACAAGACACATGCAGGACAACACTTACTAACCTACACACATACTATACTATCCTAAACAAACATATATATATTATTATTATTTTTTTTTTTTTTTATTAAACAGGAATCCCAACATTAAACCCACCCACCCAAAAATATTAGATAGAAAGAATAAGGACCCCCCACCCTCTTACCTAACACTAACTAAGCTAATTTCCTATGCTTATCCTATAACTAACCCCCCAAACCCAACTAACAGTATGAAAAAGGAAAGAGGTGAGAGGGGAGGGGTAAAAGTTCAGGAGGGCAAAATGACTAAAGATTTGCCCTTCGAAGTGTGCGCCGGATGGAGCGCACCTTCTTCTTCACCTCAGCCATGTCCTCCGTCAGGTTGTCCACCTTGCGAATTAACCTGTCCAATTTTCTAGACAATGCCTGGAAGGCTGCAGGGTCAATAGGAGGGTCAGTGCTGGTCTGCGTGCCGGTGGAGGTGGATGTTGGTGCTGGAGTGGAGTGGCCACGGGACAGCCCTGCTCCCAACACACAGCTGTGTCCAGGTCTTGAGGAAGATGCCTGGTCCGTCCCTGGGTCCCCTTGGGCAGACCTGGTGGTTGTAGTGGCGGTGGTTGTAGGTGGCACCGTTGGGGGAGCCTGTGGTGTGGCATACCACGCCCTGGAGGCCCGATCCGAATTATATCTGCGGGCCATCCTCCGATACCCACACTGCACCTGCAGGATGTGCCTGTACCTCATTGCACGGCGCTCAAAATTGTTGCGCTCTGCTGCACTCAGGTTTGCAGCTGTGAAGAGAAAAGGGAAATATTGAGCATTGAATTTACAGTGGGTTGAATACCACAATGGGTCATTTGTCCATTACTAGAAATGTATTGTTTGCAGCAATTGTTACAACATAGTTCACGGAAAGGCTCAGAGGAAGTACATGTGAATCATGCATACCTAAGGTCATATCACACATAGCATATCCATGTCTCTACATGATGGATGACATCACCCTAAACTACTCATCCAAATCATACCTAAGGCATTTGACATTATGGCACCAGCTCTTCTGCATACTGACTTCAGTACATATGTCATTCTATGTGATAACACTCACACTCCTCACTCAATGGCATTTGGAATTAGTTGTGTGCTAAGATTGAACCCCTGGCCCAGAATCATATGTCCACACTAGGGGTCAGATGTAGGAATTTAGAAAAATCAACTAGCAATTTGCAAAGCAGAACGGTGTCTCTGACACCGTCTGCGAGTCGCTATGGGGTCCCTAAAACCCACCTCATGAACATCAATGATGTGGGTTCCAAGTTGCCCCACCTTAGCAACATGGGCACTCACAGGGATGGAGGCCTGCTGGGACCAGCAGAACTCCATAGACGTGACTGCTTTTAAATTAAGCAAGTTATTTTTCCCCAAGTGTATGGCCGTTTACCGGAAAGGAAAATGAGCTGCAATTAGTTTTAAATCACAACAATTCAACTTGAAATTTTCACTGTAATTATTGGTCCCTTAGACCACTGGCTGTTTTGCGCAGGATTATTTTAGTCGACTCACAAAGGTGAAGCTTTACAATGAGGACCCCTTCCAGTCAGCAAGTTGGTTACCATCCACTTCAAGTGGATGATAACAGCTACTCACTTTGCAACCACGTACTCGGTTGCAAATGGGATTGCCTACCACTGTGATTTGCATGTAGGTCTGGTAAAACCCTTTAATATTTCAATTTTGAAAAGCATTTTGCTAATATGTACATGACCACCAAATACATTTTGGAATAGGAAACAGACGTTTGCAAATCCCACACATATATTTATGCCATTTGCAACGTGTAGACATTTTTCTCACTCTGGCCCAAGGTACTAACTCAAGTCACAAAAGGTGTTAAGGACGTGTAACATACTGGTTGCTACAGTCCTAGGTACCCTGTTTCACAGTAAGATCCCAGTCTTTGTGGGTGGTGTGGGAAGAACAACCAACAATCTCATGTTCAATGCACACCCAGGAGTGTACAGAAAGTTCAACAAGTATGTGCCTTCACACACAACACCTATGAAGGGCTAGCAACACGTTGTAGTCAGCCCAACCTTGTCACATCCCAGGTCCACACATGTCAAACTGGTATGACTTAGCCCAACATAACATACTATTAGTGAGGCATGTTTAACAACACACACAGAGGAGGTAGTACACCCATTCACATGATTCAACTGAACACCTAGGGCATTGCACTCAAGTCACACACACTTCGAGTTCACCTTGTGGAAGTACATGCCCCGTAAGATCCAACCTACAGTGTACACAGTCTATCCTCAACTAGGAAGAAGCATTTGTCATCAAAGCCATGTGCCTAAGCTATCTGGGAGACTGTCAGTCTGATATGCAGACTCAGTTGATGGCAAGTCCCTGACCAAGTCTAACATTGACCAGTGTATTAAAAATGAGTCATACCATTCCCAATTGCCGGCCTAATTGAATGGGCTACAGCCCCTCAATCTGAGAGATGACTACGTATTGCTTTGCAGAAACATAATTCAAATTTGATATCACACTAAAAGAACAAAGCCAATGGACGGCCAGCACATCAAATCATGAATTCTCTTTAACACACAGTAATCCATCATGCGTCATTACCAAACAATGTAAATAGCACTCAGGCGACACTCACTGTAGTTATCGGGGTCGTCAAAATGGGCCACCTCTCCCACGGTGTACGGGGCTGGTCCACCTGTAAAGCATGAAACAAAGATTATACTCAGACTGGGTGAACGGACAAATGATTTCTGTTACAATGACACTGTGTGAATATGACATGGTAATGATAGACTTTCACACATGCTCATCCTGCATGGATAACTTTGTATTCAACATTATCATTGGATGAGTCTCCTGCTCCAGTGTCACACCCTACTACACAAATGCAGTGGCCAGGACAGTCATGTGTCGTCCAAGGTAATCCTCCATTAGTATGCCCCAACAATAATGTTAACCATACATCTCAGCATGTGCATCCCAGAGAGACATTCCAAAACTGGTTCCATGAGGACTGCATGACCACTCACAATCAAACAGGCTATGTGGACAGGTTCAACACACAGCAACCAGACACACATGTGACATATGTGTGAACAACATGACTAACTTCATGTGACGTGAAGGCAACACACATGTATAGCATCATCATGTGTTTCCAATTTTCTGTCTAGCTATGGCGTCTGCATATGTAGGTATGTTGTTTCTACATGACGTACTCACTGTCCATTATGACCAGTGGAGTACAAATAGAGCAGTTCACGTGTTGCTTTTCTGACCCAAATGCAACAGTACATTACATGCAGCTACAGGCATCTGGTATGTGTTGCAAAAATGAGCCGTCGGACTGGTAGCATAGGTCTTCATACAGATTCTGCAACAAATACACATTAGGACACATATGTATACCTTGGTAGCGCAGCATTTGCAACATTTTGTGACGCAGAGAGGGGGCGACTTAGCAAAATACAAATAGATGTTGGATTTTAATGCTGTTATTGCGTGTACATGTGTTGCAAAATATGGGGATTTATGTGTATAACCATGGGCCTAGGTTTCCCTAGCATTACACACAGTCAGCTACTTATTTTGCAGATTGGCTAACAATCATCACATGTTCACACACAGATTTCTATCATTCCCATTTAATAGATTTTTACTCACCAACATGGCCACCAATCCGGAGTCCCAGGTGACCAGATCTGCCCAGCGGTGCTTGAGTTGGTGTACATTTCTCAGACTCCCGTAGACCCGGACCAGGTGATGGCGCACCTTCTCCCACCGGACCAGGGGTATCACACGGCCCCCAGCTTCCAGCCTTAGTGGCAGGAAATGGCTCACTAGCCATAGGAACCCCCCCAATTCGTCTTCACCCATCCTGGACAGGCGAGGCCTACCTGACATATTGAGAGGACTAATGCTGGACAAAATAAATATGAAAGTAAAAGTGGGAAATGGGGAAAGGTAGAGGTGTGAAAGAAAAAGAAGAAGGAGAAAAATATCCCAAATAACCCCCCAAACTATGCTACCCACAACAGACTCCCACTGACAATACAAACTATCACAGGTATAGACAAAATAACACGAAACAGACTGAGACAATGTTATACAACAATAATAGATTGACACTAAGACAAAATACAAGGCACACAGGACACAAAAGCAGTAAAACACAGGACAACACCTTTCACACAACCACACAGTCTAGATAAATCTGAGACTGCAAAGTGAAAGTGAAAGTTAACTCCCAGTACAGATTTTGTAAACAGGATATCCTATTACATCACTTCCTGCAGAAAATGGCCACCGTTTTTATTTTCCCGTTTTGCGTCATATTTTCACACATACACAGTTGTGCGTCATTTTTTTTTGACGCATTACAGTGCACATGATGCGGAGTGAAAAAATATGATATGAATATTAATATTTTATAATGTACATGAGATGACCAACATGTTGTCCATGTAGCGTCAATTTTACCACGCATACAGCATGGGCGTCATTTTTTTTACACGTACAGTAGTGCACATGATGCGGAGTGAAAAAATATGATATGAATATTAATATTTTATAATGTACATGAGATGACCAACATATTGTCCATGTAGCGTCAATTTTACCACGCATACTGCATGGGCGTCATTTTTTTTACACGTACAGTAGTGCACATGATGCGGAGTGAAAAAATATGATATGAATATTAATATTTTATAATGTACATGAGATGACCAACATTATGTCCATGTAGCGTCAATTTTACCACGCATACTGCATGGGCGTCATTTTTTTTACACGTACAGTAGTGCACATGATGCGGAGTGAAAAAATATGATATGAATATTAATATTTTATAATGTACATGAGATGACCAACATATTGTCCATGTAGCGTCAATTTTACCACGCATACAGCATGGGCGTCATTTTTTTTACACGTACAGTAGTGCACATGATGCGGAGTGAAAAAATATGATATGAATATTAATATTTTATAATGTACATGAGATGACCAACATATTGTCCATGTAGCGTCAATTTTACCATGCATACAGCATGGGCGTCATTTTTTTTACACGTACAGTAGTGCACATGATGCGGAGTGAAAAAATATGATATGAATATTAATATTTTATAATGTACATGAGATGACCAACATATTGTCCATGTAGCGTACATTTTACCACGCATACAGCATGGGCGTCATTTTTTTTACACGTACAGTAGTGCACATGATGCAGAGTCAAAAATATTGTTGATGTAAATTATACTTTGAAGGCAAAATATTAAGACACTTTTGGATACATTTGTATTTGACTCTGCATTGTGTGCACACATGTACGTGAACAAATTATGACGGCCATGCTGTATGCGTCGAATATGGAGCAAATTTTTCCTTATGTCTTCGTGTTTTTAGCTTTGGAAAGGGGATTTGTCATGGTCAAACGGTGCGATGTGATACACATATGTGTTTGTATATGACACATGTCCGTTGTTTTATGTATAGAAGGCATTCACACTGTAATGTTTGGGATACGTTAACTAATGTATTGACCATATTTGACGACATATTTGGTGTAATTGCTGATGGCTATTTTGAAATGATGGATGGGATACCATTATGTATTCCGTCTCCAAAATGTGTCCACATTTATGATGGTGATGCTTTTATCTGTAGTCCTAACAGGGAGTGGGAGAGTCACTTTCAGTTTTTATGGGGCTGAGCATGTCCCATTATGATTTTGTGTTTCAGATTTGTGTTGGACTTGTGACATGGAGGCCACACATGTGCCTTATGCATGTGTGTGGTTCACAAGTACATGATTCTTGTATGTTTTGGGGGCGGTAGAGGTGGACTTAGGCCACCAGCACCCTAGGATTTGACCATCCAGAATAGCTACTGTATCCATGGAGTATATTTATTATATCATGGCAAACCTGCAGCAGCGGGCTAATGTAAGGCCATATGGTATGAATGACTGTTGACCATTCATTCATCTCATTAGCCCATTTGACGTTTGCAGTAATGATGAATTGGAGCAAACTTGCATACTATTTTACTATGACTATGTTTGCAAGAATCTCAGCGTTCCCGATGTGATAATGAGAAGAATATTTTGGTTGTCTGTGTCTCTTTCTGCATAAACTGGTTTAGTGTCATGTTACAATCTTCCTGCTAGGTTCAGACTGGGACACAACTGTGATGGTCTACTTTCAAATATTAGATTGATTGTATGACATATGTGTACATGTGTGTTGGAATGTGGATCCACTATCACCTGTCTGGGTGTATGTTGTCACTGTAACTTCAAGGTCTCCTCCTGAGTTAGTGGCAGCTGATGTTGTAGCTATTGTGTATTGCTCATATCACACACTTGAGAGTAGCCATTGATGACATGGTCACGTACACATGGATGGTCCCACCCAGTCTCTGAACACGTGTAATGTGACTTTCAAATGATCTCCAATTTTGGGCTGGATGAGAGACTGTTTCAGTTGTTTGGATCCGGCATGTGTAATTGTCACATTTGTACTCTTGTTGGGCTCTGTGTATGGTAATGTATCATGTCACATCCTACCCTCTGTGCATACAGTTGTGATGTTTATTTTTGGTGTGATGAATTTTAATGGCATTCTTGATCAATGAGACGACATTCATCTTCAGCTATTTCAAACTAAAGGTGGTCAGAAATGAATAGGCCAAAGCATGATGTGGTGTTTGTTATCTGTGTTTATTTACAAGTGTGGAATACAAGTGATTATAATAACTTAAGTAAAAAAATTGTTCACAAGCTGTTGGCGCCTACGCACTCCTGCTGCCGTGTTAGGCTGTTCCCCCTCCTGTTGCAGGCAAGCATCCTCCTCATCACCATCCTCAGGCATGTCTGGGTCCGGTTCAAGGAGGGGAATGTTCCTTTTTACACAAATATTGTGTAATATGGCACAAGTGAGTATGATCTTGCAGACCATCTCTGGGGAGTATAGTAGGCTTCCGCCAGTGATGTCAAGGCAGCGGAACCTTGACTTTAGGATCCCAAAGGTCCGCTCCACAATGCTGCGTGTCCTCTTGTGGGCGTCATTGTATGCCCGCTCAGCAGCAGTATTTGGGTTCCCATATGGTGTCATTAGCCAAGGCTGGATGCCATACCCCTGATCAGCTGAAAGAGAAACACAGAATGGTATCAATTAGATGTAGGAGGCACTGTTGTACGTATCTTTGATGGAAGTAGTTGTGTTGTGTTGTCTGTGACTATTTTGTGTACTAATGTGACAACCTATGGTTGTTGGTGGAAACTTTGGCATTGTTTTTTTTTCCTTGGCTGAGCAAGTGTTTTTTGGCTAACTGTTTGTCAGCAGGATGTATCGGTTTGTCAAGTACAGTGTGCCCTCCCTTGCATTGTGACTTGTGACACAGGTGTCCGTGTGTCCTCACTGGGGGTGTGATGATAGTTCCATGCAGAGTTGAAACATGAAAGGGTATTAGAAACGTTCAATTGAACATACCCAGGCCATCCCATCCCTTAAAAGTTATGCATTGTATTAGTGTACAGGTTATTGTGAGACTTCCAATTTGCAAGGTGACATTTAGGCAACCACAGTCATGAATGTCTTCACACTAAGCTGTGGAGTAAATTCCAATGTGTGAGAGGTTCAATGGTGACTTGTGAAACATGGCTAGTGATGTGAGTACCTCAGTGTGTTCCTGTCTAGGTGTTGCTATTGTGGTGTATGGGTTGTTTATCCTAGAGGGTTTCTGTGCAGTGAGTATATAAGTAGATTTTTGTCCTTACCAACAAGTAGTCCATTGCCATACCGTCCATCCTGGAAGTGTTGGTTGATGGTGCAGTGACGGAAGATGAATGCGTCATGTACACTCCCAGGATATTTAGCCACAATGTTGCTGATCAGTCCTTGGTGATCGACTATGGCCTGCACGTTGATGGAATGTGTGTGCTTCCTGTTGCGGTAGAGGTGTTCACTCGCAGCAGGTGGCACAAGGCGTACATGTGTGCAGTCGATTGCACCAAGGACGTGCGGAAAGCCACTGATGGCGTAGAACCCCTGTTTAGTTTCCTGCTGCTTCTGCACTGTGTTAGGGAAGCAGATGTGGCGGGGTGTCAGTCCAATGATGGCATCCAGTACTTTAGGCAGGAATGCGGAGAAAGATGGTTGTGAGATTCCACCAACCAGGGCACCAGTTGTCTGAAAGGAGCCACTTGCCAGCATGTGAAGTACGGCAAGCAGCTTGGTTTCTGTTGGGATAGTGCGTGGAGTCACTAAAGTGGGGGCCAATTGCTGTTCAATATTTGTCAGCAGCTGCTAAATGGCCTGCCAGTTCAACTGGTACCTCTGGATGATGTCTCGTTCCCTGAGGCCATGCAGGGTTGTTCTTGGGCGGAATATCCTCTCCTGCCTTCTGCGCTGTCTTTGGGGTCCCTGCTGTTGTTGTTGTGGCTGCTGTTGTTGCTGCAGGGCTCTGCGTCTACGTGCACGTTGAAGAAAAATCACCTCCATGTCTCCCTGTTGCTGCTCTGCTGCTCTGTTGTTTGTTCTGTGTGTTCTGATTAAGTACAGGTGTGTTTGCCCCATTTTAACGCCTGCCCTGACCCAGGCGTTAAAATTTCACGATATTCGTGCTTTGCGCCATTTTTTTGCGCCGCCTGCCGCGCAGGAGTGATTTTTGCCCTGAAGCACAAATACCACGCACCGCTATGTGCGTCTGTTTTTGGACGGGAACGCCTACCCTGCATGTCATTAACGCAGGGCGGGGTGCCGCTTCCAAAAACTGGCGCACATAGCGCCATTTTCCTGGTGCGCCGGATCGGGCGTCAGGGTTTAAATATGGGGCAACGTTTGCGCTGAAAGTGCGTCAAAATTTTTGACGCACATTCGGCGCAAACGGAGTATAAATATGCCCCTAAATGTTTATGAATTAATGTGTGATAATGCCGCATAGAAACTGTAATAGTAACATTTTGCTTAAACGTGCACTTGAAATGTGACCACGGGGAGTGGCCACCAATGTATACGTAGACTAATAATGATGACTAAAATGTTTATAAATTGTTATATTGAATAAGTTCTACACTAATTATTAATCATTCTGTTATTGAATCTGTGCTGAAATCCTTGTAGGCCTTAAGCTAGCATGAGCTGAAGCTTAGCTGCTTGGCTCTCAGATTAAATGTATTTTTCCTATCTTGCAGTGTGCTAACTCACAAAAGGACATGACCCCTTGTGTTCTTCAAACTAGAAGCTGAATGTAACCATAGTAGATCCATTCTCAAGAATTCTTCATTGCTTGTAGAGTGATATTAGACAAAATTTAACAGTGTCGATTAATGTAATTTACAAGGTCATTCAAACTGGTAAAGACAATGGAGCTACTGACCAAAAGATGTGCATAGAATTACAGAAGGATGAAATCATACCGGACGTGCTACCTCTGAAGACGTCAAACATGAAGACCATTGAGAAGCTTGTAAAATAATATGGGGTGAAAGATTAATGACATAGGGGGTCATTCTGACCCTGGCGGTCCAAGACCGCCAGGGCCACGAATGACGGAAGCACCGCCAACAGGCTGGCGGTGCTTTCAATCCCATTCTGACTGCGGAGGTAAAGCCGCGGTCAGAAAACCGGGGCCGGCGGTTTCCCGCCGGTTTTCCCCCGGCTGGGCGAATCCGCCAGGGCTGCGCTGCAAGCAGCGCTGCCCTGGGGATTCTGACCCCCTTCCCGCCAGCCTGTTTCTGGCGGTTTTCACCGCCAGGAAGAGGCTGGCGGGAACGGGTGTCTTGGGGCCCCCTAACAGGGCCTCATTAAGCTTTTCACTGTCTGCCTAGCAGACAGTGAAAAGCGCAACGGGTGCAACTGCACCCGTCGCACCGCCGCAACACCGCCGGCTCCATTCGGAGCCGGCTCCTGTGTTGCGGACCCCATTCCCGCTGGGTCGGCGGGCGCTAACATGGTTAGCGCCCGCCGGCCCAGCGGGAATGTCTGAATGGGGGCAGGGCCAAATGGCGGATCCCGCCCGGCGGGTGGCAACCGTCGCCCGCCAGAGTCAGAATCAGCCCCATAATTTGTTTTTCCATTGGATAAAGATAGTGGGGTATAACCAACGACCAATGACATTTTAGGGAAATGTACAACGGAAAGGGATAAAAACCCATGACACGGGGAGCCATTTAGGTGGGTTAGGGAATGCTATTGATTTTATCGAGAAACTTTGTCACTCTGTTTGGTGACTTATTGGTTTGCTTAGAACCATCCTCGTCCTTAGATTGCCCATCTTACACTTTACCTCCTTATGAGGAAAGTGCCCCCCATTCTGCCCCAGAGCTGAGTTCTGACAGATGGCAATATGACTGATGTCCTGAAGATGAAGTCTGAACCTGTACGCTGACCTAAACTTTGGAGGGTAATTATGACAATGCATTTGTGATTTGTCTGTTTGCTTTTCCTTTCTAGGTACCAACTGCTTACTTTTGACAGGGACCATAGTTAGATGTTTTCCAAATTGGTGTTCTAAAATTGTTTTTGCATGAAGCCCAACATGCTAATGCTAATCAGTGGTTAGGACAGATGTTCACTAAACTGACGCAAATAGACAAACGACCAAAACTATGCTTTGTTGAACTGACGCATTATTGACACTCTGCTAATTGATCTATGTTCACGCCGTGTTATGTTCTGATGTTTGTGATTCTCGCCTTAATGAAATCTTACCAAAGTTGCCATATCGTGACTATGCTATTATGTTTCTTGGTTTTGAGATTAACGCATCTGCTTTTAGAATTGTAATCAATAGGGAATAAAACTTCATAAAATTCTACTAAACTGGTGTGGTTATTCATGACTGCAAGGTCATGGTAGTGTCTTGAATTAATTGATGACTTTGACTAAAGTGAAATGTATTGTTGTGATAAATATTGATGACATTATTGATGTATTGAGTGACATATTGATTAGCTATCTCGTCCTAAGGTGTCTCTAAACTGGGTCAAAAGATTCATTGGCCTAAAACGAGTCCTGATGTGTAATAAATTATCATAAAGGGACGCGTTATCAGTTCAGTCAACCAGCTCATCAGGTAACAATATTGTTCCAGCTTATAATACAGTCAGTGTCTCCATTGTTCTCCTCTTGAGAAAGTCAGTCTTACACACATTACAATTATATTGTTACATTTAGCAAGAACAGCGTCTTCTAGCAAGCCGTTCTCATGAGAAAGACTTTTAGCTATGAGCACATTTGGACAGTACAGTGGGAAATTACAATACTAATTCTCTAAGCAGACATTTTATTAACGCCTAAGAAATACAGCTTGACATGAGGCCGTGCAACTAGGCCAAGACATCCTCTAAGTTAAGGCCTACGATTAATAAAGCTAAGACATAATGCATACCCCTTAATATGATGTACTACTACATTAATCAAACATAAGCTCTTTACTTCATATTAATAAGCCATTAATAAGTACACTTTGTGAACACTAGTGACCACTCACGTGGACACATTTTTAAATGTGTGCATTATTTTTCTATATATTATTACATGTTCTATGCAAATCATTTAATCAGAATACGTACATATTCATTAATATTTTATTAAAACTCTTGCTCTAGCAGAGGCAAAGGATAAAATCTTTTGGGATGTCCAGGTAAGCTGTTATTTCCAGATACCGCTTCCCACCTGATGTAATCTTGAACATGGTTGCTGAGTGGAAGAAGGAGCTGGATTCACCAACATGCCTCTCCCGGGTTATCCCAGCATATATAAAAATATTAGTTGCACTCCATTTTATTGCCATTAGATTTTTCCAGAGTGTCTACTTTGTCAATGTTGGCATCTTACAGACAAGCTAGTCCTAATGCTTTCCTCAGCTCCTGAGATGCCTCAACTGACGATTGCACCAGTTTATTGCAACGCCACATCAACTGCAAGAAAGGAAAAGAGTGGTAATTCTTTTGCCCCTTTCCTTTGAGTGCTATGTGCCATTGACTGCAACCACATGGGACTTCAGCTACCTCACTGCACACCTTTACAGCCTCAGGCACCGTTGACACCATATCAATGTGCACACTGTCTGTGATGCCAGGGGCTATTTCACAGATGCGTATGCTATTTTGCCTGAAAGTACACATCACAGCTTAACTTTCCAGAAGTCACCTTTTGCATGTCATTAGGTTACTGGTGAATTTGATGACGTGGATTCTTGGTGAGTAAGCACACCTTATGTATACAGGGTTTGCATTACAATTTCAGCACGAATCCAGATCGACTACAACACAATGAATATACATTACCATGCTATACACTGTATGCAGGTAGTCATGCATAAAGTAAAGTAATTAAAATAGAATTCCCTTTATGATACATATATTTGTTTTCAGGTGATGCTGGTTATGCTATTTTCCCCATCTCCTCACATCCTACAGATGTCCAAACACAGTATATCAGAGGAAGTGCAATAAGGCACATATATGTATAGAAGCTATTATGGAACACAGTGCAACTGGGCCTCCACCGTCACCCACTGCATCTTCTTTTCCTCCCTGTGTATGCTTGGAACATCAAGAGTCAAAGGGCATTTCCTCCCCTTCTTGTGATGTCCAAGTCCCTTCCTCTTGAGTCATATCCTGTGATTGCATTCAAGGAGGTGACCATGTCAATTGTGGAGGCTCAGGGACTGCTCTCTTGGGGCATCTAGGATTTTATGGAAGAAAGTTGGATGCTCTAAGAGACAGTCTCTCGGCAGCTACGAACATTAGCTGCTCCCCTCACCTCCTTGACTGCAGATATTGGGGGTTATTCTAACTTTGGAGGAGGTGTTAATCCGTCCCAAAAGTGACGGAAAAGTGACGGATTTACCACCAGCCGTATTACGAGTCCATTATATCCTATGGAACTCGTAATACGGCTGGTGGTATATCCGTCACTTTACCGTCACTTTTGGGACGGATTAACACTCCTCCAAAGTTAGAATAACCCCCATTATGTCCCGTCCGGGGCACCAGCCCACCGCAACTCCTGTAGTACCAACTGCCAGTTTATCTTCCCCCACTAGTTCCACTTCAATTGCTTGTGTTCCTTATTCCTGTGAGGTGTCTGGTCCTGCCAACCAATAACATCTGCATAGGAGGAGGAATTGAACATTATTGTTAAAATAGAGAAAGAGAATCACCAGTGACTTTTGCCCCTGAGCTGGGACTCTGAGTTAGACAATTGTTCTGGCTTGGAAGTCAGACTTCATTATTTAGATTGATGGTGGACTGTTCAGTTTAGACTATTTTTGGTCTATGGGCATTTTTTAGAACTTTGTATATAGGCTGGTATGCTTTGATGGTACCTGACTTTTTTTATAATTAGCCCAACCCCACCCCCAAGTTAGCTTTTCCCTTCTGTCTTCAGCTGTTATTTGTTTTACATTTGTCCATTTAAAAAGGATTTTTTAATTTTAAAAAACAAATGTCTAGTTGGTATTATTTCTGTATGTCCATTGTAATTCAAAATGGGATACCTTTAAAAATATTAAAAGATGAAAACATGCATGCATGTGTCATATATGGGAACTGAAGCAAAAAGCATTGAATAGAGACAAAAGGTAGGGGTGGGTGAAAAATTCTGCTCCACCGGCAGAGTTCCCAGAATTTGGGCCACTTCGCGTTCCGTCTGGAGCGCAGAGTTCTGGCAAAACTCCACCAACCTCTGTGAGGCAGAGCTTTTTTCCCACACATGGCTCGTCAATGTTAAGTTTACGTTAGCATGCTCAAGCAAGAATTTGCATTCACCTGCGTGATTTTTGGGTGCTAGGTTGCCTCTTGGTGAGATTTTTCAACAAGGGTGGTTACAGCAGGTTGTGATTGTTCATTTCGAGAAAGGTGCCATTCGAGTAGGAAATCTACATGAGCAGAAGAAAGAAGCATTGTCCTCTGGTGTGCCACGTGGTGCTATTCATGTTGATTTTACAGTGTGAAACAAGTTTCCAGTGCTAAAAATCATCACAAGCTCTCAGCGTGCCTGAATTCCACCCACGCATGGAACTCCATGGAATCTTGTGGAGTTTTTATGTAAGTCCCCGGAATTCTGCAGAGTGAAACTCTGTGATTTCTGCCTATGCCTAATGAAGGTTGGCACGGGTTTGTGATGTTAATAGTGCTCATATTTTTATTTAAAGAAAAAGGTGAGATAAACAAGTGAACACACTTATCACAAGTGATTTTTCCAACTGCTTCGCCTACCCAATGCTGTTGAGAGTCTTTTTGACTGTGATTATGTGGCTTTGCAGGTGGTACTTCAGTTGGTACTGGTGGGGTTCAGTTGGTACAGGTAGGGTATAGGGGATGCTGCTGGGGGTCCATGGGATGCAGGTGGGAGTGCAGGGGGTTCAGGTGGGGGTCCAGGTGTCTATTATTCTCTCCTCCATGCATAGGCTGTAAAGACTGACATTGGCATTTTTTGCTTATTGCTTCTGACCTCTTTATGGCCATGTATTGGTGTCTTGCACTCTCTTCCCTACAAAATCTTAGCTGTTTTTCTTCTTCGGCATCTTTGTCATGTCTTGATAACATTTTGCAACACTATCCAATGCATGGGTCTGCCTGTCCTTCATCTGAAGGAGTCCTTTCAGTGAGTCTAAAATTTTGTGCAGAGTAGCCCACACTGAATTAGTATCCTGCTGCATATGTTTTTTGCTGGAAACATTAACCCTTCCAGTGTCCATCATAAGCCTATGTCACTCCCCTACCCCCTTGCGTAGCCATCTCAAATTACAAGCAGGTTAGCCAACAAGGAGAGGGGTGTCACATGGGAGGTTTTGGGTTAGAAATTCATGAACAGGGGATACCTGCTCCTCACCAGAGATTTTAACCCCTTCAGTTAATTGAGAGAAGATGAAGATGCACCTTCAAGGAAGGTTTGTGGAGGATTATTCACAGAGGCCTGTGATGTGAGAGCTATGTTGAGGTGACTTGTGCATAGGCAAAATAGCCTCCATGGCTGCTGGAATAATGGCTGGTGATTGGCAATTTTCAGAAGAATGTAGGAGGAACATTCCATCCTGGCCGTAAAGTGGCTTTCAGTCTTATGGGTTTTGGGGGAACAATGTCATCCTCTTCATCCATGTCCTCCTCCATCTCCTCAACTGGCTCCTCCTCTTCTTTCTTGAGCAGTGCTGGTCGCAGATATTGTTGCTTGGAGGATGACCGGATTCTCTTTTGGGATTGCATGCCATCCTCCACTTGTAGATGATTGAGTGTCATCATCCGGCTCAGTATCAATGGTACCTGGAAGAAGAAGATTGCCACAGATGAAGTACATCAATACTATTACATAACACATAGCTCTAATAAAGAGTTTCCTGGAAAACACAAATTTCCACTCATGAACATATTAGGCTAAGTGAACATATGTTCAAAAGGTTTGAATCAAGGATGAGCCAAATACATCTTTAGAGTGTGAACTCACAAGCTTCAACCACAGAGATGAGTGTTTTGACTTTCCCTGTGATGTTAGCTGCAGAATCTAGGACCTTGCAGCAACATAGTACAAAGAATATGTAGATTGAGCAACCAGAAAGAAAACATGTAGGTGCAATTTAAATAGACAAACTTAAATTTCCTTCAGGAACACCAGCAAGTACATTACAGAAACATATACTGGAGGTTTGACAACACCAGGAAATGGTTTTAGATATGTGTTTACGTTTTCTACTGAGAGACAAAAGAGTTAGTGACTGTATACATTATGAGATGTAAAAGCTAACACCACTGGTTCCCAGACGTACCTGACGGATAAGTGGTAAATAGCCTAATTGCGGCTGCCAGGATGTTTATTTATGACAGAAGCTGACATGAAAGAGAGACACATGTTGGAATAACAGAAGTCAAACAAGACGATGCTAGGTACAAGCTTGAACTAATCTTTTTGGAATGAAATCCAAAGGCTATTAGGCTACCTTCTACAAAGCCTAACATACAGTAAATTCCTTACCTTGCATTGATAAAATTAAGTTAGAAAGTAAAAAAATAAATACTAATAGGCGGAACAGTCATCTTGCATACTGAGCTTGTGGATCACCTGTATATGGGATAAAATACAAACAGCTATTTTGTCAGAAATTAAGTCAAGATATTTGTTAAAAAATGACTATGTTTGTGTGGTATTCACCCAGATGTTTGCCTTCACTACCCTACTTTTGCTGCAGCCGTCTTTGTTAGCTCTAAGACTCTGCACGTCACTCCTGCTAACTAGTGGTGAAGGGCTTGTCCTCTCCCTTCCCAACATGGTAACATTGGTACACACCTGATTTGTACATTTAACCCGTTCTGTGCAGGGAACGTAACGGTTACGTCCACCGGCACAGTGCTCCTGTGCCGAGGACGTAACCATTACATCCTCGGCACTGAGCTCAGAGGGAGCACTAGCGCTCCCTCTGTGGGCTTCCCTCCCACCACCCCAAGGCAGGGATGGAAGGGGAAGTCCTTCCCCTTTAACCCCCCCTAATGATGTCAGCACGCGATCGCGCACTGACATCATTACAGGGTGGCGGTCGCACTGGAAGCCATTTGCTTCCAGTGCGACCTCGGAGAAACCGGTGAGTTTCTCCTCCTGCAGGTGGGGGGTTTCAATCAAAGAGGCACAGGGGGAAAGGAAAGTGTTTTCCTTTCCCCCGGTGTCTCTTTGAGCATTCCTGCTGCCCGATCGCAAATTCCAGGAGTCAGTGATAGAGGGCCTTATTCTGGTGGAACAGGCAAGAGTTCCTAGAGAAGCAGTGGTGGACGATGTGGCTAGATTGAAAGATCGCCACTTTGCTGAGCACATTCCTCCCACACCCAAAAAATACTTTCCAGCTAAGAAATGTGGAGTCTGTGCTCAAAGAGGTATCCAGAGGGAGACTCAAATGTACTGCCCAGATTGTCCTTCAAAGCCTGGGCTGTGTGTGAGTGATTGTTTCAAGAATTACCACACCCAGAAGAATTACTGGGAACTACCATGAGTGTAAATTGCCTGTTTTATATTTTCATGTGTTCAGTTTCATGGTTGGCATTTCTGTCATGTACTTAGTTAGAGCTTTTGTGTTTGTAGTTTTGTAATTATTTCTAATTCGTTAATGGTTTCTTTGTTTTTAAAACAAAGAAAAAAAGTGATGCCATTTTGTGTGGAGTGGCGCTTTGCTGTCGGTGTACATATTGACTTGCTGTTGGCTACTGCAACACACTGCCAGCCAAATGCCAGTCCACGCACTCCCATCAGCTGGTGTGATTGCTGTATCAGGCATGTGGGCGTATGTGAGTGATGGGCCCTTGAGTGGCACGGTCTGTCGATGTGAGTGTTGTATTGTGCTGGGCCCGTGGCTGACAGCATGAATGGTCTTGTGCATGTCATGTTTGAAAGGTGTGCGAATGGACTGTAAAGCGGTTGGTGCCTTGCCGTGGCTTTACAGCTCACGAGCTGTGAGTCATTGGTTCAGTTTTTTGGCCTTTCAGTTATTAACAGTGCATTTCATTTTTGTGAAATCTCTTGTTAATAAAATGTTATCCACTGAACCATCACTCACCCTCGTGCCAAATCCAACCAGTATGTGTGGTAAAAATGACAAAACCTGCTCCGCTGTAATCAGGCATCGCAGCACACCTGTGACATGCTAGGTGTCTCGGGTGGGACTCCGATGATGAAGCATGCCACCAACTTTGGGTGAGGGGTCTTTTTAACATAACCTAAGTGCATTTCTTTTCACAATTTTAGTGTTTGGAACATCACATAAGTATGTGGACACACAAAAATGATCTACTGCAAAACTACCTGTGTTCTGGGGGGAGCACCTATTTTTTTGGTCCCGGGTGCGGCCTTCATCTAGGTAAACCAACCAAACCCAGACACGTTCTAAAAATAGACACCCCAAGGAGTCCAAGGAGGTGTGGCTTGCCTGGATCCCTCAACATTTTCTTACCAAACTCCTCGGCAAACCTCAAAATTTGCTTAACAAATCATATTTTCCTCACTTTTCTTTGTAGGATCACCGCTGTGGACACAAATTTCCTACCACCCAGCATTCCCCTCAGTCTCCCAAGTAAAATGATACCTCACTTGCGTTGGTCCCCAAAGCAGAGTCAGCCTAAAAGATGTATAAAAGAAACGTGTGCTTATCAACTCACTGTGCTATCCCTTCAATCTCTCCAGGTTGTTGCCATTTTTCTGTTGCAGGCACCTGGGCCACCCACACAAGCGAGGTACCATTTCTATCGGGAGACTTGGGGGAACACTGGGTGGAAAGAAATGTGTGGCACCTCTCAGATTCCAGAACTTTCTGTCACTGAAATGACAGGAAAAAGTGTTTTTGGCCAATGTTTGAGGTTTGAAAGGATTCTGGGTAACAGAACCTGGTCAGAGCACCACAAGTCACCCCATCTTTGATTCCCCTAGGTGTCTAGTTTTTAAAACTGTGCAGGTTTGCTAGGTTTCCCTAGGTGCCGGCTGAACTAGAGACCAAAATCTACAACTAGGCACTTTGCAAAAAACAGCTCTGTTTTCTTTGTGAATGTGTGATGTGTCCATTTTGTGTTTCCTGTCACGGCTCTAGGCCTACCCCCACAAGTGAAGTACCATTTTTATCAGGAGACTTGGGGGAATACAGAATAGTAAAACAAGTGTTATTTCCCCCTTGTCTAGCTCTAACTTTTTTTCCTTCCAAATGTAAGGCAGTGTGTAAAAATGACGTCTATTTGAGAAATGCCCTGTAATTCACATGCTAGTATGGTCACCCCATAATTCAGAGATATGCAAATAACCACTGCTTCTCAACACCTTATCTTGTGGTCATTTTGGAAATACAAAGGTTTTCTTGATGCCTATTTTTCACTTTTTATATTTCAGCAAATGAATTGCTGTATACCCGGTATAGAATGAAAACCCATTGCAAGGTGCAGCTCATTTATTGGCTCTGGGTAACTAGGGTTCTTGATGAACCTACAAGCCCTATATATCCCCGCAACCAGAAGAGTCCTTCTGACGTAATGGTATATTGCTTTCAAAAATCTGATATCGCAGGAAAAGGTTACAGGGTAAAACGTGGAGAAAAATTGTGTCTTTTTTCACCTCAATTTCAATATTCTTTTATTTCAGCTGTTATTTTCTGTAGGAAACACTTGTAGGATCTACAAAAATGACCCCTTGCTGAATTCAGAAGTTTGTCCACATTTCAGAAATGTTTAGCTTTCTGGGATCCAGCATTGGTTTCTCACCCATTTCTGTCACTAACTGGAAGGAGGCTGAAAGTACAAAAAATAGTAAAAATGGGGTATGTCCCAGTAAAATGTCAGAATTGTGTTGAAAAATTGGGTTTTCTAATTCAAGTCTGCCTGTTCCTGAAAGCTGGGAAGATAGTGATTTTACCACCGCAAACCCTTTGTTGATGCCATTTTCAGGGAAAAAACCACGAGCCTTCTTCTGCAGCCCTTTTTTCCATTTGTTTTCAAAAAATGAAATTTTCGATGTATTTTGGCAAATTTCTTGGTCTCCTTCAGGGAAACCCACAAAGTCTGGGTACCTCTAGAATCCCTAAGATGTTGGAAAAAAAGGACTCAAATTTAGCATGGGTAGCTTATGTGGAGAAAAAGTTATGAGGGCCTAAGTGCGAACTGCCCCAAATAGCCAAAAAAAGGCTCGGCACAGGAGGGGAAAAGGCCTGGCAGCGAAGGGGTTAATGTACTTATAAGCCCCTAGTATATGGTACCTGCACACAGGGTCTTGGCATAAAAGTAGCAATCCCACTGCTGTCTGAACAAAGACACTTGGGCCTGTTTGCCATGACCCCATAAGTGACTCCAAGAGTCAGTTGGCTGAACCCCAATTTTTGAGTTACAGGAGCACGAGCTACCAGAGGCCTTTCCTGATTTCCAGCTGACCAGACCTAATTGGACCTAACTAGGTCCCCTCTGCTGCCTAACTGAAGGTATCACCGGATCCAACACAGTTTGATGCAGGGTGACGCAGAGCCTTGTACCGCAGCTCCAATGGACCTGACATAGAGCCTAACATCACAGCACGTTATAGCTTCTTATAGGTGGCTTCAACAGAACCAAAGCAAAGCAATACAGAACCATTATTCGCAGTCCCATGCAGCCTGCGCACCAAGGATAGAAGGTGCAACCTTCACTGTGCCAAACCTGGAGCCCATACCCAACCCGTGCTCCACGGAGGTGGACCTGAACTTTTGACTTTGTACCGGTCCGCCATGATTAGATACCTACAGTTGGCACTTTGCACCTTTTGGCTCTATTTTTACCTAACACTTTAAAAACTAATAACTTCAGTTCTACTGATTGGGTCTTTGTTGTTTCAGTGTTATTTTAGTTATTTAAATATTAAATATTCACTATTGTTCTAAATTGTTTTAGGAGTCTTCTTGTGTTTTCCTAATTGAGAATAGTTGTAAAATGGCCATTTCGGAAATGCAATAACCATCAATGTGTATCAGGTGGTAACCAGGTGCAAGCTATAAAAAGTCACCCAATATGCATCTGGCCCTTTCAGAATAGTGGCTCTGTATGTCTTGGTGAGGAGGATGCAGAATTTTGGCTGGTAGGCTGAAAAGGAGGAGGAGACAGGAGAGAATATTTAGGGAGAGCGTCACCCTGTTTGAACAGAATGAGGAGATATACGAGAAGTTCACACTAAGTAGTGTGATAGTTCTGGATTTATTTGCTGAGTTACACCCTCAGCTACCGACTCCAACAGTCAGAAGCAATGTAGTCCACCACATGGGCAGGCATTTTGTTGTCTACAGCTTTTAGCTTCTTGCAGTTACTAGGGAGTCATAGCAGTGGCAGGGGGAGTATCACAAAGTGTTTTTCCTAGGTTTCTTTGCAGGCCTCTGGACATCGTTGTTAGCAAAGTAAACCATTATATTTATTTTCCAAATACTTTACAACAGACCAAACTAATGCTTTACAAGTTAGCACAGTTTCCCACTGTAATTGGTTGTGTTGATGGCTCCCATATTGCCATATGTCCCACCTCTACAAATGACTTCATTTATAGAAACATAAAAAGCAAACAATCACTCAATGTTGAGGTAGTGTGTGTTGCCTCATGCATCACAACTGACCTTGTAGGCAGATTACCTGGTAGTACACATGACTCCTTCATGTTCCACCACAGTGGAATACATAACCATCTGTCTTAGGGTGATTTTAGTGATGGTTTTAGCGATGGCTTTTTACTTGGTAAGAGAATTGCATCTCAATTTGTGCAGTGTCTTATACTGTGTTTGTAAATTGATCTAATAGTCTATTCTTTTCATACTATTTAGGGAGACAGTGCATATGGCTTGCGCCCTTGGATACTGACACCATACTTGCATCCAAGAACCAGAAGTGAAAGGCAGTGCAACAAGGTACATAAGACAACACAATCAATAATTTAACGTACCTTTGGAATACCTAAGTCTTGATTCAGACGTCTCCACAAAACTGGTGGAGCACCACTCTACAGATCAGAGACCTGTTGTAAGCACATTACCACATGTGACATTCTCTACCACATAGCCATGATGAAGGGTCTGCACAACATCAACATAGAGCCGGAATCTGACTCCGCTGACAAACTACCACCACTACAGATTCAGCAGGATGGGCAATGTGCAGCAGAGGGTGTAGTTCAATGCACAGAGATCACCAAGAACTATTTTTAAAGTAATAACATTGAACACTTCTAAGAAATAGACAGCACACATGATGGTAATGTTTTGTTCATGACTGAAAGTTAACCTTTTGTTCAGGTTGTAGCAGTGTAATTCTTCATCATCAACTGTATCCTTTTAGGATTTTTTTTAATAAAGCAACAAAGTTTGAAAGTATAAAGCTACCAAAGTAGCCTAATACTTCTGAGTGCCTACAAAAGTCACTTTTTACAGCCTCTGGTGTTGGTCACCTTCTCAGCAGGACTTGGCTGTGGAGGTTGGGATATATCTGTTCCAGATGTGTATCTGTATATTCGTCTGGTACAGCATCCATCTGGCACTGACATGGCACTGAGGCTAGAACTGTTTTTACTTTTAGGTGATGGCAAAATGTTGGGGACAGAAAGGTTATGTCTCTGTATGATTTCCAGAGCTGTGTTCACTTGGAACAGCCTGTGTGGAACATCTTGCCAGCAGTGCCCCATGTCATTTTGGATATTGACAGTTCCCTGGCCAGAATGGTAGTGGCCACAGCCAATCAATTGATAGATTTAGTGAAAGCATCATAGCATGCCATGTGTTGCTTGTGCCTGCATCTTTGCAGATGGTGCTCCTTCTCCATGGCAGCAATCTAACGGATATGTTTTGCAGATGTCTATTACCAGTTTCTGTCTGTTTGGTTTGCAGACACTATACTATGATGAAGGATTTCTCCATGCCACCAACCAAGGAGAACTGTCTGCCATGTTATTCAAAACATCATCATTGTGTACTGTTGGTTGTTGGACTCTATGGTGAATGTGTGTCCTGCACACTGATGAAGTTGTGTTCCTGCTTAGTGATAGCTCCTATTACCTTCCTCAATGTCTGATAGCGGTGACATGTTTGCTGTCATAGTAACTGGAGTAAGAGTAATGGTCGTAGGAGTAGCAATTGTGTTGTCCTCCATTTCCACGTGTGTCAATTGCTTCATCAGTCTCATTGGTTTCAGATATGTCATAAGTGTAATCTATGGAAATGTATCT
Source organism: Pleurodeles waltl (assembly GCF_031143425.1). NCBI lineage: Eukaryota > Metazoa > Chordata > Amphibia > Caudata > Salamandridae > Pleurodeles > Pleurodeles waltl. The sequence goes on from NC_090447.1 coordinate 980,240,753, forward strand.
ATATACCTATTGTAAATAAATGGTTATTAGGTTTGCAGATTATCGTTCAAAATGTGATTTATGTGTTTTTGACATTACTTTTATGTACATATGCGTGCAGTTTTACTATCAGCACACAATCACTGTGTAACTAAAGATGTACTACAACTCCCATAATGCATTGCAAAGTACAGCAAACATCTCCATGGTGTTTTGTTAGCTAAGATGTTGTATATGAGAACATAGAAACAATATGTTCTGATAAGCAATTAACAGAAAATTACTTACCTTGGCTAAAACCTGCAGGATTTGAGATGTCAATGTCTGACACTCCCACCACACGTTCAGGTTCAAATGTCCTCTCAATCATTGATTTCATTGGAGTGGGAGGAGAATGTTTGCAGTGTCCACCAGCTGTGCCATGAGCCTCAACCATCCTGCTGGCCACCTTCTCTTTGGTGTGGGATCTTAGGTCATACCAACATTTCCTAATCTCTGCTATGGTTCTCAGGGTGACACCAAGCGAGTTGACTTTCTCCAGGATGATGTTCCATATTTTTGTTTTCAGGGCCTCAGGAACAGAAAATTATGTTTTTTTTTCAAAAAGCTGGTTCATGTGTGCCACACATTCTTCAGTTAACAGCTCCAGCTCCTTCTCAGAATTTTTTAATTTGTGCTTCCTGGTGCCAGGGTCCTTTATCCCATCTTCGTTAGACATAGAGTTCTACAGAAATTAGATTTCCACTGCCAGAAGTCAGACAGGAACATTCATTCCTTGCAGCACCCTCCTAGGCTTCTGGGTTGTGGCCACACCCTGTATTTATAAACTTCCTGGTTATTACATCATCACTCTGCATCCAAAATGGGAGTTTTCTTAATTGCAATTACTTATTTGGAAATCACATCTGTGTGACTTCCAAATAGGAAATTTTCTATTTGCAAGTGTTCATTTGCAGAAATCACTATTAGTGGAATACTCTCCGACATGCATCTCTTTTGTGATTTCCAAATCGTATACACTAACTTTTGTATATATGGCCCTATATTTACATTTCAAGATGTTGAGTAGAGACCACGTTACGGAAGTGTAGTGCACCAATTCAAATAGTATGTTTAATGCAGGAAACCATTATCAGATGGAGTTGTGAGACATGTTGAGAAGTGTCATTTAAGAAATATGGAGGATGCATATGTTCATATATTTACTATCTATAAAGATGTTGTCTTCAGGGTTCAAATAAAGAGTCTGTAAATGTATTTTAAAATTTGTATTAAAGGCCGATGTTACCATACTATAGGCATTCTTTTTTGGAAATGTGTATAAATGCATTGATATATACAGAGCGTAGCAACTATATATGTTGAGGTGTCTGTATGCCTTCTTAAAATACAGTAAAATTCATATATGCTGACTGTAAAACCACATGTACAATATTTAATACTCACCAGCCTGACACTTAACAAACAGTCTTGCACTAAGCTCAATTTGCATTTGATATGTGTCACAGGTTGAAAAAAAGCAGAACTCTTTCATCTTACTTTTCGTCTTACATTAATAAGCGCCGTTTCATTGACAAATAAAGGCTTGCCAACAGTGCATGCAGTTCAAATATAATTCATACAATGGGATTGCAACGATGGATGCTCAGTTCTCAATTTTCTCTTAATGCAAATTACTAATGATGACATTTGTTATGTTAGGAGAAAAAAGCCTGAGTTGTCTATAATGTCATTTGAAACAACTAGGTGAAACAGCTCCCTTGTAGGCATCTCTCAGCTTTGCTTTTATCTTATTCCTGAGTCCCATATGTAGAAATCCTATACATTGCTGTTATCAATGACACACTTTTATGTTTTTGCTTGGGGCAAAAACAATTGCGTAATATTTGTAAATAAAGTTTTTTTTATTTCTTTATAACTAGTTCTGTGATTAATTGTTTATAATATGTTTCAGAAAAGTTTTTATTTTGTTTGTATTTTAAAATCAGTGTTTCTCATTTTAATTGTCTTGATTTGTCTTTATTTAAGATAGGCTTGTATTTTTGTGTCTTGCAGAGAAGGTTTTAGCTGTCTCACAATGCTCCCAAAATCTATACAGATAACAGTATTCAGCTCAGCCATTGGTTATTGTAAGAGTCATTAATCACATTCATCAGGCCCTGACTGATCTGAGCTGTTACTCAAGTTTCTCCATCTCACAACTGGTGCATTAGTAAAAAAAAACATAGTTCACATATGTAGGTGTGGCCCCTCCTCTTTACTTTATACAGCTACCTTTTGTTTGCTAAGATGACATAACAAGTTCAGAAATGTTCCAATATTTTCTTTGACAACAAAATGTAACTAAACATGCAGTTGGTTAAAATCCATTATTATATGCTATTTAAGATAAACTCAGAGGTAGCTCAGACCGTAATGGTGTTAACAACATATGACCCATTGAACACTTTAGGAGCCACTCTCAAGAGGGCTTGCGGATCAAAAGAGAGGTCGGTGAGCACAGAGTAAAACAATTGGCACCTCACGACTGGGGGGCTGGTTGAATTCCCAAAAGGCCAGTGCCTCTCAAAAGTGAATACACTACAGCAGTTAGTCATATTTTAGGTAGGACTCAGAAAAAGCACTGAGGCAGTCTGCCCCTTTCCCGATAATCCAACATATCGACCATTAGGGCCATTGCAGAGTCACTCAGTTGGGAGCATCATCTTTGACATGGCAGTAGAGGTCAGTTTGAGGCAGAGGCCTGGCTAACGTCTGATAGGTCTGTAGGGCATGTTGAGAACACATTTGACATTTTTATACACTCTTGTAAGGGTTCAAGACTGGTACACATCTTATTAGTGTAGTGATAATACAGCATCAATCACATGGCACACACACCTCCGAACAGACAAGAAGGGCTGTTCCAGGGTCATCCATATTTCAGATGCTGCTGTTTAACATCAGTTGGACTTTGTAGAATCTAGCAAGCCAGATGTACCAAGCACAGTGCTGATAAGACAGTAGGTCAGGGCAAAGTCACTCACATGAAATGTGCACTTGTGAAAGAGAAAAGGCTGGGACTAAGTCAGAGCCATGCCAAAACACCTCTGACAGGCCTTTTAAAGCAGTTTTATTTAAAGTGTGATGTGCATCTCAAAATGGTAAGATAGGCCGTCAGGAAACCCTCTGATGTTGTTAACTAACCACCTGCCCTTGTCCTGCTGCTGCTGACAAAACCAGTACATTTGCATTTTGGGTATTCCGTGCATAGATGGACACAGGATATGTGACAGTAGCATTTACTTACTGAAACAGAAAGAAAGCCTCCAGCAACAGTGAATTATGTGTGTGAGGGGAACAGCTTTATCACTTGCTACCCACGTACTATTCTTTTATGTAGTACTCATTCTTGTGAATATTCCATTAAACTATGCTCTAATACTATCTCTCCACTTTAAAGATAGCAAATGCACTTTTACTAAATGTGGCATACAAACAACTTAATGAAAAACAGTAGAATGTTAATAAGCTTTCCAAATTTAAACTACATTTTTCTTGGTGTAAACATACAGCTGATACGTCTGTGTTTAACATCATATCTTCACATACATGCCTCCATATGCAAATTGAAAACATCTAACATCTATTGGTTTTGACAGTGTTTGTTTTACCTTTATTTCTTTTTGTATCTGGAAAAATCCTTTAAGGTGCTATGCTATTCTGCTGAATTCAACGCAAGCGCTCTGTTGGGTCTTATGTATATGTCATACTCTGTGGGTCATATAGTGTGGGCTGGCGGCAGGAGTTGAAATTTGGAACTGGAATACTGGTGGTTATCAATTGTTGGGGTTGTCTTATGAACCCCGACTGAGAACAGGGTGGTTGCCTGTTTCCTCTGAGTTGATTCATTCGGTTATTATCTTTCTAAAGAAGACCTGAACATACCTATGAGATGGCCATATCATTTGGCTGTTTTACTTTTAGGAAACACAGCCTCTTTGTCAAGTTTTTGAGGCAATTTTGATGTCCCTGCTTAGCCATTATAGTAGTTAATAATAACTGCAGTTCAAAAATCATGTTGTTGACCATGACTGTGAATGGTATGCACACATAACATTTATTAATGTATATGGGTAGAGTTCAACAACGTGTTTGTTAACCATTGTGTGTTCCAAGTGACATCTTACACAATGAGAGTAAAGCTTGGTAAAGCTCATTGTCACTATGAACCTTAAGTTGTAAACACCTCATTTGACATCTACCCAAATACAGGGTTACACTATGAATGGCAGGTATTGTCTCCCATCTCCTATGATGAACTCATCAACCAGATGAAAAGGTGTAAAAGTGCTGGTGTGACATTAATTACCATTATTTCTAACTTGCAATGTCTGCACCATGAAAGGTTAACATGAAATAGGTACGTAGAGGTGAATTCATATTTTGAACATTTATGATGTTGTTGACTTGCTTGTTAATGTTTGCCATAGCCTACATTCAGCAATATTATGTGAAATTGTGCTTTATCATGTGTGCAGTCTGTCTGTGCACTATATTTCTCATTACCTCATTCAACTATAGCTTTTCACTCTGTGACCTGATGTCCTTTGATTGAGGTCACCAAGACATTTCTCACATTTGTAAGCCCCAGATTTCAATCACTCAGTGAAGGGTATTTGATTCCAGAGAACACTGTGTAAGTCAGTTTGCTTATGAACGCCAGAGACAGACTCTGCATACCGTGCGCTCACAGTTGCTTGCCAAGGGGGGTGGGGATAGAGGGGATTTGAAGGTTTACATTTTAAGTAGATTGTCAGAAATGCAAATGCAGGCTCTCGATATCCCTTCAAAAGTATTTGAAACGTACTATTTGTGTATATTCTAATAGTCTCCCTGCACATGCGCCTTGCATCTACTATGGTTTAGACTAGTGTTAACTAAAGAATTGCATAAAATATGACTAAGAGTTTCAGAAAGCAAAGTGTTGGATCCCAGGTTTATACTTTGCACTAGCAGGTCTACAATACTTCACCCTTGTTATCTATTTCCTGGAAAAGCTTGTTAGCCATCTGACTGTTTTCCCAAGTTAGTAAATCTTCAGGCTACACATCTCAAAGGGATAAGGAACATTTAACCGGGGATAAAAGAAACTGTCTTTCTTCTGAGGAGGGCACCTAAAAATATTATTGCCCTAAAAATGTTGTTTTTTTTGTACCCTTTGGAATTCCTTCAATAATGTCTTTCTACTTTGAGTTATAAATACAAACCATTTTTGTTGTCCAAAGCAGCCCAACTGAGCTGTTTCAGACGACAAAAATGATTTTCTTATGTACAAAGAACATATTGGTGGTCCTTACAACCCTGGCGGTCGGTGTTAAAGCGGCGGTAAGACCGCCAACAGGCCGGCGGTAAAAAAATTGCAATTACGACCGTGGCGGAAACCGCCAACAAAGACAGCCACTTTAACACTCCAACCGCCACGGCGGTACAAACAAACAGTGCGGCGGTCACCGCCAACAGACAGGCAGAGGACAATGTACCGCCCACACTATTATGACAGGCCAATCCGCCACCTTTTCCGGGGCGGATTCAACGCGGATAAAAACACGGCGGAAACAGGATTTTCAAAGGGAAAACGCTCACCTCTACACACCCCACGAGGAATGAGGACACCATCCATGGACCCGGAACTCCAAATTCTACCTGCGATAGTCTTCCTGCTCCTCTACCAGGAGCACGAACGCCGGCAGCGAAGACCACGGTGAGTACTGCACCTACGACACAGGGGAGGGAAAAAACAGGGACATACACACGCAACACCCCCACCCTCGCCCACTACAACACACACAAATGCACATCAATACATCACAGTTACACCCCCTAAACCCCCCGGAAGAATGCAAAGACAATAGAAAATTAGTGTAACCATTGTAATATATTAAACACAAGTAGGCAGAAATATATATATACACCATGTACAAAATATATACCAAGCATAGTAGTCCAGGTAGTGCACTAAGAAAGTCCGTGGAACACTGGGACAACACGGTATGGGCGAGGCCCACACAAGATCCCTGACCATGACGGAGAGAACACTGCAGGGGCATCAGATACCAATTAAGCAGGCACCTCAGGGGGAGGGAAAAGGGGGGCACCTCAGCCGCTAGAGTGCATGACGCTAAATCCACGAGGGGGCCACATGCCCACTGTTCCATCCTGGGGAGTGCAAAGCCACAGTCTCACACGTCTATACAGTGGGTGGGTTGCCCACTGTTCCATCCTGGGGAGTGCAAAGCCACAGTCTCTCAAGTCTCTATAGTGGGTGGCTTGCCCACTGTTCATTCCTGGGGAGTGCAAAGCCGCAGTCTCTCAAGTCTCTACAGTGGGTGGCTTGCCCACTGTTCCATCCTGGGGAGTGCAAAGCCACAGTCTCACAAGTCTATACAGTGGGTGGCTTGCCCACTGTTCCATCCTGGGGAGTGCAAAGCCACAGTCTCACAAGTCTCTACAGTGGGTGGCTTGCCCACTGTTCCATCCTGGGGAGTGCAAAGTCACAGTCTCTCAAGTCTCTACAGTGGGTGGCTTGCCCACTGTTCCATCCTGGGGAGTGCAAAGCCGCAGTCTCACAAGTGGATGACAGTCTCCACTGGTTCTGGAGGGGGCATGGTGCCCAGAGTGCTTCATCCTGTTAAGGACAGAGGTAGTGGATGACAATCTCCACTGGTTCTGGAGGGGGCATGGTGCCCAGAGTGCTTCATCCTGTTAAGGACAGAGGTAGTGGATGACAGTTTCCACTGGTTCTGGAGGGGGCATGGTGCCCAGAGTGCTTCATCCGGTTAAGGACAGAGGTAGTGGATGTATCTCTCCATTGGTTCTGGAGGGGGTATGGTGCCCAGAGTGCATCATTCACCACGTGACGGACTCCTTCATGGCCCAGTGGGCCTTTTGCTGGCAGTCCTTCATGGCCCAGCTGGGCTGGTGCTGGCGGTGGGCTCCTGGGCAGCTGGGCTGGTGCTGGCGGTGGCCTCCTGGGCAGCTGGGCTGGTGCTGGCCTCCTGGGCAGCAGGGCTGGTGCTGGTGGTGGCCTCCTGGGCAGCTGGGCTGGTGCTGGCGGTGGCCTCCTGGGCAGCTGGGCTGATGGCGGTCTTCTCCCCCATGCTGCCCTTCCCAGACTTGCCGGGTTTCTTGTGGCCCTTCCCCACCTTGGAAGGTGTCACAGCTGACTCCACACTCCCAGCGGGACCCCTGGGAGCGGCTTTGGTGGCTGGAGTCTTCCCCCTCTCCCGCCGGGCACTGGCCAACTTCTGATGCTTCACAGGTGGGAGACTGTCTGTGCTGTGGCTCCGTGCCACACTGGCTGCCCTGGTGGCCGGTGCACTCCAGATTCCAGTGACTACAGACAACACTGGTCCCGGAGATGTTGTGGCTGAGGTGCTAGTTCGGGACCTATGAGACAGACGGGGTCGGGGAGGTGTGGGAAAGAGGTCAAGGTTGAACAGGAAAAGTTTTTGGGACACACTGGGACGGGTAGCTTTAGGGGGTTTGGGAGTTGAGGAAGAGGTGGTGGTTGTAGGAGGTGTACGTTTGGTGACTTTGGGTGAAGGTGCATGCGCTGGAGGCTGTTGTGAGGTGGATGACTGTTGGGTGGGTGTGTGCCTGCGTTTGTATCTTGGGATGGGGCTTCACAGACACACTGGGAGAGGAAACAGGGGACATGTGAATGGTAGTGGGGGTGGTGACTGCACATGAGCGGGGTGTGGTGGTGGGTGTGCTGGAGAGGGACGTAGTGGCTGTAGAGGTAGTGAATGCAGGTGTGAGTGTAGACGAGACTGGGAGGAAGGAGGGAGACGAGGAGGAGGGGGACACAGTGGAGGCAGTGGATGTTGGTGTGTCTGCATGTGTGTGATGCTTGCATGAGTGCCTGTGGGATGTGTGGTGCTTATGTTTGCCTGAGCTTCCCTTAGGTGTTGAGGTGTGTGCATGTTGGTCTGATGGTGTGCTTGGGATAGGCTGAGGTACAGGGGATTGGGTCGGGGTGGAGGAAGTTGGAGGGGGGAGGCTAGAGACGGGGACAATGGCTGCCATCAGTGCTGAGGCCAGAGTCTGAAAAGCTCACTGAAGGGCCGCCTGACCAGAATGAATGCCCTCCAGGAATGCATTGGTTTGTTGCAACTGCCTCTCTACACCCTGGATGGCATTCAAAATGGCAGACTGCCCAACAGTGAGGGACCTGAGGAGGTCAATGGCCTCCTCACTGAGGGCAGCAGGGGTGACTGGGGCAGGGCCTGAGGTGCCTGGGGCAAAGTTGATGCCCACCCTCCTGGGTGAGTGGGCACGGGGCAAAGGCCGAGGGGCTGCTGGCTGGGCGTTGCTGGTAGGGGGGGTGGCGGCTGTACCTGTAGATGCGGGGAGCACAGATGTTGCCGCCACCACAAGGGAGCTCCCATCAGAGGACGAGTCTGTGTCGCTGGTCTCAGATCCTGTCCCCGCTGTGGAGCTCCCCACGCCCTCCGTCCCACTGGTGAATTCAGACTCCATAGTGTCGCCCTCCAGGGCCATGTGGGATGCAGCTCCCTCGTGCTCCGGTGCCACTGCTCCTCCGCCTGATGATGCTAATGCACACAAGAACAGGGAGACCACAAAAAGGAGGGGGGAGACAGAAGAAAGGCATGTTGAGTGCATGCATTACCACTACCATTGGCGGACACGACAGACACAGAAGCCCCATGCACTATGCTGCGCTCTTGGGCTCCACTGTTCAATTTCTGGGAAATGGCCTACAAGGCTATGGTCGACATCTGCACACATAGATGACACAGGGGCATGACTAGGTGTACTTGGCACTCTACAGAGGTGGGCTGGGGTGCCACATGGCCTGCCTTACGGAGGGGCCTTGCCTACGGAACTCGTCCTGGCCTAGGAAAACCCACAGCCCAACTCCCCCACCCAGACACCTCCACTGCGCGCAAAGTCAGCAGAATGAGAGTGTACTCACCCCCTTGTGGCTGCTGTGATGCACTCAAGCACCCATCCAACTCCGGGTAGGCCACCGCCAGGATCCTGAACATCAGGGGGGTCATGATGCGACGGGCACCCCTCCCACGTTGGGAGGTCATCCCCAGCTGAGCCACCGCCGTCTTCTTGCTCCAGCGGTGAATGTCCTCCCATCTTTTTCGGCAGTGGGTGCTCCGTCTGTGGTAGACCCCCAGGGTCCGGACGTCCTTCGCGATGGCTGGCCAAATATCTTTCTTCTGGTGGGCGCTGACCTACATGAAATGTACAGGGGAAAAAGGGAAGTTATTACCAACTGCACCGTCAAAGTGAATGGCCCCCATCCCTACCCTTGCCATGTGGCACATGCATTCACCGTCTTTCATGCACGCCGCACTCTCCCCCCTTCCTTCTTACATCCAGCCCTCGCCACACAGGCATAGCCCATACAACATGCTCCCTGTGTACTTACCTGTTTGTCTGCAGGAACGTAGAGTAGCGTGTACTGGGGGAGGACCCCATCCACGAGCTTCTCCAACTCCTCCGATGTGAAGGCAGGGGCCCTTTCCCCAGACACTCGAGCCATTGTCTCTTCCAGACCGAGGTCACAGCAGCACTTGCAGTGTAGATCCTCTCCTGTCAAAGATCAGGTATCGAGTGATTGAACAGATAGAAAATGGCGGTCACGTCCGCGGCGGTGTGTACCGTCACCGCCGGCGTACATCGCCATTGGCTCCTGGAACCCATAGGGTCCAATGTTAACCAATGCAGCATTGCGCTGCGGTTTTGGACCGCCTACCGCGACGGTGTACAACGTCAGCGCAGTTACCTCGCATCCCATTGTCCCACTTTACAGGTCAGGCAGCCACCATTTCAGGGGCCCACATGGCTTCATTTTCAACTGCGTCACACATACCTAGGCCTAGACTCAACACACATACAGGCCACCTTTTGTGTTTGATTGGCGTTCTGTGTAGACTGTGGGTACGTACCTCTGAGTTGTTTGACTCTGTGCTCGCTGTTGTCCTTCATAGGCACCGTCCACTGGGACATGTGAGGAGATGGCGGCATCCTCCGGTGTACCGACCGTTGGTGGACCTGTCGACAATGGAGGAGCGACATTTGATTATCAGATACAGGCTTGACCTTGCCACAATCCAGGAACTGTGTACCCAGTTGGAGCCAGACCTGATGTCAGCAATCCGCCATCCCACAGGAATCCCCCCTCAAGTGCAGGTGCTGTCAGTGCTCCATTTCCTTGCAAGTGGGTCATTTCAAACAACAGTGGCCATAGCATCAGGGATGTCCCATCCTATGTTTTCAAACATATTGTCCAGAGTGCTGTCTGCCCTTCTGAAACACATGCGGAGCTACATCGTTTTCCCTCAGGTGGAGGATTTGCCTACAGTGAAAGGGGATTTCTATGGCCTGGGACACATCCCCAACATCATAGGTGCCATTGATGGGACACATGTGGCTTTGGTCCCCCCCCACAGGAGTGAACAGGTGTACAGAAACCGGAAGAGTTATCATTCTATGAATGTACAGATGGTATGTTTGGCATACCAGTACATCTCCCATGTGAATGCCAAGTTCCCTGGCTCAGTGCATGATGCCAACATCCTGCGGAACAGCAGCATCCCTTATTTGATGGTTCAACTCCAGAGGCATCGTGTGTGGCAATTAGGTGAGCACCTGGAAACAAGTCAGTGTGAAAGGTTGTCTGGGTCTAGGGATATGCCTCCAGGTTAGTGCGTGTCATATAGTTGTCCTTCACCATTTGCAGGTGACTCTGGTTACCCCAACCTGTCATGGCTACTGACCCCAGTGAGGAATCCCAGGACAAGGGCAGAGGAACGCTACAATGAGGCCCATGGGTGAAATAGGAGGGTGATCGAGCGGACCTTTGGCCTCCTGAAGGCCAGGTTCAGGTGCCTCCATATGACAGGTGGATCCCTATTCTACTCACCAAAGAAGGTGTGCCAGATCATCGTGGCCTGCTGTATGCTTCATAACTTGGCTTTGCGACAACAGATGCCTTTTCTGCAGGAGGATGGGCCAGATGGCGGTGTTGTTGCAGCTGTGGAGCCCGTGGACAGTGAAGACGAGGAAGCAGAGGAAAAAGACATGCACAACAGGGACTCAGTGATCCAGCAATATTTCCAGTGAGACACAGGTAAGAGTACAGACCTGCCTACTACATGTACTTTAACACTACTACCTCTCTACTGTGTGTCTTTTTCACCCAGTGTATGGCCACTGAGTTGTCACTTTCCCTTACGATTTCACAGATGTGGGTCCCACTGTGTGACATCTGCTTAGATTCCTCATGGACTAGAGCTGTGTGACATAGATATGTTGACATTAAACTTGAAAGAGGATTTTTTCACTGTAATTGCTAATACACTATTTCGAAATCACAGACTCCAGATTGTTTTGTGCTTTAAGGGTGTTTATTTAAGTGCTCAATATTGGAGGGGGTAGTGAAATGGTGAGGGGTGATGGCCGAGGAATGTCCATGGCAGAGTCCGGTCAATTAGTCTCACAGGTGCATTGTCCAAAGGACCATAGGAAGTGGAGCTGGGGCAGTTTAAGGATGGACAGGGTGACAAAGTGGGACAGTAGGATGACAATCAGGGTGGTCTCATTTCTTGGCGGGGGTCTTGGCATTGTGCTCTGTCTTTGTCCTGGATCTCAGGGACCGTTTGCGGGGTGGTTCTCCCTCTGCAGGGGGTGGTTTGCTGGTGTGGTGGTCCTCTGGCTGGGCATCCTGTCCACTAGCGCCGGCGGAGGTGGTGGGCAGTTCATCATCCATGCTAGTGTCAGGGGCCCCTTGTAGTGCCACAGTGTCCCTCCTGGTGTTCACAAGTTCCTTCAGCACCCCTACGATGGTGCCCAGGGTGGAGCTGATGGTTCTGAGTTCCTCCCTGAGTCCATATACTGTTCCTCCTGCAGGCGCTGGGTCTCCTGATACTTGGCCAGTACCATTGCCATCGTCTCCTGGGAGTGGTGGTATGCTCCCATGATGGAGGAGAGTGCCTCGTGGAGAGTGGGTTCCCTTGGCCTGTCCGCCCCCTGTCGCACAGCAGCCCTCCCAGTTCCCCTGTGTTCCTGGGCCTCCGTCCCCTGGACCGTGTGCCCACTACCACTGCCCCCAGGTCCCTGTTGTTGTTGGGGTGGTGGGTTATCTTGGGTTCCCTGTAGTGGAGAACACACTGCTGATTGAAGTGTCCTGGGGACGGAGGTATGAGCCTGCTGGGTGGGTGCTGTGCTGGTGTTTTCAGAGGGTGGAAGCTCTGTAGTGGCCTGTGACTGTGTCAGGGGAACCGACTGTCCCGAGGTCCCCAATGGGCCGGGCTCGTCATCTAGATCCAGTTGGACAAAGGTGCTGTCATCACTGTGGGCCTCTTCTGTTGGTGGTGTGGACATGTGTTGACCCTCCTGTCCGGTGACGTTGGGTAGTGGTCCTGCAGGGGTATAAAAGGATGGTTATTACATCTGTGTGTGTCATGGTGTGCAATGGGTGGGTGAGCGTGTACCCCAGTGTTAGCAGTCCTGTGTGGGACCTTGTGTGAGGATGGTTTAGGCGGTTGTATGGGTATGTGCAGTGGGCATGCTTTAGTGATGTGTGTCCATGCTTTGTTGTTGCATGCAGGGCTTGGTGTTGGGATGGGTGGTTTGGGATGTTGGGACATATGTGAGGAGTTGGAGTGCTGGAGGTGAGGGTGAGGGTGGGGGTATGTGATGGCATGCAGGGAGGGGGGGGGGTTGTAATAGTTAAGATTTGTCTTACCAGAGTCCATTCCTCCAGCTACTCCTGCGAGGCCCTCAGGAGGCAGAATCGCCAAGACCTGCTCCTCCCATGTTGTTAGTTGTGGGGGAGGAGGTGGGGATCCGCCGCCAGTCCACTGAACCGCCTGGTGGTGTCTTGAGACCACGGAACAAACCTTCCCCCGTAGGTCGTTCCACCTCTTCCTAATGTCCTCCCGATTTCTTGGGTGCTGTCCCTCTGCGTTGACCCTGTCCACTATTCTTCGCCATAGCTCCATCTTCCTTGCAATGGAGGTGTGCTGCACCTGTGCTCCGAATAGCTGTGGCTCTACCTGGACGATTTCCTCCACCTTGACCCTGAGCTCCTCCTCCGAGAACCTGGGGTGTCTTTGCGATGCCATGGGGTGGTGTAGGTGATGTGTGGGGTGGAGTGTGTGGTGATATTTGGGGTGATATGTAGTGGTGTTTTTTGTGAGGTGCGTGGAAGTTGTGTGGGTGATGGTGTTGTGTGCCTGTGGATGCTGTTGTTCTTGCTGGTGCTCTCTCTCTGGCCTTCTTTCGGAATTTTTTGTCGTGGGGGTTTGTGGGTGATGTGGGTGTGTGTTTTATATTGTAATGGGTGTGTGGGAGTGGTGTGTGTATGTGTATCAGGTGTGTGTATTTCGAATTGTCCAATGTGGCTGTGTTTTGTAAAAGAGTGTGTATTTTGAGCGCGGCAGTGTGTACCGCCAATGGAATACCGCGGTTGAAAGACCACCGCATGAATTCGTGGGTCGTATTTCTGTTGGCGTGACGGTGTAGGATTTGTTTTTGCCAGTTTATCACTGACCTTTGGTGTGGCGGACTTTTGGGGGTGTCTGAATTTTGGCGGATTCCGACATGTGGGTCATAATAGCTGTGGCGGAATTCCGCGGTGGTGTGTTGGCAGTCTTCTGCACGGCGGTAAGTAGCTTTTACCGCCAATGTTGTAATGAGGGCCATTGTGTTTCAGTACATATAACAAATTGTGATTCAGTAACATGTTACTGAATCGCAATTCGGAACTGCACATACATTCCATTTTGGTTTTTAGAAGGGGCGTGTGAAAGGCATCCCTTCCAAAACCAGAAACACGTAGTATGTATTAATGTTTTGTGACCAAATTATGGTCACAAAACATTCATTTTTATCAACTAATAAAAGGTAGTAGTAACCATTCATAAATGGGAATGGGTCCCGTAGGCACCCCTTGTCCTTTGAGAATGTAACCAAATATTTTTTTAAGAGCAGCACTGCCTACTTGTACAAAAATGAAACTTAAGTTTCATTTGTTTCCTTTAAGGAAAAGGCTGCATTAAAAAAAATGTTTGCTTTCTTAAAAAGCAATCAAAGTCATGGTGGTCTGCTGACCTCAGCAGGCCACCGTCCCTGCCATGGCTGCAGTTCCTAATAGGTTACAAATTGTGACCTATCTCGTTAAATGCCATTAGGTAGGTCGATTTGTGACCCACTAAGATTCACTATTTAAAAGACGTCTGCTTACAAAATGAATTGCAATTTCCTAATTGCAAATCAGTAGGAAGAACAATTAGGAAATCAAAATTCTGGATTTTTGTACATCTTGCCTAAATGTATTCAAAGCCTACCCAGTGCCATATTACATAATAAGGGTCATGGGACCAGTTTACACACATTTACACCCTTGTTGAGTACAAATGTTGCAGACAGGAGCCAGGAACTCACCTGCACAAAGACAAGAGCTCTCTATGGAGCAGTCAGAGATGTATTGTCAGATTCAAACCCCTGCTCTGACTTTAACTGTACAATATATAAAACAGAGGCACAAAAAATAAGGGTAAGTAGATTGTAATAAATAGAAAGGCCTAAAAGGCTTATAAGTGTTGGCATTACAGTAGATTGGGTCCTCCTTCCCTTGGCCTGTAATAAACATCTTATGTTATTGTTCTGCCATGGGTCCCTACTAACCTCATTACTCTTTAACATGTATGTATGGCTCATCACCCAAGCAATAGGGCGTCATTCCCAGTACCAAGCGTATGTAGATAACACCCATGTGCATCTTCAACTGAAAAGTAGATCTGATAATTGGTACATTTGTAAAACTTTAAACCCACATCTAAATATGCTTTGTGGAAATCGTTTATGCCTGAACAATCTAAAATTTACAGAGGGAAGCAACATCATATCCTTTTATGGATGTGGGACCCTGGCATGGCGTCATATCTGTCATCCCACGCAAAAAAAACTGCATATTAAATTCATGTCCATTACCACCTTTCCAAGGTCAAATGCGTTGTCAAGATTCAATATCTTTGAAAAACTATGATGCATTTGCTCTTCATATATGTGAAGAATTTTAACAGTTTCAAAACATTCCCCCTTGCAGCCACATTCACTGCTGTTCTAGAGATTTGGATTGAACCTATCACTGAAACCTCTGCTTGCCAACTAGGGATCCAAAAGCATCCCATAAAAAAACTCAAGAGCTGTAATTGAAATTGTGTAAGTCAGTTTGCTTATGAACGCCAGAGACAGACTCTGCATACCATGCGCTCACAGTTGCTTGCCAAGGGGGGTGGGGATAGAGGGGATTTGAAGGTTTACATTTTAAGTAGATTGTCAGAAATGCAAATGCAGGCTCTCGATATCCCTTCAAAAGTATTTGAAACGTACTATTTGTGTATATTCTAATAGTCTCCCTGCACATGCGCCTTGCATCTACTATGGTTTAGACTAGTGTTAACTAAAGAATTGCATAAAATATGACTAAGAGTTTCAGAAAGCAAAGTGTTGGATCCCAGGTTTATACTTTGCACTAGCAGGTCTACAATACTTCACCCTTGTTATCTATTTCCTGGAAAAGCTTGTTAGCCATCTGACTGTTTTCCCAAGTTAGTAAATCTTCAGGCTACACATCTCAAAGGGATAAGGAACATTTAACCGGGGATAAAAGAAACTGTCTTTTTTCTGAGGAGGGCACCTAAAAATATTATTGCCCTAAAAATGTTGTTTTTTTGTACCCTTTGGAATTCCTTCAATAATGTCTTTCTACTTTGAGTTATAAATACAAACCATTTTTGTTGTCCAAAGCAGCCCAACTGAGCTGTTTCAGACGACAAAAATGATTTTCTTATGTACAAAGAACATATTGGTGGTCCTTACAACCCTGGCGGTCGGTGTTAAAGCGGCGGTAAGACCGCCAACAGGCCGGCGGTAAAAAAATTGCAATTACGACCGTGGCGGAAACCGCCAACAAAGACAGCCACTTTAACACTCCAACCGCCACGGCGGTACAAACAAACAGTGCGGCGGTCACCGCCAACAGACAGGCAGAGGACAATGTACCGCCCACACTATTATGACAGGCCAATCCGCCACCTTTTCCGGGGCGGATTCAACGCGGATAAAAACACGGCGGAAACAGGATTTTCGAAGGGAAAACGCTCACCTCTACACACCCCACGAGGAACGAGGACACCATCCATGGACCCGGAACTCCAAATTCTACCTGCGATAGTCTTCCTGCTCCTCTACCAGGAGCACGAACGCCGGCAGCGAAGACCACGGTGAGTACTGCACCTACGACACAGGGGTGGGAAAAAACAGGGACATACACACGCAACACCCCCACCCTCGCCCACTACAACACACACAAATGCATATCAATACATCACAGTTACACCCCCTAAACCCCCCGGAAGAATGCAAAGACAATAGAAAATTAGTGTAACCATTGTAATATATTAAACACAAGTAGGCAGAAATATATATATACACCATGTACAAAATATATACCAAGCATAGTAGTCCAGGTAGTTCACTAAGAAAGTCCGTGGAACACTGGGACAACACGGTATGGGCGAGGCCCACACAAGATCCCTGACCATGACGGAGAGAACACTGCAGGGGCATCAGATACCAATTAAGCAGGCACCTCAGGGGGAGGGAAAAGGGGGGCACCTCAGCCGCTAGAGTGCATGACGCTAAATCCACGAGGGGGCCACATGCCCACTGTTCCATCCTGGGGAGTGCAAAGCCACAGTCTCACAAGTCTATACAGTGGGTGGGTTGCCCACTGTTCCATCCTGGGGAGTGCAAAGCCACAGTCTCTCAAGTCTCTATAGTGGGTGGCTTGCCCACTGTTCATTCCTGGGGAGTGCAAAGCCGCAGTCTCTCAAGTCTCTACAGTGGGTGGCTTGCCCACTGTTCCATCCTGGGGAGTGCAAAGCCACAGTCTCACAAGTCTATACAGTGGGTGGCTTGCCCACTGTTCCATCCTGGGGAGTGCAAAGCCACAGTCTCACAAGTCTCTACAGTGGGTGGCTTGCCCACTGTTCCATCCTGGGGAGTGCAAAGTCACAGTCTCTCAAGTCTCTACAGTGGGTGGCTTGCCCACTGTTCCATCCTGGGGAGTGCAAAGCCGCAGTCTCACAAGTGGATGACAGTCTCCACTGGTTCTGGAGGGGGCATGGTGCCCAGAGTGCTTCATCCTGTTAAGGACAGAGGTAGTGGATGACAATCTCCACTGGTTCTGGAGGGGGCATGGTGCCCAGAGTGCTTCATCCTGTTAAGGACAGAGGTAGTGGATGACAGTCTCCACTGGTTCTGGAGGGGGCATGGTGCCCAGAGTGCTTCATCCGGTTAAGGACAGAGGTAGTGGATGTATCTCTCCATTGGTTCTGGAGGGGGTATGGTGCCCAGAGTGCATCATTCACCCCGTGACGGACTCAGTTGCGTCAGTGCCCCTGCCGCTCATGGGCTAGCGGTTATTGAGATGGCGGAGCCCTGTTCAGTGGTGCTTGAGATAGCGGTGCCCTGTTCAGCGGTGCTTGAGATGGCAGTACCCTGTTCAGCGGTGCTTGAGATGGCGGTGCTTGAAATGGCGGTGCCCTGTTCAGCTGTGCTTGAGATGGCGGTCTCCATTGCAGGGTCTCAGCTGCCGGCGGTCCTTCATGGCCCAGTGGGCCTTTTGCTGGCGGTCCTTCATGGCCCAGTGGGCCTTTTGCTGGCAGTCCTTCATGGCCCAGCTGGGCTGGTGCTGGCGGTGGGCTCCTGGGCAGCTGGGCTGGTGCTGGCGGTGGCCTCCTGGGCAGCTGGGCTGGTGCTGGCCTCCTGGGCAGCAGGGCTGGTGCTGGTGGTGGCCTCCTGGGCAGCTGGGCTGGTGCTGGCGGTGACCTCCTGGGCAGCTGGGCTGATGGCGGTCTTCTCCCCCATGCTGCCCTTCCCAGACTTGCCGGGTTTCTTGTGGCCCTTCCCCACCTTGGAAGGTGTCACAGCTAACTCCACACTCCTAGCGGGACCCCTGGGAGCGGCTTTGGTGGCTGGAGTCTTCCCCCTCTCCCGCCGGGCACTGGCCAACTTCTGATGCTTCACAGGTGGGAGACTGTCTGTGCTGTGGCTCCGTGCCACACTGGCTGCCCTGGTGGCCGGTGCACTCCAGATTCCAGTGACTACAGGCACCACTGGTCCCGGAGATGTTGTGGCTGAGGTGCTAGTTCGGGACCTATGAGACAGACGGGGTCGGGGAGGTGTGGGAAAGAGGTCAAGGTTGAACAGGAAAAGTTTTTGGGACACACTGGGACGGGTAGCTTTAGGGGGTTTGGGAGTTGAGGAAGAGGTGGTGGTTGTAGGAGGTGTACGTTTGGTGACTTTGGGTGAAGGTGCATGCGCTGGAGGCTGTTGTGAGGTGGATGACTGTTGGGTGGGTGTGTGCCTGCGTTTGTATCTTGGGAGGGGGCTTCACAGACACACTGGGAGAGGAAACAGGGGACATGTGAATGGTAGTGGGGGTGGTGACTGCACATGAGCGGGGTGTGGTGGTGGGTGTGCTGGAGAGGGACGTAGTGGCTGTAGAGGTAGTGCATGCAGGTGTGAGTGTAGACGAGACTGGGAGGAAGGAGGGAGACGAGGAGGAGGGGGACACAGTGGAGGCAGTGGATGTTGGTGTGTCTGCCTGTGTGTGATGCTTGCATGAGTGCCTGTGGGATGTGTGGTGCTTATGTTTGCCTGAGCTTCCCTTAGGTGTTGAGGTGTGTGCATGTTGGTCTGATGGTGTGCTTGGGATAGGCTGAGGTACAGGGGATTGGGTCGGGGTGGAGGAAGTTGGAGGGGGGAGGCTAGAGACGGGGACAATGGCTGCCATCAGTGCTGAGGCCAGAGTCTGAAAAGCTCACTGAAGGGCCGCCTGACCAGAATGAATGCCCTCCAGGAATGCATTGGTTTGTTGCAACTGCCTCTCTACACCCTGGATGGCATTCAAAATGGCAGACTGCCCAACAGTGAGGGACCTGAGGAGGTCAATGGCCTCCTCACTGAGGGCAGCAGGGGTGACTGGGGCAGGGCCTGAGGTGCCTGGGGCAAAGTTGATGCCCACCCTCCTGGGTGAGTGGGCACGGGGCAAAGGCCGAGGGGCTGCTGGCTGGGCGTTGCTGGTAGGGGGGGTGGCGGCTGTACCTGTAGATGCGGGGAGCACAGATGTTGCCGCCACCACAAGGGAGCTCCCATCAGAGGACGAGTCTGTGTCGCTGGTCTCAGATCCTGTCCCCGCTGTGGAGCTCCCCACGCCCTCCGTCCCACTGGTGAATTCAGACTCCATAGTGTCGCCCTCGAGGGACATGTGGGATGCAGCTCCCTCGTGCTCCGGTGCCACTGCTCCTCCGCCTGATGATGCTAATGCACACAAGAACAGGGAGACCACAAAAAGGAGGGGGGAGACAGAAGAAAGACATGTTGAGTGCATGCATTACCACTACCATTGGCGGACACGACAGACACAGAAGCCCCATGCACTATGCTGCGCTCTTGGGCTCCACTGTTCAATTTCTGGGAAATGGCCTACAAGGCTATGGTCGACATCTGCACACATAGATGACACAGGGGCATGACTAGGTGTACTTGGCACTCTACAGAGGTGGGCTGGGGTGCCACATGGCCTGCCTTACGGAGGGGCCTTGCCTACGGAACTCGTCCTGGCCTAGGGAAACCCACAGCCCAGCTCCCCCACCCAGACACCTCCACTGCGCGCAAAGTCAGCAGAATGAGAGTGTACTCACCCCCTTGTGGCTGCTGTGATGCACTCAAGCACCCATCCAACTCCGGGTAGGCCACCGCCAGGATCCTGAACATCAGGGGGGTCATGATGCGACGGGCACCCCTCCCACGTTGGGAGGTCATCCCCAGCTGAGCCACCGCCGTCTTCTTGCTCCAGCGGTGAATGTCCTCCCATCTTTTTCGGCAGTGGGTGCTCCGTCTGTGGTAGACCCCCAGGGTCCGGACGTCCTTCGCGATGGCTGGCCAAATATCTTTCTTCTGGTGGGCGCTGACCTACATGAAATGTACAGGGGAAAAAGGGAAGTTATTACCAACTGCACCGTCAAAGTGAATGGCCCCCATCCCTACCCTTGCCATGTGGCACATGCATTCACCGTCTTTCATGCACGCCGCACTCTCCCCCCTTCCTTCTTACATCCAGCCCTCGCCACACAGGCATAGCCCATACAACATGCTCCCTGTGTACTTACCTGATTGTCTGCAGGAACGTAGAGTAGCGTGTACTGGGGGAGGACCCCATCCACGAGCTTCTCCAACTCCTCCGATGTGAAGGCAGGGGCCCTTTCCCCAGACACTCGAGCCATTGTCTCTTCCAGACCGAGGTCACAGCAGCACTTGCAGTGTAGATCCTCTCCTGTCGAAGATCAGGTATCGAGTGATTGAACAGATAGAAAATGGCGGTCACGTCCGCGGCGGTGTGTACCGTCACCGCAGGCGTACATCGCCATTGGCTCCTGGAACCCATAGGGTCCAATGTTAACCAATGCAGCATTGCGCTGCGGTTTTGGACCGCGACGGTGTACAACGTCAGCGCAGTTACCTCGCATCCCATTGTCCCACTTTACAGGTCAGGCAGCCACCATTTCAGGGGCCCACATGGCTTCATTTTCAACTGCGTCACACATACCTAGGCCTACACTCAACACACATACAGGCCACCTTTTGTGTTTGATTGGTGTTCTGTGTAGACTGTGGGTACGTACCTCTGAGTTGTTTGACTCTGTGCTCGCTGTTGTCCTTCATAGGCACCGTCCACTGGGACATGTGAGGAGATGGCGGCATCCTCCGGTGTACCGACCGTTGGTGGACCTGTCGACAATGGAGGAGCGACATTTGATTATCAGATACAGGCTTGACCTTGCCACAATCCAGGAACTGTGTACCCAGTTGAAGCCAGACCTGATGTCAGCAATCCGCCATCCCACAGGAATCCCCCCTCAAGTGCAGGTGCTGTCAGTGCTCCATTTCCTTGCAAGTGGGTCATTTCAAACAACAGTGGCCATAGCATCAGGGATGTCCCATCCTATGTTTTCAAACATATTGTCCAGAGTGCTGTCTGCCCTTCTGAAACACATGCGGAGCTACATCGTTTTCCCTCAGGTGGAGGATTTGCCTACAGTGAAAGGGGATTTCTATGGCCTGGGACACATCCCCAACATCATAGGTGCCATTGATGGGACACATGTGGCTTTGGTCCCCCCCCACAGGAGTGAACAGGTGTACAGAAACCGGAAGAGTTATCATTCTATGAATGTACAGATGGTATGTTTGGCATACCAGTACATCTCCCATGTGAATGCCAAGTTCCCTGGCTCAGTGCATGATGCCAACATCCTGCGGAATAGCAGCATCCCTTATTTGATGGTTCAACTCCAGAGGCATCGTGTGTGGCAATTAGGTGAGCACCTGCAAACAAGTCAGTGTGAAAGGTTGTCTGGGTCTAGGGATATGCCTCCAGGTTAGTGCGTGTCATATAGTTGTCCATCACCATTTGCAGGTGACTCTGGTTACCCCAACCTGTCATGGCTACTGACCCCAGTGAGGAATCCCAGGACAAGGGCAGAGGAACGCTACAATGAGGCCCATGGGTGAAATAGGAGGGTGATCGAGCGGACCTTTGGCCTCCTGAAGGCCAGGTTCAGGTGCCTCCATATGACAGGTGGATCCCTATTCTACTCACCAAAGAAGGTGTGCCAGATCATCGCGGCCTGCTGTATGCTTCATAACTTGGCTTTGCGACAACAGATGCCTTTTCTGCAGGAGGATGGTCCAGATGGCGGTGTTGTTGCAGCTGTGGAGCCCGTGGACAGTGAAGACGAGGAAGCAGAGGAAAAAGACATGCACAACAGGGACTCAGTGATCCAGCAATATTTCCAGTGAGACACAGGTAAGAGTACAGACCTGCCTACTACATGTACTTTAACACTACTACCTCTCTACTGTGTGTCTTTTTCACCCAGTGTATGGCCACTGAGTTGTCACTTTCCCTTACGATTTCACAGATGTGGGTCCCACTGTGTGACATCTGCTTAGATTCCTCATGGACTAGAGCTGTGTGACATAGATATGTTGACATTAAACTTGAAAGAGGATTTTTTCACTGTAATTGCTAATACACTATTTCGAAATCACAGACTCCAGATTGTTTTGTGCTTTAAGGGTGTTTATTTAAGTGCTCAATATTGGAGGGGGTAGTGAAATGGTGAGGGGTGATGGCCGAGGAATGTCCATGGCAGAGTCCGGTCAATTAGTCTCACAGGTGCATTGTCCAAAGGACCATAGGAAGTGGAGCTGGGGCAGTTTAAGGATGGACAGGGTGACAAAGTGGGACAGTAGGATGACAATCAGGGTGGTCTCATTTCTTGGCGGGGGTCTTGGCATTGTGCTCTGTCTTTGTCCTGGATCTCAGGGACCGTTTGCGGGGTGGTTCTCCCTCTGCAGGGGGTGGTTTGCTGGTGTGGTGGTCCTCTGGCTGGGCATCCTGTCCACTAGCGCCGGCGGAGGTGGTGGGCAGTTCATCATCCATGCTAGTGTCAGGGGCCCCTTGTAGTGCCACAGTGTCCCTCCTGGTGTTCACAAGTTCCTTCAGCACCCCTACGATGGTGCCCAGGGTGGAGCTGATGGTTCTGAGTTCCTCCCTGAGTCCATATACTGTTCCTCCTGCAGGCGCTGGGTCTCCTGATACTTGGCCAGTACCATTGCCATCGTCTCCTGGGAGTGGTGGTATGCTCCCATGATGGAGGAGAGGGCCTCGTGGAGAGTGGGTTCCCTTGGCCTGTCCGCCCCCTGTCGCACAGCAGCCCTCCCAGTTCCCCTGTGTTCCTGGGCCTCCGTCCCCTGGACCGTGTGCCCACTACCACTGCCCCCAGGTCCCTGTTGTTGTTGGGGTGGTGGGTTATCTTGGGTTCCCTGTAGTGGAGAACACACTGCTGATTGAAGTGTCCTGGGGACGGAGGTATGAGCCCGCTGGGTGGGTGCTGTGCTGGTGTTTTCAGAGGGTGGAAGCTCTGTAGTGGCCTGTGATTGTGTCAGGGGAACCGACTGTCCCGAGGTCCCCAATGGGCCGGGCTCGTCATCTAGATCCAGTTGGACAAAGGTGCTGTCATCACTGTGGGCCTCTTCTGTTGGTGGTGTGGACATGTGTTGACCCTCCTGTCCGGTGACGTTGGGTAGGGGTCCTGCAGGGGTATAAAAGGATGGTTATTACATCTGTGTGTGTCATGGTGTGCAATGGGTGGGTGAGCGTGTACCCCAGTGTTAGCAGTCCTGTGTGGGACCTTGTGTGAGGATGGTTTAGGCGGTTGTATGGGTATGTGCAGTGGGCATGCTTTAGTGATGTGTGTCCATGCTTTGTTGTTGCATGCAGGGCTTGGTGTTGGGATGGGTGGTTTGGGATGTTGGGACATATGTGAGGAGTTGGAGTGCTGGAGGTGAGGGTGGGGGTATGTGATGGCATGCAGGGAGGGGGGGGGGTTGTAATAGTTAAGATTTGTCTTACCAGAGTCCATTCCTCCAGCTACTCCTGCGAGGCCCTCAGGAGGCAGAATCGCCAAGACCTGCTCCTCCCATGTTGTTAGTTGTGGGGGAGGAGGTGGGGATCCGCCGCCAGTCCACTGAACCGCCTGGTGGTGTCTTGAGACCACGGAACAAACCTTCCCCCGTAGGTCGTTCCACCTCTTCCTAATGTCCTCCCGATTTCTTGGGTGCTGTCCCTCTGCGTTGACCCTGTCCACTATTCTTCGCCATAGCTCCATCTTCCTTGCAATGGAGGTGTGCTGCACCTGTGCTCCGAATAGCTGTGGCTCTACCTGGACGATTTCCTCCACCTTGACCCTGAGCTCCTCCTCCGAGAACCTGGGGTGTCTTTGCGATGCCATGGGGTGGTGTAGGTGATGTGTGGGGTGGAGTGTGTGGTGATATTTGGGGTGATATGTAGTGGTGTTTTTTGTGAGGTGCGTGGAAGTTGTGTGGGTGATGGTGTTGTGTGCCTGTGGATGCTGTTGTTCTTGCTGGTGCTCTCTCTCTGGCCTTCTTTCGGAATTTTTTGTCGTGGGGGTTTGTGGGTGATGTGGGTGTGTGTTTTATATTGTAATGGGTGTGTGGGAGTGGTGTGTGTATGTGTATCAGGTGTGTGTATTTCGAATTGTCCAATGTGGCTGTGTTTTGTAAAAGAGTGTGTATTTTGAGCGCGGCAGTGTGTACCGCCAATGGAATACCGCGGTTGAAAGACCACCGCATGAATTCGTGGGTCGTATTTCTGTTGGCGTGACGGTGTAGGATTTGTTTTTGCCAGTTTATCACTGACCTTTGGTGTGGCGGACTTTTGGGGGTGTCTGAATTTTGGCGGATTCCGACATGTGGGTCATAATAGCTGTGGCGGAATTCCGCGGTGGTGTGTTGGCAGTCTTCTGCACGGCGGTAAGTAGCTTTTACCGCCAATGTTGTAATGAGGGCCATTGTGTTTCAGTACATATAACAAATTGTGATTCAGTAACATGTTACTGAATCGCAATTCGGAACTGCACATACATTCCATTTTGGTTTTTAGAAGGGGCGTGTGAAAGGCATCCCTTCCAAAACCAGAAACACGTAGTATGTATTAATGTTTTGTGACCAAATTATGGTCACAAAACATTCATTTTTATCAACTAATAAAAGGTAGTAGTAACCATTCATAAATGGGAATGGGTCCCGTAGGCACCCCTTGTCCTTTGAGAATGTAACCAAATATTTTTTTAAGAGCAGCACTGCCTACTTGTACAAAAATGAAACTTAAGTTTCATTTGTTTCCTTTAAGGAAAAGGCTGCATTAAAAAAAATGTTTGCTTTCTTAAAAAGCAATCAAAGTCATGGTGGTCTGCTGACCTCAGCAGGCCACCGTCCCTGCCATGGCTGCAGTTCCTAATAGGTTACAAATTGTGACCTATCTCGTTAAATGCCATTAGGTAGGTCGATTTGTGACCCACTAAGATTCACTATTTAAAAGACGTCTGCTTACGAAATGAATTGCAATTTCCTAATTGCAAATCAGTAGGAAGAACAATTAGGAAATCACAATTCTGGATTTTTGTACATCTTGCCTAAATGTATTCAAAGCCTACCCAGTGCCATATTACATAATAAGGGTCATGGGACCAGTTTACACACATTTACACCCTTGTTGAGTACAAATGTTGCAGACAGGAGCCAGGAACTCACCTGCACAAAGACAAGAGCTCTCTATGGAGCAGTCAGAGATGTATTGTCAGATTCAAACCCCTGCTCTGACTTTAACTGTACAATATATAAAACAGAGGCACAAAAAATAAGGGTAAGTAGATTGTAATAAATAGAAAGGCCTAAAAGGCTTATAAGTGTTGGCATTACAGTAGATTGGGTCCTCCTTCCCTGGGCCTGTAATAAACATCTTATGTTATTGTTCTGCCATGGGTCCCTACTAACCTCATTACTCTTTAACATGTATGTATGGCTCATCACCCAAGCAATAGGGCGTCATTCCCAGTACCAAGCGTATGTAGATAACACCCATGTGCATCTTCAACTGAAAAGTAGATCTGATAATTGGTACATTTGTAAAACTTTAAACCCACATCTAAATATGCTTAGTGGAAATCGTTTATGCCTGAACAATCTAAAATTTACAGAGGGAAGCAACATCATATCCTTTTATGGATGTGGGACCCTGGCATGGCGTCATATCTGTCATCCCACGCAAAAAAAACTGCATATTAAATTCATGTCCATTACCTCCTTTCCAAGGTCAAATGCGTTGTCAAGATTCAATATCTTTGAAAACTATGATGCATTTGCTCTTCATATATGTGAAGAATTTTAACAGTTTCAAAACATTCCCCCTTGCAGCCACATTCACTGCTGTTCTAGAGATTTGGATTGAACCTATCACTGAAACCTCTGCTTGCCAACTAGGGATCCAAAAGCATCCCATAAAAAAACTCAAGAGTTGTAATTGAAATTCCCCAAAGCCAGGTCTTCTTCTGTCTTTAAAATGCAATCTTTCTAAACCCTTACTTTGGTTCCACATCTGAGCAAGGGCTTCTTTCCTGTCAGGGGCTATAGGTGCGCCACTGAAGCTACTAATTCATCTAATGGGAGACATGTTCAATTTAGCTGTCTCTTCTCATCCCACTGTGTGGTTGAATTGATGTCAAGGTGTGACAGCGCACGTCTGATAGGTTTAGTAAGGGAGGGCCAGATATGCTAACATAGGAATACTGATTTCCTAATTGTGATTTTATCCAAATCACAATTAGTAAAAAGTTATACCTAATGTACGTTACCTTTTATTTCTAAATAGCAATTCCTAGTAGGTCGCAAATCGATCAACTTCATAAATATTAATGAGATGGGTTGCAATTTGTGACACACTAGGAATTGAAGCCATCACAGGGATGGTGGCCTTCTGAGGTCAGCAGACTACATTTCCTGTGATTGGTTTTTAATAAAGCATTCTTTTTTTTAAAAATGCAGACCATTTTTCTTAAAGGAAAACAGGATGCGTTTAAAGAGAGAAAAATTAAACTTTAAAGTTTCATTTTTTAACAGTAGGCAGTGGTCAGTGTGACCACTGCCTGTTCTTAAAAAATATTTTTTCCACATTCTCAAAGGAGAAGGCGCTCCAAGGGGACCCCTTACTGACTTCGAGAGACTTACCACCACTGGTAGAAATTGGTTCTCTTGTTGGCAGAGGTGTGCACCCTGTCCAAGAAGGGACCACAAACCAAGACAGGGAAAGCCACAACACAACCTAAATTATCCCATGCTCACCTTGAGTGGCTTGGCATAGAGCGGGCAGCTTCACTTAGAAGGCAATGTGTTAAGTACTTTTGCAATAACTCATAAAGTAACACAGTCAAAACAAACAAAAAGTACTCCACACCAGGTTAGGAAAACAGATATTATTTATCTGAATCAAATAAGACCAAAACAACAAGAATCAAATATGCGCAAGTCAGCATTTGACTTTTTAGAGGTTTAAGGTAGTCTTAATCCATAGGAATCAATGGATGTATCTCTTTAGCACAAAGTATATGGGATGCGTCAAAAATAACGACACTGTGGGCCACAAAGGGGTTGAACCATCAGAAAATAAAGTGATGCATGACTTTTCCCGGTGTGGTGGAGATGATGTGTCAGTTCCTTCCTCGCAGGAAGGGCAATGCGTTGATTTCTGGTCATGCAGTCTCGGTCCTTTGTATGAGGTCAGGCTACTAGCTTTTGAAGTGTAAGTGATAGCCCCTCCACCCTTCCTGTCCAGGAAAACCCACCAGTATGCAGATAAGTGCAGATGCAGCTGAGTATCCTCTGTTCATGGCTGTGTGGGTGCAATGCACAAGGGAAGCTGTCAACCAGCACAGAGTAGAAGTGGATGGGAGACAGGCTGAAAGGCACAGAGAGCAGTAAGTGCAGAGAAATTCCTACTTTCTAAAAGTGGCATTTCTTAAATAATAATGGTATATCCAGCTTCACCAGTAAACAGGGTTTCTTACTACCATTCCTAACATAACAAACATGACAGTGCCACTCCTTTCAGATCAGAAATTACCACTTAATATAGAAGGGAATCTCCAATGCTGGCCTATGGGAGGAGCAGGCTTTACAATAGTGAAAAATGACTTGGGGTCTTTTTCGCTACCAGGACATGTAAAACTAACAAGTACATGTCCTGCTTTTATCTTACAGAGAGCCCTGCCATATGAGCTACATAGGGCCTAACTTAGGGGTGACTTATACATAATAAAAGGGACGTTTAAGGCTTCGCAAATAATTTTGAATGCCAAGCCAAAGTGGCAGTGAAACTGCACACACAAGCCTTGCAATGGCAGGCCTGAGACATAGTTAAAAGGCTACTTATGTGTATGGCACAATCAGTGCTGCAGGTCCAATTACATGCCCGAGGCACATGTATTGCACTTTACTAGGGACTTACAAGTAAATTAAATATGACAATTGGGTATGAGCCGTTGTTACCATGTTTATGGGAGATAGCACAAGCACTTTAGCCCTGGTCAGCAGTTGTAAAGTGTGGAAAGTCCTAAAACCAGCAAAATTGAGGGTAAAAAATGGAGGGAGGGAGGCAAAAAATTGAGGGACGCCAACCCTAAGGCTATCTGTTCAAACAACCACTTTTAAAATGGTGGTAAAGTATTACTGTTTTGTGACTGGAATTCGGTCTCAAAACAGAAATATATACCATACTGAGTATGTGGAAGGAATACCCAAAACACACCCCTTCCAAATACCAAATCACACATGCAAATTGCGATTCAGTAACATGTCACCGAGTCACATTTTACATGTTGTACATTTGAAAAGGCCTTTTTCTGGTGTGAATTGGCCAGCTTGCAACCAGGAAAATACTTTGGACATCTGGTCTGGAGTTCATTCTCAGCTCGAGTTCAGAGTCTGGAACTGTGAGCCATCTGCTTTTGTTAAGCCACCAGTTTTTGGGTGTCAGTGAGATAGTGGACTTCCGGAAGAGTAGCTCGATCAATGTTCCTATAGCAGTCTCTGAACTGAGAGGCATTGGGCTAGTTTGCAAAGCTCCATTAACTGCCTCCATGATATCCACTGGAAAGGTTGCAGAAAGGCATGGAGCTGATGAGAAGAAACAAGGAGTAACCAAGACCATTCATCTTCCATAAAAGATATTAGCATAAATATAGGGCAGAGCTATACTCGTATTACAACATAAGGAAGGAGGGTCTCTGAGGAAGAATGCATAGTTGCAGTCAATGGGAAGTAAGCTCATGGGATAAGAAAAAGACTATGGGCTTCATGTAGAGTTTGACAGTTTGTCTACCAGTCGAGTAAGCCAACAGAGGCTACAGCACCCACTAACACCTGGCAGAAGACCACTTGGCATATTTACAGATCACGTCAGATAGGTGAGGATCTCTGTTCCTTTAGTGAAGCTGCTGCTGCTCCACAGATGGCGCTGATGCTTTGTCAAGTGGGCACCATGTTTAAAGCACCCACCTAGCAAAGTGTTGTTTATAAATACCAAGCTCAATAACAAAAAAAGTTGCAGTTTGTTATTGAAAAACAAAAAGTAAACAGCCCTGAAACGCTGGGAGTTTTCTTCCAGAGCGTGGGGATCATCCGTTTTGTTTCCTGTTCAGGACTGACAAGCTTTAGCTGGCAATACGAGATATTACAAATGCAAACTGGAATTACCACTATAAATGTGGCTAACGCTTTAAGGCATAATGACTCAAGGCCTCTCGCAAAGGGGTCGCTGGCAAAAGGTTTCTGCCAGCAGAACTAGCTGAGACTCCACCATCAGAAACCATGCTCTTTGCCTTCCTGTAAATGGAGTGAGCTAAACACGAGGGTGGCGGACGGACATCCACACTTAAGTCTGACTGACCCCCTAGAAATTGAATGTAGATTGCCGGATTCACTGAATTCGGATGGCCACTTAGGCCATCAGAAAGGAACCCGAAAGCACAGAAGAATTCTTACTCTTAAGCAAAGGGGGAAATATTGCCAAGTCAAAAAAAAAAAACGGTATCCTTGAAGAAAAGGGACAGGAGCCAGCCACTGACTTGCTGAGATTTTCAAAGGTGAAAGACACTGGCTTTGCCAACGTGAATAATTGACATATATGAAGAGATATCAGTGTCTCCATAATGGCATCACTACTGTCCTGTAACATGTCCATAATGTTTGGGAGATTATTTTCCTTAGTAATCTGTTAATGAAACAAAGGTTACCTAAGAATGTTCCACAATAGTGCTCTGCCAGTCCGATTAACATCGGGTTCTTTCATTGTTGTTAGTCAGTATAACAAATGGAGAAAATCCAGTTTGCAGACATTTTGCTAGTTGCTGAATGAAAATTGATGTGCACCAACTTTATCCTTGGCATCTCATGTAAGGTTTTTTGGGTTTCACACTATGAACTTAAGCTGGCAGAAATGTTGGTGTTCATGTACTCTGGACAAATACATTAATATTTTCTTCTCCTGGTCCATGAGGATAAACACATAAGAACCCTTGATTACCCTGAAATCAAGAGGAAGCAACATCCATGTCAAGCTATTCAAAAATGTGTGTCTAAGGATGATTTACCCACGTGTCTGTTAAGTGTGAACTTTGACTGCTGTTGAACTTTATGTCAGGCATTGGCTTATTTGGGAAGTGGTTAGATTGTAAAAAAAAATGAATGCAGAAGCCAACATTTTACTAAAGAACCTACCACTGGTACTGCCACATGGCAAGGTGGCTGAATCCCAAACCTGTCTAGTCTCCATTACACCACTTGCCTCTTTCTTCTGCCACCTGACAGTCCATCTCTATCTCACTCTAGTAGGCCTTTTTCTGGTGCAAATTGCCCTGCTTGCAACCAGAAAAATACTTCGGACATCTGGTCTGGAGTTCATTCCCACCTCGAGCTCAGAGTCTGGAACTGTGAGCCATCTGCTTTTGCTAAGCCACCAGTTTTTGGGTGTCAGTGAGATCGTGGACTTCCAGAAGAGTAGCTCTATCAATGTTCCTAGAGCAGTCGCTGAACTGAGAGGCTTTGGGCTAGTTTGCAAAGCTCCATTAACTGCCTCCATGAAATCCATTGGAAAGGTTGCAGAAAGGCATGGAGCTGATTAGAAGAAAGAAGGAGTAGCCAAGACCATACATCTTCCATAAAAGACATTAGCATAAATAGAGGTCAGAGCTATACTCATATTACAGCATAAGGGAGGATGGTCTCTGAGGAAGGATGCATAGTTGCAGTCAATGGGAAGTAAGCTCATGGGATAAGAAAAAGACTATGGGCTTCATGTAGAGTTTGACAGTTTGTCTACCAGTCGAGTAAGTCAACAGAGGCTACAGCATCCACTAACACCTGGAAGAAGACCACCTGGCATATTTACAGATCACGTTAGGTAGGCGAAGATCTCTGGTCCTTCAGTGAAGCCTCTGCTGCTCCACAGATGGCACTGATGCTTTGTCAAGTGGGCACCATGTTTAAAGCACCCACCTAGGAAAGTGTTGTTTATAAATACTAAGCTCAACAACAACAAAAAGTTGCAGTTTGTTATTGAAAAACAAAAAGTAAACAGCCCTGACACGCTGGGAGTTTTCTTCCAGAGCGTGGGGATCATCCGTTTTGTTTCCTGTTCAGGACTGCCAAGCTGGCAATTCGGGATATTAAAAATGCACACTTGAATGACCACTTTAAATATGGCTAACGCTTTCATGTATAATGACTCAAGGCCTCTCGCAGAGCGGTCGCTGGAAAAAGATTTCTGCCAGCAGAACTAGCTGAGACTCCACCATCAGAAACCATGCTCTTTGCCTTCCTGTAAATGGAGTGAGCTAAACACAGGGTGGCGGACGGACATCCACACTTAAGTCTGACTAACCCCCTAGAAATTGAATGTAGATTGCCTGATTCTCTGAATTATGATGGCCACTTTGCTAGCCCATCAGAAAGGAACCCTAAAGCACAGAAGAATTCTTACTCTGAAGCAAAGGGAGAAAAGATTGCCAAGTCAAACAAAAAAACTGCATCCTTGAAGAAAAGGGACAGGAGACAGCCACTTACTTGCTGAGATTTTCAAAGGTGAAAGACACTGGCTTTGCCTATGTGAATAATTTACCAATATTAAGAGACATCAGTGACTCCATAATGGCATCACTACTTTTTTGTAACATGTCCATAATCTCTGGGAGGTCATTTTCCTTAGTAATATGTTAATGAAATAAAGGTTACCTAAGGATGTTTCACAAAAGTGCTCTGCCAGTCCGATTAACATTGGGTTCTTGTAATGTTGTTAGTCATTATAACAAATGGAGAAAATACAGTTTGCAGGAATTTTGCTGCTTACTTAATGAAAATAGATGTGCACCAACCTTATCCTTGGCACCTCAGGTAGGGTTTTTTGGGTTTCACACTGTGACCTTAAGCTGGCAGAAATGGTGGTGTTCATGTACTCTGGACAAAAAAATTGATAGTTTCTTTTTCTGATCCATGAGGATAAACACATACGAACCCTTGATTACCCTGAAATCAAGGGTAAGCAACATCCATGTCAAGCTATTCAAAAATTTGTGTCTAAGGATGACTTACCCGCCTGCCTGTTAAGTGCAAATTTTGGCAACAGAGCTCTTCTGACTGCTGTTGAACTTTATGTCAGACTTTGGCTTATTTGGGAAGTGGTTAGATTGCAAAACAATGAATGCAGAAGCCAACATTTTACTAAAGAGCCTACCACTGGTACTGCCACATGCCAAGGTGGCTGAATCCAAAACCTGTCTAGTCTCCATTACACCACTTGCCTCTTTCTTCTGCCACCTGACAGTCCATCTACATCTCACTCTAGTAGGTTATTTTTCAACCCTACTTTATGTGCTTGCCGCTGTTTTCATATATTTCTCAGTAAAAGCCTGTTGACACACAAAGAGTCCTGCTTCTTCAAAAACGAGTGCTGGGGTTGCCCGCTAGCAACCACTGGCACAGTGAAGCACTAGGTGAGGGCAGAAAAGAAGCTGGAAGATCTCATTATATAAAATACTAGGCCACACTCAATTGTATATATTTTTTCCTAAATACACAATACAGAATTACTGTGTTTTTTGGTTTAATAATAAAATACACACAATTTATGTTTCTAGAGACACCATTCACTAAGGGAAAACGGAACATTGTTGCACACATTTGAACAACTGGGGGCTTTTCCTCTTATTTCTATTTGACTTATGTGCTTTGTAGGAACTCTGCTTTTTCCACCAGTATTCAGTATTCTGCTAATGTGAATTCATTTCTTAAGACAATTAAAAACAATAGTAAAAAATAAAATATAAGAGAAGCTTCTTCTGCCGCAGGTAGTCGTCCGCAGTGGGTACTATGCTAATGGGGCTGTGAAATATTCCTTCTGAATCTACATTATGTAACCCAGAAACACATCTGCAGGAATTGTTTTATAAGTCAATATCAATTTCACATTTGATTATCGAAAAAACGCGGTGCCTATGTGATTTATGCATTATTTATTCAATCCATTAAAAATGCTGACAGTGAGAAGTGCTTAAAGATATTATTGCTTCAAGACCTTACCAGAGGAAGAAAAAGTTCCTTCATAATATGGTTATGCATGATATAGCGTTTGATTTGCTGAGATTTAGTCTTGAAGCTTAGTTTCCTTCATGTACAAAACTGGCAATTTGCAGGTCCCAGGTGAGGTGTATTTCTATTGTTTCAAGTTACACTAATAGAACAAGATATTATTAAGTTTTATTGAAGAGACTTAGTCGTAGGTGAGTTTTTTTCGTGTAGTTCAACTGTGCCACTTTCTTTAATGCAAACACACTGAAGGGAAAGCGTCAGAACAAGGAAAAATCAAGACGTTGTGTACAACTGAACTTTAGACTTATTTGAAACTGTGTGCCTGAAACACAGTATGAGGTCAAGGTTGGACCCGTGAAACATATATGTGGAAAAGAAAACAGCAGTAATACAGTTTTTGTATTGCACCAAAAGTGCATTAACCAGCACTCAGAGGCAATTGAGAGGGTAGTACTACTGAATATTGACACCAACAATGTTGTGGTACAAGGATATCGAGGACAGAGTATCGGGGACAATATATTGAAAGCTAAGATACTCCAACATCAGGGAGGTGCAGAAGTTAGGTGTAAACCCATGTCTACTGGTCTTTATAGATATAGATATGCATGAAAATCCATGGTTGAATGCGCAGGAATGCCTAGGCAGCACCTATGGAACATCTCCTTGAAGCAAAGTATTGCAAGTAAGCACATTCTGCTGTGTTACTTTGGGTTACAATCCAAAGTGGTGTGCTTTGCGAAGGATTGTAAACACCACAACACAACACTTTGCAACAGATCTGCATTAAAAAAGTAACACAAATCCACTGCAAAATGTTTGTAAATCTGGGCCTTAATGTATAATCTTGACACATTTAGTTTTGCAATTGATGAGATGAATTACTATACCAAAACCTCGAACACTGTACACGTGCTAAACTGTGAATAATGTAAGTATAATATACTTGTCACCCTCTTCATTCACACTATTTTGAAGTTATTGCTGAAAGATTATCACATGGGGAAGAGACAGACCACAGGTATGTGGAGTTGAACCCTCCCTGAGTGGTACAGATAAAATATGCCTGTGTCCTTTTATTGCAAATGAGTCAAAAGTAATCAACTGTTTTGCCACATTTAGTCAGTGGGGGACTAGCCACACTCTCCATGGGTTACACTTGACAAGACTTCCAGAGTCTAGTGCTCTCGGGTGCTCACAGATATGGAGCCCACTGATAAAAAACGTAGAGTCAATCAGCAAAAGCCAAACTTGGCTGAATGAAACACATTTCCATTTAACCTCCTCACACGGGGACAGCATTTTCCAACCATGATACCCATCTATTCATGCACAAGTACGGACAGACTTAACTTTCGGGTACATTAAGAACACCGCCAGTTCATGCAATGCAGGCACCTTCTGGGTGAGTGCTCTTTGGATGTGTTAAGATGGAGCTAGCACTTTTCGCCGCATGCCATGTGACTGTTGAAGCGCCAATGGGCAAAACCTAAAAATGATTAGCTGGCCCGAAGTACTCTTCAAGGCACTAACCTCAAATCCAGCAAAGTATGTAGCCTACCATATGAAGTGCATTTTACAGCATGTGCCCCTTCCACAGTCACAAAATATGGTCCTACTTTGGAATGGTATGAAAATAACACTGCTGGAGGAGGAGCGAAAGGGCAGGGGAATGTTGCCATGCCTGAATCCTTCGGTCATCACCGCAATTTGACTGACCTCAATCCTTTATCAATGCAACAAAAAAAAAAAAAACAGGTGCACCAATAGAAGGCATTGAACATTGTGTTTTCAAGTGATTCACCACGTGAAACAGGTCGGATTATTAATATTAAGAACCATTTTAGATACAGTGTACGTGCTCAAAACTGGATTTAAGCAACCTCTGCTGTGCACCACAGGGTATCAAGAATGTGGCACTGTCTGTTGCTTTTACCCTGCCCCATAGTGTTATTTCATGATTTGTAGTTTAAGACTTAGGAAGGTGTCTACACTTTCAAGTCATATTTTGGTGAATTCCAAGAAATCTAATATTCTTTAAATTATATTGTCATTCAATTGGCACATTTTAGTACAGATAAAGGGAGAGTACATTTCTGGGACTTTACCAGATTTTGTTAACACAAACAATGGGTTAAAAAACCCTGCGCATTATTGGACATTCGGTTGTGACATCAGTATGAGTGGAAGAACGCCTGGCTTGTGTGAAACATTAATATATGAAATAACATATACATACATGCATAAATACATACATTCATACAAACATACATAAACTACTATTTAAATCTCTGGAGATAAAAATTCTTAGTCCTTATTTGAGTTAGTGTTAATTTTGTGTTTTGCTGAAAATTATACAAATTGAATATTAATATGACCCTTGGGACTCCTTCAAAGGACTTGATACTGATGCAAGGAAAGCAAAGAAATAATTGAAAGAATGAGCTCTAGAAGGAGCCAGAGGGAGACAACAAGGTATTCCCACTGAGGACTTTCTTTTTCTGTTGGTTAACTGTTGGCTTGAAGAAACGAGTGAATTAAATGTGGTTTGCTTTAACTATAGTTTTCATAGTCTTGACACATTGGGAGATTCATTTTTGACAGCAGTGGAGTTCTTCAGAACTGCTAATGATAGCTAGTTGTGTGGGTGAAGCGTGATGTCTTCTGATCACACTCTGTTCCCAAAGAATGGAAGTAAGGGAGGGGTGCCCAAGAGAGCTGTATTGAAAGGTGGACGTCTGAAATGTTTCACAGTTTTGCCAGTGGCCACACAAAGCATTACAGTAAAACATATTTTAACAGGGGGAATGTCACTTTGAAGTAAATGCACAAATTATTCATACCTCAAAAGGGCATAACACATTAACAATAGAAGATTAATGGTCTATTTTCACAAAACTGGCAACTTGCCTGACAAGAAAACGTACACTGTATTTGATATCTTATATGTGGAGTAGATATGACCTAATGCATTGCTTCCCAAACTTTGTGGAACTACGACCCACTTTTTACAGTGACAAACATTTGTGACCCACCTTGCTTTGATGGACATCAGGCACGTGATTTTGTAATGGAACTCAATAATCTCGGCCCCCTAATCTAGCTCCGTTAAAAAAATTGCTGTCCACAGATTTTCATTTTTGAATTTTGTTTTTGGATCATTAGAGAAGTAAGTTGGCTTGGGTAGACATTGCTGATCCAAGTTGAAATTTTCTGGACAACAGTTTTAAAAATTGCAGATGTGTTGCAGTGATAATGTAATATTTTAGGAACCAGGAGATCTATGTACTTCATTTTGGTGTCCAAACATAGGTTTTGGTGATCAAGTAGTCTTATAGAGACAGCAAATATCTCCTCAGAGCAACCCATCAGGCATTTTCCAAAATGGCGGCTATAATAGAGGAAGAAGAGATATATATAGAAATAAAAAAGAAATAATGGTTTTATGACTTAGTGCAGTGCCACTTTTCCTGCACCCCCCTAACACCCCCATGGTAGCTCCGTATTTAACATAGGGTGCACCATGGCAGTCTTTAGGGGACTAGAGTCATAATTATTTGCGCCAGTCCGGTGCTTTGAGGATTAGTGTAAAACATTATGACGCTAATCCTGCAAAGCACCCAGGGGCCCATTGTAATCAGTGGGAGCCTCTTTTTAATGCCTGCACTTAGCAGGCGTTAAAAAGTGCCGATAACAATGGCACAAAGGAATCTCAGAGATTCCTTTGTGCCATTTTTACGGTGCCCATAGCACTAGAACGCCCCCCTTGCATACATTATGCCTGGCACAGGCATAAAGTGGCGCAAGGGGTTACAAAGTGGTGCAATGAAGCATTGCGCCACTTTGTAAATATGGCGCTGCATTTTTCTCCTTCCAACACCACAGGGGTGCCAAGAAAATGCCGCTTATGTGGCGTTGGAACAGAGCAAGGCCAGGATAAATCTGGCCCAATGTTTATAATCTCAATATGAAAAACTAATGTTTATCACTCCTGTTTTAGATACATTTTCTTAGTTCACTTTATTTCTTTGTTTCAGCAATTACTTGTCATACATTTGCATAATGTTGAACAATTGAGAAGAGCATATCAACAGGGACATCTTTCTGTAGCACTGGTTTTGCAAGTACATGTTCTGTGGTTAGAATAAACCCAGATCTGTGCCTGAGGGTGAATGTTTGATTGGTTCTGCACTCCGTCCATCATTTGCGTTTGTTTGCTTTTGTTGCCCTAAGTGCGCTGGCTGTGCCCAGACGTGGGTCCCCGACTCACTATGCCACTGGATTCAATCTAGCCTGGTTGATGAAAGGTGATACCCTGAAATTGGTCCCAGGATCCTTGTAGCCGGTTAAGGGAGGACCTGACCTGGCAGTTTGGGCAGGACTGTTCCCATAGGGAACAGGGTCAAAACTGATTTGCATATGGCTGGGTCCAAAGTGGGGTGGCATGGTGAGTAAATGAATGGATAGATTAAACCCAGATCTGTGATGAGGGGTGAATGTTTGATTGGTTCTGCATTCCGTCCATTTTTTGTGTTTGTTTGCTTTTGTTGCCCTAAGTGTGCCGGATGTGCCCAGATGTGGGTCCCGGCCCCACTATGTTACTGGATTCAAGCTAGCCTGGCTGATGAACGGTGATACCCTGAAAACGGTCCCTCGTTGCTTGTTTCCAGTCCAGGGAGGACCTGGCCTGGCAGTTCGGGCTGGACTGTTCCCAGGGGGAACAGGGTCAAGACTGATTTGCATATGACTGGGTCCAAACTGGGGTGACATGATGAACAAAAGAATTGATTAATTAAACCCAGATCTGTGACTGGGCGTGACTGTTTGGTTATGCATTCCGTCCATCATTTGTGCTTGTTTGCTTTTGATAAAGACACTCGGCATCTCTGGGTCAAGTTTTTTTGTACAGAATATGAAGCGGGGCTAAGTGTCTTTTCTCGCCTGTTTCATAGCATACCCATTACTCTGACAGTCCTTGACTTATGAACATTGCAACTAATCTAAGTAGCACAATAATAACATCTGTGACATTTGACAGTACAATGACTCGATTGTAACCATTTCAAGCAGCCCATTCAACATGTGGCACAACACGAATGTCAGCTTCCCTCAATTTGCTGTTAAGTTCTTGAACAATATGGCCCATACCTTTTGAATATATCTCTGCAAGCATCAACTCCTCATTGACAATCATTCCACTTGCAATAATTGGAACTTCAGTGTTCACTGAAGCATCAGCAATGTTTTGGTGAATTAACATCTCCAGTTCATCTTGTTCGATGTTGATGACCAGAATTTATCAAGTTGCACAGGTATCGATGTTGAATTTTTGATGCAGGCAAGGTCAATTGTTCCACTGGTAGACATTCGTCTGATTCTCTCACATTCTCTGACAGATAGTTCAAGATAACTGTCAAAGACAATGTGTAGTTCTTGCAAGGTGCACACTGACTTTGATATCTGTGGAACAGTTTGAATAACCTCGCTTGAAGTTTTGCATGGATGAAACCTTGACCATTTGCAATTGTGACGTTTAGTCCACAACAACAACAGTTTTTTTAATGAGGACACGTTTTCAAATTGAAGTTCTTCAGGTGTAAGGTTTTTTTCAAGGTCTTGTATGAGTTTGTGTTTCACTGGTTTAGTTGCTGCATCTCCATCAAATAATGAGTTTGTTTCAAGAAGATCATGCAAGAGAATGTCCTTGAAAAATTCACCACTTTCTTTTGCTACAGCCATCTCTCTATGTGGTTGCAAAAGTTGTTTTTATGTAAGCTGTTTCGTAGTGGAAGAAGCACACAAAGAAAAAGGAAAAATTAGGAGAAATAAAGATATTTCTCCTTGTTCCACCTCCCCTGGGGAAGTATAAAGTCTTGGTGCATCCCCAAGTTTACAAGCTCTTGTAAATCTGGGGATGCATCAAAATCCACGGCATTTCCATGAGAAAACACCCACCGCAACACCCATGGAAAGCCTCACATAGTAAGCCAATGCAGCGATTTGTGCTGCCTCACTTTACTCCATATCTATGAGGACATTCAAAGCCATGCAAAAGGAGTGTGCTTGGCCTCATAGATATGTGTTCAAGGTTTGCGCCGCTGTTGTGTCACAAAATGTTATGTAACAACGGTGCAAGGGGCTAATAAATATGTCCCTGGAATAGATCTTACATTAGGGAAAAGGCACCTCTTCTAATCAGACAAGGGAAAGATTACACTTTAAAGATATTAGAACACAATTCGATTCCTTATAATGGCCTAGATTTACTATCCCTCACACAACAGAGTGATAGGTGAAAAATTGCTGCATAGCATGCACAATACAATTGTGTGCAGCACTAGATGATAAAGGGAAGCACATCAATGATGTCATCTGCGATGTATGCACAAAAGAAGCATGTTTTGCAGGACTCTCAGGAGTGTTCTACTCCATAAAGGCAAGCCAATGGTGACTAGCATGCAATTTCTATTTGCGGCACACCTTGTAGTATACGTTCTGATGCATCAACACCTACATAGGGATACGCTATACAAAATGTGTGATTTTATGTAAAATAGAAGTTACACCTGGGTATATAATGTGAAACACTGTTTGTTCCCTTGTTTACACCTGGATTGACGTGTCGCAAGAATTTGATGCAAAACTAGTTCAGGCTGTAGTAGTCTGGCTTTGAATCCAATCAACTTGATTCCTATAACCTTTCCCAAAAATAATGTATTTATAAGCTTTTCATCTTTGTCATAAAAATCTCGTTTATTATAGCTTCTTTCCATTTTGAACAATTTCCAAGAGGGAATGTTTTTGGTTTGTCTTTTAGGATAAACCTATTTAGCACACAAGATGTTCTTACTGTGGATCATTTCTAAGTACTCTATATTGTAGTATGTTGGAATGTATATGTAAAGTTAACCACCAAGAACTAATAATTTCTCTTTACTATAATTTAGTGAGAGATCTATACTTACAGCATTTTTCTTCAGTAGTTCACAACACCGGCATAGGGCATCCAGTGTTCCATACCATATGCTAAAAAGCATCATCTATGTAATGCTGAAAACTCAGTACTCATAACAACCTTAAGATCAAGATCATCCCGATGATTGTAAATGGATCCATTATGCCAGATCTGACATCTCAGTAGACTATTGGATCTACTCCTCGAATCTCTGTTTGACCTCATAGTCACAAGTTAGAATCTTGGCCGTTGATTCAGCCTTTCATCCTTCCTAAGATGATGAATTGAATACCACTAAATATTTTTTATTAAAGAAAAGATGTCCAACTGGCGCACATATGATTTGCAAGTACATATTATGTTATGTCAGGAGATGGATTATCTATCTGATGGGGGTTCATGTACCTGTAAATATACTCGTTTGTTGAAGGGTTTGAAGTATTAGGCCTTGGGTGTGTTTCACAATGGTCTTATGCTGATTTGGAAATAAATAGTAAAGGCTAGCAAATAGTTTAAAATGTTAGATTGCTGAATGTACATGCTTTCGGATCTTTGTTGTGTGTTAGGAATTGTGTCTCAAACATAGACAACACTTCTATTAAAGAATTAACAGTGGTGGGTGTGTGGTCGATAGCTCATGGAGCTCTTCATAGCTCCCACTGGCCACTCCTAATGTGCCTGACATTCTACTTCAGAATGAGGTGGCTGAAGTGGGTGCTCTGGTTTGCCAAGAAAAGTGATCCCCCCTTCCTTCATGCAGCAATATTCCTGGGAGCTGTAAGGAGATGCCTGATTGGTTGGTTCAAGAAGCAGCCCACCGACAACAACATGCTATTAAGGCTAAAGATGGCACATGTACAGCATTGAGTATGTGATGAGCTTCATTTGCCCAGTGGAAGCAAAATGGTGACTGGACACTAGAGGCCTGCAGCTGCAAACCTCGGATTGAGTCAGTTTGGGAGTTAATTCTAGTCTCATGATCAATTAGATGACGATTTGCATCTTCTCAATTTGACTGCTCCATGAAGGATGAACACCTTCAGATGGCGCACCTAGCAGTAGCCTGGAAAACACATATCTTTAGGTACCTGGCGTGTTCATTTATCACACTGATTAAGACCTGATGGCTGAGAACATTTTTGAAGGTTGAGGTAGTTCATGCTTATTAAGCTTTCATATCTTTTTTCCACAAAAAGTATTCAGGCCAAATATATGTTCTTTTCCCCCACATCCTAAATCCACTCAGGATTTATGGATTTCTCTGTAGAAACAAAGAAAATAGCAAAACCACAGGAACATTTGGGATTTTGTTTGGAAAAGTAGAGTACAAAAGATCACCATCTTCCCAGCTTTCAGAAGCAAACAGAGCTGCAAAAGAAAACAATTTTTTGCACAGTTTTTGCATTTGTCTAACCTGTAGTCAATTATTCTATTTTTTTGGTTTCATGCTACATGCAGTTTGTGGTGGAAACAGATGTGAAACCCATGGGTGAACCTGTAAAGCTACACATATATCTGAAAACTAGACAAAATTAAAAATTTAACAAGCAGTCTTTTTAGTACATTGCTCATGGTTTTCCCAAATAAGTTAATTGTTTAAATAAAAAAAATAATGGAAATAAATAGGAAAAAATAGCAATTGGTTACAATGTTTTCAACTGTAATTTTTTATCCCAATGACCGATTTATAAAGGTAGCACTGTTACATCAGTTGGACTATTTTGGTCACAGGTATATATGGTGGTTATTCATTATCTAAAAACCCATAAGACCCATAGCCATTAAATGAATTGCAACTCATAATACTTCTTCTTTGTGTACCACCATAAAGCGATTCATATGGTAAAATCTAAAGAATGGAAAATGGCATATTATGCAGTAGATACTGCGATTAGGAACAGTGGTCACCTCTACATCTCTGTATTTGGTGTTACGCCCAACTTATATCTGATTTACAGGGCATTTTGCAAAATGTGCTTTTTCTTGCACACTGGTGTACTTTCGAAAGCCAAAAATTGGAAAAAATACAATTGTTTATAACAAATATCATGATTCTCTGTGTTACCAGACTTCCCCTAATAAATACTGTACTCCACTTGTATGTGTGGACTAATTTCCACAATTGGAAAGGTCCCAAAATCCGATGTGGAGACATATTTTGTTTACATGAAAAATGACCCTTTTGGCAATGTGTGTAGCTGACGAATGTGGGCTCATGCTTGGCCACCACCCAAGGAAATGTATCAATTCTAGACATTTCTAAAATGAGACCGCCAGGGGAGATGAAGGTGGAGCAAGGATTCCACTAACTTTTCTTTCCCAAAATCTCCCGCAAACCTTAAACATCTGCTAAAATCATGCATTAAATTTACAATTCGGTGAGGGCAAGTCTTGGAATCTGGGCAGGTCCACACAAATCCTATCACCCGGCATTTCTGCACTTATTTTGATACCCCACTTGCATTGCTGGTCCTTGTGACTGTGACCAAAAAAAACAAAATGTACGTGGAGATATCAAATTTTTGGAATGAAAAACTGACCCTTTTTGGTGATGTGGATAGCTGTCGAATTTGATCTCAGCCTTAGCTCCCACCCAAAGAAACCTTCCAAACCCAGATATTTCTGAAACTAGACATCCAGGGCTACCTAGGGTGGTGGAACTTGCATGTATCCAGCTATGATTTCTTACCCTGAATGCCCTGCATACCTCAAACTTCGTCTCACATTTTTGTGAGGAAATGTTTAGAAATCAGTTAAGCTGCGCAAAAATCCCTACCACCTAGCATACTAGTTCTCCAGTTGTGTAGCTGATCATAGCGTTGGTGACAGGAACTGATCAAACTTGGACCATACTTTGAACATATTGACTTAGCCAGGTCCTTTGTTTGATTTTGTAAAAGAAAATATTTCTGGTGTTTAAAACAGAAGCATTTTCTTTTTTATTGCTGAGGATGACCCATTGATGTCCTCCACACTATGGAAGTAGTGCTGAAGATGTTAATGGTTAATCTTCAGCAGCAAAGAGTTTAAAGTGTTTCATAGAATTTTTGAATGTTCTACCTATGCCACAGTGGTAAGTTAGCATTGGCCAAAATGACAATACTCCTATGTTTTCTGTAATTTTGTTACCCTAGCCTATGGGCACCTAGAGTTGTTTTTCAGGACCTGGACACTTTAATGAATGACATAGGTGTGGAATCAGGCAGACACTGTGGCGCCTTCAACCAGTTGAAACACTTAATAATGGAGGAAAGCTTGTGCACACTGGACTTTAAACAGGTTTACTTAGTAGAGCTAATCCAGTGGGAGGTGCAGTGACTGGAGGAAGAACACCTATAAAACACGGGCCTGGCCAGAAGGCAGCAGATGAGGGGGTTTTGGCCAGCCACTTTAATGAAATGGGATCGAATATGGTGAATGCCCCAGATTTCATTGAACCATTTTGAGGTTATGAAGGATAAGTTTGGAAAAAAACAACCAACCAAGGCATATTTCCTATCTCTCCCACTGGTACACCTCTCAAAGCCTCGTACACTTCACTGAATTAATAGAGACTAATAGTCTCCCTGCAGGACAGTTCCTGTTATATTGGACTCTAGCAAACATGCTGCGGATGAAATAGAGGACCATAGACACTTAAACCCAAGAAACTGAACCCCAGATGCACAAAATTATGCAGGTACTGTTTACACTAGGTGATGGAAAAAGACACATAACATGGCTTTACAAGGCCATACATTCCATGACAAAAATGAGCATGAGTGACAAAAAGCACAAGTGTGACTTTGATCTGGGAAGTGAACTGCGGGACAAGAAATGGACGAAAGTCTTTGAATATATCCACAGAGGTTCCAGAAATGCTCAATTTAAGAAGCCTCCTATGGCAAGGGGAGCATTACTTTTTTTCTTTCCAACAATAAAATTGTATTTTGGGAAAAAAAAGAATATTGTTTGCTGTGGGGCTGCATCCCTCCAAAGCAGCCCTGTGATCCCTGCTAATGATCTCTGTCCCAAGTGTGGCCCTAAAGATAGTACACGTAAATGCCCTTTGTGAATTCCCAACATCGTAAACTTAGAGGATTGGTCTAACTTTAGACTAGACTTTTATGTTTACCTTTGTGAATCGGTCCAATATGAGCATCAAAGGTTTTGGAGAGTAACACTACTCCATATCTGATGATGCCTGGAGCACCTTCAAAATAACCTAAAACATGTTACTGTGAGTTCTGATTTCACCCGAGTATCTCGAAATGTCAACAGGAATCTCCATATTTGTTAATTCAGGGAAAAGTGGCTTGTAGAAAATCTTCAAGGATTTTCTCATTTGTTTAGAAATAAATATTTTCATTTTAACTTTGTTTTTTAGGTTCTCAGTTCCACTAAACATGTATTCAACTACTGGAGTCGATCTTATCAATAATGGTATGCCTAATGGAAAAACAGAGTTCTTTCATTCAAGAAAAACATTAAATGTAATCTAAAAAAAGAACTTAAGGGAAAATGCATTATTTTTTCACTATTAAGAAAAGGACCTGTTTACAACTACCCATAGTTCCACAGTTTTAGAAATAAATATCTTGAAAGGTGTCTATATATACTCATACAGCCCACCCAAACAGGATATCTATGGCTGTATTATGCATGCAGGACACTCTCCCTGTTTGTGCACCATTCAAAAAGTGTTTTGGGTGCAAACAAGGACAGTGCACCCTCTTACAAGGAATGCAA
Source organism: Pleurodeles waltl (assembly GCF_031143425.1). NCBI lineage: Eukaryota > Metazoa > Chordata > Amphibia > Caudata > Salamandridae > Pleurodeles > Pleurodeles waltl. Next base: position 980,285,571 of record NC_090447.1, read on the forward strand.
TGCCTGCATGACAGCCGCAACTTGTGCTGCCATAAGGCAGTGCATTCAAGTGAAATGCACAGCAGCTGCTGCTCAGCTGCTAGTGTTTCACAATGCAGGTGGCATGCCTCCTGCACTTTAAAGAGGGAAGAGAGATCTCCTTGCAAGCAGGTACAGTGAATGACAGCACAGGCCTGCAGCAGAATGTCTCGGGAGCTCATGGGACTCTCTTTCTCCCCTCCAGAGGGCTGCCTTTAAGCCACACTCACATGCAGATGGGGAAATATCCTCTCTCAATAGTTCTGGCACTATGGGGGTCATTCCGAACATGGCGGTAAAAACCGCCAGGGCCATGACCGACGGAAAGCACCGCCACCAGTCTGGCGGTGCTTTCCTGCCCATTCTGACTGCGGCGGTAAAGCCGCGGTCAGAAAAGGGGATCTGGCGGTTTCCCGCCGGATTACCCCTGGCTGGGCTGAATCTCCATGGCGGCGCTGCTTGCCATGGCGGTTTTTACCGCCAGGGACAGGATGTCGGGAATGGGTGTCGTGGGGCCCCCTAACAGGGCCCCAGTATGATTTTCACTGTCTGCTTAGCAGACAGTGAAAATCGCGACGGGTGCAACTGCACCCGTCGCACCCCCGCAACACCGCCGGCTCCCTTCGGAGCCGGCTCCTGTGTTGCAGGGCCTTTCCCGCTGGGCCGGCGGGCACTCCCTTGGCGGACGCCCGCCGGCCCAGCGGGAAAGTCGAAATGGCCCCCGCGGTCTTCTGACCGCGGAGCGGTCTTTTGACGGGGGAAGTTTGGTGGGCTTCGAGGTTTGTACGTCTGGCCCCACGACTTCCAACATTCACCAGCCACCACTGATTTCCACATTATTCAGAATTCTGACCTGGAGAACTTGTAATGGGCAGGTAATATCACACGAGGGGAAAATCACATTTGAAAATGGTGATTTGATCCGACTAAAATTACAAAAACAGGAGTATAACATGTTCCAACACGTCTGACTAGTTTTCACATATAGCATACCCCATTTACATACTAACCCATGCACCTTTGCTTGTTTCACTGCTTGGTTAACACGTTAGCATGTTCAAGAACACAGTGATTAGTTGAGCATGCAGCTTTAGGCACAAACACATTCAGCAAGACGAAGAGACTTTTGCGAATATGGTGAAGGGTACGGATGCCACTATGAATAAACTCCATTCCTTTTTTCCACCATCAAGGTAAGTCGGATAAACAATTTTGCATTTTCATTCAACCCTGGCTTACCAGCTACATACAAATATAATAACGTACAAAGTTATTTTAGGATGATTTGTATCAGATTTTTGAAGGCACCATATTCATAAATATTTATCTGTGAGTCATGGCACATGGAATTTTTTTTATCATAGCTGCTTGAACACAAGCGGTGTTTCCAGACAACCAGCATGACCATTCTGATAGCATGTGAGCATACCATGCATGGCAACAAGGAAACATTACCCTTCGTACATATTGAGTAATAGGTCATATCATAAACCTGAACTATATAATCCTTTCATATCCCGCAATTAAGTGGGTCATCCCACAGTCATCTCCAGTAAAGATGCAGCAAATCAGACTGTTCACCCAAGAGAACTCAATTGGCAACATAGATATAAGAAGATGAGTTATTAGTAGAGCGGGATATGTATGCACTTCAAATAATAATCACAATTGCTTTCAGGGTGAGCTATTAAAGTCACTAAATAAACCTGAGCTCAGCCCCCTGGTAGCTATGGCACAATGTGTAAAAAATTCATACAGTATGAAAACAGCAATAAAGTTAAAATGTTAAACATGAAATATCCCCCAAAGAATTAGAAAATAGAGTAAAATATAAAAACCAAAACTACAAAAATCCAGTACGAGGAACTGAGATTATTACATTATAAAGTTTGAAGTAGAAATAGCACCAACATGCACAAAGTGCCAGCGTTAGGCAATGGTTGTGGCTGAACAGGACCAAGGCACAATTTTATGCTGACTGCGATGGAGCACGGGACTGAATACTCTAACAAGGTTTGTCCTGGGCAAAGTTTTTGCCTTCTGACTTTAGTACTTAAAGTCCTAAAGTGCCTCAGGACCTCAGGGGAGGCACTTGGAGACTCAGAGGGCAGCAGGCAGAGGAAAATAAGACAGTCCAGTCCAGGTACAGTTGCCACTGGTCTGCTGGACAGTTGCAGGAAAACGTCTCTTGTAGCTTGTTGTGCCCCTGTAGCTTTAAGAGGAGGTCAGCCTTATAACCCTTGGAGTCTGCTTCTTTGTCATGGGTACAAGTTCCAGACCTCTAGGACTTTTCTCAGGTTGCAGACAGCAGGCTCATCTCTCCTCTAATCTTCACCGGGTCCAGTAATGTTCCTAATTTAGTGCCTGCAGATGCCGCATTTACTCCTGGCACAAGCGAGTGGCTGGGAACGATACCTATATACACCCTAACAAATGTGATAAAGGATTCCGGGGCTAACTCTACCCACTGTGACCATTTCCAGGATGGCTGAAATCTTCATTAACCAAAGACTTGGTCTCTGAGGGCTGAGGATGTGAGTGGGGAGTGTACTGTGCTGATACTAGTGTCCTCCCACGTCTAACACTAAAATCCAATTTTAGGCAGTCCCTGTAACCCCAACAAACTCAGAAACAGAAGTCTGATTTGACAAAGCTGAACTTTCAGCAACCGGGCAGTGAATACACACTATTTTTTGGCATTCTATTTCCCTCCTTTGAAATATGCCTCCAATGTCATATGAAAAAGCCCTACAGACCTGTCAAGCAGGCCTTTGCACTCTAGCAGTATCAACACTATGTCAACAAGAGGCCCACTGGTCTGGCTGGAGGGACAAAAGAAGGGTGCAGGCCTGGGTGATAGTTATATCTGCTTGTGACCGGATAGGCCTCTTTGAAGTTAATCAAGTCCTAGGGCCCAGACCACAAGCCATCTTTTGAATCTCATTCACACCCATTAAAATGCTAATTACTGGCTGGCAGATGGGGGAGAGCAAAATGCAGATTTAGCTTCCAGGGATTTCAGGAAGGAGCAAAGGTGACTTTCTAAAAGTCATCTTTCCAAAATATGTGCTACAAATCCAATTTCACCAATGAATTAGGCTTATGAGAAATATTTCCAAAACTCCAAAAATTAGATTTGTAGATGTTTCATAGGCAGAGATAACATTTTTTAAACTTAATATTGTATCCCAAAGCTTTGCCATGGAACGGAACATCCAACCTTGTACAATGCATATAGCTGAGAGGGCATTCTCAATGTAAGGACATTATTAACATTAAACTTTTACATGTCCTACGTCTAAATATCATGTACCCGATCCAGTGGGCCTATTTAAGGGCGGCCTACAAATATTTAAAAATAGTATTTTAGGTCTGTCAAAAGAGTATATTTTGACAGTAGAAATTGCAGTTAAAACTCGGACAGCCATGCTAATGTTGGCAGGCCTATAACCAGCAAAAATATGGTTCAGCAAAAAAGGCTAAAAATGCAGGGTCCCCCTGCAGAGAGGGCAAAGTTTCCAATTGGTCACACATATATGTTAGTACACCAAGGATGATGTACTAGCACATAATAAAATCACAAATCATGTACACAGGTTTCCCTACTCTGATTTAACATATACTGTATACTCATGTGTGTTTCAGTAACAGTAACTGCTAGCTACCCACCCCTTGATGAATGACCTGTGTAAGTCCCGAAAGGCATTGGGATGCCAGAAAATGGACTATAAATAGCTTTAAATGGAACAAAGACATTGTGCAATGTGGAACCACAACATCAATAAATGATAAAACACTAACAATAATGTATACTTGATAAAGAAAGATATGAATTTATCATCATAAGAGATAGTTTAATGTTTGGAATTCGTATGGACTAGCAATCAAGAATCTTATACCCAGCAACACAGAAGTGCTCAGTGGGACCACTCTTTTATGTATTTCATTGGAGCAACCTTATATGTATATAATGCATATATATATATATATATATATTGTTTTTCAAAATACAGAAAAACGTTATACACTGAAGTGTGTTTTTCTTGTGTTTGATGTTAAATTTACAGCAAATATAAGAAATTATCTTGTTTTGAGAAATAGTGCCTCCCCCCGTCCTTGAGCTAGATGGGTTGGGGCTTTCTTGCTATTTGAGGGTAGCAAATGACCAAATAATGGCACTACAAAGCATAGTATCTGATAACCTGGGTATATGATAATGATAGCTAATAATTTTCATTGGGTGCCTGTAAGTTTGGGTGTCTGCTGTCTATGTGCATATGAACACGGTGCCATGTGTGTACATGAATGCTATGTCAAAGTCAATACTAATAGTGACCTATCAGTTGGAAGGCTTTATTCATGTCACTGCTACCTCAATCCTCACACCTCTGCATATCACTCCAAAACAGTCTACTTGCATCCCACCACCACACTGTGCACAGTTCTGATCACTCTTCCTCTACATAACAATCAGGCTGCACACACAAAAAAAAAAAAACATAAAAAAACAAAGATTGTTGACTTTGTCAGTATTTGTTCCAGCGTGTTACCTTCATACCCTCTTTAAGTAAGGAAACAATTTTGTTTGGCTCTTGAACTGCTAATAGTGGTTCATCACTGATGTCACACAGAGAGAAAAAAATCACATGCAATAAAGATTCAGTGGATTTGTTCTTATGCGAAGCTTCAACCTCTTGGTATAAAGCACCCATATACCATGTGCCTTTCTATTATTATATGTGTGGGTTATGGCTGCTACAATATTTTTGTAAATTAAGTTCGTATTCTATATACGGGATGTATACAAACTGTGACTTATCATGATTCAGCTGGTGTTTTAAAGTTGTGGGGTCTTTAATAAGATGAAAACAAAGCAGTGTGATTACAAATTAAGACAATTTATCATTATTATTAGCCCCCCCATCACCATGTGCAGCATGACTTATATGCACCAATTTTTTTGTAGGCCATTAATGAAGATATAACTAAAGCAGTGCACATATCCAGGTTATAACCAGAAGGGTTTAAGGATGCATTCTGTCTCAACATGAATTCCACCCATTTAATACGCCCACATATTTTGCGTTTTGGATCACCCAGTTTTGGACTTTTTACTGTGGGTGATTCTCACTGCAGTATTCACACAGTACATAGACTGTGCATGTTTACCGCCAGTGTCTGCCTTTTCAGAAAAGACTGCTGCAACACAACCAGGGTAAGTGGCACATGCTGGTTGCACGTGAAGCCATGTGCACAGGTGTGTGCGTACATGTGCGGGCTGCATGTGGGAGACTACCATTGTGTGCAGCCCAGCAGTAGTTGTGAACAGGTAGTCTGTTGCAGAGGGACTCTACAGGGTTAGACATTGACCTTGGACAGGCCTTATAATGTTAGTGGGCACTTATAGGGAAAGTCATTGTGATTTACTGTTTTGTTTGAGCGTAGTTTATCTTCCTTTAGGCCCACAAAGTCCTTTGGGGTGTAATAGATGCACTCAGCTCATACAAACAGGTCCCAAGGCCATATATGTACATTGTAAGGGTCATTTTATAGGTCATCCAGAACTGTCATGTCTGTCTGGCTCGGCCCAGGCCTTTTATCAAACTACAGGGCCACGTGAATTACATTTCTCTCCAGCAGCAGAAAGAAAGGACTCCCCACACAAAAAGAGTAATAATATAATATCGTTCACAGTGATTACTGATCAATATTGATATGCTTTATTGATATAAATAATTGTATTTAACCTTATTATCGATGATTGCATTGACACACAAAATGATGTTGTTTTTAGTATGTGAATTTCTGTTCCTGTAGGATGGTGGACACTTGATAAAGCCATTAGGTATGTTTTATCTAAGATGATCTGCTTTGTATTGTGATCTGTTATCAGATATAACTGGGAGGTACTGTGATTTTGGCGGTCATGACCCTTTAGAGGTCAAACGTATTTTCATGATGTCATCTAAGGTATTTCCTATCTTCCTTGTGTATATGTTAGTAAATTAGTGTGCAGTATTTAGTAGTGGGTATAATAAATGTACTTTTCCTTTTTCTAAAGAAAGAGCACTGACTGGACAATCATTTATTGTGTTATTGTTGCGTGACAGCGAATGGTGATTACTTGCCCACCCCATCTCCCTACTTAGGCCTTGGAAGTCTGTGCATCGCTACCTTAAGAGTTAAGCTCTACAATGGAGTGCTTGGTTCCCAGTGAGGGTACATTGGGGACATATTACTTGTGCAAGCCTCAAATCCTGCACAACTATTAACCCAATTTCCTTCACATTCTCACACTGAGGGGCATATTTATGAGGTCTTCTTGTATTATGCTTGCACCACACAATGTGCTACATGCATGATTCAAACCTCTAAGTCAAATTTTTTAAGCCGTGCTAAGCCACTTGGCGCGGCTTCAAAAATCTGGAGCAATGCAACACAGCGCAAATCGCAGCATTACATTACTCTGGGCAAGGGAGGCATTCCATGGGTGTTGCATGGGTGTTCCTACACAACTCCCAACTTTTTTGATTCATTCCCAGATTTACCAAACCTGGTAAACCTAGGAATGCACGAAAAAGATACACCTCCCGAAGAGAGGCGTAATGAGAAGAAATATCTTTATTTCTGCTTGTTACTTCTTCTTTCAATGTGTGCTGCATCCTGCGACACACATAGATAGAAGAATACGCCTCCAAGGATTGTTTTTGTGCACGAAGATGGCCCTTCCTGCACAAAAACAATCCTGCGTGCAAAACAGGCACCCTGCCTGCGCTGGTGCTGGTCAGCCCATTGTGCACCAGTGCAGAAGGAAGGACAGGAATGCGCTGTATGCCTTATATATGTTGCATTCCTGCCCTTTCCCAGTGACGCCGTGCAGCATAGAAAGGTGACTTGCTGTGCTGCACTGCACCACTTTGCCATAAACATGGCCCTGAGTAATCTGTCAACACAAACCTAGGAGAGAGAGATACTTTTTTAGTAAGAAGAGCTCTCATTGAGCTCTAAAGACACATCATGTGTACCCTCACTCAATGTTAAGTACGCCATTTTACTAAGATTTCCTTCTAGAATAAATACAAAGGAGCAATTACAAAACATCCATTATTTTTTACACCACTCAAACAAAATACAACCTCTTAAAATGGTATCTCGGCGCAGAACTAATCTGATAAGGAATACCAGCCCCTTCCATTTCACACACTTTCCGGCCTGCTTTATAAAGGTCATCTCCGCCAACCTTCTCCTTATTTTCTGAGGGCAGATCTTTACTCTGCTTTTTTCAAACCATTTTGGTACGCAAAAGCACACCTGAAATGTTGATACAGTTTGATTAGACCTACCCTCTCAACAGAGATCATTTCCTCTTCAGCAGTTTCTACAGGGGTCAAAACAACTAAAAAAACTCAAACTGAGGAAAGGAAGTTGCACAATGTTATCACTGTCGGAAATAAACACGAATAAAAGAGTATTAAATAAGCACATATCTTACTTTGTGTGTTTATTAATTTGCTGAAAACAGACATTAATGGCCACGTCATGGTTGCTTTTTCCAATATCGATTGCCCTTCTCGAGCTCAGACCAGCTCTCATTGTTTTCAAAATAAAAATACTCACCCCTTCCCTTCTGGCATTATGAGCCAGATTTATTTAGGGATGAAACTATTAGGAACACAATTGGTGAATTAATGTCATGAGGACTGCTGCTGGCAGCTCATCAATTTTTGATATGCCACTCAGACAAATGAAACACACGCCACCCAGAACAAGGAGACCTTTGGAGACTTCAAAGCAAACCCCTATGGGTGGCTGCCTCTTGAAGCCGCACTAAACTGGCTGCATCCCCTCAGCTGGAAGCTGCCACGGTCTCATTAACCCCTAAACAGGCCCTGCATGAGATTCGCTTTTCAGCTGTAATTATGCCACGCGCTCCTGTTATGCTGCACTGAATAGTAACACTGTCACCCGCACATTATAAACATCCAGCCTAATTGAAAAGCAGATTAGGCTCTCGTGTTAATTAGCCCAAAAGCCCGCCTACTTGCATGCATTATGATTGCCTCTTAAATACTGAGGATGCCGCAATCCCTCAGAAAGACGAGGCAGGCTTAATTGCAATAACCTGCAAATTAAGTTTAATTTACTTTAAATTTACCGGTTTAGCGGGCTCATTTGATGGTGTTAATGTGCAAGCAAATTAATTATCCGAATTAGTCATGGCTGGTTGAGTTCTGCAGCCGAATACATTGTACAGTGGCCTATTAATAAGAGGCAAACGGGGCAGGATTAATGAGGGGATTATGCCCAGGATCTTCAAAGAAAGGGCCTGGCTTGAATTTAAATATAATCACCAATGAGCAAATAGAAACACCAATTATAAACAAACTGGGATTTATTATACTCGACATGTGGAGCACAACATATTACAAGAGAAATATTCACTGGAAAGCGTACTACTGTTCCAACATATGTATTCAAAGGAGCCTCTTCTAGAATTCACATGTAGTGCTATGACACCGTCTAACATATTGAATGAAAGATGGAGGACAGATTTACTAAATATGCATGCACCGTAGCTCAACAACTAAAGTTGCCGCACTGAGGCGAGTGAAAGGGGGAGAGTAGAAGAGAGCATACCTATTACGATTTGGCACTGTTTTCTTCTGTTCCTGTACCGGTGCACTTTGAGCTGCCATGTGCCAACGCGCAAACTGTTGCGCCACTGAGCAAGGGTTTGTGTTGTATGAGGAATAGTTTTTCTATAGGAAGGGGAACTTTCCAATACAAAAACTATCCTTCGACTCTTTTCCCGCTTGTTATGCGCTCTGTATAATGCTGCACACATGAAATGTAGGAAAACTGAGGAGAAATGAAAATATTTTCCTCGTTACGCTCACCTGGAGAAAGAATACGATTTTGGTGCAAATCCATAGCCAAGAATATTCGCAGATTCCCCTTTTAAGCAAATAACACAAGGCAGCACTTAGCGCAGGTTTACGTTACTGTAGGAAATTATCCAACACAAATCCTGATTTGTGTTGGATAGTAAATCCCAGCATAACACTTTACACTGGATTTGCATTGGAAATGTAATGCAAAACTAGTGCAAATCATTAGTAAATCTAGGCCGTAATATTTTCCTTTTTTAAGTCTGGCTGGACAGAACACTTGTTGCTGACCTATTATAAATAAGCAGTGGGCTTCAGGTCTGCCCAGAGGAGGCTGGGCAGACCTATGGATCTATTATGCTAATCAGCCTCCTTTAGAGTGCTCCATTGCAATACATACAGGACTATTTTATGTGCCAAAAATACAGTGAATTATCACACATAGAAATATTTAACTCACACAATCAATACATACAGAAAACATTGACCTATTCATTGAGCCTTTAGCCGCTGCTCTGTGCCAGGATCCCCAGATTTAGGTCCCTCTACAGGGTGCATCAAAGATCAAGTTGTTTGCAGATGACATGATTCTGCATTTGACTGCACAGGAGTAGAACATCAGGAGAGCATTTGCTAAAATTAAAGTATTCACTGACTTGGGGGGATGTAGAGTGAATCATGCAAAATCAGAAGCTCTTCTTTTTAACAGCTTCAACCTAACTCTGCCTATCAATATGTAGCCACACTTTTCAAGTTCTCGGCTGATTAGATATCTGGCCGTAATCGTGTCTCTTAAATGTTCAGACTTAAATCAACTCAATTATGTAACAACTCTTAACAAAGCACAGTCTTCTCCCATAACAACCATTGGATGTATAGCTCTGATTACAATCATGGTTCTTCAGTTTCTTTTTACTTTTTCCAACGTTATGGTTAAGGTTTCTCCCAAAAAAACTTTATCAAAATGGATCAGATGTTGCTCCGATTTGTGTGGCAGGGGAAGAAAGCAGAAACCAGGTTGAGGACATTACAACTGAATATCGAAGACGGGGGATTAGCGCTACCACATTTCAAGAAATACTACCAGGCTGCATTTCTAGATTGGACTATGTGGGCAGTAACACCTTGCAACCTCCTTTACAATTTCGTTCTTAAGCAAATGTTCCTGGAAGATAATATTTGACTCTCTCGCTTTCTTAAAATTACCAAGCTCCCGAAACGCACCAGGTATACTTTTCCACATATATTGCTTTTTCAATACACCCAACATAAAGAAGAGTTCCATCTTACCCAATTCAGTCCCTCTATGTCAATAAGGGAATGTGGCCTGGTAGGTGGAAATCTATTGGCTCAGGGATTTCACATTGGCAGGGAGGATGAAAACCTGGGATCCACTGGTAAGAGGTAATCCTGAAATCCCTTTGGCACTTTTTTCTCTTACCTCTAAATATTTGACTTTGTGCAAAGCATTGAGATATCAATGAATTCATTGGTTCACACTATTAGCCTAGCATATTTTATAGGTGGCTGACAGGAGAGGGGAACTGGTATCATGTACATTAGCAACAGATTTCTACAACCATAGTCCCAGGTTTCCTAACTAAGATTGAAGCTACCATTGGGTGTAAGATCGACCCACATTCTTGGAATTATAATGTTTAAATGGCTCATAAAGTTGATAGTTTTAAAGAATGGATTTTCTTTCAAAATGGATGCTTTATTACACCATGGTTTGTATACACAAAATGTTTCCCACTATCTCCAGGGGGTAATTTAGATGCAGGCACAATACAGGAGACTGGCTACACGTATGCTTCACCCGTTCCGCCCTAGCCTGTTTCTGGAGGAAGGTATTTCAGTAGGTTAGTGCCAATCTACTAGTGGCTATGACTCTCCATCCCCCTGAAGCCCTTTTTGGAATGTCAACAATACGGAACCTCTCTGTACAACAGCAACAGCTTTTTTTCATAGCACCTTTAGTGAATAAGTCAAATACAAAAGTAGAAATCAGGGGAATATCCTTCTTACAACTCTTGGGTAAACAAAAGGAACCTCGTTAAATTGAAAGAAAAAATATATGCACAAAGAGTGAGGCACTACAGAATATCAGGATAAATAGGAGTACGAGTGAGCGTCACCAATGCTTAGACAATAATTGGACATAATATTACATTTTTGATTAGACTCATGTTGGTGAATGTGGGGCAAAGGAGAATCACTGTTTATCTATTCTATGTAATGTCCTTGACCTTTCTACCTGAAAAACTAAATAAAATATTTTTAAAAAACTACAGAAAACAATCATCTTTTGTGTTTTCATAACAGAAGACTTTTTACAATGTTTTTGTTAGGACTCAAACTTCAAGCCATACCTACAGGCTTTGCCATTGTACTTTTTTAGTGTATTGTTTAGTATATGTACCTATATTGAGGTTTAGAACACTTATATGTGCCATTCTTATCCTCAGCCAGACATGCCCCACAGAGGGACACTAATAGATAAAACTAAAAGACAACTTCCTAAGTTCCCACTGTTAGCTCGTCGGTCCTTAATAAGTAAACTTACAAAGGGGACGCGTATAGGTCGATTAACCTTTTGACTCGTTTACGATGTTCTTACCATAGCTCCAGTACATGAACAAATAATCAATTCTCAATAATCAACAATCATTAGTAATCAATAAACAATAATCATTGTAGTCAGTAATTGTCAGACACCATGACTGCAAGGCCATGAATAACCACACATTAGTAAAAGTTTAGTAAGTTTATTTCCCTTATATTAACAATGCTAAAGTCATGTAGATCAATCTCAAAATCAAATGAAACACATATAAGAACGATACTGGTTGATCAAAGCGACAAAAGAAACGCAATCTAATCAAGGCTAAAATCACAACACATTCTAAAGCGATGGCACAGATCAATAGCGGAGTCATCTGCAATGATGTAATCACGTACATTAAATTCAGTAAGATAGCTCGTCAAACATTTGACCCTGCAATTTGTCAGTCGTCATGTGAATGGCCTCAACTAACCCAGATTAGCATCAGCATGTGGGGCTTCATGCAAAACAATTTGGAACACAAATTTAGAAAACATCTAGCTAAGGAAACTATAAAAAAAACAGCGCAGTTGGTACCTAGAACGGAAAGGCATAAAAATGCAATTCAGTCACATTGTCATATCTACCTATCCACGGCATAGATCAACAAGCAGAATCAGTCTTCATCCTCAAGTCATCAGTCAATCAGCAAAGCATCAGGCTCTCAGTCAGAGAGTATGAGCCCTATGACAGGATCTCGAATCTCTTCTAAGTCTCTTCTTCTCGACAGCGGTCTGCCTAAAATCTCCTCAAATCTAGTCTCTCTCTCTCTAATTTCCTCAATTCTCATCTACAGCCTTTTCCCTCTGTTGCGTTGTTTTATTAAAGTCACCCAAACTATCCCCTAGTTTCCTATTGGTCAGTTAATCGTACGTTATTACTCTACCCAATATTAATTGTATACCAAATCTATGAATTCTAATATTTCTTCCTTCTCACAATGTTGATTGGTCTGCTTTTCGATGTTCTTATCATCCGGCTCGTCAGGTATTGAATTTGTTGCATCTTCTTCTCCAGTCAGTGTCTTCAATGTTCGTGTCCTGGAAAAGAATCCATAGCACACATTACATACAGTCCGATACATTTTTAAGGACACTGTCTCCTGTTAGTCGGTTCTCATGGAAAGCTTCTGCTAAACATTTTAATAAACAATGAACATTTCACAGTTAATTCACCCTGTCAGCATTTTTCTATTAACCGCTAAGGACTACAGCTTCTGCATGAGGCCTGGCAACTAGGCCAAGACACTCGCTAAGTCAAGGCCTACGATTAATAAGCTAAAACATACTTCATGACCCTTAAATGACATATTACTATATTCATCTAATACATTTTCAATATTTCATAAGTATTAATTATTAATTACTGCATTTTGTGAACACTGTTGGCCATTCTTCAAGGTCACATTTTAAAATGTTATTCATTTTCTACGTAATTCATTATTCAAAAACACATAAACACTCATTAATAATTTCTAATTAAGACATCTGCTTCAGCACCACCTAATCTCTCCCATGAAGCAAGATAGAGCATTATTTTCCTCATCCCTTCCTAAATTGTGTCCCTGCCTACTATGGAGAAGGCTAGCTGCTCTGGTTCCTACTGGGTTCGAACTTAGGAGCTTCCCTCCGGTAGGCAAGGTGGAGGATCCAGGAACATGAAACTATAGCCCCTTTGTGTTATAGTGGTCCCAATGAAGTCAGTCAGTGGAATCATTGCAGGTGAGTGATGTGATCTTTGAACAGAGTAAGTATCACAATGCTCTGTGGACAGAACGTGGAAGCCTAGCAAGGACAGAGGCAGTCAGCACTGCAACAGCCTGGAGAACAGGTACAGTTGGGGCTTGGCAGCCTGCAGGGTTCAACGCCCAGCTGAAGTCACATCATAGCTTCTATTGATAGGTTTGGAGGGAGACTGTGGAGTTAAACTATTTGTTAAACTAGTGTGAGAGTGCTCTGAGGAATAGGGCCAGCTTACACATACCCCACTTATATGCTGGTGATGCCACCACTATCAAAAACCAACTAAAAGAGGGGTTTGGAAAAAGGGAGATTTGGATAGAAAAATCCTGGTCCTGTGTATAGTGCTCCCAATACATGTACAAAAACAAGGTATACACAGTTCCACAATGTAAGTATAATCAGGGAAACCACATTGGATCCTGATCTAAGGGAAAGATCGTAAAGAAAAGAAAGAAAGCCAGGTCGCTGGAAAATTAATTATTTTGGAACAAGAGCCCTCACTCACCAAAGGTGACATGCTTCATCCTTGGGCTTTGCAAAATAATTAATTTTCCAGGGACCTGGCTTTCTTTCTTTTCTTGATTATACTTACATTGTGGAACTGTGTATACCTTGTTTTTGTACAGATGCCACCACTAACCAGCTTCCTGACACACTATTTCTATGACCGGGAGGGTTTACTCGTTATAAACAAATTCACCAAATTAGTTGAAAACAATCAACCCCTTCTGTGCCCAGGACGTAATGGTTACGTCCTGAGGCACGGTGCTCATGTGCCCAGGACGTAACCATTATGTCCTGGGCACAGAGCCCAGATGGAGCGCTAGCGCTCCCTCTGTGGGGTCCCCCCCCACCCCACAAAAGCAGGGATGGAAGGGGAAGCCCTTCCCCTTCCACCCCTGACCCCCCACCCCCCTGTAATGACGTCAGCGCGTGATCGCGCACTGAGATCATTACACAGTGCCGGTCACACTGGAAGCCATTTGCTTCCAGTGCGACAAGGGAGAAACAGGTAAATTTCTCCTCTGGCGGGTGGGGGGTTTGGGACAAAGAGGCACCGGGGGAAAGGAAAGGCTTTTCCTTTCCCCCTTTGTCTCTTTGAGCATCCTGCTGCCCGATCGCATTGCGATCGGGCAGCAGGAATGCCCACTAGACGCCAGGGATTTTCTTTTTTTGGTTGTCCTTTGTTGTTTGTGCGTCAGGGAGCGGCCCCTTGGGCAAGGATCGCTCCCATTTGGGGGCATGTTTGTGTGGCCATTTCTGCCCCCCTTGGGAGCAGATCGGCCTTATGTTTTTAGGCCGAACTGCCCCCAAGGGGGGCAGAATCCACTAGACGCCAGGGATTTTTTTTTGTTGTTGTTGTACTTTCTTCTTTGTGCGTTAGGGAGCGGCCCCTTGGGCAAGGGTCGCTCCAATTTGGGGCATGTTTGTGTGCCCATTTCTGCCCCCCTTGGAGGCAGATCGGCCTAATATTTTTAGGCCGATCTGCCCGAATCCACTAGACGCCAGGGATTTTATTTTTTTTGTTGTACTTTCTTGTTTGTGCGTTGGGGAGCGGCCCCTTGGGCAAGGGTCGCTCCTATTTGGGGCATGTTTGTGTGGCCATTTCTGCCCCCCTTGGGGGCAGATCGGCCTAATATTTTTAGGCCGATCTGCCCCCAAGGGGGGCAGAATCCACTAGACGCCAGGGATTTTCTTTTTTTGGTTGTCCTTTGTTGTGTGTGCGTCGGGGAGCGGCCCCTTGGGCAAGGGTCGCTCCAATTTTGGGGGCATGTTACCTGTGGCCATTTCTGCCCCCCTTGGGGGCAGATCAGCCTATTATTTTTAGGCTGATCTGCCCCCAAGGGGGGCAGAAACCACTAGAACACCAGGGATTTTTTTGTGTATATTTATTTATGTGGGGGGTGTCCCCTTGGGCAAGGGGCAACCCCCAAAGGGGGCATTGAACTGTTGGCCATTTCTGCCCCCCTAGGGGGCAGGTGGGCCTATTTTGTTAGGCCCATCTGCCCCCAAGGGGGCAGAAGCCACTTAGACACCAGGGATAGTGTGTGTGTTAGGGGATGGGGGGGCAGCCCCTTGGGCAAGGGTTTCCCCCTCTTTGGGGGCACGTGTATTAAGGGCATTTCTGCCCCCAGGGGGCAGATCGGCCTATTATTTTTAGGCTGATCTGCCCCCAAGGGGGGCAGAAACCATTAGAACGCCAGATAATTTTTTTATGTTTATTTATGTGGGGGGGGGGGGCGTCCCCTTGGGCAAGTGGGTCATTGAGCTGTTGCCTATTTTTTTTTAGGCCCATCTGTCCCCAAGGGGGTGCAGAGGCCATTTAGGCACCAGGGATAGTGTGTGTGTGTTTCTTTTTGTTTGGGGGGGTGGCCCCTTGGGCAAGGGTCGCTCCCCATGGGGACACACTACTAAATGTATTTTCTGCCCTACATGGGGCAGATAGGCCTATTTTTTAGTAGGCCCATGTGCCCTTATGGCAGAATCTACTTAGGCACCAATTTCTAAATGCTTGATGGTTGGGTGTTTGTCAATTGACGAAGTAATTGTATTTGTGATAAAAAAAAAGAAATCTCTTTTTTGTTCTAGTTCAAAGCTTTTGCTTTTTTTGCTGTGGCTCCTTGCAGTTTTGGCGGTGGTTGACCTGCGATTTGCATAGTTGCATGTTTTAGGTAAGTAAAAACAATTTACTCCAAAGGAGTATTGTTGCCATGCATGAATGACATGTTTGTAGGTGGTGTACTAAATGCAGGTTTGTGTGTGAAATTGTCCTTAGATTTGTGCACAATGATATTTGTGTTGTCTTATTTCTAATTTGCTTTTCTTTCTTTCTTTTTAGTGGGATATCCTTGGTGACTGCTGTGTCTGTGCAGAGTAGTTGCTGGTGAGTCAAGCTTTTTCAGGCAAGTGAGCGGTATAGTTTTTGAGTTTATAACTCTTACAGCTAAAGCTACACTTTATTACTTATCTTACACGGGGCTGGTTGTTGGTGGTGCACTTCTCCAGTTAATTTTCGTAGGAAAGATCATGGCTAGTTGCAGGATGACCGCTCAGCAGGTGGTTGGTATGCTTTTTGAGTCATTGTCTGTTCATGATTATGAGATGGACTCTGCACCTGAGGCAGAGGAGGAAGTGAGAGATTCTGGCAGTGAAGTTTCTGTCGGAGAGGAATCGTCTGATGAGGAAGCCACACTCAGTGCAGATGAAGGGCTTGTTTTAGAGGAGGACACTGATGTGCCATTAGTGCAGCAACCTGGGGCTGAAAGGTTTCCCGTTAGAAGACCTGAACTCTGGGTTGCCCCAAACATGAAGCAGCCAGAGTTGCCTGCCTTTACTGGTCTACTGGGGTGTAGAGTCAATACAGATAACTTTTTCCCTGTCAATTTCTTTGAGTTATTTGTGGATCATGTGTTTTTGGAAGAGATTGTTGAGCAGTCTAATTTGTATGCAGAGCAGTTTTTGAGGGACAACGCTGCTAGACTTAGGCCACACTCTAGAGCTACCCAGTGGATTCATACAAATTTGGAGGAGATGAAAAGGTTTTTGGGTTTGACTCTTTTGATGGGGTTGATAAGTAAGCCATCACTGGCTTCTTATTGGTCTACTAGTCCCTTGATGGCAACAGCTATATTTCCTGCAACCATGAGTCGTAATCGGTATTTGCTTCTTCTTAGGATGCTGCATTTTATTGACAATGCATTAGCCTTGCCACGAGATCACCCTGATTCTGACCGTCTTTTTAAGATTAGGACTGTCCTTGATCATTTGGTAGATCGGTCTTCAGAGGTCTATGTTCCAGGCAAAGAAATAGCTGTGGACGAGTCTTTGGTCCTCTTCAAGGGTCGTTTGGTTTTTAGGCAGTACATTCCTAGCAAGAGGGCATTATGTGGAATTAAATTGTATATGCCATCTGAAAGTAGTACAGGATATGTGTATAATTTCCGTGTCTACACTGGTAGGGATTCCAGTATTGACCCCCCTGGTTGTCCTCCCACTTTTGGAGTTACTGAGAAAATTGTGTGGGAACTTGGTAGACGACTGTTCAACAAAGGTCACCATTTGTATGTAGATAACTTTTACACTGGAGTGCAGTTGTTCAAGGAATTGTTTAGAGTGGACACTGTTGCTTGTGGCACAATTCATTGTAACCGGAAAGGCTATCCAAGGGAGCTTGTCTGTAAAAAACTTGAGAGGGGACAGTGCAGTGCCTTGCGGAATGATGAGCTGCTAGCTTTGAAGTTTTCAGACAGGAGGGATGTCTACATGCTAAGTACCATCCATGATGAGAGTACTTCCCCCGTGACTGTTTGGGGCCAGGTTGCTGAAGTGCGCAAACCTGTGTGCACTTTAGATTATAATAAGCACATGGGAGGTGTAGATAGAGTTGATCAAAGGTTGGAACCCTATACTGCTATTCGTAAGTCTTACGTTTGGTATAAGAAGTTAGCAATTCACCTCTTCCACTTAGCAACTTTTAATGCTTTTATTGTGTTTAAGGATAGGTCTCCAGAGTCAAAGATGACATTTGTGAAATTTCAGGAGTCAGTGATAGAGAGCCTTATTGTGGTGGAGCAGGCCAGAGTTCCTAGAGAAGCAGTGGTGGAGGATGTGGCTAGATTGAAAGATCGCCACTTTGCTGAGCACATTCCTCCCACACCCAAAAAAGACTTTCCAGCTAAGAAATGTAGAATGTGTTTTCGAAGAGGTATCCAGAGACTCAAATGTACTGCCCAGATTGTCCTTCAAAGCCTGGGCTGTGTGTGGGTGGTTGTTTCAAGAATTACCACACCGGGAAGAATTACTGGGAACAACCATGAGTATAAAATGCCTGTTTTGTATTTTCATGTGTTCAGTTTCATGGTTGGCATTTCTCTCATGTACATAGTTAGAGCTTTTGTGTTTGTAGTTTTGTAATTATTTCTAATAAGTTAGTGTTTTCTTTGTTTAAAAAAAAAGAAAAAAAAAAAGTGATGCCATTGTGTGTGGAGTGGGGCTCGGCTGACAGTGTACATATTGACTTGCTGTTGGCTACTGCAACACACTGCCAGCCAAACACCAGTCCACACACTCCCATCAGCTGGTGTGATTGCTGTATCAGGCATGTGGGCGTATGTAAGTGATGGGCCCTTGAGTGGCGCTGTCTGTCGATGAGAGTGTTGTAATGTGCTGGGCCCGTGGCTGGCGGCGTGAATGGTCTTGTGCATGTCATGTGTGAAAGGTGTGTGAATGGACTGTAAAGCGGTTGGTGCCTTGCCGTGGCTTTACAGCTCATGAGCTGTGAGTCATTGGTTCAGTTTTTTGGCCTATCAGTTATTAACAGTGCATTTCATTTTTGTGAAATATTTTGTTAATAAAATTTTATCCACTGAACCATCACTCACCTTTGTGCCAAATCCAACCAGTATGTGTGGTAAAAATGACAAAACCTGCTCCGCTGTAATCAGGCGTCGCATCACACCTGTGACACGCTAGGTGCCTCGGGTGGGACCCCGATGATGAAGCATGCCACCAACTTGGTTGGCTTGGTTGGTAACATAACCTAAGTGTGTTTCTTTTCACAATTTTAGTGTTTGGAACATCACATAAGTATGTGGACACACCAAAATGATCTATTGTAATACTACCTGTGTTTGGGGGGTGTGGGGGGTGGCACCTATGGTTTTGGTCCCAGGTGCGGCCTTCATCTAGGGAAAGCTACCAAACCCAGATATTTTTTAAAAAATAGACACCCCAAGGAGTCCAAGGAGTTGTGGCTTGCCCGGATCCCCCAACATTTTCTTACCCAGACTCCTCGGCAAACCTCAAAATTTGCATTAAAAAAATCATATTTTCCTCACTTTTCTTTGTAGGATCACCGCTGCCGCACAAATTTCCTACTATCCAGCGTTCCCCTCAGTCCCCCAAGTAAAATGATACCTCACTTGCATGGGACCCCAAAGCAGAGTCAGCCTAAAAGATGTATAAAAGAAAAATATGTGCTTATCAACTCGCTGTGCTATCCCCTCAATCTCTACAAGTTTGTGGCCTTTTTCTGTTGCAGGCACCTGGCCCACCTGCACAAATGAGGTACCATTTTTATCGGGAGACTTGGGGGAACACTGGGTGGAAGGAAATGTGTGGCTCCTGTCAGATTCCAGAACTTTCTGTCACCGAAATGTGAGGAAAACTTGTTTTTTTGGCCAAATTTTGAGGTTTGCAAAGGATTCTGGGTAACAGAACCTGGTCAGAGCCCCACAAGTCACCCCATGTTAGATTCCCCTAGGTGTCTAGTTTTCAAAAATGCGCTGGCTTGCTAGGTTTCCCCAGGTGCCGGCTGAGCTAGAGGCCAAAATCCACAGGTAGGCGCTTTGTAAAAACACCTCTGTTTTCTGTGAAAAGATTTGATGTGTCCACGTTGTGTTTTGGGCCATTTCTTTTTCTGGGCGCTAGGCCTACCCACAAAAGTGAAGTACCATTTTTATCAGGAGACTTGGGGGAACGCTGGGTGGAAAAAAAATTGTGGCTCCTGTCAGATTCCAGAACTTTCTGTCACCGAAATGTGAGGAAAAGATGTTTTTTTGGCCAAATTTTGAGGTTTGCAAAGGATTCTGGGTAACAGAACCTGGTCAGAGCCCCACAAGTCACCCCCATCTTGGATTCCCCTAGGTGTCTAGTTTTAAAAAATGCGCTGGTTTGCTAGGTTTCCCCAGGTGCCGGGTGAGCTAGAGGCAAAAATCCACAGGTAGGCACTTTATAAAAAAACACCTCTGTTTTCTGTGAAAAAATGTGATGTGTCCATGTTGTGTTTTGGGCCATTTCCTTTCGTGGGCGCTAGGCCTACCCACGCAAGTGAGGACCATTTTTATCGGGAGACGTGGGGGGACACAGAATAGCAAAACAAGTGTTATTGCCCCTTGTCTTTCTTTCTCTACATTTTTTCCTTCCAAATGTAAGGCAGTGTGTAAAAAAGACGTCTATTTGAAAAATGCCCTGTAATTCACATGCTAGTATGGGCCCCCCGGAATTCAGAGATGCGCAAATAACCACTGCTTCTCAACACCTTATCTTGTGGCCATTTTGGAAATACAAAGGTTTTCTTGATACCTATTTTTCACTTTTTATATTTCAGCAAATGTATTGCTGTATACCCGGTATAGAATAAAAACCCATTGCAAGGTGCAGCTTATTTATTGGCTCTGGGTACCTAGAGTTCTTGATGAACCTACAAACCCTATATATCCCGCAACCAGAAGAGTCCAGCTGACGTAACGGTATATTGCTTTCAAAAATATGACATCGCAGGAAAAAGTTACAGAGTAAAACGTGGAGAAAAATGGCTGTTTTTTTCACCTCAATTTCAATATTTTTTTATTTCAGCTGTTATTTTCTGTAGGAAACACTTGTAGGATCTACACAAATGACCCCTTTTCAGAATTGTGTCTACTTTTCAGAAATGTTTAGCTTTCTGGGATCCAGCATTGGTTTCTCACCCATTTTGGTCACTAACTGAAAGGAGGCTAAAAGCACGAAAAATAGTAAAAATGGGGTATGTCCCAGTAAAATGTCAAAATTGTACTGAAAAATTGGGTTTTCCAGTTCAAGTCTGCCTGTTCCTGAAAGCTGGGAAGATGGTGATCTTGCCACCACAAACCCTTTGTTGATACCATTTTCAGGGAAAAAACCACGAGCTGCTTTCTGCAGCCCTTTTTTCCCCCATTTAAAAAAAATAATAATAATAATTCACTGTATTTTGGCCAATTTCTTGGTCTCCTTCAGGGGAACCCACAAAGTCTGGGAACCTCTAGAATCCCTAGGATGTTGGGGGAAAAAAGGACGCAAATTTGGCGTGGGTAGCTTATGTGAACAAAAAGTTATGAGGGCCTAAGCGCAAACTGCCCCAAATAAATAAAAAAAGACTCTGCACAGGAGGGGGAAAAGGCCTGGCAGCGAAGGGGTTAAATGTCTTTGTAGCGCCTTCATTTGTTTATTCATTATTATGTCTTTTCCACAACTCTAATTCATTGTAGCAATTTTGGCTCCAAGGATATGTGCCAGCATTGACTCTACTTACATTGTTTTTAAAACTGCAACGTTGTTGCTCTTCTTTGCAAACTAAGTGTATTTTGGGTCATAAATCCTTCATAAGGGTGTTCTGCAAATAAACGTAAAACAAAAATATATACACCGCACTGTACAGTATGCACTGCGCTCAACTTGTGCTGTCAACAACCAAAGCTGACTCCATGACATTGCCGAAAAACACAAAAAATGTGAAGAATGTACAGAAGAAGACATAATAAATGTTAAAAACGCATGGCTCGAACCGCATAACCTTCCAAGCCTGTTACATGATCAGTGCATTGCTGGAAATATGCATGCAACCGATTGTAAACGGCGGTGATATGACAATATGCTACAACTCTAATAATCTTGTGTCTGGGTTGAGTGCAAAACTATGCGAGATCACCGGACTGTGCGCGTGGGCTGAGAAAAAAAACTCTTTCACGTGGAGTTTTAATGCGACAAGCTGTGTACGCTGACCAATGAAGCCTGTTAAGTGAATATTGTAATTTCTACCCGAGTCAAAGTGCTCCATGCATCCTTAGGTCGTGCGTAAAGACAACATGCGATCAGTGACCGAGCCGCCCGCTTCCTTATAGTACAAAGAACCATTCCTACAAGTGGACATACTTTTCTCTGTGCCTCGAAGTGGAAAGCCGTGCAGTGCGAAGGGTAGAGCGGCCACCCCGCAGTGGGGGAGTGTGGCCCGTTAGGGTAGAGGCACTGGGGCACTCCACCCCCCTGTTCCCCTCTGCCGGGGGTGCGGGAGTCGGACGGATTTCCGCCCTGACGCCTCGCGAGGCGTTGGGGCGGAAGTCATGCCACAGGGGGCATGTCGTGGGGCCTACGTTGGCCGCCCGCCGGTTCCGGCCGCCGCGCACTGGTGGGGGGCTATTTAAAGCCCCCCCAAGAAGGGAAACCCCTTCTTTACCTGTGCGCGGCGGCGGGACCTGGCGCACAGCCCGCGTTTGCGATAACCCGGAAGTCAAACGAATATACCTGGTTCTGCGAACACTCCCACCATGGTGTAGTGAAAGGGACCTCACTGAGGAAGCGCAAGGTAACATTAAATGCGTCTCATCAGGTGCTCAGTATAAAGAGAAACGAGCACTTCGGCTATATGCGTACGTGCAAATGCAACGTGATCGGCCAAGTTTGCAATTTCACACGCAAACGGACTCCATTGTGCTGGAACAAATGAAACATGCGATTGTAAGAAACATAAGAAGCAATGTATAACTGCACAATCAATACATGTCAAAATCAATAGTTACTTGAACATCAAAATTGAACTCAGATAATATTGTGATATTTCGGATAAGCTGATTAACTTTGAGGTTAATTGAACTGTTAGAGGAACGCTAAAACAACAAATACAAAATATCTAAAAATACAGCTGTGCAAAAGAAAGAATCAAAGACCCACTGTCAATGTGCGCCCCAACCATTAAAGAAAACAGATGTATTTTAAGATATCATTCATCCCCAATGGTAGTGTTGAAGCAGATATGCTTTTTTTTTTTAATATAATTTTTATTAGTACCCAAAACGACCATGCATACACTTATGTATAGTTACCAAGAAAAACAAAATCACAACAGTAAATCAACAGATCATCTAACCACATGTAACATATCTTGTATAATCACCACTTATTGGCAAGCCATTCACCCAAAACCCCCCATATTTCTCTTTTTGCCTCCCTCTTCTCCCTTTTCGCTCAGACAGGGATTTCTCCAGCTGGTATACTGCGAGGAGACGATCTAACCAGTTCTGATATGTAGGAGGTGTTTGATCCAGCCATATCGAAGAAATACAGAGTCGATATATTGACATAATCATAAAGAGAAATTTTCTGACAGTGCTCTTCCTTTGTTCGGTGACTCCTAATATAACCACCCCCGGTGATAGCTCAATTTCTACTCCCACAACATCTTTAACAAATCGTTCCAATTTCTCTTGAAGATTCGCTAATTTCATACAAGTCGCAAACATATGGATTATATCCACCCCGTGTTGCTGGCATCTTGGGCAGTGTATCCCTTGTTCCCGACCCCATTGTGCTAATTTCCCAGGGGTAATGTACAAGTCAAATATTGTTTTATAATGTTGTGCCTGGAGAGATGCAGACAGCAGAGAGGTACACCCTAATTCTAGAGACTCGTAGAAGGCTTCCTCTTCCACATTTAGCATAAGACTCCATTTTTGACTATGCTTCACCAGATCATCAGGAAGATTATCTGTCAATTCCCCATATAATAGTCTTATCGTATTCTTATCACCTGAGATCATCTTTTCTAGAAAAGAGTTCTTAACAACCCCTACTGGTCCGCCAGTCTTTCGTAAGATAAAGTCTCTTACTTGTAGGTATTTGAAAAAGCTTGTCTGGGCTAGTTCAAATTTCCCCCGTAAGCTTCCAAAGGTCATGATTGTAGAATCCTCAATAAAATCCCAGAGCCTTTGTATGCCCTGTTGATTCCACTGCTCCATAATACTATCATGAAAAATCCCAGGGAGGAACATGTTATCTTTGAGCGAGGCCATTTAGACATTGAAGAGGGTCAGGCTGAGGGATGAACCCAGGGTACGCCGCAAATGATTTTGGTGGCCTCTGACCGGAATGGGGGAGGCGGTCTCTCTGGGGGAAGACAGTAGCTGATCTCCTTTGATCTGTTGGTGGTACTGTGAGTGGAAGTCGCTGGGAGCTGCAATCTGTGGACCCTGATGAATGCGATGCCCTGGACCAGTTTCCCTGCCCTGAAGTGAGCTCTGGAAGAGGTGTGCGGGGCAGCACCTGGTACCACCAGTCAGCCAGGTGAATGATTGCAGAAGGGAACTCTGCTGCCCGGAAGGGCCAGGGGCAGACCCGAGGCCTGACCTCCAAGCCTCAGGCATGGTAAGCGGCCTACTGCCCCCATTAGGGCCCTGGGGAGATAGACTATTTGAGTGCCACTTGGTCCCCTCACCTGATTGGGCCAGAAGGGTGGGCCCTGGGAGGACTCTGGCACCATTGGCCCGGGGGCGACCTGCTGGATGAGAAGAGGCATTGATCAGTGATGCTCAATGAGTCCTTGGCACTCAGAAGGACACTGAAGGGAGGGGCATCAGATGCCACTGTCTGACCAGCATTGGCTGTGGTCTGTTGGCTGTTTGCCCTGGTGGAGTGGGCCCTCAGCGTGACTTTGTCTTTGACTGCTGTCTCTGAGGTTGGAGTTGACACCAAGGAGGTGTCTTTCAGAGTGGGACTGCACACAGCCCCCAGATTGTTTGCGTGACAAGCCCAGACCAGGGACAGTGAATTGGGGAGAACAGATCTTAAAGAGAGCCAGGAATGCACCAAGTACAGATATCACACTGCACACTATGATGGCCCACTACTTCAGGGGTTCTCGTCCATTCTGGGTTTGAAACACGCAGATGACAAGCTCAACAGGATCTCAGGCATTGCTCAACTCCTCGAAAGAAGTAAAGCGCCATGAAGACACATGGGAAGATATGCTGCCAGCAGTATGTGAGCTCAGAACATAGGTCAAAGACCTAAGAAGTACAGTTATGTACCTAGGCAGGTGGATGTAGTATGCACAGGGGTGGAGCCACCAAAATATTATCAGATTGACTGATTTCCCAGAGAATGTGGAGGGCAAGGACATGGTCTGCTTTCCCGACATGTGACTATCAACTGTGATTGCCCCAGAGGGACTGTCTCCCTTTTTCTCACTAACGCGGCCCCATGGGGTCCTAGTGTGTCTCCTTCCACCCGGAGCTCAGCCTAGGCCAGTGGTGGCTGCCGTTCTTCATTACAAAGAGAGGGATCTGATGAGTCACAAGTCAAGAACTAATGGTGACTTGCGGGTAGAGAACAGAAAAGTGAACATTTTCCCTCACTACTCTGTTGGTCCAGTGAAGGAAGACTTCCTTCCTTGAGGTTAGGAGGGAATTGAGAGATGCGGACATAGCATACATGCTCTTATTCCACACGTGACTGAAGCCAATGCTAGGTGGGCGAGCCAACTACTTCTCAGAACCTTCCAAAGTCTGGTATTGGCTGGACAAGTATAAAACTGGAACAGACAAGGAGATACGACCAAAGCTCATGCCTACGAAACGGAAAACAACAATGGTGGAGAACTAAGAGGATGCCACGTCCTCCCTCTAGGGAGCAGGTGACCCAGTCCTAGGAGGATGCAGTGGACCTGGCTTCCACCATCTGTGCCTCACCACTGCACTCACACAGGGTCACCCCCAAACCTTTTGCCTTCCTCCTCTTCTTTTTCTGACCTCAATTTTGCTGAATTTAGGACTCTACACATGTTACCACTGCTAACTAGTGCTAAAGTGCATATGCTTTTTCCCTACAAACTTGGTAACATTGGTTCATACACAATTAACATATTTGATTTACTTGTAAATCCCTAGTAACATGCACTACATGTGCACAAGGCCTGTAAATTGAATGCTACTAGTAGGCCTGCAGCACTGATTGTGCCACCCACATAAGTAGCCCCTTAACCATGTCTCAGGCCTGCCATTGCAAGGCCTGTGTGTGCAGTTTCACTGCCACTTCGACTTGGCATTTAAAAGTACTTGCCAAGCCCTAAACTCCTTTTTTTCTACATATACATCACCCTTAAGGTAGGCCCCAGGTAACCCATAGGGCAGGGTGCCATGTAGTTAAAAGGCAGGACATGTACATCCGTGGTTTATACTGTATGTCCTGGCAGTGGAAAACTCTTAAATTGGTTTTCCACTACTGTGAAGCCTGCTCCTTTCATAGGATAGCATTAGGAGTACCCTCATATACTCTATGAGTGGTAGATTCTGATTAGAAAGGGGTAAAAAGGTCATATTTAGTATGGCCAGAATGGTAATACCAAATCCTGCTTATTGGCAAAGCTGGATTTTATATTACTGTTTTATAAATGCCACTTTTAGTAAGTAAGCATTTATCTGCACTTAAAATACATCTGTGCCATACAGCCTGTCTCCAATCCACGTCTGGGCTGGGCTGGTTGACAGCTTCCTTGTGCATTCCACCCAGACCACCACAAACACAGGATACACAGTCACACCTGAACTCATCTACATGCTGAATGGGTTTTACTGGGCTGGAAAGGTGGAGGGCCTGACACCTACATTTCAAAGGCTAGTGGGCTGCACTCACACAATGGACTGCCTAACCCCCTGCTGGGATCCTGGCAGACAGACCTGCACTGAAAGGGGACCTTGTGCACTTCAAATTCACTCTTTGAAGTCTCCCCCACTTCAAAGGCATTTTTGAGTATATAAACTGGGTCCCTGATCCCGCCAAATCAGACACTTCTTGACCTGAACCTGCAACCTGTTGAGAGGAGCAGCCTGGCTGCCCAAAAGAATCATCTGGACTGCTTTGCTGTGAAGGACTGCTGCCCTGCCGTTGCCCTGTGGCCCTGCTGACCTCTGTCTTTGTGGAGAAGTGCTCTCCAAGGGCTTGGATTGAGCTTGCCTCCTGTTTTCTGAAGTCTCAGGGCGAAAAGGTCTTCATCACTTCAAGAAACTCCTTCTGTGCCAAAAATCAATGCACAGCCTGCCGGAAAAGATGCATAGCCTGCCCTGCGATGAGAAAATCACTGCACAGCCGAACCGGAATGACACAGCCTGACTTTCCAACAGAAGATCGACGCAGCTCCTGCGTTGTGACCGGAAATTCAACGCACAGCCCTACTGGATTGATGCACAGCTGAGCCGGAATGACACAGCCCGACTTCCTGAGTCAAGAATCGATGCAGTGCCTGCCGTGCAAAAGAACATTTGACGCCTTGCCTACCGGATCGACGCAATGCCTGTGACTTATTCCTGCATGCCCAGGATTTTCCCTGCATCATCCCTGGGTGTCAAAAGATCCCCACATCGCAGTGAGGAACCAAGACTGCGTACCAGAAATCGATGCAAGGCCTCCTGCAGCGTGGAAAGAAACTATGCATTGTCTGTGCCGGGTCGGAAAATCCAACACACACCTTATTTTTTCACGCATCTCCTCCCCTGCGGTCTCCATGCATGGTAATTTTGATGCAAACCAGGTAATTAGTGCAAACAAGAGACAACTGTTGATTTGCAAGATTTAGGACTCTTTTCAAACTTGCAAAAGTGATATCTCAACTTGTTCTTATTGAATCTGTATTGTATTTTACCTTAATTTAACTAGAAAAATATAATATATTTTTCTAAACATGTGTGGTGTATTTTGTTTCTGCTTTCACTGTGTTAACGTATGATTTATTGCACAAATACTTTACATTTTGCCTTGTAAATTAAGCCTGACTGCTCAGTGTAAAGCTACCAGAGGGTGGGCACAGGATAATTTGGACTGTGTGTGACTTACCCTATAATAGTAGGATTGTTGTCCCTACTTGGACAGGGGTGTATACCTCTGCCAGCTAGAGACCCCATTTCTAACAATGACCAAACTGCCTGGGGTGACATAGACCCCGAAGCAGACACTCAGCGTGTGCACCGAGGTGCCATTGACATTGCCCCAGAGGACTATAGAACTCCACCTCTAGTCTGAGATACTGATGCCCAGGTGAACTGGGCACCGATCATCAATGACAGATGGCCCCCCTCCTCCACTGACTACCATGGATAGATGTCTGGGAGGCTGGGAGGATGAACTATATACTGATGGTAAAGTTAACAAAGTTTAGGAGGTTTGCATTGGTGAGGCCACTCTGGGGTGTGGGAGTTGGGAAGTGCTTATGTTTATTTGATTTTTCCACCACACCACACCACACATGCTGCTGGGAATTGGCAAGCTCACATTTCCTCCCTTATTGGACATGTTACACCGCCCACATGATAGGCACAACTAGTTGATATAGCAAACTGACATGGAACATGCAGGACCTGGGGCACGTGGAATGCAATATAAACTGCAGGCCTACCTGAGGAGGAGGGTGCACATAGCATTCTTACAGGAAATGCATCTGACGAGCGCTGAGATACCAAATTAAAGAGAGGACAAGTATTTGCTACTGGATGCCCAG
Source organism: Pleurodeles waltl (assembly GCF_031143425.1). Taxonomy (NCBI): domain Eukaryota; kingdom Metazoa; phylum Chordata; class Amphibia; order Caudata; family Salamandridae; genus Pleurodeles; species Pleurodeles waltl. Next base: position 980,313,882 of record NC_090447.1, read on the forward strand.
CATTTGGCAGGGGCACACTAATGTGGGTCCAACCCGGAACCCCCTTCACCATAATCATGGACATGGAGGGGAGATAATGCCCTCGTACATGGGAGATTAGATGACATTGAGGTACTCTTTGATATTGTTAAACATGGCAACCTTGGTGTGGTTTCACATATCTTTTTGCCCTCTGACCTCTGGTATTTCTGACTTATTTCTGCTGGCTTTTAGGATTCTGGGAACTTTACCACTCCTGACTAGTGCTAAAACGCAGATGGTTTCTGCTCTAAACATGGTAATATTGGCATCTCCACAATTGACATATTTAACTTACTTGTAAGCCCCTAGTAAAGTGCACTATATGTGCCCAGGGCGGGTAAATAAAATGCTACTAGTGGGCCTGCAGCACTGATTTTGCCACCCACTACAGTAGCCTTTCAAACATGTCTGAGGCCTGCCACTGCAGAGCCTGTGCGTGCAGCTTAACTCGCCATGTTGACCTGACAGGTATACACACTTGCCAGGCCCAAACCTTCCTTTTTATTACATGTGAGTCACCCATAAGGTAGGACCTAGCTAGCCCCAAGGGCCAGGTGAAGTGAATTTAAAAAGTCTGTCATGTACTTTTAACGTTAACATGTCCAGGTAGAGATCTCAAAAACTCTCAAATTCACTTTTCACTCTTGCAAGACCTATCTATCCCATTGGATAGCATTGGGATTACCTTAAAACATCTTTTATGTGTAATTTCCCAAGTGAAGAGATAGAAATGTGGAGTTTGGTATCTCTGGACTCACAATTTAAAATCACAACTGTTGAAAAGTCGGATTTTAAATTGTATGTCTGAAAACTCCACTCTTGAAAAGTTGTAATTTTCTTTCTTTAAACGTTCTGTGTGTTTGCCTGTCTCTGAATGTACGTCTGGGATTCTTGATGTATGGGCTTTGTGCATTCCATCTAGATAGTCCCACTCAAGGGGAGCTTGGGTGAGACATGTGCATCCTGATGCACCATCACCATAATGATGGGCCTTCCTTAGCTAGATGGGTGGGAGGAGCTGACACTTCTGAATAGTGCTGTGCCGCTCCTCACACAAAGGGCTGCACAAACCCCTTTAGAGTGTAAAACTTCGTACTTGTATAGCGCACTACTCACCCGTTAGGGTCTCAAGGCGCTGTACGCATACCGCTGTGGAACCCCTCCTGGCTTTTCCCTGTGAGGTGCCCACTCCTGGGCAACCTCCAAGGTGAAGCCAGGCATCCCAGCACTGTTGGGGCCGTTGTGGAGATTAAGCAAGCAAGCAAGAGTGTCTACAGGCAGGGAAGGGCAGGGACCCTGTGAAATTCAAAGGCCTCCTTTAAAGTCTCCCCCACTTCAAAGGCACATTTGGGTATACGTACTCGTCTCCAAACCCCACAAAATCAGATCTCCACTGGAACTAAGGACACTCTGCCAGGAAGAAGGACTGCTTTGCTGCCTGGAAAGACTGCCACTCTGTCTCTGCATTGCATTGCTGTGTTTACCTAGTTGTGGTTGTCCTGTAGGAGGGACTGACACTTTGCTCCTTGTTTTACTGTGTTGGCCTGCTCCCTGCTGCTTCTTCCCTGCAGTGAGAAGGACTGGACTTGCTCTCTACATTTTTGAACCCAAGAAATCTTCTGCCCAACGACAGCTGATTCGGAGACTGTGTGGCCCTGTGACGACACTCTGCGCAGCCCAGCAACAGCGCATTGCATCAACCTCCACAGAGCCCAACGAGGACTCAGTGCCCCGAGTGCGGTGAAAATATTGACGCATCCTGTCCTCATCGTCGAAGCATTGCTCCATCAAACGTACTGTTCAGCGGACCCTGCTTGGGTTCTGTAGGCAGCCTACCCTTCAGCACTGTCAGCCTGGTTTTTGGGTTAGCACCCATCCCTTGTGACCTCAAGTAACCTTTTGACTGATAGTGCCTTCTAAGCACTGTTTTCACATTTAGGCCCTCATTACAACCTTGGCGGTCGGTGTTAAAGCGGCAGTAATACCGCCAACAGGCCAGCGGTAAAAAAAATGGGATTACGACAAAGGTGGAAACGGCCAACACAGCCACTTTAACACTCCGACTGCCATGGAGTAGCAATAAACACCACGACGGTAACTGCCAACAGACAGGTGGAAGACAATGTACCGCCCACCCCATCAGAACCCGCCAATCTGCCAGCTTTTCCGGGGCGGTACCAACGCCATCAAAAGCACAGCAGAAACAGTGTTTGGAAGGGAAACCACTCACCTCTCGACACTCAATGAAGAACCAGGACAACATGGAGCCCGAGTTACAGGTCCTGCCCATGCTGGTCTACCTCTTCATCTACCAGGAACACCAAAGACGGTGGCGACGACCACAGTGAGTACTACACCTAGTACACAGGGGAGGGGGGAGGAAAAAGAGAGTGACACACTTGCAACACCCCCACCCCCACCCTCACCCATAACACCATACACACAAACACATGCAGCAACATTACATTTACACCCCGTCACCCCCTGGAAGAATGCAAGGGCAAAAGGAATTGAGTCAAATCAGTGACATTTTAGAAATAGGCAGATATACGTAACAAATAAAAAAACAGTATTTACAAAAATATACAATATGTACAGAAGGCCGTACATTGTCCTTCACAAATGTTCGTGGACCACTGGGCCAAAAATCATGTGCCAAGCCCACACTTGACTCCTGCCTCAATACGGAGAGAACACTGCAGGGGCATCAGGTTGTAAACACACAGGCACCTCAGGAGGATGGGAAAGGGGGGGCTCCTCAGCCGGAAGATGGTACTACGCCACTGCTCCTGGAGGGGGCTCCTTGCCCACAGCAATGTCCTGGGGAGTGCAAAGCCACAGTCTCTCAAGTGGGTGGTTTGCCCACTGCTTGGTCCTGGGGAGTGCAAAGCCACAGTCTCTCTAGTGGATGCCTTCTGCCACCGGTTCTGGAGGGGAATTGTGCCTAGAGTTCTTCATCCTGCCAAGGATAGGGTGAGTGGATGCCTTTCTCCACTGGTTCTGGAGGGGGCTTTGTGACCAGAGTGCTTCATCCTGCCAAGGATAGGGTGAATGGATGCCTTTCTCCACTGGTTCCGGAGAGGGCTTTGTGCCCAGTCTGCTTCATCCTGCCAAGGATAGGGTGAGTGGATGCATTTCTCCACTGGTTCTGGAGGGGGCTTTGAACCCAGAGTGCTTCATCCTGCCAAGGATAGGGTGAGTGGATGCATATCTCCACTGGTTCTGGAGGGGGCTTTGTGCTCAGTGATGCAGCACTTGGTGTGTGCCAGTTCACATTCCCTCACCTGGGTGTCTGAGGCACGAGATTTGCAGGGAACAGGTAGCATGATAGTTCATGGAGGCAGGGCTAGACTCCATCCTGCGGCGCCTAAGGCTGCTAAGTGGTGGTAGTGCTGGTGCTGGTGGGGGTGCTGCCAGTGGTGGTGGTAGGCTCCAGCCCGTCTCCTGCAGCCTCGGACGGCCGCCCACTGGGGCTGCTGGTGCTGGTAGTGGTCCTACTGTCAGCGGTGCAGGTGGCAGTGCTTGCGGCAGGGCTGCTGGCGGTGCTGGCCGTGGTGCAGGTGCCGGTGCTGCCACTGGTGGAGGGAGGCTCCAGCCCTTCTCCTGCAGCGTTGGATGGCTGCCCACTGGGGATGCTACTGCTGACAGTAGTGGTGGCAGCGGCAGTGCAGGTGGCGGTGCAGGTGGCAGTGTAGGTGGAGGTGCTTGCGGCGGTGCTTGCGGCTGTGCTTGTGGCGGTGCTTGCGGCGGGGCTTCTGGCGGTGCTACACGTGGTGCAGGTTGCAGGGCTGGCGGTTCTGCTGGTGGGCACCAGGCCTTCACCTGCAGCCTCCGTCGGCTGAAATGCCTTGCTTTCGGTTTTCTGCCCCTTCCTCACCTTGGCAGATGCTGTTGTGACCTTGGCTCTGTCAGCTGGAGTTTTGGAGGAGGCCTTGCTGGGTGGGTCGTGCTCCTTGCCCTTGCTGTATGCTGTCCCCTTCTTCACCTTGGCAGGTGGCGGAATAGTTTGGTCCTTTGCAGGGATTGGTGGCACACTGGCTGTCCTGACGGGTGCCCCCTTTGAGCCTCTGGGAGTTGCAGGTACCACAGCGGACGGCGACTTGGTGGCTGAGGTGCTGGCCTGGGTTCTGGGCACCCTGACCCGAGGGGAATGACGGGGGGAGGGGTAGGGAAGAGGTCAATGTTTGCCAGGAAAAGCTTCTTAGACACATTGGGGCGGGAAGAAGGAGAGGGTTTGGGAGTGGAGGAAGAGGGAGTGGTTGTAGGAGGTGTCTGTCTGCTGAGTTTGGGTGAAGGTGCATGGGCTGGATGCTGTTGTGAGGTGGATGGCTGTTGGGTGGGTGGGTGCTTGCATTTGTGTACTTTGGGAGGAGGGTCACAGACACACTGGGAGAGGACACAGGGGACGTGTGCATGGTTGTGGCGGGGTGACTGCCAGTGAGGGGCGAGTAGTGATAGGCGTGCTGGTGATGGAGGTAGTGGATGAGGATGTAGTGCATGCAGGTGTGAGTGGAGACGATACTGGGAGGGAGGTGGACGACGAGCAGGAGGGGGACACAGTGGAGGCAGTGGATGCTGGTGTGTCTGCATGGTTATGGTGCTTGTGTGAGTGCCTGTGGGATGATGTGTGGTGCTTTTGTTTGCCTGAGCCACTTCTGTGTGTTGATTTGGGTGAATGCTGGTCTGAAGGTGTGCTTGGGATAGGCTGGGGATGAGGGGATTGTGACTGGGTAGAGGAAGTTGGAAGGGGGAGGCTAGACACAGGGACAAGGGCTGCCATCAGTCCTGAGGCCAGAGCCTGAAATGTCACTGCTGGGCTGTCACGCCAGAGTGAATGCCCTCCAGATATGCATTTGTTTGTTGCAAATGCCTCTCTACACCCTGGATGGCATTCAGAATATTTGACTGCCCAACAGTGAGGGATCTCAGGAGGTCAATAGCCTCCTCACTGTGGGCAGCAGGGCTGACTGGGGCAGGGCCTGAGGTGCCTGGGGCGAAGGAGATGCCCACTGTCCTTGGTGAGCGGGCACAGGAAACACGCTGAGGGGCTGCTGGGAGGGCGGTGCTGGTAGGGGGGGTGGCGGCTGTACCTGTTGATGGGGTGGGCACAGAGGTGTCCGCCACCGCCAGGGAGCTTCCATCGGAGGAGAAGTCGCTGTCTGTGGTCTCCCCTCCTGTCCCCGTCGTGGTGCTCCCTTCGCCCTCCGTTCCACTGGTGCCCTCACCCTCGGGGATTCGGCCTCCAGGCCCATGTGGGATGCAGCTCCCTCCGTCACCGGTGTCTCTGCTCCTCTGCCAGATGATGCTAATGCACATAAGGACAGGGTGACAAAACAAACAGGGGGGGAGAGACAAAGGATACACTTTTTCAAAGCCACCAACACCACTACCATTGGCGTACACAACACACAGGGAGCAGCCCTATGCACTAGGCCTTGCCCAACCAGTTACTAAGATAGTCACCAGACCATGGGGCACAATGCCTTACGCCATCAGCTGCACCCCAGAAACCCGCAGGACCCTGCCTAGTAGTAGATGGACACTAACAATATTGGGATAGGTGTGCTTCAGAGCCTGCCCAACAACGGACCTTCGCCCTGGCCTAGGGGCACCCATAGCCCCCACCCAGGTAACTCTTAACGCGCGCAAAGTCAGGAGTCAGATTCTGTACTCACCCCCTTTTGGCTGCTGTGATGCCTTCAAGCGCCCACCCAACTCCATTAGGGGGGTCATGGTGTGACGGGCACCCCTTCCTCGTTGGGAGGCCAGCCCCAGCTGGGCCTCCGCAGTCTTCTTTGCCCAGCGGTGCAGGTCCTCCCACCTCTTGCGGCAGTAGGTGCTCCGCCTGTCAACGACCCCCAGGGTCCACACCTCCTTGGCGATGGCACGCCAAATTCCCTTTTTCTGGTGGGCGCTGACCTGTAGGGAAAAGACAGCAGAAAAGGGAATTAGTCAACGTCCGGACCGTCACACTCATGGCCCACCAGATCCCTCCCATCCCCTGACGCACATACATTGACCACCTTACATGCTGCACTCTGGCCCGGACGCCTCTGCCCTCCCCTCTACATGTGGCTTACATACACAGCACTTCCTACATTCATGCTCACAGTGTACTCACCTGTTTGTCTGGAGGATTGTAGAGTAATGTGTACTGGGGTAGGACCTCATCCACCAGTTTCTCCAATCCTCCGCAGTGAAGGCAGGGGCCCTTTCCCCGGACACATGAGCCATTGTCGCTTCCAGACACAGGTCACAGCAGCACTTGCAGTGTAGGTCCTGTCCTGTTGAAGGTCAGGTAGCAAGTGAGTGGATAGATAGAAAATGGCAGTGATGTCCGCGTCGGTGTGTACCGTCACCACCGGCGTACATCGGCATTGGCTCCTGGAACCCATAGGGCCTAATGATAACCAATGCAAAGTTGATGGCGGTCATTGACCGCCGACCGCGATGGCACACAACGCTAGTGCAATTACCTCATTTCCACTTGTCCCTCCTCACAGGTCAGGCATCTGCCATTTCAGGGGGGCACAGGGCATGGCACCTAACTGCGTCACAGCAGACATTGGCACATCAACAGATTCTCTGATTCACATTTTGTTTCTGTAAAGTAAAGAAATCAAGACTAGTGCAATAGATGTGGGAATGTGACTCTCTGCTCACCATTCTGTTCCATAGACTTCAACCGCTGAGGCTGAATATGAGATGGCGGCATCGTCCGGTGTACAGTCCCCTGGTGGACCTTGCGACAATGGAGGACAGACACATTATCATTACCTACAGACTTGATCGTGCCACAATCCATGAACTGTGTGCCCAATTGGAGCCAGACCTGATGTCAGCTATCCGCCAGTCCACAGGTATCCCCCTTCTAGTGCAGGTCCTGTCAGTGCTCCATTTCCTGGCAAGTGGTTCCTTCCAAACAACAGAGGCCATGGCATCAGGGATGTCTCAGCCAATGTTCTCTAATGTGTTGACAAGTGTTATCAGCCCTGCTGAAACACACGCGCAGCTACATCGTGTTACCCCAGGTGGAGGATTTGGCCACTGTGAAAGCTGACTTTTATGACCTGGGTCATATCCCCAATATCATTAGTGCCATTGACGGTACACATGTGGCATTTGTCCCCCCCCCCCCGCCCCCTCCCACCCGGAGAAATGAGCAACTTTTGAGGAATAGAAAAATCTATCACTCTATGAATGTGCAGATAGTGTGTTTGGCGGACCAGTACATCTCCCACGTGAATGCCAAATACCCTGGCTCTTTGCATGACGCATTTATCTTGAGGAATAGCAGCATCCCATATGTGATGGGCCAACTCCAGAGGCACCGGGTGTGGATAATAGGTGAGCCCAAGGTCCCCACCCAGTATCTGTTGGTGTCTGAGTATGGGGTTGTCCCTAAGGGTTAGTGTGGATCGAACAGTTGTCCCTCGATATTTGCAGGTGACTTTGGTTACCCCAACCTCTCATGGCTACTGACCCCAGGGAGGAATGCCAGGACAAGGGCAGAGGAACGTTACAATGAGGTACATGGGCGTACAAGGAGGATTATAGAATGGACCTTCGGCCTCCTGAAGGACAGATTCCGGTCCCTACATCTGACAGGTGGCTCCCTGTACTTCTCACCCAAGAAGATGTGTCAGATCATCATTGCATGTTGCATGCTGCACAACCTGGCCTTGAGACACCAGGTGACTTTTCTGCAGGAGAATGTCCCTGGAGATGGTCTTGTGGCAGCGGTGGAGCCTGTGGGCAGTGAGGAAGAGGAGGCAGAGGAAGACGATGTAGACAACAGAATCATCATAATTTAGCAGTACTTCCAGTGACACACAGGTAAGACATTGTACGTTCACTTTACATTTCTGTTATCTGTTGGACATTGTACAAGGCAGCCTCTTACCCTATGTCCATGGCCACTGACTGTACACTTTAGCATCTTTATTTTCAGATCCATGTGCCCCACTCTGGCTCCTGCTGTGTGTACTGCTGCCCATCCAAAGGTCATTCCAAAGTATATTTCACTGTACATTTGAGTTGCAATGCTTTGATCAAGTTTTACTAATACATTTGTGAATCATTTGACAGACTCCAGATTTGTATTTGTTACAAGGGTGTTTATTTAGGTGCTCATAAGTGGAGGGGGATGTGCAATGAGCTGGGCTGATGGCAGAGGAAAGTCTAGGGTAGAGTCCAGTCTCTTGGTATCACAGGTCCATTGTCCAAGAGAGCATGGGAAGTGGAGCAATGGGAGTTCAAGGTGGACAGGGTGACAGAGTGGGACAGAAGGGTGACAATCAGGATAGTCTTATTTCCTGGGGGTTCTTGGCAATGTTCTCTGACTTCTGCCTGGATCGCAGGGACCATTTCCAGGGTGGTTCTCCTTCTGCAGGGGGTGAGGTGCTGGTGGCCTGTTGTTACTGTGGCGGGGCCTCCTGTCCACTAGAGCCGGTGGAGGTGGAGGACTGTTCATCGGTGTGGCTAGTGTCAGGGGCCCCTTGGTGTGCCACTGCCTCCCTCGTAGTATTGGCCATGTCAGCCAGCACCCCTGCAATGATGACCAGGATGGTGTAGATGTTTGTTAGGTCATCCCTGATCCCCAGGTACTGTCCCTCCTGCAGCCGCTGGGGCTCCTGCAGCTTGGCCAGTATCTGGCCCATGGTCTCTTGTGAATGGTGGTATGCTCCCAGAATGTTGGAGAGTGCCTCATGGAGAGTGGGTTCCCTGGGCCTGTCCTCCCCCTGTTGAACAGCAGTCCTCCCAGCTTCCCTTTTGTCCTGTGCCTCTGTCCTCTTAACCGTGTGCCCACTGCCACTGACCCCAGGTCCCTGATCGTCATGTGTTTGTGGGGTTGCCTGGGGTCCCTGTAGTGGTGGACACACTGCTCATTGATGTGTCCTGGGGACAGAGGGATGGGCCCGCTGGGTGGGTGCTGTTGTGGTGTTTACTGAGGGGGGAGGCTCTGTGGTGGGTAGGAACTGTGGCAGAGTAACCGACTGTCCAGAGGTCCCTGATGGGCCAGGTTGGTAATCCTGATCCTGCCGTGCAGAGCTGCTGTCATCACTGTGGGCCTCTTCAGGGGGGGACTGGGTGTAGCTGGCTCCTCCTCTCTGGTGACGTTGAGTAGGGGTCCTGTGGGGATGCAAATGCAGTGTTAATGTATCTGCGTATGCCATCTTGTGCATGGGTGTGTTTCCCTGTCTGGTTGTGATTTCCCTGTCAGCTTGGCCTTGTGTGAGTGGTGATTTTGTGGGCTGGGTGAGTCTCTGTAATGGGCATGCTGTGGTGATGGGTGTCCATGCAGGTCTGTGTTGGTGTTCAATGCTTTGGTGTTGCATGCAGGGCTTGGTATTGGGATGGTGAGTTGTGATGGGTGGGTATATGAAGGGTGTTGGAGTGATGGGTGTGAGGGTAGGGGTAGGAGTTTGTGATGGCATGCAGGTAGGGTAGGGGATATAGTAGTAAAGCTTTGACTTACCAGAGTCCAGTCCTCCTGCTACTCCTGTGAGGCCCTCAGGATGCATGATCGCCAAGACTTGCTCCTCCCATGTTGTTAGTTGTGGGGGAGGAGGAGGGGTCCACCGCCAGTCCTCTTGCAACCACGGAACGCACCTTTCCCCGTAGGTCGTTCCACCTCTTCCTGATGTCATACCTTGTTCTGGGGTGCTGTGCCACGGTGTTGACCCTGTCCACGATTCTCTGCCATAGCTCCATCTTCCAGGCAATGAACGTCTGCGGCACCTGTGATCCGAATAGCTGTGGCTCTACCCAGATGATTTCCTCCACCATGACCCTTAGCTCCTCCTCTGAAAACCTGGGGTGTCTTTGGGGTGCCATGGTTGTGGTGTAAGTATTTGTGTGAGGGTGTGTGGGGTGATGTGTTGGGGTGTGTGGTGTGAGGTGCGTGGATGGTGTATGGGTGATAGTGTTCTGTGCCTCTGACTGAGTGGGTGCTCCTGCCTTGTGTCTCTCTCAGTTAGCAATCTTTTTTTTCGTGGAAAGGGTTGTGGGTAATGCAGGTGTGGGTTTGATAGTGGTCTGGTTGTGTGGGTGTGGTGTGTGTATGTGTGTCAGGTGTGTGTAGTTTGAATTGTCCAATGTGGTGTAGTTTTGTTAGTGTGTGTGTATTGTGAGAGCAGCGGTGTGTACCGCCAATGGTTTACCGCGGTTGAAAGACCGCCGCAGTGATTCGTGGGTTGTGATACTGTGGGAGTATTCCTGTTGGCGTAACGGTGTGGTGTTTGCTATTGCCAGTTTATCACTGACCTTTGGTCTGGCGGACTTGTGTAGGTGTCTGTATAGTGGCTGATTTCTCAGTGTGGGTCATAATACCCGTGGCGGACTACCGCCGCAACCACGGTATGTTGACGGCCGTCAGCACAGCGGTAGGCGGCATTAACCGCCACGGTTGTAATGAGTGCCTTAATCTTTAAAAATTCATATCTCGACTTCTATTTAATGGATTATTGTTGTTTGATCTTGTTTTAATTGGATACATATCATCTATTTTTCTAAACTGGTGTTGTCTTTTTGTGGTATCTTTGATTGTGTCACTTTAATTTCAGTATTACACAAATACTTTACACATTGCCTCTTAGGTTATTCCTGACTTCTCTGTGCCAAGTTATCAGAGGGTGAACACAGGTTAATCTAGGATCTGCAGATGGTGCAGCCGCTCTTTGTGTGATCCAGATGTCAGCAAGGCAGTCCTTCTCGGTCCTTGTTCCAGTTCTGACGTGACCTGAGGTCCCGGGTGACAGGGGTGCCATATTTATCCCAAGAAAGTGCCCTGAGGGGACAATGCAGTCACTTGCCAAGGGGCTACCAAGTCCCCTCACTCTTAGTGATGACCTTCCGATAATATGTGGCAACTAAAAATCTCAGAGTGCGCTATTCTGCACACTCCCAAGATGTTGCACACTCCCTCGGCTGTTAGAAGCTTGGTAGCCCACCATAGAGGTGTTGGCTACCTATGGGCCATGCGTCCATGGGAAAACTGGTTTGGGCACTGGTTTTCCCTCTCTGTCCCTGGTGCCAGCTCCTTTACCTGAACAAAGGGCAGCCCCTCAGGAGTGTGATCACCATTTGCCCACTAAAGGCAGCTTCCCCTTTGAAGCTCGCCTTTTGGACTAACACTATAACTGGCTTCCTGAGAAGGGGAGGTAACACCTCGCCCTGCAGTAGGCTGCTATCGTTCCTAAGTCTGGGAGTCATTCACCTGACACCCCCGTGGTCAAAAAGCTATCTGTTGGCCAGTGCCCATGTGAGGCCACTGGACCAGCTGGGTCATGGAGTGGCAACTTTCTACAATTTGGATCACTTAAATAGTGACATTAAATTCTGGGTATCAGGCTGGGTTTAATGCCATGATTAATTGGTTTCCTTATGGTAACCAGTTAGGTAGTCCCATTCAGAAGTTAATCAGGCTGGGGTGCCAGCCGGTAACCCAATTCTAGCCAATAGGGCTACTAACTGTTCCACTGTAAAACAACTATTTAGAGGTGATGCTGCTAAGACATATATAAAAAATATGTTTTCCTTAATAATATACAGCTCCCTGCCATAGGACTCTATAGGCCTTCCCTAAGGGAGCCTCACATATATTGTTAAGGGAAGAGTTGGCTTTGCCACTAGTTTAAATGGCAAAGTGGAATTAGCTGTGTGACCCCTGATCTTCCAGCCTGCAGTGGTAAGCTGGGAGCCATTTTGCACTTTGTCTCACATATGGTGGCACAATCAGTGCTGCAGCCCTGGGGAGACACTCTGCCGTACATGCCCTGGGTACCATATACTAGGGACTTATAAGTAAATCAACACTTGCCAATTGGGGATAGCCAATTTGGCATACACTTTGTAAGGGATTAGAACACTTGTACTGAGGTCTGGTTGGTAGGCCTTAGTGCACTCTCAGAGTCAGAAAACCAGCAGCATCACTCTAAAATGTGGGGGTAAACATGCAAAAAGAGGCATGTCCTTATAGAAGTATTCATTTTATTCCTCAGTACATGACTTCCACTTACAACTGGATGCCCTATCAGGCATGCACACACTGGAATCAGCAACCATGACTATGAATACCTGTCACATCCCATTATTTATAGAAACGCAGTGGGGCAGATGTAGGGTTTCAATCCTGACATGATCTCTATCCTGTCAGTTTTTACACAACGTGGTGACTCAGGACAAGAACACAGAGGCCATTGGTGAGTACTTTCAACACAACCAACGAATAACGGACCACCTCCACACAGAATGGGAAACATTCAAGGTGGTACTGAGGGGGCAATGCATGCAACAATCAGTGGGAGTGCCCAGATCCCTACAGCGTGAACTCCGAGACCTGGAGGGACACATAGTGTGACTGTAACAAACTGCCCCACATAATGCAACAACCAAGCATAGGCTAGAAGAGAAGCAGGAAAAGTACCTGACACTGCAGTAATCGCTGCAGAAACATTTGTTCCAGGAGTGTATGAACACCTCCCACACTGAGGGGGTAAGGTTGGTAGGGTGATGGCACATGAGTGAGCCGCACCTGCTAGGCAGATCAGAGATGAGGGGGAGTGGTGAAACACAGATGGCCATTCACATGATAGTTATACTCCACTATGAAGCATTATACTTTGCCAAGAGATGGTCACTGGTGAAGCAATCAAGGCCTTCCTGGATGGGACAACACTTCCATGAGTAATAGAGGAAGCTAGGGAGTCACTGATGGGCCTATCATGTAGGCCAAAATCTGGGGCGCCCTAAGCAGATGACCAATGGAAAAGGCTGAGATCCAATGAGATCCCAGTGAAATTTTACTAAGAATATGCATCACTCCTTGCCCCAGACTGACAGCTATGTACACAGAGACATATGAAAGAGGTCTCCTTCCTAGCACTACTAGGGAGGCCCTCTTGGTGTAAATCCCTAAACTTCGCAAAAACCCTTCTGACGTGGCTAGCAAGATCCTGGCTAGCCGACTATACCCTCACCTTGAAACTGTAACTCACGAGGATCAGAATAGGTTTGTTCCCTCCCGAAACACGTCTCTTACCATACGCAACCTCCTTAAGGTGATGCAAGAGACTCCTTCAGATTATCATGCTTCTGCTGTTGTCCTTTACATTGACTTAAATAAAGCCTTCAACACAGTGTATTAGCCCTATCTCATGGCCACCACGAGATGCATGAACCTGGATAAGAGATGGGCACGGTGGGCGACACCTCTGTATGTGGGCTGGAAACACACAGGACAACTGATTTCATATCCCACTGAAATCGGACGAGGCACCAGACAAGGGTGCACCCTGTCACTCGTACTGTTCACTATTGCCATTGAGGCCTTTGCAGCTATAGTTTGTGAAGAGGGGTGGGGACACGCTCTACTGCTGAGTGAGTGTGAGAACTGCATCTCACTGTACACAGATGACACATTTCTGTTCCTACAAGATGCAGCCACGGGGATACCCTGGAGTGTATGGATGCTGGCTGACCTCAAAGTGGTGTCAGGACTGACTGTGAACTGGGACAAGATGTGCACATTCCCTGTACAACTCAGGCAGCCCTGGGAGCTGTAACCGAATAAGGTATCACATGGGAGCAGCCAACACTCAAATATCGCTCATGAAGGTGTACCATTCTAATGATGAAGTTTGAAATGGCAATTTGGGGAGGGCACTATAAATGATGAGAACCACAGTGCAATTTTGGTACATATTACAACTCCCCCTAAGGGCACGAGTTGCACTGACAAAAATAATCATGCTACCCAGAGTCCTATAGTGTTTTTTGCAGCGTTACCAATATGGATACCCCTATCGTGGTTTATCAAAATGACCACGTTGGAGAGGGAATTGATTTGGGATGAAGTACTCCAAAGCATATTGCTTTGCCTTTTACAGTGACCTACAGAGGAAGGAGGGCTACGAATACCTGACCTCAAACTCTGCCGCACAGTGGCTTGATGGCAGTTTAAAGGAGGATTTGGGCACAATGGGCAAGACACATAATGACGTGGCACTAGTGGTGCTCTTTTTATTGCAACAGATGCCTGCAACAGAATGCCCCACCTGCTGATGATAGTGCTACAGGCGTGGAGGGGGATCAATGACAAAACAAAGACAGACCTCTCTACACCCTAAGCGGCCACTGGCGGGTCTCCTAGCAATTCAGGGGGTTGTACTTTGCACCCTGAAAGCTAGAGAGTTGGACGGGGATGGAAGTATACATGGTGGGAGACAGCTATGCCAATGGAGAAATCCAGAGTTTTGACTTTTTAGTGGAGGAGGACAGTCTGCTGTGCTCACAATTCCTAACTTACGGAACATTCGCTGGGGCAATGGGTGCCCTATGGAAAGCGGGTTCAGCGAAGCCCCTGACACATGACACCATGCAGATGTGCCTCATATTTCGGGGGGCAGAAACTAATCTTTTGATTAAATAAAACCATGCTCTCCATGACCATGGAGCCCATGGGCACAGCATGGACCATCTGGGAGGAAGCATTCCGGAAACTCCTGACAGACACTGAATAGAACATCATACTACAGTATATCCATCGGGTTTTCAGGAACACCCGACTCAAGTATACACAGCATAATAACATCTACACTACACACTTAACCCCACAAAGACTAAACACTGTAGTAAGCACTACAGTGTAATCTTGTCTTAGATGTGGGAGGAAAGATGCTGACTTCATACACATGGTATGGAAGTGCCCAACGGTATTTCTGAATGCAGGGGCAAGATCATGCATGACCTACCATGTGCAGTGGTATATGCGCACATACAAGACCAACTCAGTTGCAGGCTAGGTCTGGGCCCATGTCCTGGCTACGTAAAGTGGCTCCTGGATTCATAGTTCCTGGGCTAAGAGTCGCCAAGATGGCAATTGTAATGCAACAGAAACCCCCAGATGGGCCCCCTCACAACAGATGGAGAACGGAATGTTGGAAATGGCCACTGGCTGAGGGATCATCACAGAGACGCAAGGAGAATAGAGGGCTCTATAGAAACCCACTGGAAGATGAGAAGAACAACATACTGGACATTTTCAATGGGAGCGAAGAGGACAACGGGGATTGCAGTTCCCCCGATGGGAGTGACACACCTAGACGGAAAACTCTTCCTGGGACACATGCCGGTGAGAGGATACCTTAATTATACATAGCAAATACACAAGGGGGATGGGTGAGCACACGACACAGGTGACAACAGATGGCAGGATGGTACAGTTCATAGTTAAAAGTTGGATCTTATTCACACACCAATACTTTCAATGACAAACTATGCATATGAATTTACTGTTTGCGAATATACAATGATCAGAATCCAGAAAACTATATCAAGTGCATGAAACACTGTGAAATTAATAAGCACTAATGATGATATGGAAAATGGGGATTAATGGTGTATAGCTCATGTGGAAAGATTATAAATATCAATAAAAACACTTAAAAAATAAAAGAACAGCTTGAAACCATTTAAGCATCAACAGAAAGTAAAGTGAAGCTCATAACCTTTCTTCTCCAGCTCCTTGGATGGTGAAAGGCTTGTGCTTGATCTGATGTGCTGGAATTGAAGTGAACGATTTGGTAAATGAGAAATGTTATGACTTGCGGGACAAGGGCAAGGTTCTGCACATATAGACGTCATCTTCATCATGAGTTCCCTTCTCTTCTTTACTTGAGGAGGAAGAAGAGGATTCTGTGCCCGATGGAGAGTATATTAAGGAAGAGATGGGGTAGGCAGTGTAACAGCTGCAGCAAGAAAGAAAGAATTTCCGGAAGTAGAGATTCGAGAGCCATCTTCTGGACTAGTGCTAAGATATTCAGTGGGCACGTTAGAGGGGTTTTTACTTTTCTCATGTAAGTTCAAGAAGTCATAACAAGATAACTGTAACAATTTGCTTTTCATTTAGTGCTTTATGCTTCAGTTCTCTGTATCTAAGTGTTTTAAATCACAGGTGTTACAATTTCTAATTTGATGATGCTCAATTTACCTATCTCAGAAAGATGGTAGGCTGAGTTAGCATTTTCAGGATATACATTTCTGCCCTGGAATTCACTGCAGATATCACCTTGAATGTTTAACTCTCTGAACCATCTTGCAGGCTAATGGAATAGTGTAATTATACACATCATGGCCCTCATTACAACCCTGGCGGTCGGCGGAGAAGCGGCGGTAAGACCGCAAACAGACCGGCGGCAAAAAAAATGGAATTTGGACCGTGGCGGTCACCGCCGCAATCGACCACCACTTCACCACTCCGACCACCACAGCAGTAATGACCGCTGGGCTGGAGGTTGCGGTCTCCGGCCCGGCGGTCGTCACTAGACCGCCAACGGTATCAGGACCCTGCATACTGCGACGGTTTCTGGCGGTTGGGAACCGCCATGAGAACCATGGCGGTAGGCACTATCGGTGCCAGGGAATTCCTTCCCTGGCACTGATAGGGGTCTCCCCCACAACCCCCCACGAGTCCTCCCCCCACACCCTCCACCCCCCTGCCACCCCCCAGAGGTGGTACAAACCCCCTCCCCACCCCCACCCCAACATGCACATACACGCACCCCTACACGGACACACCCCCAACATGCACATATACACACCCCTACACACACACATACCCGCACACATACATGCAGACATGCACACCGGCCGAACCGCACACATTTCCCATAGACACAGCAGCACCCCTGCACGCATACACGCACTCACACACCCCCTCTACACACTCACACGCACACCCCCATGCACGCACACAACACACAACGCCCCCCCACCCCCTCCCCTAACGGACGATCAACTTACCTTGTGTGTTGGTCCTCCGGGAGGCGACGGGTTCCATGGGGACATCACCGCCACCAGCACACCTCCACCAGAACACCGCCACACAGAATCGTGGGATGTGATTCTGTGGGCGGTGTTGTGTTGGCGTGGCGGTGGAGGTTGAGCAGCCTCCACTTTCCCGCCGACCGCCAGTGTAGCTGCTGGCGGATTTCCGTACGGAAAACATCAGTACGCTGCCAGCGGTCATAATACGCGGAGCGGAAGACCGCGACGGCTGGCGGTCTTCACTGCGGCGGTAACTTGGAGGTCTTGCGAAAAGACCGCCAATGTTGTAATGACCCCCCATGTGTCTATGATTTGATTCATCTTCAAGCACGATCTCTTCTGAGTACCAAGAATCAATCCTAGTGTATTTGTTGCTATCACACCTAATTGGTAGATCTCCTGTGAGAAAGAAGGAAACACCCCATGAGATGGTGTTGATAAGTAGATGATTTCGGCCATATGTGAAGCTTTTTTGGGAGTTGACCCTCCCCTCAGAATTTACATGATATGTATACTGTGCAATCCGTCCTGTTCAATATAGGAGTTCTGCTTAGGGCAATGAAACATAGTTGAAGATGTTTAGTGATGCTAGAGAGTATCGGGAGACAGGTCCTTTGATTGCCAAAATTGTCAGTCAATAGGTCCTTGGCATCGGCATTGACCATCGGAGCTACACTCTGTGATTAGTACAGAGAACAGAAATGGGGAGTGGAAATGCCCTTTCTTTGCCAGAGGCATTTTGATGAGTACGTGGAGGAAAAAATTCACTGACTAAAAGTGTTTGCTTTAGCAGATAATTAAATAAGGAATCTGACAAATCAGAGTGTGAGATTCTCGTGATAAACATTGTTATTTAATAAAAACAATATTATAATTTTGGTCTGGATACTCTAAAGCAGGTGCTTAGCTAGATGTGGGGCGCAAACGTCTTAATGACAGTCAAAGGCCATACTAAATAATTTAATCAATACATCCATGAAAGTCCTCGCTTAAGCAATATTGCTATTGTAAACAAGATCCTGCTTCTGGTTGAAATGAGGAAGGAGCTAATTTATAATGAGAACAAAATAAGTTTCTTCGGCAGTACTGTTATGAGGTAAACAGCAGAAGCAACATGGTTGCATTATGCAATTTAGCACATGTGCAACAAAGCAGCCGGCCATGTTTCACAGGAAACTTTTGTCAGAATGCTAATGATAGGCACGCCTCTCTAGTTTGAGACCCGCACCCATACTACCTTTATGCTTGCCTGCCCCCACTGTCGGACTGGCGCCATCATCAGCTGGAAAAATAGTTTCTGGGCACCAAAGGACAATGAGAACTGTGTGACAATGATGAGAAGGAAGAAGACTTCCCATCAGTCACATGATTCCTTACCTTCCATCAACTCTGAATGGAGGATAAAGGACTTATTGTTTTTGCCAATGAGCTTGATGGAAAGGCCACACCTCAAAGTATATCCTAAATAAATATTGACAAGACAGCAACCAGTCATAATGACGCCTTCAACATAGGCATGCTGAGTCAAATTACAGTTACTGATTGAGGACCAGATACACGAAGTCCTTGTGCTGTAATTGTGCCATGCAAGGTGGTGTAAGGTCATCTGTGTATACTGCGATGCAGTTCTCACACTCACTCAGCGGTAGAGCCTGTCCCCACCCCTCTTCACAGTGAGCCTTACTAAGCCACGCAAAGCCATCTTGTGTGGCTCTGCATTGCATAGTAAATCTTCAGAAGGGCAAGGCAGCTCAAGTTGCTGCCTTGCGTTACTCTGCCCTGGGAAAGTGTTCCATAGGTGGAAAGTGGGTGTTCCCGCGCAGCCACCCATGGATTTTGGCGCATTCCCAGATCTACTAAGACTAGTAATCCTGGGAATGTGTCAAAATGCTATGGCTTCGCAGGGAAGGCGTAAGAGGGAGAAATATGTTTATTTTTTCTTGTTTTTTCCTCCTTCGATGCATACTCTATAACGTAGCACAAATGGAAAGAGGAGAATGCCTTGAAGGATTGTTTTTGTGCAGTAAGGTGCCCCCTCCTGCACTAATACAATCCTGGCTGTATCTCAGGGCACCCTTGCCTCATGGCGCAAGGCTGCCTGCGTTAGTGCTAGGCTGCACTCAATGCATCAGTGCAGGGAGGGAGCAGGATTTTTTTATAGATACTGTGCATTCCTGCCCTCTCTCTGTGACGCAACACAGCACAAGTTGACTTGCTGTGTTGCATGACTTGTTAGTAAATTTGCCCCTGAGTTAAAATCCTCACTCCTTTGAAGTCCGTGAGGTAAGGACACCTCTCAGAAGGATGTCATTGATTTACTCTGGGGTCCCTCTGTGCAGTCACTCATCACAGTGGAAAGAGCTCATACTGCAGTTATAGCACAGACAATGTTATGCTGAGGACTATGGTCAGCTGATGGATAAATTAGGGCATTGTGACACTCCCTGTGGGAAAAATACATCCAAACTAAAAAATAAGAAAATTTAACAAGAAGCATAACAATCAGTGCAAAATGTTTCAAGATAACACAAAACATGCTTAAGAGTCCCACTGCTTGTACCGTTCTTCCATCTAATGACCTAAATATACACAGTCAATGGCAACATTGAGACAATGCACTGGCACGCACATTATTATTTCAGAATTCATCTTCTTTCATAATGAGAAAAACCCGTTTTAGTTTCCCCAAAAGTCCTTTTACTAATACACCATCCAGATTACAGATCCAGATGTGATAACAGATGCAAAGGTACAGGAGTACATTCCACCTTTTGTGAAATGAACTCCGAAGAGGCACTTGGAAAACATTCTGAATGAAAGAAAAGAGCAAATATTGTCTAAAAGTATAGATATGCGCCCGACCTATAAAAATAGTGTTTTTTTTTAAAGACGATTAAGCGAAGAAACAAATTGGGATAAAGCTCATGGCTATTAGACTGAACTGAGGAACTATGCCGCGCTCTATTAATCCGCTTGTATTGTATTGTATTTTCTAAAATTTGCATAGTGCTGCTTGAAAATCCGAAGTGTTGCATTTCACGAAGGGTAATAATTTGTGCAGCTCTGTATTTACAATGAATTGCACGCCGTTGGTGTCATTACTGGCTTGTGGCTAAAAAAAAAATTTCTTGAAACATGCTAATCATTGTACTATGGCAAGTGATGTCTTGTGTAAGATTTGTCCTCGAGGGACACTTTCTTCATGCAAACAGAAGTTCCGAGGTAAATTGTGTAATGGTAACTTTTGTTAAAAAATACATGCAATGTGCATGGGAAAATCACACAATTTTCCTTTTACCCCTAATGTTTGCATCTTCATTCATGTGTCATTGAATCTCACTCAAAGACAGGGCAGGACTAAATTAGTAGATCGGACATTACGTGTGTGTTTAAGCTGTTTCCCCAGCAATTTATTCCCCCTTTGCATCTATGAATTTGTCCATAGGCGGCACAAAGTAGCTGTGCTTTGCTCTCACAGTAACTTTTTGGAGTAAAAATGTCTGAACTCGACAGTTGTTTGACGCTGCCATTTGCACGGCTTTGAGTGCAATAGTGTGGCATTGAGACGCGTGAGCGCTGACACGAAGGAAACTTTTTTTTACCGCTGCCCATGTCTTGTATATAAAGTTGCCTTCATTGTGCTCTGTATGCCACACAGCCTAATTTTAGCCCTTAATTTAAAAATCTATCCTAATCTCAATCAGTGCACAAGTAAAAACTTTGGGAATATTTCTGACTCGTGGAAAACACTGGCGTTAGCTGTAATTAATCATGGTAAAAATTTAGAATAATGTCACTTTAAATAATCTTGATCTTGTGAACCAAAGTCAGATATCCTTCAAAGAAGTTAAAAAATCACAGATTAAATGTATACAAGTGCTTTCAATTAATAGAAGGGGGTGACAAAATGTGTACACTAACAACGGAAGGGAGGGCAGAGAAATGGGCTTAACAGTGTTGCCTTCACATGAGTGTAAACACTGCTCCGTGGCTTGTAAGGCACAGACATCCAGACACCTTATTCATTTTCAAGGAACACCACTGTATTTTTCTTAGGATAAAAGATCTCTTATTGTAACGTCCGAGAGACTGAATTCAAAGCAAGATTCCAGAACTGCACTAGTAATGGAATTATGAAGCAATGTTTGAAAAGAGATGCATGTTTAAATTATTAATTTGAAATATTGCCAAGCTAAATATGCTTTGGTAGTGGGGCATAATGCAGATAATATTCCGATGCTCAAGGGACGCTGGTGGTCAACCTAACAGGGAGGAATCATCTCATTTATATGTATGTGTGTGTAAGGACTTGTATAGTGAAAACTTACCTACAAAACGACATAATGCCTTGAACTAGAGGGTAAACATGGGAGGAAGAAGGCAATGGCTGAGCAGGGCAACCAGTAAATGGGGATAGAGTTAGGCAGTGAACGGTTAGTTAGAGGTGGCACAACATCAGTATCAGGGTATGCAGCTGCTGAAAAAAGGGCAGAGTGGAGCGAAAGTGAGGTTAGCCACGGTAGGGTTGGTGTGCAAAGCCAGAGGGTGTGATAAGACTTGGATGTGTGGGAGAGAGGAGGTGGGCAGCGTGGAGAGAAAAGCATAGGGTGCATGGTAGGGGAGGAAGGTTTAGGATGGGGTAGTGACTATCTACATGAGTCTACACTAGCCTGGGGATTGCCTAGTAATGAGATGTTACTTGAAGAGTATGGTCAAATTGTTTCCTCTGAAATTCAACGAGGACGGTACCTGTGGGATTTCTGTTGGGATAGAACTCAAGACTAATACGTCTTCCTACTTATTGAACAATCCCCAGCATTTTTCAATATGGGCTCATATTGAGTAACTGTATTTGAGTAATCTTCTGGATTTACAAGGTCCATACAGTAACAGAATTTAGAGGGGCAAATACACTTTGCGATCTAAGCGATGTTAAACTCAGGGAAGTTAGCTCATAAATGTCTCACAACACACACATACCTACAATGTGGGGTTCCCAAATGGAATCCCAAGGACATTACAATTGACAGATTCACTGATATTCCAAATCACATGGTATCACTATGTGTCACATGATATGGGCACAGTGGCCCGATGAGGAGTCAGGACACATGGTGTGTACACAATTACCTGGAAACCGCTACAGGGAGCACACTTCCAGCTAATTACCTGGAGGCTCTGCGCAGCTGATGTCCATTCCAGGATGTGAAACCTTCATAGGACATTGGTGGCAGCCTCAAAAGCTTTGTGTTTTTGCATGGGAGGGGGTTAGTGGTGAGTTAAAGTGCCTCAGGCTTTGATCAACACAAAGCCCTGCCCCCACTCACACAGTAGGAAATATTCACACATTGGCAGGTCTGGACTCATGATTAGATAACATAGATGGGTTGCCATTGGAATTATCACGTGGATGACTCTCAACAAGGTGATTTATTTAAATTTTTTAAAACCCTTAGAAAGGACTACCACCACAACAATATTGGCTGTATAGATAACTTAGACACTTTATTGTTCAGAAACTAGGACATGATCCCATATCACTTAACTATCCCTTGATCATCTCGTATACTACCAAATCGAGAACATACAAAGGCACGGCATTGGGACTGTATAATATATTGATTACAACATTGTCCTCACAGAAGGTTGTCTTTGAAACTAAAGCTAGATGCCAGACCTTACTGAACAAATAATATTCTGAAGAAGATTGGGACTCTTTGTTGGAAGTACAATACAGAGGTTTGAGGGAGGCACGCTTGACATTTACATATTTTAAGATAGTACATCATTGGTATTGTTCCCTTTTCAGGCTCTGTAAAGTCAAGCTGGCTCCAAATGGCGTCTGTTGGAGGTGCAAGGCTCATAGATGTGACCTACAACAGATCTTATGGATCTGCAAATGTAGTAGGCTAGTAGGTGGCATTTTACTGGCTGCAACAGTGACTGTCCATTCAAACCCTAGGCCAAATCGGAACTATTATATAATATGACTGACAGAGGAATTATACCACTATATTGGATGAGATAGTTGGCCACAACATTTACTACCTCCAAAGAATTATATCCTTAGGCATTGGCGTACAGCCAACATACAGTCTCAAATGGAACTGGAATTACTTAAATTAGCTGCACACAAACAAACAATACATAGACTTCAAGATCAGGTTACGCTCTTTGGTAGAGTATGAGGGCAATGCCTCTAATACTTTTACTCCACCTCTCTTAGGGCCATATGTACGAACACTTTTTCCCGTAGACACAAAATGGGTAAAAACCTTTGCTACGTCTGGCCCTTAAATACATAGATCAGTGCAATGCTTCAAATTGTGGAAAATCCATGCACAAGGACCGAAGATGCACACATTATCCCCAGATGCATATTCAGCATGGACGTCATTTAGGGGTCACCTGGGGTCACAGCCCCTGGCTTGCTCCTTGCGACCCCTGGCATTGCCTTTGCGACCCCTGTCCTTAGAGGTGGCAAAATCAGTGCCAGGAGCACAGGGTCAGCTTTTCCTCATGAACATTGCTTGGTGTTCCACTTTTCTTGTTTTCTGTCAGTTTTGTATTACACTAATAATGAATGATACATTATTCACTATTAGTGTAATAAAAATGGAGTATGGTTAGCTGGAATATGAGTAACACAAAATATGACCCTCCTTGGTTGCTGAGGTAAGTAAAAAAAACGTTTTAAATTTTAAATGTATGTTGTGTGCATGCTTGTGGGTTAGAGTGTGCTTATGTAAAAGAGTGTGTGTATGAGTGAATGTGTGTACGCGTATGCGTGTGTGTGTGAGTGAAAGTAAAGACGAAACAGTGTGTGACGACACTTCCACTACCCCTGTCATTTTGGTGAATTGATGTCCATGATATTCAGTACAACACATTTAAAAGCATTGCACTGAAAAATGAAATATATCTAGTGAGACATACTGGCGTTACTGCTCCCTGGCTTGTCACCATTTAACTACTTATTTTTTGATGCCCAAGTCCCCCCCCCACTCAATTCCCTTATGCTTGCTCTGTTTATCTGCTTTTCATACCTATAGAGTGGTGATAAAGAACTTTCATATTAAAACCTAATCCCCCTACCTCTAGTACCCAAGTGGGTATTAGGAACCAAGGGACCAGAGCTAAATTAATTAATGTGAAGTGTGCCAGTGTCCGAAGCTCTGCTCACAAACCCGCTGCCGGTGAAATTAGATGTCAGTGCATGAACTGCCAAAGCTGTGTAGCCTCCAATTCACCTTAGGCATTAATCATTAATCCACTGACAGACATTCCCTACTTTTAGCACCCATATCGAGTCAGCTGACTAGAAGGACCAAAGTGAAAGGCTTTGACATATTGTACTATCATACAGTAAGTGCACAAATGCTGCACCAAAGGAACAGTAGATAAAAGTGATACAGGAACGATAAGTTTCTATTTTATGTCTATGTCTGTTATATATATAAGACAGCTCACTGCCTGTTTAAAAGTAAAAATATAACAAAAATAATAAAAAATGCCACCTTACTGATGTGCGCTTTACTGACCTATAAATGACTGTAAAATTGAAAGTTATAGATTGACTTCCGATTTCATGCCTCTGGGCCCCATCCCCACTACACCAGTTGCATTGATGATAGACACCCCCGATCTAGGGTATGTCACTGTTATTTTATGAGAGTAGAATACCAGGATACCTTTCCTCATCAAACTGGAAAGTGACAGTTGTCCTGCTCCCGGAAATGACATCACTTCTGTTACCGGGACTTGCCCCTGAGAGCCTGCCCCAGAACTGAAGCAGGTGTAGGTGGGTCACGTGGGTTGTGATATCATGTGATCACGTGTTAGTCATGTGCCAGGGTCCTAGCCCCAGTGTCTAAGGTTATAGGCTGTGTAAAATGGGAGCCCGATTGTTGTGCACCCTGTTTGTGTGCCTAAGAGGAGAAGTCTGGACATGTCAGACAGTCAAGCTCATGTGGCTGCTGGGTGTCTCCTCACTGGGAGGAGCAGTGGAAATGTAAGCCCAAACCTCCACACTGCTGGCTAATCCAAAAAAGGGGGCTGGTCGAATGTTGCAAAGGTCATGACACGTGGTTAGCGTTACGTGTAACGCCTCAGTGTATCAGAGCCATCAAGGAGAGAAAATGACCACTATGTGTTGTAGAAGAGTACGCCCTTTCGAAATGTAAAATCCATATAAGGAGCCTGCTAGAGCCGCATGCCAAACCGTGAGCCACAGCGTAACTAGATTGTCAGGGCATTATGAAGAGATACAACCCTCTCACAACAAAAAAAACACCTCCTCAGGTGCCCTGAATACTGTCAATAGATATCATCATACCCTAACACCTTCGGTATTGGGTGAGAATGCACAGCCAGCCAGCTGCCCCTAAAGATGGGTGTTCCGACGTTAACGGCTTTCAAGTGGAACTCTGCCATCGGCTTGAAAAGCTCACCCTCAAGAATTTGCCGCAATTGATATCCCCTATTAAGGCTGACAGCAGTGGTACCGAAGCCTCGGAAGGCGAATTGAATGTTGGAATCAACTTCATCGACACTGAAGATGATGAAGAAGGTATAGTACCCCGAATTTGCCCGTCTATGAAGATATGGGGTTTCAGGAGGACCCTTATCCTGAGACAGTTGGCGTACAGCCTGTGACTGTAAACTCTGACACCGCTTATGCACCAATGGACCTATGGGACTCACAAGATTTTCAGAGCAGTCGCTAATTGTAGCGAAAATGATGAGGTTAGTAAAAAAAAACTCTATAGACACTTATCATATATACGCTGATGTCATACTTTTAACTAACAGTTTGTCTGATAGTTTGTCTTGTCTTTCTGTTTGAACCATACAAAACATCCCCAAAATGAGATGCACTAGAGGGGTCGGCGTTAAAGGTTAACTACGTAAATTTTTACTGATTATGCTGTTCCAATCAGTCTGAAAGTAGAACAAGCCAGAACAAAGAGCCGCGTGAGAAATGTGTTTGCACCTATAATAACACAGATTTTGAAAAGGAAACTCCGGGTGTAACACATGTGTTAAACATGACTATTATAACCTAAAATTCACGAACCACAACAGGAGGCTCATAAGTGTCTATGCGATTTGCATACAGCAAGAACAATTCCCCATATATGAAGCAGGTTAGTCCCGCACTAGTTGTTAAGGATGGTGTACGGGTTGTCTGCGGAGAAGAAATATGTCTACACTGATATGATTAAGGTCTTGACAGCAGCGGTCAATGAGATCCGATATGCGGGTGAGCCATGCTCAAAACTCGAACGTATGCAAGGGATGTGGACCTATTTTGACAGAAGATTGAGAGAAAGGGTCATAGAAAGACAAATGTGTGATATTTATTATAAAAATAGAAGAATTGGGTCTTTTGCCCCACAAGATTGCTTTAAAAAAATACAGAGGTCGGGCCATAACTGGGTTATTTAACGTTACAAACTTACTCACTTTTAGGACGAGAATCAGAATGTCGCAGTGCAAGATGTCTATGAGTTACACCTTACATAATGCATTACCAGAATGGTGTATGTGCTGCTTAAAGAAACAATAGCTGAAATACACCCTTTAACTCTACAGTATCTGAACATTTCTGAGCCACCACCTACGGGCTGTGCGACATTCCTGAATGTATAACCAGATGGTGTATCAACATGTGGATGCCTACAATGGATAAATACTGGAGCATGTACAAAGGGTATATGCAGGAGTTAAGACTTTTGCCAACAACAGCGTTACGCACAGCTTTGGAGCTTCTGACCAATGATTATTTCACAAATAAGGGTTTTGTATTGTCAGGCCAAGAACTGTACAAGCTTATGAATGCTGTCAGTATCCTGAGTGTACAAAGTTATAGGAGGGGTGAGAAGGAAGTTGTGTCTAGAGCTATCAAGTGTATATCTATAAAAATAGCAAAACTGGTGACACTGAGACCGAGTAGCGGTGTGGGCCCTAGTAATGTATGTAGCATGTGTCATATTATGTACGCATAGTGAAAAGTCAACATATTGTACGGCAATGCCGCCTATAAGACCAATAGCTAGAAACTGTAAAGTATGTTGTGTTTATGCTGTGCTAATATTCTTTATTTTTAATAAAATGGCCTCACACAAAACATTTGTATTTCATTTCATGTATTGTAACAGCTGATAACATATCCGGTGGCGGTGGGTTAAAGAAGCTTTATTACGATACAAGTGGTGTTGGTAGCTTCGGGGGTGAAAGGCTCCAGTTGAAAATGAACCGGTAAACAGAGCCCAGGTGAAAACATGGTTATCTGGGGAAGAGGCGTATTCACTTCATAAGTCCACTCGGAAGTGGTTTAAGAGAAGACCAACAATCGTTAACGCTCAAGTAGATTATCAATGGCAGGCGGACATAATCAGTCTTCAAGATTTAGCAAAACATAATAACGGTGCTCGATATATATTAGCGGTCATAGATGTCTAATCTAAGTACGCATACGCAGAAGCCTTATTCGATAAAAGTGGGAACAGTGTTACCGACCCCTTTAAAGCCATCTTCAGGAAAGGACAAACACCTCAACAACTACAAACAGATGCTGGAGAAGAGTTTTTTAACAGGACGTTTCAGAAATTACTAAAACAGCACAATGTTAAACATTTTGTGATGCACACTGAGGTAAAAGCGGCCATTATAGAGCGTTTTAACAGAACCTTAAAGTCCAAGATGTGAAGATATTTCACTGCCTATAACACTTACTTATACATGGATCTTCTAAAGGCTTTTAGAAATGTTTATAACACCACTTAAGGCGGTCCGGGTAGCTGGAGGACGGAGCGAATTTCAAATGCGTCAGAGTCTCCTCAGCACCGTGCGCGCCGTCTTCGAAAGCGTGAATGCTTACGAGATCCCTGGCGTGTAAGCCAAGGAGCGATAAGGGGGAGTCTTCGCTTGTCTGTCAGGGTTGATCATAGGACTCCTGGTGTCATAAGTAGAATTGTCATATGCAAACAAACAATAAGTAAAGTTAGGTGTTTCTACTACTACTGTAACAAAATAGATTTGTAAAGTGTGGCTAACCACCCACAAGAGTATCCGGGCGCTGAGAACACAGCTGCTAAGGAGTTCAGTTGAACAGCCAGTTCGAGTCCTTTCCTGAATTCCAGAATAGAGGATGAGGTCCGTAGGTGAAGCGGGAAGTCGTTCCAGGATTTTGCCACAAGAACCACAAGATTCAGATTTCAAGATTTTTTTTTGATACGGGAAGAGGGACGGGGAACATGGCGGCCGGTTGAAGCGCTGACCGCGAACTCCCATCGGACGAGAGACGCGGACGAGAGACGCGACCTGCGACCCCTGACCTGGAAACGACGCGCTGAGAGCCGGAGCAGTCCCGCAGTTGGATCGACGCGCGAGAGGATCACCGCGGCCGTAGAGGGGCCCCCTTGTTGTGACGAGGAAGAGGTTTGGAGGAGAGACGCCGGGGAAGAGACTAGGGGAGAGACTGGGATTGTGCAGGGCTCCTAGACCGGCGCCCCGGGTGAGTCGTCCCTCTTGCCGGGAAGAGCTGTTGATGGCGTTTTTTTTTTTTTTTTTTTTTCTCTCTCGGTGTTGAGGTTGACAGAGCTCCCTGCGTGAGAGATACACACTGATAAATCCAGATTGGTAGGAATACCATAAATCGTTAATTAACCTGAACATCGGATCTTTAAAAAACAATCGCAGGTTGAATCTGCATAGGATTTTTTTTTTTTTTTTGTGAGCCTTTCTTTTTTTTTTTTTAGACTTCTTCTGTCACCCACAGAGGTTTGATGTTAAACTCTCTTATCATTAACTTTGAGCATTGTCTCTTTGCTTTAAGAGTTATTCCAACGTTGTTTCTACTCCTTGAATTAGACCGAGTTGGGCATCACTGGGCATCATTTGCCTATCGGGCTTGGAGTAGCTATTTGAAGGACTCGGAAGGATCCTAGAAAATCCAGTCTCGGAATACGTTACTATTGGAGTGTACTTGTTTATATTGATCTCCCCGCCCCAGGTCGGGAGATTTAATTAAAAATCACGGCGAACAAGGAGGGGGGCGAAATTGCTTCGGCGAGAGGTGGTCAGGGGGTCCCCTGGAATCAAGCTTTAAATTCCAGTATTTGGGCTGAAGCAGTGAGGGGTGTGCGACGAGGGAGATCTTATACCTCTCGCTGTTCTCTTCGTGGGAGTTTACCGGAGACTCCGGGGCTTTCCACTAGGAGTAATTTGAACAGGAATAAGGTGGGAGGAGAACGTGATACCAGCAGAGCCTCTCGGTGCATGTCTCCAATCAAACGCCGCCCCAGGGTTGCACGGGCAGAGGTTAAAAACCTGGTTGGTGCAAGGACTTGTAAGCCCGGCCCCCTGGGTGTGAGTGATAAGCCCCAGGTTTATTCATCAGAGACTGTAGCAGTTACAAATCCTGGATATAAGACTCACGGCGAAGTCTCTTTAAAGGGGACTGATCAAATTTTGTCATCTGTGGGCCCTCCTATCCCTCTCTTGGGGGAAGGCCAACCTGAACTTCTGGGGAGGAGTGAATCACTGATCACAAGATATTTTCGGACTACTACCTTTCCATCGCAGGATATGGCAAATAGTCAACTAACCTCAGATGATTTAGAAATGTCAAATTTAGCTATGCGTTTGGCTAGGCGGTCGCCCCTAAATCCATTAGACAAGGATCTAGATGGACAGGGAGAGGATTCCTCTAAATTATCGGCTTTGTTAGAAGTGGAGAGCAACCCTCTCAGAGGTACAATGTCTTATGGTATGGACGTACAGGCCCTGCTAATCTCTCTTACTAAAGAGATTAGGGAAAAATTTGAGACATCAGAAAATAACCAAACAAGGATTCGGGAAGTATGTGAGGCTTTGGAAAATAAAATCACTTTGTTAACAGATCGGATGGGTAAACTCGAGACTGTGGTGGCGGCCCATGAGGAGCGGGTGGCAGCTCAATCTGAGGATATTTCACAATTAAAACGTGGAGAAAAGTTGTTACAGGACAAACTAGAGATTTTGGAAAATAACATGCGGAGAAATAATATCAGGCTTTTGGGTGTTCCTGAGGGATTGGAAGGGGAAGATATTAAGGGCTATGTGATTGCTTTGATAAAAGAGGTTATCCCAAATACAGCAGGGTTTAACCTGGAAGAGGATATTCAAAGAGTCCATCGTGACCCGTTCAAGAAAAATCCCGGGAGGAAGAATCCCAGGAGGATTCTGATAAATTTCAATACGTACTCTATCAAGGAAAAAATTCTGTCTGAAGCCCTTAAAGTTGGTGTTTTTTCCAAGGGGGATTGGGCCTTCAGGATAAGATCGGACTTGTCTAAAGCAACGTTAGATAGACAGTGGGAATTGGGAAATTTTATGCGTGAGCTTCGTTCTCTTGGGGCTACCGTACAGCTAAGGTTTCCGGCAGCACTCCGGATCATGTGGAAGAACAAAATGTATAACATGAGAGATCCGGGGGAGGTTAGCGCATTTATAGACCAGATTAAGGCGTCACAATAAGATCTAGTGGAAGTATCTCGTCCGATGGGGAGTTCGAATTTAGGATAACAGGATGGTTATCCTAGTAGAATCAGGGAGGGTTCCCCAGGGTAGGGGGGTTGGGTTTGGGTGGGAGTTGGGGTTGGTGTTGGTGGAGGGGGTGGAAGGCACTGGGTGTGGGGGTTTGGGTTGGGTTAGGTGGGTTAGGTGGGTTGAAAGGATAAAAATAAGAAAGTCCTCATATGTTGTTTACCTAGGAGGGGGGTGCGCTGTGCTTATGACGTTTTCCTTTTCTCCTGACAGATATGTCTAAGTATGGGAATTTAAGATTGAAATTTCTTTCTTGGAATGTGAATGGTTTAAGAGTGGTAAGCAGGAGGAGGAAGATTTTTGAATATTTAAGATTGGCGGAAGAGGAGATTATCATATTGCAAGAAACTCATCTCCAACAAACAGAGTGGGAGACCTGGGTTAAACGGTTGAATTGGGTTTCTCTTAGCGTATGCTCCTCCCAAACTAGTGTGATAAAAGGCGTGGCAGTTCTCATCAAAAAATCCATAAAGCTTAGGATAGGATCGGTGCAAGTTGACCCTAGAGGGAGATGGGTAGTGGTAGAACTGTGCGTATGTGGTTATTGGGTCACGGTGGCAGGCTATTATGGACCTAACCTAGATGATCCCACACCATTTCAAGAGTTATTCAATATTTTACTTCTAGCTAGATATCCAGTGGTACTAGGCGGAGACTTCAACATTTTGTTAGACCCTGTACACGATAAGTCAACCCCTCGAGGTACGGATAACTCTCCTAAAATGAGGGCACAGGTGAAACAAGCCATGCAAGATTTAGGATTGGTAGACATATGGCACTGCAGAGGAGGCGAAGGAGACAGATATACATTTTACAATAAAAAATATGGGCATAGATCTAGAATAGATTTTTTTTTAATACATAAAAGTTTATGCCCAGAGGTCAGAAAGGTAGCCCACAATCCAGCTCACCTCTCAGATCATTCAGCTGTAAAATTACACTTGGATATCAGGGTCGTAAATAAAGGTATTAGATGTATAATTAATCGCGCTATACTATTAGACGACTCTATAGTAGAAGCATTAAAAAAAGACACAAGAGATTTCTTTCTTTTGAACCAAGGTACGGCAAGTTTATGGTGTGTTTGGGACGCCTTTAAGGCTTATATTAGAGGGAGGCTTATGAGCCTGGCAATATACAAACATCGTGAAGAAAAAGAGAAATTGGGAGATATGGAATTATCTCTAAAAACCTTGCAAGCTGCAATCCATAAAGCACGAGCAGAAGAGAAGGTCAATTTATTAGAGGACTTGATATGTCAAGAGGTTAATGTTCGGACTAAGCTAGAGGCTTTTTTGGAAAATCGCAGTAAGTTAAAATGGGAAGCTAGCCGATATGCTCACCATGAATATGGAGAAGGTTGCAGTAAGCTACTAGCATGGAAGGTTAAGTCAGACCTCTCTAAAAGATATATTTCAGCAGTCAAATCGGACAATACGATTTGTGTGGAGCAAGAAGAGATTGAGGGGGCATTTGTATCTTTTTTCCAAGACGTATACTCAGAAAGCCTGGTTAATTCAGACGAGTCGATTAGTGATTTTCTAGAAAAACTACACCTTCCAGCTCTAGAAGATTCTGAAAAGACCCTATTAAATTGTAAAATAAATGAGGCTGAGCTTATTGAAGGCATAAAAGCGTTAAAAAAAGGAAAGGCCGCTGGTCCAGACAATCTACCTAATGAATTGTACAAGGTCTTGGGGGAAGTTATTAGTCCTTTTTTATTAGAATTATTTAATTCTATGCTGGTTGAGGGGGCTCAGACGCCTAAATCCTGGAGAGAGGCTATAATTTGTCTAGTTTTAAAGCCAGGTAAGGACCCAATGTCTTGTGCATCTTACAGACCCATCTCCCTGTTGAATGCCGACTACAAACTTTATACAGGGATTTTAGCCAGGAGATTAGGGAGTGCCATAGGCAATCTGATTCATACGGATCAAAAGGGTTTTATGAAAGGGAGGTATCTCCAGGATGTAACACATGAGTTATTTGCTGCAATAGATCTGGCGGAACAAGAAAAGACCCCTCTGGCGATTCTGACTTTTGACGCAGCAAAGGCCTTCGATCGGGTCAATTGGTCTTTTTTGAGGTTAGTGCTGGAAAAAGGAGGCTTGGGATTTCCTTTTGTTAGGACAGTCAGGGAATTGTATAGATGCCCCTCAGCGAGAATTCTGGTCAACGGCCAGTTATCACAAGAATTTAGGATTTGGCGGGGTACGCGACAGGGATGTCCATTGTCTCCCTTGCTTTTTAACTTATATATTGAGCCTCTGGCAATTTCTCTTAGGTTAAGTAAGGAAATTACTCCATTTCAAAGTGGGGACTGGGAAAAAAAAGTAGCATTATATGCGGATGATCTTATGCTATACACCAAGGATGTTAGTTCTACCCTACTAGCGTTCAATACTTTGATGGAGCAATTTGGTAAACTTTCTGGTTACAGCGTAAACACAGAAAAGACAGAAATAATGTGTTGGAATTTGACTTATGCTTCTCCTTTAGTCAAACAAGAGATCAGATATTTGGGTATACGATTAACAAATGATCTAAATGAGGTACCTAAACTAAATTTTAACATAACATACAGAGAAACCAAAAAATTGCTAAAGACGTGGGCCGCTCTCCCTCTTTCCATAATTGGAAGATCCAACATTTTGAAGATGTGTATTCTCCCAAAATTCACCTTTTTATTCAACACTATTCCACTAGAGTTTAAGA
This sequence comes from Pleurodeles waltl, assembly GCF_031143425.1. Lineage (NCBI taxonomy): Eukaryota > Metazoa > Chordata > Amphibia > Caudata > Salamandridae > Pleurodeles > Pleurodeles waltl. The sequence goes on from NC_090447.1 coordinate 980,347,035, forward strand.
ACTGCTGGTTTAAAAAACTACAGGGGGATTTATCCTCGTTTGTATGGGCCTCTAAAGGAGTAAGGATCTCGTGGAAAAAGATGAGTAAAAAAAAAGAGTGGGGGGGCATTGCGTCTCCAGATTTCTTCAAGTATTATCTGGCATTTCAATTAAAAAACATTAGAAACCTATTGAATAAGAAGTCAGAATATGATCCGGCGTGGAAAGCCTTAACGGCACACCTCGAGGAAAAAGCAGATCATTTTCTATATAAATTCGGCCATCCTAAGTACTTCAAGAAGGTACGCTTGAAGACACTCAGACATGCATGCAACATTTGGATGCACTTTCGGAAGGTGCTAGAGATACCCTATTTTTGCAGCTCTTCCCCCATTTGGGATTCACCTGGCACTCCTGAATGCCTCACTGATAAATTATCAATTCCTTTGAGAGTGAGTGGGATTGTAAGATGGGGCCAGATAATGGAAGGACCAGAACTGTTAAGCTGGTCGACACTTTATGAAGGGACTGGAGGCACAGTCTCCAAATTCAAGTATCTTCAGATAGCTAGTTGGGTTAAATCGCGACAAATAGGAGAAATAGGAAGGAATATATGGGAAGGGAAATTAAACCAGAAAATCATTAATAAGGAAGTTGCTCTGTGGTACCATGCTCTGTTGGAAGCAACAAGGGATGGGACATCCCTTCCCTTGTCGAAGTGGGGGGGGATCTTTCCAACTCTAGATGTGAAATCTTTATGGAATAGGTCCTGCTCAGAATTGTGGTTCACGACCAGCCCGGCAGAGTTGAAGAAAAACCATTTGTTCACACTTCATAGGGTTTACTGGACGCCGGCCAGATTAACAGCTATCGGGAAAACTCAGAAAAACTGTCCGAGGTGTGGTGACGATAAGGCAAACGATATACACATGTTTTGGCAATGTTCAAAGTTGTGGGAATATTGGGAGGAGATAGGAAACACTTTAAAGATAATATTTAATGTGAACGTAAAATTGGATCTTTCTATGGTGGTGTTTGGGGTCAGTGAACAGGGTATGAATTATCAAAAATTGTCAGCACATCAGGAGCACCTGTTGTTTGTATTAATACTTTTGGCTAGACGAGAAATTTGTCGTAAATGGGTTGACCCCTTTCCCCCCCGTTCTAAGGATTGGCAAATATCTGTAAATCGAATGTGCATAATGGAACAACGAGGTCCCCTTTCTAGAAGGGATAACTTCTGGATGAACTGGGAAAATGTCTACCAATAGTATATTACTGTTTTGCTGTCTGGTCTCCTCCTCGTGCAACTTAAGTCCAATGATTAGTACTCCCCTTACCCAATACTGGGCGATGCTTTGGTTATGACTAGGTTTCATAGAAAATAGTATATCCTGGTTGATGGCATACGATTGGGAGAATAATAAAACGTAGACCAAACGGGACGACCCAAGGGTTACGTTTCCCCCGTCCGGTACCATTTTTCCTCTACCAAAGCATGGGTGATAATTATGAGGACGAAAAAAAAAAAAAAAAAAAAAAAATGACTATTATAACCTAAAATTCACGAACCACAACAGGAGGCTCATAAGTGTCTATGCGATTTGCATACAGCAAGAACAATTCCCCATATATGAAGCAGGTTAGTCCCGCACTAGTTGTTAAGGATGGTGTACGGGTTGTCTGCGGAGAAGAAATATGTCTACACTGATATGATTAAGGTCTTGACAGCAGCGGTCAATGAGATCCGATATGCGGGTGAGCCATGCTCAAAACTCGAACGTATGCAAGGGATGTGGACCTATTTTGACAGAAGATTGAGAGAAAGGGTCATAGAAAGACAAATGTGTGATATTTATTATAAAAATAGAAGAATTGGGTCTTTTGCCCCACAAGATTGCTTTAAAAAAATACAGAGGTCGGGCCATAACTGGGTTATTTAACGTTACAAACTTACTCACTTTTAGGACGAGAATCAGAATGTCGCAGTGCAAGATGTCTATGAGTTACACCTTACATAATGCATTACCAGAATGGTGTATGTGCTGCTTAAAGAAACAATAGCTGAAATACACCCTTTAACTCTACAGTATCTGAACATTTCTGAGCCACCACCTACGGGCTGTGCGACATTCCTGAATGTATAACCAGATGGTGTATCAACATGTGGATGCCTACAATGGATAAATACTGGAGCATGTACAAAGGGTATATGCAGGAGTTAAGACTTTTGCCAACAACAGCGTTACGCACAGCTTTGGAGCTTCTGACCAATGATTATTTCACAAATAAGGGTTTTGTATTGTCAGGCCAAGAACTGTACAAGCTTATGAATGCTGTCAGTATCCTGAGTGTACAAAGTTATAGGAGGGGTGAGAAGGAAGTTGTGTCTAGAGCTATCAAGTGTATATCTATAAAAATAGCAAAACTGGTGACACTGAGACCGAGTAGCGGTGTGGGCCCTAGTAATGTATGTAGCATGTGTCATATTATGTACGCATAGTGAAAAGTCAACATATTGTACGGCAATGCCGCCTATAAGACCAATAGCTAGAAACTGTAAAGTATGTTGTGTTTATGCTGTGCTAATATTCTTTATTTTTAATAAAATGGCCTCACACAAAACATTTGTATTTCATTTCATGTATTGTAACAGCTGATAACATATCCGGTGGCGGTGGGTTAAAGAAGCTTTATTACGATACAAGTGGTGTTGGTAGCTTCGGGGGTGAAAGGCTCCAGTTGAAAATGAACCGGTAAACAGAGCCCAGGTGAAAACATGGTTATCTGGGGAAGAGGCGTATTCACTTCATAAGTCCACTCGGAAGTGGTTTAAGAGAAGACCAACAATCGTTAACGCTCAAGTAGATTATCAATGGCAGGCGGACATAATCAGTCTTCAAGATTTAGCAAAACATAATAACGGTGCTCGATATATATTAGCGGTCATAGATGTCTAATCTAAGTACGCATACGCAGAAGCCTTATTCGATAAAAGTGGGAACAGTGTTACCGACCCCTTTAAAGCCATCTTCAGGAAAGGACAAACACCTCAACAACTACAAACAGATGCTGGAGAAGAGTTTTTTAACAGGACGTTTCAGAAATTACTAAAACAGCACAATGTTAAACATTTTGTGATGCACACTGAGGTAAAAGCGGCCATTATAGAGCGTTTTAACAGAACCTTAAAGTCCAAGATGTGAAGATATTTCACTGCCTATAACACTTACTTATACATGGATCTTCTAAAGGCTTTTAGAAATGTTTATAACACCACTTACCACAGAACCATCAAAATGGCACCTGTAAGTGTAACAACAGATAACTCGTTAAAGGTGTGGAGAACTGTGTACGGGAACCAGATCACCGTAGGTGTAAAGAAGCCTCTTTTAAAAGAAGGTGACCATGTTAGGGTTTCAAAACTAAAAGGTGCCTTTACAAAGTGTTACCATAGACTTTTAGTGACAAGATATTTATAGTGGAAAGTGTGGAGCTAAAAGAGGATGTATTTATTTACAGCTAAAGGACTATGATGGGGAATAGGTGTTGGGCGTCTTTTACAAGGAGGAGCTACAGAAGGTACCTAATGATCCACACAGGGTGTAAAGGGTTGAAAAGATTATGAAAAGGAAAGGTAGCAGCGCTAACCAACAGGTTTTTGTCAAATGACGATGGTGACCTGAGAAATTTAACAGCTGGGTGCTGGCAGTTCTGTGCAGGTTGTGTGAGTACGACAGGGTGTTGTTGTAGACTCTGAGATGGAGACAACGCCGTTTTATATAATTACTGCTGTCCAACGCCTCAAAGGACATGTTCCCTGTCAATCAAATTTCTAATTATACAGTGAAATTGGTTAAACCTGTAGACCTGAAAGGGAATTGGGAGGTACTTTTTCAATGCTCGAGGCCAAATTTGATTTAAAGCGTGAGCAGGACCCTTTGAGCATCCACACAGGATTTCCTCAAGTCCATTACCCCACTGTCGCCTCAGTGGTCGACGCCATCAATAAATCTACAGGCAATATTGAAACGTATACAAATGTTCATCTAGTGTTAGATAACGTTAGACAGAAGGTGTATCTTAAAGCTCCAAATCGCGATACCATGTTTAACTGTTCGGGTAAAATAAGAAGGTTTTTAGGGACAGCACAACATATCAGAAGTCAAATAGAACCGGACCACTCATGACCCGATATTAATGGAGGTTTGTATACACTCTACGTGTATAGCGACATCGTAGAGTCTCAGAGGATAGGGGATAGGTATTCGCCATTGCTAAGATGAGTCCAGGTGAAGGGTGAAAATAGCACAATGGTTAATATGTAATACAACAAACCCGACTACGTGTCAATTTCTAAAATCCATTGTGACATCATTACAATCATGATCTATGATGATCAGGCTGAGCCGGTGTCCTTTAAATACGGGAAAGTTATTGTTAAGCTTCATTTAAGACTGCGACGTGACAGTGACTATTAACAAGTCATCATGGTGATTATGAAAACATACAGAGACCCCTCTATGTATAGGGATTATTACTGAAACCAGGCTGGATGTGGAGCCTCACTGCCGTACTTCCAAGGGGCCTCTGTTATGTATGGGGCCGGATTAGGGGGTTGTTCAGAAGAGCTATGCCATTCTTGAGAAGAAGCTACAAAATTGCAAAACCGCACGTCAAAGCGGCTGCTACGAACATTGTGCAGGACGTGGTGGGTTCCGTGAAGTCTGCAGTTGTTGAACATATGAATAGACAGCCTCAAAAAGGAGTGGGGCTGGAGTATAAGTCTCGCACATGCATTAAAAGGAACCCTCAACAAGGACTTGTTCTGTCTCATCAGTGGGGATGCAGAACAGTATAAACTTGTTATACTCTCCACCAGTTTGTTTGAAAAGAGAGTGAAAGTGTCACCAAGCGTCAGACTGGCTCACGCATAGGCCCTACAGCTATGAAACACCAAGTACGCTGTAGAAAGAGTGGCTCTGAAGATATTCAGCATACCCATTGGTACCAGATTAACCCAACAGCAAAATGTATTTCTGGGCCAACTACTGAAAATTATTACTATAGGGTTTGTGGACAATACTGCTTTTAGCGGCCTGTATACCTCAAACCCATTCAATTTCAAACACTACGACATCAAATATGTTGTGCTTGTACACAAGGGTGCTGTGATTCCTACAAAGCCATACATGCCAAGTTTCGGAACATCTAATTTTATCAGGAAATATCTGATACTGGTGTCGATAACAGGAAAACATATGAGGGACTCGGGAGTCGTCGTATCAAGAGAAGGATATGAGGCTGGCTACACCCTTTATGCTTTCGATCTGATGCCCGACTTGGAAGACAGGGATCACTATAATCTGATAAAAAATTTAAATCTAAAAGCTGAAATACATTTTTGTCAACCCCTGGCTACCAATGTGAACATGGTTGTATTTGCAGTGATCAACAGCATCATTCAGTTCAACCACGCCCAACAGATTATGGGGGTCATTCTGACCCTGGCGGTCATGGACTGCCTGGGCCAACGACCGCGGAAGCACCGCCAACAGGCTGGCGGTGCTTCCTGGCCAATTCTGACCGCGGCAGTAAAGCCGCGGTCAGAAAAGGGAAACCGGCGGTTTCCCGCCGGTTTTCACCTGGCCATTGGAATCCTCCATGGCGGCGCTGCAAGCAGCGCCGCCATGAGGATTCCGACCCCCTTCCCGCCATCTTGTTCCTGGTGGTTCTTACCGCCAGGAACAGGATGGTGGGAACGGGTGTCGTGGGGCTCCTGGGGGCCCCTGCACTGCCCATGCCAATGGCATGGGCAGTGCAGGGGCCCCCTTACAGGGCCCCATAATGATTTTCAGTGTCTGCTTTGCAGACACTGAAAATCGCGACGGGTGCCACTGCACCCGTCGCACCCCTTCAACTCCGCCGGCTCCATTCGGAGCCGGCTTCCTTGTTGAAGGGGCTTTCCCGCTGGGCCGGCGGGCGGCCTTCTGGCGGTCGCCCGCGGGCCCAGCGGGAAAGTCAGAATGACCGCTGCGGTCATTTGACCGCGGTACGGTCTTCTGGCGGTTCGCGCCAGGCGGGCGGCTTCCGCCGCCCGCGGGGGTCAGAATGACCCCCTGTGTTTGACTATCTTTAAAACATTGTACATTGGACACTGTACAGATATGTGAGTTCTTAAGCCGACATAAGTATGCAAAGAAATACTTTTTAGATGTTTTCCCAAGCGATGGGCTACCCATGGAAATGGGCATAGAAAGACCACGATCGCTAGTCTTCAACACAGATTTGCAGAACAAGGGTGGAACACACTGGGTGGGAATGTTTTTGGATAATGACAAGGTTACAGTGTTTGACAGTACAGCAGCTTTCTCAGAGAACAGCATCTATACAAAACCTGTATTCAGGTATCTAAAGCAAGCGGCTGTGAGGGTCGAGTATAACAAGATGCGGGTGCAGAATCTTCCAGCCATCACATGTTGAGAGCACTGTATATATTTTATTAGTAAAATGTCTGAGGGTATGACGTTTAGAAATTTTCTAAATCTGTATTCAAACGATCTATTAAACAATGATAGTATTGTTGTGAAATATGTAAAAGAAAATGCGAGGTCAACGTCAAGCTCTGTTCAAACAGAATAAGCTGTTTGTCAAAAGTTGTAATGCATATGTGCGCAATCTTAAATATCTACAATAAAATAATTAGAGCTCAAAATTAGCCTATACATTTTCATTCTTCCACCAAGACACACATTAAAAAACAATAATGTTAAAATATGATCAAAGAGTGATGAAACTGTTAAAAAAGTGTTTATTACACATAATTTTAGTACAAGCAATAAGCATCCAAACATACTAAAGAAAATAAATGATGAAAGAAAGCAATCAATACATTAACTGTTGTAAAACTATACACCCAAACATTTTTAAACAATATTACATAGGATCACAAGTATCTCACATTTAACCATGTTTTCCTTTTTGACGACGTCTTATTAGCCTCCGAAGGTAGAGGCGGTGTATCCCACGAGGGGGATAGATGGAGGATAGATGGGGGCATTGACGCTGTCAGGGTGGGTTTCAAAACAACGGCTGGTGGTGTACTTAGCGGGCTGTAAGTAGGATCTTTCAAACTTTTAAGCAGCCTCTGGTGTTTCGCATTACCAACAATCGTAGAAGCAACGTTGAGTTCTGTAGCGGCCTGTAGAAACTGTTCCCAACCTCTAGGCACTTTCTGAAGTGGGAGGGCTTTGGGGTGTGTGAAACCTTTGATGAGGTTTTACATTTGAGACCCAACACCTGATTGCCCTTTGTAGAGGAATTCACCCCAACATTTCAAGAGAACAGATCTTTAGAAGCAGCCATTGTACTTAGTAACATTTAAGCTACACCTCTGTACCTCTGACTTATATTTTAGTTCTTCAACAAAGATGCTGAGGGCGGTGAAGGTGGGACCGCTGTCTGTGGGGGCTGTTGATCCTGAGGTGCTGCATGGGCTGGTGGTGGCAGTCAGAGTTGGTTGAACATAGAGTCAATGTTTTTTTTTCGGAAGTCCATTGCTCATAGTGTTGTAGGAAGTTTTGAAGAGCTCTGGAGTAAAGATCTGCTTTGTCATAAGGTTTTAAATCAGCCGCTGGTGTTTCGCATTACCAACAATCGTAGAAGCAACGTTGAGTTCTGTAGCGGCCTGTAGAAACTGTTCCCAACCTCTAGGCACTTTCTGAAGTGGGAGGGCTTTGGGGTGTGTGAAACCTTTGATGAGGTTTTACATTTGAGACACAACACCTGATTGCCCTTTGTAGAGGAATTCACCCCAACATTTCAAGAGGATAGATCTTTAGAAGTAGCCATTGTACTTAGTAACAATTACGCTGCACCTCTGTACCTCTGACTTATATTTTAGTTCTTCAACAAAGATGCTGAGGGCGATGATGTTGGGACCGCTGGCTGTGGGGGCTGTTGATCCTGAGGTGCTGCATGGGCTGGGGGTTTCAGTTCAGAGCTGGTTGAATATAGAGTCAATGTTTTTTTTCCGGAAGTCCATTGCTCATAGTGTTGTAGGAAGTTTTGAAGAGCCCTGGAGTAAAGATCTGCTTTGTCATAAGGTTTTAAATCAGCACGGTTCAAAATGTTTGTAATCTCAGCATCTAGGCGCAGCATTTCGTAGGCGGCCCCAACTGTTCCAGCTGTTGGCGCAGTACCAAGTACATCTTTGGGCATAATCCATAAGTTCCCGGTTAGCAGGTTTGTAATTAAAGGTAGCGCTCTGCCCAGGAGTGCGCCTATAAACCGCCCGACTATTTTGCAAGTTTCTTCCTAGAAATGAGGGATGCCCTTTTATTACTAAGCTTTTTGATAAGGGCACGCCTCTTCTTCAGCATGCAGAGCTGGCTCTGTGATATAGGGATGTTGTTTTTTAGGGTGTTTAGGGCGATTTTTGGAAGGGCTGCCACTAAGTCTTTCAAACTGCGCACAGGATGGCCTTTCTATGTTGGGGGCTATAGGTTACTAGCATTTTGAGAAGAGCTAAATTACGACGTACACGTGCAGACATGATCAACACCTAATATTATAAGAGTCACAAAGTAAATGTTACAAAAGTCTTTTTAGCGATTCTTTTTATAGGCCCAGGGTCTGATTTTAGGTGTGTAAGCTCCAGAGAGATCTGGTGCGAAAATATCAGCACGTAGTCTGTAGTCTTCTAGAGTCTTGAGGTTTAAATCTACCAGCAGGTACCCGTGAGGTTTAGCAGTGGTGTCGTTTAAGGCTTCTAAGAAATATGCTTAGGTTACGATAGTGTGAATATTGGGTTAAAGCTTTTTCTATCTCTGGCTGATCTCCACCCTCATGCATAAGATCATCTACAATCACCATGTTTAGGAGGTGTGTAGGCAACAGTGCATTGTTGTTGAGATTACTAGGTATGCCTTCTATAAATTTGATGTGTGGGAACCTTAGGGATAGTTCCATATAAAGATCTTGCCAGCATGAATAAAGCCATACAATCTTGCTGGGGTTTTGGATAAAACACTGGGAGCATTTTCTAACAATAAAATAACTTTTACCGCAATTTGAGGGACCTGGTAGACCACAGGAGAATGGATGTTGCAAGCGGGTGTCCATAGTCGCGGGGATTCGATAATCTAATGCTCCTTTAATAACCATACGGTAGGGTTTTGTAGTTCTCTGTCAGGACCCTTTTATCAAACACTACTCGTAAGGTTTTATGTAAAGGTTGGGTTGTGATTTCCCACCGCTTTTTGGACCACACTATGCTAGGCTGATTTACAGCAATTGGTTTATTATTTTCACTGGTTTCGGGCATAGCGTATTCGTTCACCAGATCCTTAAGACTGTCAAAATTGATTTTGACTGTATTTTTGACATTTAAGGTGATACCTTTGACTTTCATGCACTATGTGTTCGCCCTTTTGTAGTTCGCTGGTCCAATCACCTAGAGAATCACCTAATGGAGGGTCTTCATTATCTACTTTACTCACAAATATAACTTTATCATGTTACAGACACCTGTCCTGCAGTTTATCTAGCACTCTGTAAATCTCTAAACGGGGGTGAGATGTTGTTAAACATGGTATGAAGATTTTTATATTGTTACACGTTGTGGGGTACTCTTTGGTGTACTTCCAACACAGAGCTGTGGTCTCATCATTGATAAACTCACCACTGGACACCTCATAACAAAGGGCAAAAAGGTACTTAAACAACTCACCAGGATCTGTTATTATGGTCGCGTTTGACAAGTTTGCACTTTGTGCGAATTTCCCCCATAAGAGTTTAGGCAGAGTTTGGCTAACTGTCGACAGGCAAGGTTGACCTCGATGAATTCGGGTCTCAAGCGTATACCCTCATGAATATAGTAGTCATCTATGTACTTTTGCTTAGAGGCCTCATCAACACACCACTCTGGAAACCCCAAAGCCTCCTGTTTGTCTCTTAGAAACAGGTTGATATAGTTAGAAAATAGTTGTGTTGTTGTCCTTTCAAAGTGCCATATTTCCACTATTTTACCAAGTCAGTATCCTTTCTCTGGGGCTTTTTGTATCTCAGTGCTACACCACATACCAGTCAGCATCCTTTGCTCTTCAATGTGTCTACACACGCTAGTCTCTTTACTTTCAGCGCATGTACGACATAGTGGGAACATTAGCTTACCATAGACTCTGTACAGTAGTACAGGGAAGTAAAGACGGTGGGTGGGTAGATTTGGCATTTAATGAGCCCAAAGTATTCACCAATGGGCTTAAAGTCCCTGTATATGATGGTTGGGTGACCTACAGGGTATAACTTTTGCTTGTTCACAAACGGATACAGACTTGTGAAATCATAATAGTGTATTTTCTCACCATCGCCCACAGCCCTGTACAGCTGTATAGCGTTTGTATGCCCCCCAAATAAGGCATCGCAGGGCTCCATAGGCCCTGGTAACTGGCGACTCTTAATGAAAGACACAAGCTCAGCATTTGTTGTTAACATATCTAACCATTCATGCTCCCAAAGGGTTCTCATGACAAAGCTACAGTTTTTAACATATTGCGCCTTCATCAGAGTATGACGGTGTAAGTGCTCAAACTTGGTGCCCAACAGCCTGTTAAACTCATGGGGTTTGTAAAAATGTGGATAACGATGGTAAAAACACCAGTTATATTCAAAGGCTGTTGGCACACCATTAATTATGGCTAACCGTCAAGGTAATGAGGCCCCAAGTGGTATTTACCACCCTGTAATGCATGTTGAATGGCTATGTTTTCCTTGTCCGAGATATACATGAGCCATTGGATCGAGGGGGTTGAATATCGCTTCTGTTTACCATTATACAGGTCTGGCAGTACTAGGGTGATACCGTATGGTTTCAAAAACATGTTTGTAGATAGACATACACATGGAAGTCAGCGTTATATTCTGGAAAGAGTCTATGTATTCTACAGTCCTTGTCATCTGGGGCGTGCTGAGCTTCAAAACCTTCACCTGTTTGGTCATCTCCACCACTACATCTCTGAAAAGGTTGCAGGCTTTTCACTGGATCATTATATTGGCCTGACAGTACGCTTTCAACTCAGTTTGAAAATGAAAGTTATTTTCACTGTTTTGACCATACCATTGTAGAAAGCTCTCTTTCTCAGCAGGCATCATATACTCGACACCGTAGCTGGACTGCGGAGGCATGGGACCCTCATAATTCTGGTTGGCCCATCTGTTGAAAAAGTGGGGGAAATAACATTTGCAGCCTGGGAAACCAAGGACTTTGGGTAATTTACTCAATTTCATAGGTAGAAAATATAGGGTATCAATGAACCTTATTTGAAAAGGTCTCGCCATTAACAGCATCAATTTGAAGCCCTGGGTTATGGGTTCTACAGCCATCTTTTCACCAATCATAATCTGCAACATAAAGAAGGAGTCATACACTTTTTATGTTATGAGCCATCATAATATACCCTTTGAATTTAGGCTGCATTAAAGTGGTGAGAAAGTTGTTGATGCACGTGCTCCCTTCAGACTACAAGTTGTTATCGGAAGTTAGATGATGAGCATAAATATAATTAGGCTGGTGTACACCTGTCTCCTGTGTACACTCTATATCAAACACTATGTAGTCTTCAGTTTTGGTCTGAGGTTGCCCTTTAACCATGTAACTCTTGTGCTCTGTCCCCTCCTGAAAACACACCCAGGACATTTCATGCCTTTACATTTATGCTGATAGAGGACGTAACACCCGCAAGCCCTACAGTCTATTTTAGGGAAGCAGCAAACAAGTCTGTTGTGTATGATCAAGTAGTTTTGGAGCGACAAAACAGATGGCATGTGCGACACTGTACCTTCTGCTCAGTGGCCTCAATACAACCGTCCCTCTGACACATTTTACAGTACATTTCACACTGATGAATTGACTGGGTCTTGTAAATATGGTCGTAGTGGGAGTATACGTACTTGGCTCCTAGAAAACCCTTCAGGTTCAAAATACCATAAAAGTGGTTTTCATGATGGAGAACATAAATGATCTTGTTTTTTCGCAGGCTCCTCGGTTGTGAAGTACTTCCAAGAACCATTGTGGTAAAGAACGTTTACTGTAACAGCAAATAGTTCTCAAAAAGCCCTAGGTCCTTGAAACCGACCATTCTGTTGTATGGTATTTCATGAGCCCTGTGGGCTTCAGCTTCTCTTGACATAATATTAGCATCGGGCGCTGTGCCATCCATCAGTAAACACTATGCTGGCAGCCAGACAGGTTGTGGTTGCTCCTGTGTTAAAATTGAGCAACCATCATTGTTTCTTACCAATTATCTTACTACACAAGATACTCTTTAATGGTCTGGAAACACCACCCTTGTGGCTCCGGACAATGTGGGCTATCACTCTAAAGGTTCCATATGCTACTATTTCTGACTTACTCTGCAACAATTTACAGAGATTCCCTAGAAATTCCACAGCGTAAAACACATCCCTGGGTGTTCTACTTGTGAAGAATGGACTGTCAATACCCTGCCCCTGGAAACACAGTCGGAAGTAATCATTAGGGCCCACATTGTGAAACAACCTTTTTATTAGTGTTTGTACAGCTTGGTGGATGGCTAAAACACCGTGATCAGAGGAATTTATACTGTCTAGGTTAACAAACCTGAATTCCTCGTAGTGTTCTGTAGCGCTAAACCGTTCTATAGTATGACTGTACCTTCTAAGACTTTCCAAAAACACAAGTTCTGAATCCTCACCTTGAGGCTCGCTGCTGTCTGGTGAGCTCCTTTGAGTGTCATTCTGTGGTAGCGGACTAAGGCTCTGTATTGGTGTGTTTTTAAGCCTTGTTGTAACACATAGTTTGGCTTTCTTTATTTTCCTTTTTAGGCACCTATGCCATCTAGCACTACCAGCCTACTTCTGTTTGTTACAAGACCACCTGTTATTAGGTAAACAACCACAGCCTATTTGAACAGCAGGTGTTGTATTTACAGGCTTTGTGTCAGCAACCTTACCTACTCCAGCCACGGCTAAGGACCCTTCAGGGTGTTGGACGCTGCCAAGCTCTGAACACCTCCCCTTGAGGTCCTAAAACACCCTATGTTTGTGATGTTCCCTCCTGACTTTGTTTTGAGTCCTAGCAGGGTTTGTTTTATATGTCAAGGTATTGGATTTTGTAACTTTTAAGGATTTGTTGGGGGGTTCTACTGACCTTTTGCTTTTGAGTGCACGTAAGAACAATAGAGCCTTAATGAGTATGTCTAGGGTTTTGTTTTTATATTTAGACCTCTGGACACCCTTATTACAAAAAGCGGATCTTATACTCCTTAGGGGAACACGGCTGCCTAGTCATGCTGGTATATTGTCTATGTCTACCATGGCTATTTTCACAAGCTTGGACCACCTCCCTTTTACACCTTGCAGCCTCAGGATTAATGCTCCCTGGGAGGGTCTGGAGGACTCGATATAGCACCCCACCTTCCCCAGTTTTGAGATCTTGAGGTTCAGCCGTGATTTTAGTTTCCTAACGGCCTGCTGTATTTCTTTCAGATATGTTTCCAAAACCCTGTTGTGGGCCATTGCACCATGTTTTGATCCATTACGTCAGTCATTAGATGTGTGGTGCATATTACACAAGGCCACCCCTACGGCAGGATCGCTGTTAACCTTAATAAGCCCTTTCTGATTGGGAGGGTCGAGACGGGTCATAAAACAGGGCCCCAGTGTGAACACCCTGCTGCTTCAGAGGCCTGATCCTCGCTAGACAGAGTTCCAAAACGCTCATTTTGTGAACCGCTACCGCCTGTACTGCTGTCACAGTATGTTGAGGAGGAGGGTGAAGACCAATGCGTGCATGCACTTGTAGGGCTGGTGGGGTCGTACGCCCCAGGGGGTGTAATTGGTGACATCAGATATGAAAAGTTAAATGGTGGTCGTAACAAATCAAGGCCTCTAGGGGGTAGGAAGCGCTGTGGCTGGGAGCGGGTGATTGAGGTCTGGATGATTGCAGGCCTTTGGGGGCTGCGTTAAAGGGGCCACTGGGCATTGCTGCGGCTGTTGCTTCTGAACTCTCGACCAAACATGCTAGTGTCCTGAGAAGTCCAATACACCCAGAATAAGGATCCTCTATGAGGTGATCATTTTCCAATTGTGTGTCCCGAAGACTAGGAGGGCTAGTTATAGACGGTGTTGGTGCTAGGTCACCGACAGGCCCCTCTATATTGGGCTTCTCAAACGTTAAGCATTTAGAACACTGAGGGTTATGTGGAACAGGATGAGCCATAACTGTATTTTTAAAAGATAAATCTTATGGCAATAATTGTAGCTCAGGGGCACCAGTTTCTTCTTTTGGTTCTTTAAGGACAACCGATTTATTTAAGGCTTGTTGCACTTGTTAGGTTCCCAACCATTGGTTCTACATGGTACCGGGTTGTGTGTCTGAGGCTGTAAGCACTCCACTGTCAGTGTGTCCAAACACCCACCAGGGAGTTTCTGTAGAAGTGTTCACGGTACTGGGCATAGCCTTTGTTACTGCTTGTGTGGTGTAGTTAAGGGCTGTACGTGGTCTATGACAGCTGTCTGCAGAACCGCTGCATGGTTTGTCCTGGTGCCCTGCATTGGTCACGGATGCTGCTGGAGCCTTTGTGTTTTGAAGGGTCACTGTTTTGTCCTTTAAAGGCACTGCTGTTCTCTTAGCCTTATGGCTGACTCCTCCAGAGCTCTTTTGTGATGACTCTATGATGTAAAGATAACAAAATACATGTTAGGTATTGCTATAGCAGCGATATCCTAGAGACGAAAGAGGTTTTAGAGACAACAAGGGTTGAATTCAATTGGCTCTACAGTTTCTAAAATGCACCTGCTTTGTTTCATTGTGAGGGGCCATTCTTTATCGGTGGTCCACCCTTAGGCGATAGGGGCTTACTTCTGTGGACCGACTTTTTAACGCCCCCTCCCACGATCTGCATTACAGGCATATGGGCCATTTGTACCGCCTGGGGGTCTGGAGAGAAAAAGAATAAAATGTCACATTTACAACATAATACACTGACTACACATGGTCTCTCAGGGTGCCTTCTTCATGGTTTTTATGGAGCTTTTTAAGGTTTTCACAGGATTCACACAAGGACTCATTTTATTTACCTGCAAAAGCTGTATCCTGAGACAGTATGCTAGGGACGTCTTGAGCCTGGCGGAATTGTTGCAGAGCAGCCACCGCAATCTGCAGTTCCTCATCATAACCTGTAAAAGCACACAAACACAGGAAAACATTAATGGCAAAAATAAAAAAATAAAAACAATCTAACCATCTTTGTTTAGGATGGATGTTGACAAGGTTCTCCAAACTATAAATCTCTAGATACATATACCTTGCTGCAAGGCATCCATTTCCTCCGGGGACATCGTTAGCTCTAGGGGCTCCAACGTACAGACGAGACTGAAAACGAAAGGCCTTTTAGACCCTAATGCTTTTTACGCTATGTTCATAATTGCTGGGTAGCCATGCAAATAAATAATAGTTGAAGTGTTACCCCTCCTCGTGACTGTAAGCCTTATTAAAGAGCACAGAACACATACTTTTAGAGACATATAATACACATGTCGCATTTCAAGATACTTTTTTTACATACACAATTAAAAATAAAATTCAGGTTAAGCAAGCTCACTCATGATACTATCTGTTCAGTATCCTATCAATCCACACAAATCCTCGCCACTACCAAAGTTC
This sequence comes from Pleurodeles waltl, assembly GCF_031143425.1. Classification (NCBI taxonomy): domain Eukaryota; kingdom Metazoa; phylum Chordata; class Amphibia; order Caudata; family Salamandridae; genus Pleurodeles; species Pleurodeles waltl. The sequence goes on from NC_090447.1 coordinate 980,362,717, forward strand.
TAAAGGTACAATACACAAAACCTTTTGATCACATTTCTCAAACACCCAAGAGTTGTTTATCAAAAGATCACAGGATGGCGCTGATGCACAACTTAAGATTTAGGAATCTATCAATATGGCATTATTTATTTGGCTCCAGAACCGTCACACATATTACACTGACATTTTACAGGCCATGTAATGCCTCCATAATTACAATAATTATAAAAGTATAACACAAAGCATATAACAATTTGAAAAAATACAACTAATGTATGTATATGTACAATGGAATGGCTACCATATCCTAGGATCCATTCCAGGTTTTTACCCTCACTCTCCATGCTCAGCCATGTGTGGGCAGTGCTATGGGTCTACCTTACTTGGTATGTGCTCCTCCAAACAAAAGGAGTTCATGCTGGTCGCCTCATCCTTTGGAGACCTCAAGGGCCCACACTTCTAATTCACCACCGGCACCCAGGTATGTAAAGAGGTCCCCTAGCTAGGGCATCCATGCAATATAATATTTAAGCCCCCACTGCTCCTGGGGTACAATTAAAAAAACAGCGACCGGCGCTGTGCCGTTCGCAATATTTTAACAACCCCCCCTTTTATATTTTACCCCATACTGTGGGGTAAGTCTGGGGCTGTGGGGGTTTATTGAGGGGCAGGGGCCCTAGCCACGAGCAGGCTCCTTCCTCCCCACCCACATAACATGCGCTCTGTTAGGGGGCCTGGCAGAGACCGTGGGCAGGCCCTAACAACACTTCTATAATGGAGGACGGTGCCCCACCACGTCCTCCTTTACAATGGTACTGTAAGGGCTGGGGTGCGGTCTCTCCCCTGCCCCATAACAACACTTATGTAATGGCGGCCGGGGAACCAGGCCGTACATGGCCCTGGATCCCCTCCGCCATTACCGCTGTACTATTAGGGGGGCCGGACCATGGTCTCTACCCAGCCCCCAACACCTCTTCTACATTGGAGGCCGAGTAGAGACCAGGGCCCGGCCCACTAACAACTCTTCTGTAATGATGGTCGGGGACCCAGGACTGTGTGTGGCCCCGGGTCCCCGATCCCCATTACTGCTGTACTGTTAGGGGTCTGGTCAGAGACCATGGCCCCCCTTTATTAACACTTTTGTAATGAGGATGGGGCCCCGGGGCTGCTCAGGGCCTGGGGCCTGGTCCTCCATTACAAAGATACTGTTAGGGCCGGGCCGTGGACTCTGCCCTGTCCCCTAACAACACTTATTTAATGGCGGGTGGGGACACGGCCGCCTATGCTGTACTGATAGGGGGCCGTTCCAGAGACCGCGGCCCGGCCCTAAGAACACTTTTGTAATAAAGGACGGGGACCCAGGCCCCGTCCTCCATTACAAAAGTGTTGTTAGGGCTGTGCCACTGTCTCTACAAGGCCCTAACAACAACGACCCTGCTGTAATAGTGGTGGGGGACCCAAACCTTGAGCTGTCTGGGTCCCCCACTGCAGGCTCTATGCATTACAGATGGCCTGTTAGGACCTCTGCCAGGCACACATGGATGGCTTTACTAATCCGCACGACTGTCCACATAAAAATATAGTTCTGCTCTTTGCAGCAGGCATTATAACCCTCTGTGCTACTTTATGGGGAGTAAAAGCAACGTCTAGACACAACTCCTATATGAACATTAATTACAAGTGGTTTACTGAAGGCAGGATGCCCTAGGAACTTCTCAGTGGGTGTTTTAAAATTGCTAGTTTCGTAAGTTGTTGCTAAACATAGCGTCCCAATGAGGCCTGCAACACCCAATCCTTGTCATAACCAGGTGCGGTCACACAACTCACACAATCCTAAAGCAGGCCCTGCTAATAACCTTTAAAACATACAGGGTTAGATAATCCTATTTTAAAAATGGTTGAGTAATAGAATTGTACGGGTCTAAACTACATAACTAGGGCTTACATTATTAAAAACATTTAATTATGATGTATATTGTACTATAAAGTTAACCCTTCTATTTTTACCACATCCCATGTTTTTTACCTTTAAAATTCGCCCCCCCCCCACTCTATAAATTAAACAGAGGCCTAGACAGCATATAAATGCCCTTCTCAGATAGGCCAGAGCAAAAACAAAAATACACACATTACACTCTGACTCTGAAGCCTATAGTAGGAGACACAGCATTTTAAATATAAAAAACAGTAATTGTTACTTTCCTTAAGTAGAAGATGGTTAGCATCACCAGTCTGTGTTCTGTCCTTCATGTTTTCCTCCTTGGCGGTTCGGCTGGACCCTGCTGTCTGCAAACCTGAAATACGTAGTTCAGAAAAAGAGACCTGTGAATTTGGGGGTGCTTTTATACCGGCCTCATTGTGCTGGTTATGCATAGGTTTTGTGGAGGGTTGGGCCTTGAAATAGACATCTGTGTAGGTTTGCATTACATGTCCTGTTTTGTTTCAAACTTTTATTTGCATGGTCAGTTTATACTTTGACAGCTGTTGACCCCCTTTGATTCCTGTCCTGGGAACTCTTGGGGGGCAGACATATGTTTGTTTCACACCTTGATTGCATGACGTGCTTATACTTTGACAGTTGTTGAACACTTTTGATTCCTGTCTTGGGAACTCTTAGGGGCTGACAGCTGTTTGTTTCACACCTTGCATATGTGGTCGGTTTACACATTGACATCTGTTTAACATCTTTTGATTCCTGTCCTGGGTACTCTTGGGGGCTTACAGCTGTTTGTTTCACACCTTGTATGTGTGGTCGGTTTACACTTTGACAGCTGTTGAACACCTTTGATTCCTGTCCTGGGATCTCTTGGGGGTTGACATCTGTTTTAGCTTCCCATTTCTAAAATTTAATAGTTGGCTCTAACAAAGGCACATTTGCCCAGCCCCCTTTTCTGGATTAGCCAGCAGTGTGGAGGTTTGGCCTTACATGTCCACTGCTCCTCCGTGAGAGCAGACACCCAGCAACAACATAATCCTGACTGTCTGACATGTCCAGACTTGTCCTCTTAGGAGCCGAAACAGGATGCACACCAACAGTGCTCCCATTTTACACAGCCCATAGCTCTAGACACCGGGGACTAGGACCCTGGCACATGCTTAATACGTGATCACATGATGTCACAACACATGTGACCCACCTACACCTACATCAGTTTCAGGGCGGGCTCTCAGGGGCACCGGAAGTCCCAGTAACGAAAGTGACATAATTTCGGGGCGGCAGGACAACTGTCACTTTCCATTTTGATGAAGAAAGGTATCCCGATATTCTACTTATGAGTTATGAGATATAAGATATTATATGAGTTGTGAGATATTTGACAGCTGGTTGAGACCACAGGAAATAACTAGGTGGAGAGGATGGCTGTTATTGGGGAAGGATTGTTTGCTCTGGTGATGAAGAGCCCCAGTTCAGCTGCAAACGTCTAAATGCTTTAGGCTGATTCCTAAATATTAAATTAGCAATATATTTTCCAAAAATAGGTATAAGAACTGCTTTTCGAGATATACTAACCAACACTTCCTATTTCACACATAATATTTTTTTTATTATGTGTTTCTTCTTTCCCACGCCTGAAATATTGCATAATCCTGTCTAAACAGAGGATAACATTTTCTCTTTCTGACTGAAAATCTCCCTGTTGGGTGTCCTCAAGGCTGGCATGTATGACTGAGACTTTTCTCTTCACGTATTTTATTGTGTGTGTAGAAACTGTAAACCCATTTTATTATTTCTCTAATTATATGCCTGCAATTTTTGCTTTCTTCTTATAGTTGTATTTATTGCACTTGTCTTTCGGCTGCCTGTGCCAAATTACAGTTTAAAGCGGCAAGCAAGACTGGCACAGAATGAGCTGCTATTAAAACTGGGCAGAAAAAGGACAATAACTGCTCCATTCCACTTTTACAAGTCAGTATGTGTGAGGTTGAAATTACTCTCATAGGGACCCGTAGGGAATAAAAAGTACGCCATTGAAGAAAATGGAGTCCTCAGACACACAAACAAAAGGCATGTGAGCTGTACGTTTGCAAATACCATGGTGTGATCATTGTGCATCACGGTGGCGGAATTGTTTATTTCATTCATTATTTATGCAGCAAAACATTACTAAAATAGCAGCTAGTAAGCCAGGCAGCAAACTATAGTAGGCACTTAGAATGTTATTAAAGCTGTAGCTGATTTGGTGCGGTCAGTTAGTGAGTTTTCCAAAGCATATGCCTGATGATTTTAGGGGTACTTCTGAACGCATTGCTTAAACCATGGCAACAAGAAAGATTGGAGATCACTTAGGAATAGAAAGGATTTATGTTTGTGGAACTCTGTTTTTGCACTTGTGTGTTGATGAGAATTGTGGAATGTACATTTTTGGAAAAATGTAAGCCAATAAAAGAAATTATTTGGAGCAGTATTTACTTTTTGTGCTATTTTGGTTTTTTCCAATGACTTTTATTAAATATAACACTGGTGATGCGTGAACCTCTTTCAGTGTATTTTGTGATTGGTGGTAAGGTTTATTTCCAGCAGATGAGTAAGATTCATAACTGGTAACTGGTTTGGGCCCCATTGAGAGTCACATTTACAAGGCCCGAGCACCACCAGAGTGTCACTTTTTGTGATGCTCCGGTGGCGCTAACAACTTCTCCATATTTACAAGGAGGTGTTAGGCCACTTTTTGTGGCTTTACGCCTCCTAGTAAATATGTGCCCCTCCGATGCAGTTTTCTGCCTCAGAGGAGTGTGCAATGAGTGTTTCTGTGGATGTTCCACAGCACCGCTGATTGCTTTTGACGCTGCCCCAGATTTACAAGAAGGTGTAAATCTGTGGCAGTGCCAAAAACTAACGCCAACCCAGGGGTTGCTCTAGCATGTCACAAAGAGGAGGAATACTTTTATTCCTCCTCGGTTTTAATTTTTCCATGTGTATTGCATTCAAAAATGATGATTTGGTACTTCTATGTGTGCTGCATTCTGCATGACACATAGAAGTGCCAAATTGCTATTGTAGATTGTTTATGTGCAGGAAGGGACACCCTCCTGCACATAAACAATCACACCCCTCAACGCAGACATTCTTCCACTATGGTGCAAAGATGACCTGCGTTAGCGCAGGCTGCTTAATTTAGCGCCGGCGCAGGTGGAAACCCAGGGGTGCACCGTATTCTTGTAAATACTGCACATCCCTGCATTTCAAAACTGGTGCAGCGCCTCTGTTTTTGGCGCAGCACCACACTGCACCAGTTTCTTGTAGATCTGGCCCCTAGAGTTTAGTTAAGGCAGAACCCTGCCATTAATCAGCAAGCTTCCTACCCCCACAAAACAAGGTTCACCGGCCTCATGTAAAATTGGGTGAAATACAAGTGCTGGGAGAAAACACATAGGCCCTCATTCCAAGTCTGGCGGGCGGCGGTAGCCGCCCGCCAGGCGGGAACCGCCATTTGGCCGCTACGTGGCCAAAAGACCGCTGCCGGCATTACAACCTTCCCTCTGGGCCGGAGGGCGCTAACCATGTTAGCGCCGGCCGGCCCAGCGGGAAGGAGGCCTGCAACACAGAAGCCGGCTCCGAATGGAGCTGGCGGTGTTGCGGCCGTGCGACGGGTGCAGTTGCACCCGTCGCGCTTTTCACTGTCTGCTAGGCAGACAGTGAAAAGCCGGCCGGGGCCCTGTTCGGGGGCCCCTGCACTACCCATGCCAGTGGCATGGGCGGTGCAGGGGCCCCCAGGGGCCACAAGAAACCCATTACCGCCAGCCTCTTCCTAGCGGTGACAACTGCCAGAAACAAGCTGGCGGTAAGGGGGTCGGAATCCCCATGGCAGCGCTGCTTGCAGCGCTGCCATGGCGGATTCGCCCAGCCGGGGCAGAAATGGCAGTAAACCACCGGCCCCGGTTTTCTGACCGCGGCTTTACCGCCGCGGTCAGAATGGGCAATGAAGCACCGCCAGCCTGTTGGCGGTGCTTCCGTCATCCGCGACCCTGATGACCGCCATAGTGCTTTAGTGGCCATTATTTTATTTTTCAGAATGTTTTATCATTTTATCTGCTTGCTTTTTAAGGAATACATAGGTGGACTTGAATGTGGATTTGTTCTATGAAGAAAGAAAGGAATAACTATTTTCACCTGTCACAATATTGCTTAGTTTGCCTTAACAAATAATACATGATTTTTTGTCAGTCTTTCCCACAACACCTTTTGCCACTGTATTCAAAATAAAAACAAACACAAACTGAGCTTCTCCTTTTTTTCTGATTCTTGGGAGTTAGCAGTAGCAAAGCAGGGGCGACTGCTGTTCATGGGCCAACGGGGTGTTGCCCTGCGACCCTCTGGAGAGAGGCAATAGGCTAAATAAACACAGTACAGCTGAAAAGATATTACTACTCTGAGACAGTGTGCTGAACCTCCTGGGTGTTCTCTAGTGAACTTACTGTGCAAGTGCCAGCCGGGCAAGGTTTTCTTCAACCTGCAGGCACAAGTTACAGCAGTGAAATCATCAGAGAGGGAGGACTGAATTAGAATGCAATTGATCCAGTTGCTTTTGGGGTACGTAAACTGTGGCCCTGGGAGGAGTTTTCAAAAACCACATTCACTTAAGTGACTCTGGGTGAATCAGGCCGATGAGGAAAAGGAGGAAGTGGGTGGTAACAATTTGTTGGTCATCACAGAAAGGCAGGCTGTAGGAGGGGTGCCGAGGGCTGCTCTCATGGCACCATCACGTGTTGAGTGCTGCATTTGGTTTCACTTTGCAAAATACATTATGGAGCCGAGCATGACAGAGTGCTTCCTTATATTGACTTCTTGGCTGCATAGAGGCCCAAGAGAAGGAAGGAGCCAGCTGCGGACAACAATTTCACTAGTGGTCTAAGGGGTAACTTTGCAGTTAAGCTTCTGCATCGGGAGCATCATCACTTCCCCCCACTCCATCCCACTCCCTGCTTTACCAGCCATAGGTGGAGTTCCTAATGGGCCTCTTCTGTCTGCAGCTCGGCAGACAAAGGCTTATAATTAACTTGGGAGGGTGAGTAAGTGAAAGAAGGGATGGGTGGATGAATTGATGGGTGAACTGGTGAAATTATAGATGTATGGATGAATGAGTGAGAGGACTGATGGAAGAATGGAAAAATGAGATGGAGAGAGGGTGTATGAGTGAAAAGGGGGATGGATGGGTGGTTGGATGGATGGATGGATGGATGGGCAAAAGGATGAATAGATGGAGGAGTGAAAGGATGGATTGATGGATGATGTGAGAAAGGATGGATTTTGGAAGTGGAAGAATGAGTGAAAGGATGGATGATGAATGATTGGAAGTGTAAAAGGATGGATAAGTGGATGAATAGATGGAGTGAAAATATGGATGAATGAGCGAAAGGATGGATGAGTGAAAGGATGTGTGTAAAGATGGATGAATAAAACAATGGATGGATGAGAAAAAGGCAGGGTAGAAGGATGTGCTGATGAAAGGATGGATGTGTAAGTGAAAGGATGAATTGATGGATGAATTAATAGATTAATAGATGGATCAGTGAGTGAAAGGATGGGTGGCTGAGTGAAAGGATAAATGGAGGAATGTATGAGTGGATTGATGGATGGATGGACGGGCGAAGGTGGGTGTAAGGATGGATGGCTGAGTGAAAGGATGGATAGATGGATGAACCAAAGGGAGGATGATGGATGGATGGAATGAAAGGATGAATAGATGGAGCAAAAGGCTAGTTGGATGAGTGAAAGGATGGATGACTGGATAGATAAAGCATGGTGGATAAGTGAAAGGATGGATGATTGAGTGGATGGATAGGTTTGATGGTTAGATGTCCCTGGACCAGTGGCATCTCTCCTTTATGGGTTCTGCAGCTACACTACACCCTCCTTGTTTTGTGGTCATTTTTATTGTAACAGGAGTGAATAATTATTTACCATTGTTATAATAAAAATAAAATTCAGACCACTTCGAGTCCAGCAACAAACTGAGACAGCTAGGGACATTGTTTGATTGTTGACACAGGGGCATGAAGATGCCTGTGCCCGCCTCAAAGAGACTGTTCAGAACTGGTGATATTCCTGCACTATGAGCATGACGGTGTTACTTTGTGTGTGAGTTAAAAGGAGAGAGTCAGTGTAAGGAAATGCCTCCTTGGCATGGTTACCCCCTGACTTTTTGCCTTTGCTGATGCTATGTTTTGAATTGAAAGTGTGCTGAGGCCTGCTAACCAGGCCCCAGCACCAGTGTTCTTTCCCTAACCTGTACTTTTGATTCCACAATTGGCACACCCTGGCATCCAGATAAGTCCCTTGTAAGTGGTACCCCTGGTACCAATGGCCCTGATGCCAAGGAAGGTCTCTAAGGGCTGCAGCATGTCTTATGCCACCCTGGAGACCCCTCACTCAGCACAGACACACTGCTTGCCAGCTTGTGTGTGCTGGTGAGAACAAAACGAGTAAGTCGACATGGCACTCCCCTCAGGGTGCCATGCCAGCCTCTCACTGCCTATGCAGGTATAGATAAGTCACCCCTCTAGTAGGCCTTACAGCCCTAAGGCAGGGTGCACTATACCATAGGTGAGGGCACCAGTGCATGAGCACTGTGCCCCTACAGTGTCTAAGCAATACCTTAGACATTGTAAGTGCAGGGTAGCCATAAGAGTATATGGTCTGGGAGTCTGTTTTACACGAACTCCACAGCACCATAATGGCTACACTGAAAACTGGGAAGTTTGGTATCAAACTTCTCAGCACAATAAATGCACACTGATTCCAGTGTACATTTTATTGTAAACTACCCCCAGAGGGCACCTTAGAGGTGCCCCCTGAAACCTTAACCGACTATCTGTGTAGGCTGACTGGTTCCAGCAGCCTGCCACACTAGAGACATGTTGCTGGCCCCATGGGGAGAGTGCCTTTGTCACTCTGAGGCCAGTAACAAAGCCTGCACTGGGTGGAGATGCTAACACCTCCCCCAGGCAGGAGCTGTAACACCTGGCGGTGAGCCTCAAAGGCTCACCCCTTTGTCACAGCACCGCAGGACACTCCAGCTAGTGGAGTTGCCCGCCCCTTCCGGCCACGGCCCCCACTTTTGGCGGCAAGGCCGGAGGAAACAAAGAAAACAACAAGGAGGAGTCACTGGCCAGTCAGGACAGCCCCTAAGGTGTCCTGAGCTGAGGTGACTCTAACTTTTAGAAATCCTCCATCTTGCAGATGGAGGATTCCCCCAATAGGATTAGGGATGTGACCCCCTCCCCTTGGGAGGAGGCACAAAGAGGGTGTACTCACCCTCAGGGCTAGTAGCCATTGGCTACTAACCCCCCAGACCTAAACACGCCCTTAAATTTAGTATTTAAGGGCTTCCCTGAACCTAGGAAAACAGATTCCTGCAACTAACAAGAAGAAGAGGACTGCTGAGCTGAAAAACCCCTGCAGAGGAAGAACAGAAGACACCAACTGCTTTGGCCCCAGACTTACCGGCCTGTCTCCTGCCTTCCAAAGAAACCTGCTCCAGCGACGCTTTCCAAGGGACCAGCGACCTCTGAATCCTCTGAGGACTGCCCTGCTTCAAGAAAGACAAGAAACTCCCGAGGACAGCGGCACTGCTCCAAAAGAACTGCAACTTTGTTTCAAGTAGCAGATTTAAAGACCCCTGAAACTCCCCGCAAGAAGCGTGAGACTTGCAACACTGCACCTGGCGACCCCGACTCGACTGGTGGAGAACCAACACCTCAGGGAGGACCCTCCGGCGACTCCAAGAGTGTGAGTAACCAAAGTTGTCCCCCCTGAGGCCCCACAGCGACGCCTGCAGAGGGAATCCCGAGGCTCCCCCTGACTGCGACTGCCTGAACTCCATTTTCTGGCGGCTAGAAAAGACCCTGCACCCGCAGCCCCCAGCACCTAAAGGAACGGAACTCCTGTGCAGGAGTGACCCCCAGGAGGCCCTCTCCCTTGCCCAGGTGGTGGCTACCCCGTGGAGCCCCCCCCCTTGCCTGCCTGCAACGCTGAAGAGATCCCTTGATCTCTCACAAGAAACCATTGAAAACCCGACGCGTGTTTGCACACTGCACCCGGCCGCCCCCGCGCTGCTGAGGGTGTACTTTTTGTGCTGACTTGTGTCCCCCCCGGTGCCCTACAAAACCCCCCTGGTCTGCCCTCCGAAGACGCGGGTACTTACCTGCTGGCAGACTGGAACCGGGGCACCCCCTTCTCTCCATTGAAGCCTATGTGTTTTGGGCACCTCTTTGACCTTTGCACCTGACCGGCCCTGAGCTGCTGGTGTGTTAACTTTGGGGTTGCTCTGAACCCCCAACGGTGGGCTACCTTGGACCAAAAACTGAAACCTGTAAGTGACTTACTTACCTGTTAAAACTAACATTACTTTACCTCCCCCAGGAACTGTGAAAATTGCACTGTGTCCACTTTTAAAACAGCTTATTGTGTTTTATGTAAAAAGTATACATGCTAATGAAATGATTCAAAGTTTCTAAAGTACTTACCTGCAATACCTTTCAAATGAGATATTACATGTAGAATTTGAACCTGTGGTTCTTAAAATAAACTAAGAAAAGATATTTTTCTATAACAAAACCTATTGGCTGGATTTGTCTCTGAGTGTGTGTGCCTCATTTATTGCCTGTGTGTATGTACAACAAATGCTTAACACTACTCCTTTGATAAGCCTACTGCTCGACCACACTACCACAAAATAGAGCATTAGTATTATCTCTTTTTGCCACTATCTTACCTCTAAGGGGAACCCTTGGACTCTGTGCATACTATTCCTTACTTTGAAATAGTGCATACAGAGCCAACTTCCTACATTGGTGGATCAGTTGTGGGGTACAAGACTTTGCATTTGCTGGACTACTCAGCCAATACCTGATCACAAGACAAATTCCAAAAATTTTCATTAGAAATTGATTTTTGCAATTTGAAATTTTTCTAAATTCTTTAAAGTCCTGCTAGGGCCTTGTGTTAGTCCCTGTTAGCATTTCTTTTAGAGTTTAAAAGTTTGGTAAAAGTTTGAATTAGATTCTAGAACTAGTTTTAGTTTCTTAAAAAGTATTCCAACTTTTAGAAGTATAATGTCTAGCACAGATATGAATGTGGTGGAACTCGACACCACACCTTACCTCCATCTACAGATGAGAGAGCTAAGGTCACTCTGTAAGCTAAAGAAAATAACAATGGGCTCCAGACCTTCCAAACTACAGCTCCAGGAGCTGTTGGCAGAGTTTGAAAGAGCCAACCCCTCTGTGGATGGCAACACAGAGGATGAGGATAGTGACTTGGAGGAAGATTCCCCCCTACCAGTCCTATCTAGGGAGGTCAGGGCCTCTCAAGCCCTACCTCCACAAATACTAGTCAGAGATGCTGGTTCTCTCACAGGAGGGACCCACCTCTCTGAAATCACTGAGGATAACCCCAGTGAAGAGGACATCCAGTTAGCCAGGATGACCAAAAGATTGGCTTTGGAAAGACAGATCCTAGCCATAGAAAGGGAAAGACAAGAGATGGGCCTAGGACCCATCAATGGTGGCAGCAACATAAATAGGGTCAGAGATTCTCCTGACATGTTGAAAATCCCTAAAGGGATTGTAACTAAATATGAAGATGGTGATGACATCACCAAATGGTTCACAGCTTTTGAGAGGGCTTGTGTAACCAGAAAAGTGAACAAATCTCACTGGGGTGCTCTCCTTTGGGAAATGTTCACAGGAAAGTGTAGGGATAGACTCCTCACACTCTCTGGAAAAGATGCAGAATCTTATGACCTCATGAAGGGTACCCTGATTGAGGGCTTTGGATTCTCCACTGAGGAGTATAGGATTAGATTCAGGGGGGCTCAAAAATCCTCGAGCCAGACCTGGGTTGACTTTGTAGACTACTCAGTAAAAACACTAGATGGTTGGATTCAAGGCAGTGGTGTAAGTAATTATGATGGGCTGTACAATTTATTTGTGAAAGAACACCTGTTAAGTAATTGTTCCAATGATAAACTGCATCAGCATCTGGTGGACCTAGGACCAATTTCTCCCCAAGAATTGGGAAAGAAGGCGGACCATTGGGTCAAGACTAGGGTGTCCAAAACTTCCACAGGGGGTGACCAAAAGAAAGGGGTCACAAAGCCTCCCCAGGGGAAGGGTGGTGAGACAGCCAAAAACAAAAATAGTAAAGAGTCTTCTACAGGCCCCCAAAAACCTGCACAGGAGGGTGGGCCCAGAGCCTCTTCACAAAACAATTCTGGGTACAAGGGTAAAAACTTTGATCCCAAAAAGGCCTGGTGTCGTAGCTGTAGTCAGTCTGGACACCAAACTGGAGACAAGGCCTGTCCCAAGAAAGATACCACTTCTCACTCCAATCCAGCTAAAACTGGAATGGCCCGTCTCCAAGTGGGATCAACAGTGTGCCCAGAGCAAATCAGGTGTCACACTGAAGCTACATTAGTCTCTGAGGGTGGGGTGGATTTAGCCACACTGGCTGCCTGGCCCCCTAACATGCAAAAATACAGGCAGCAGCTCTTAATTAATGGGACAAGTGTAGAGGGCCTTAGGGATACAGGTGCCAGTGTCACTATGGTGACAGAGATACTGGTTTCCCCTGGCCAATACCTGGCTGGACAAACTTATCCCGTCACCAACGCTGACAATCAGACTAAAGTACATCCCATGGCTATGGTAACTTTAGAGTGGGGAGGGGTCAATGGCCTGAAACAGGTGGTGGTCTCCTCAAATATCCCAGTAGACTGTTTGCTTGGAAATGACCTGGAGTCCTCAGCATGGGCTGAGGTAGAACTGAAAACCCATGCAGCCATGCTGGGTATCCCTGAACTGGTGTGTGTCAAGACAAGGGCACAGTGCAAGGCACAGGGTGAAAAAGTAGAGCTGGAGTCTGGAAGAAAGGCCCAGCCTACCAAGAGAAAAGGAAAGTCAGCTGGGAAACCAGCTGCAACACAACAAGAAAAAGAGAACCTTTCTTCTCAGGAAGAAGTTCTGCCCTCTGAGGGAACTGAGCCTATGGAGCTGGAACCTTATCAGGTTGAGCTCTTAGGCCCAGGGGGACCCTCAAGGGAAGAGTTGTGTAAGGGACAAGAAACCTGTCCCTCTCTTGAAGGCCTTAGGCAGCAAGCTGCTGAAGAGTCCAATGGCAAGAAAAATGGAACACATAGGGTCTATTGGGAAGATGGACTCCTGTACACTGAGGCAAGAGATCCCAAACCTGGTGCCACTAGGAGAGTGGTAGTGCCTCAGGGTTTCAGAGAGTTTATTCTGACCTTAGCCCATGATATTCCCCTTGCTGGGCATTTGGGACAAACCAAGACGTGGGAGAGGTTAGTCAACCACTTCTACTGGCCCAATATGTCCCAGAAGGTTAAGGAGTTTTGCCTCTCCTGCCCCACCTGTCAAGCCAGTGGTAAGACAGGTGGGCATCCGAAGGCCCCCCTCATTCCACTTCCAGTGGTGGGGGTCCCCTTTGAAAGAGTGGGTGTGGACATAGTTGGTCCACTAGAACCTCCCACAGCCTCAGGAAATATGTACATCCTAGTAGTAGTGGATCATGCTACTAGGTATCCTGAAGCTATTCCCCTTAGGTCGACTACTGCCCCTGCAGTAGCCAAGGCCCTCATTGTTATCTTTACCAGAGTGGGCTTCCCTAAGGAGGTGGTGTCTGACAGAGGTACCAACTTCATGTCAGCATACCTAAAACACATGTGGAATGAGTGTGGGGTGACTTATAAATTCACTACACCATATCATCCACAAACTAATGGCCTTGTTGAGTGATTCAACAAGACAATAAAGGGCATGATCATGGGGCTCCCAGAAAAACTCAAAAGGAGATGGGATGTCCTCCTGCCATGTCTGCTCTTCGCTTACAGAGAGGTGCCTCAGAAGGGAGTAGGGTTCTCACCCTTTGAACTTCTGTTTGGCCACCCTGTAAGGGGACCACTTGCTCTTGTTAAAGAAGGCTGGGAGAGACCTCTTCATGAGCCTAAACAAGACATAGTGGACTATGTACTTGGCCTTCGCTCAAGGATGGCAGAGTACATGGAAAAGGCAAGTAAAAACCTTGAGGCCAGCCAACAACTCCAGAAGTTGTGGTATGACCAAAAGGCTGCACTGGTTGAATTTCAACCAGGGCAGAAAGTCTGGGTTCTGGAGCCTGTGGCTCCCAGGGCATTTCAGGACAAATGGAGTGGCCCTTACCCAGTACTAGAGAGGAAGAGTCAGGTCACCTACCTGGTGGACCTGGGCACAAGCAGGAGCCCCAAGAGGGTGATCCATGTGAACCGCCTTAAGCTCTTCCATGACAGGGCTGATGTAAATCTGTTGATGGTGACAGATGAGGACCAGGAAGCTGAGAGTGAACCTCTCCCTGATCTCCTCTCATCAGACCCTAAAGATGGCTCAGTGGATGGAGTGATCTACTCAGACACCCTCTCTAGCCAACAGCAGTCTGACTGTAGGAAGGTCCTGCAGCAGTTTGCTGAACTCTTTTCCCTAACCCCTGGTCAGACACACCTGTGTACCCATGATGTGGACACTGGAGACAGCATGCCTGTCAAAAACAAAATATTTAGACAGTCTGACCAAGTTAAGGAAAGCATCAAGGTGGAAGTCCACAAGATGCTGGAATTGGGAGTAATTGAGTACTCTGACAGCCCCTGGGCTAGCCCAGTGGTCCTAGTCCCCAAACCTCACACCAAAGAAGGAAAGAGAGAGATGAGGTTTTGTGTGCACTACAGAGGTCTCAACTCTGTCACCAAGACAGATGCTCATCCCATTCCTAGAGCTGATGAGCTAATAGACAAATTAGGGGCTGCCAAATTCTTAAGTACCTTTGACTTAACAGCAGGGTACTGGCAAATCAAAATGGCCCCTGGAGCAAAAGAAAAGACAGCATTCTCCACACCTGATGGGCATTATCAGTTCACTGTTATACCCTTTGGTTTAAAGAATGCCCCTGCCACCTTCCAAAGGTTGGTGAATCAAGTCCTTGCTGGGTTGGAATCCTTTAGTGAAGCTTATCTTGATGATATTGCTGTCTTCAGCTCCACCTGGCAGGATCACCTGGTCCACCTGAAGAAGGTTTTGAAGGCTCTGCAATCTGCAGGCCTCTCTATCAAGGCATCCAAATGCCAGATAGGGCAGGGAACTGTGGTTTACTTGGGACACCTTGTAGGTGGAGGCCAAGTTCAGCCACTCCAGCCTAAGATCCAGACTATTCTGGACTGGGCAGCTCCAAAAACCCAGACTCAAGTCAGGGCATTCCTTGGCTTGACTGGGTACTATAGGAGGTTTGTGAAGGGATATGGATCCATTGTGACAGCCCTCACAGAACTCACCTCCAAGAAAATGCCCAAGAAAGTAAACTGGATTGTAGAATGCCAACAGGCCTTTGACACCCTGAAGCAAGCTATGTGCACAGCACCAGTTCTAAAAGCTCCAGATTACTCCAAGCAATTCATTGTGCAAACAAATGCCTCTGAACATAGGATAGGGGCAGTTTTGTCCCAAACAAATGATGATGGCCTTGACCAGCCTGTTGCTTTCATTAGCAGGAGGTTACTCCCCAGGGAGCAGCGTTGGAGTGCCATAGAGAGGGAGGCCTTTGCTGTGGTTTGGTCCCTGAAGAAGCTGAGACCATACCTCTTTGGTACTCACTTCCTAGTTCAGACTGACCACAGACCTCTCAGATGGCTGATGCAAATGAAAGGTGAAAATCCAAAACTGTTGAGGTGGTCCATCTCCCTACAGGGAATGGACTTTATAGTGGAACACAGACCTGGGACTGCCCATGCCAATGCAGATGGCCTTTCCAGGTTCTTCCACTTAGAAAATGAAGACTCTCTTGGGAAAGGTTAGTCTCATCCTCTTTCGTTTGGGGGGGGGTTGTGTAAGGAAATGCCTCCTTGGCATGGTTACCCCCTGACTTTTTGCCTTTGCTGATGCTATGTTTTGAATTGAAAGTGTGCTGAGGCCTGCTAACCAGGCCCCAGCACCAGTGTTCTTTCCCTAACCTGTACTTTTGATTCCACAATTGGCACACCCTGGCATCCAGATAAGTCCCTTGTAAGTGGTACCCCTGGTACCAAGGGCTCTGATGCCAAGGAAGGTCTCTAAGGGCTGCAGCATGTCTTATGCCACCCTGGAGACCCCTCACTCAGCACAGACACACTGCTTGCCAGCTTGTGTGTGCTGGTGAGAACAAAACGAGTAAGTCGACATGGCACTCCCCTCAGGGTGCCATGCCAGCCTCTCACTGCCTATGCAGGTATAGATAAGTCACCCCTCTAGTAGGCCTTACAGCCCTAAGGCAGGGTGCACTATACCATAGGTGAGGGCACCAGTGCATGAGCACTGTGCCCCTACAGTGTCTAAGCAATACCTTAGACATTGTAAGTGCAGGGTAGCCATAAGAGTATATGGTCTGGGAGTCTGTTTTACACGAACACCACAGCACCGTAATGGCTACACTGAAAACTGGGAAGTTTGGTATCAAACTTCTCAGCACAATAAATGCACACTGATGCCAGTGTACATTTTATTGTAAACTACACCCCAGAGGACACCTTAGAGGTGCCCCTTGAAACCTTAACCGACTATCTGTGTAGGCTGACTGGTTCCAGCAGCCTGCCACACTAGAGACATGTTGCTGGCCCCATGGGGAGAGTGCCTTTGTCACTCTGAGGCCAGTAACAAAGCCTGCACTGGGTGGAGATGCTAACACCTCCCCCAGGCAGGAGCTGTAACACCTGGCGGTGAGCCTCAAAGGCTCACCCCTTTGTCACAGCACCGCAGGACACTCCAGCTAGTGGAGTTGCCCGCCCCCTCCGGCCACGGCCCCCACTTTTGGCGCCAAGGCCGGAGGAAACAAAGAAAACAACAAGGAGGAGTCACTGGCCAGTCAGGACAGCCCCTAAGGTGTCCTGAGCTGAGGTGACTCTAACTTTTAGAAATCCTCCATCTTGCAGATGGAGGATTCCCCCAATAGGATTAGGGATGTGACCCCCTCCCCTTGGGAGGAGGCACAAAGAGGGTGTACTCACCCTCAGGGCTAGTAGCCATTGGCTACTAACCCCCCAGACCTAAACACGCCCTTAAATTTAGTATTTAAGGGCTTCCCTGAACCTAGGAAAACAGATTCCTGCAACTAACAAGAAGAAGAGGACTGCTGAGCTGAAAAACCCCTGCAGAGGAAGAACAGAAGACACCAACTGCTTTGGCCCCAGACTTACCGGCCTGTCTCCTGCCTTCCAAAGAAACCTGCTCCAGCGACGCTTTCCAAGGGACCAGCGACCTCTGAATCCTCTGAGGACTGCCCTGCTTCAAGAAAGACAAGAAACTCCCGAGGACAGCGGCACTGCTCCAAAAGAACTGCAACTTTGTTTCAAGTAGCAGATTTAAAGACCCCTGCAACTCCCCGCAAGAAGCGTGAGACTTGCAACACTGCACCCGGCGACCCCGACTCGACTGGTGGAGAACCAACACCTCAGGGAGGACCCTCCGGCGACTCCAAGAGTGTGAGTAACCAAAGTTGTCCCCCCTGAGGCCCCACAGCGACGCCTGCAGAGGGAATCCCGAGGCTCCCCCTGACCGCGACTGCCTGAACTCCATTTTCCGACGGCTGGAAAAGACCCTGCACCCGCAGCCCCCAGCACCTAAAGGAACGGAACTCCTGTGCAGGAGTGACCCCCAGGAGGCCCTCTCCCTTGCCAAGGTGGTGGCTACCCCGAGGAGCCCCCCCCCCTTGCCTGCCTGCAACGCTGAAGAGATCCCTTGATCTCTCATAAGAAACCATTGAAAACCCGACGCGTGTTTGCACACTGCACCCGTCGCCCCCGCGCTGCTGATTGTGTACTTTTTGTGCTGACTTGTGTCCCCCCCGGTGCCCTACAAAACCCCCCTGGTCTGCCCTCCGAAGACGCGGGGACTTACCTGCTGGCAGACTGGAACCGGGGCACCCCCTTCTCTCCATTGAAGCCTATGTGTTTTGGGAACCTCTTTGACCTTTGCACCTGACCGGCCCTGAGCTGCTGATGTGATAACTTTGGGGTTGCTCTGAACCCCCAACGGTGGGCTACCTTGGACCAAAAACTGAAACCTGTAAGTGACTTACTTACCTGTTAAAACTAACATTACTTTACCTCCCCCAGGAACTGTGAAAATTGCACAGTGTCCACTTTTAAAACAGCTTATTGTGTTTTATGTAAAAAGTATACATGCTAATGAAATGATTCAAAGTTCCTAATGTACTTCCCTGCAATACCTTTCAAATGAGATATTACATGTAGAATTTGAACCTGTGGTTCTTAAAATAAACTAAGAAAAGATATTTTTCTATAACAAAACCTATTGGCTGGATTTGTCTCTGAGTCTGTGTTCCTCATTTATTGCCTGTGTGTATGTACAACAAATGCTTAACACTACTCCTTTGATAAGCCTACTGCTCGACCACACTACCACAAAATAGAGCATTAGTATTATCTCTTTTTGCCACTATCTTACCTCTAAGAGGAACCCTTGGACTCTGTGCATACTATTCCTTACTTTGAAGTAGTGCATACAGAGCCAACTTCCTACAGTGAAGGAGTGAGTGAGAATGAGTGACAATAAGGACAAGTATGTGTGAGAATGAACGTGAGTGAGTAAGGGAGTCTAACAGTGAGCATAACAGAGTGTTACTGTGTGTGAGACACAGTAAGAATGAGTAATTCAGAATGAATGGGACTGAGTGAGACAGAGTGGGTCAGAGTAGAATTAGTAAATTAGTGAGAGAGGAAGACTGATTGAGTCAAAGTGAGACAGTAAACTTAGGGGGATTTTTGCAAGGGGTCTGTGTGGCCAGAGTTTCACTTTTTTAGATGCTCGGTTGGTGGAGGCATCTCAACTCTATCTGTGAAGCGATGCAAATCCACACAGGGTGGCTTCACATGGCCTCATAGATATGGAGTAATGCAAGGCAGCACTAAGTGCTGCCTGGCCTTACTCTGCATCAAGGAGACGTTCCATGGGCATTGCGGTGGGTATTCCCATGCAACACCCATAGATTTTGATGCTGCCCCAAATTTACAAAGTGATGTAAACCTGGGCAACGCCAAACTTACTCCTCTACAGAGCAGGCGTAACAAGGAGCAATATTTTCATATCTCCTCATTGGTTCCTCTCCCTTTGTTTGCTGCATTCTGCAGCACACATACAATGAGAAAAACGTCTCCATGGATTGCTTTTGTGCAAGAAGGTGTCCCTTCCTGCACAAAAACAATCCTGCCAACAACGCAGACACCCTGACACCATGTACAGGGTGTCTGCATTGGAGTTAGGCACCAAATTGTGCAGTAGTGCTGGCTGCAAGGACAGGAATGCACCAGATTTCCTAGATATGGAGCATTTCTACCCTTTTGATTTGGTGTAGGGCAGAACAGCAAAATGACTTGTGGCACTGCCCTACACCAAATCTTTGTAAATGAGGTCCTTAGTGCAAGAAAGTGTGAGAGAACTCTTTAAGAAAAGCTCATTGAAATTCGAGCCAAGGCTTATGCCCCACCACGTTTAAAGGTCTCCAGCCACCACTGTAGCAAAGTAAGAGTACTGACGCCTCCCATAGAAAATTGCATTACTGAGTGCGCAGATGGAAGTAGTTCATTCACTAAGCCACTACAGTGCATTCATTGACCAAGCTTTTGCTTCCATTCTGTCTAAGCGAAACGGGGGGGTAGAGAAAGCTGCTCGTGGGAGTGTTTGGAACGCACCTTCCTGTGTCTTTATAACACACAGTACAAGAAAGGTATTTACGAACTCCATTCCATCCTTCTTTCAATAATGTATCATTCTATTATCACTCTCTAAAATGATTATGCCACTATGTTGAAAAATTCAGTTTTACAAATACACCAAGTAAAATGTAGATCAAATTATTTGAGTTACTAACTACTCAAACTCCAACATATTACTTCTTGCCAAACGGAAACAATCTAGTTGGCAAGGTATAACAAAAAAGCCTCCAGAGCACCATTATATTATAGGTGGGAGACAATTAGGAGTTTGCTTTATGATGTGTTGTCTGCGGCACAAGATCAGGACAAGCCAGTAGTCCTGGCATCAGAGGAGCCCTGACCTCACACACAATCTGACGCTACCTGGCATGAGTTTCAGTTATTTATGTAATGTGTCTCCTTCTTGTTAATTGCATTTCTCACATTGTGACAAAATACCTTGCAGCAGGGGTTATTGTGATAGGTATAGGGTATACTGTAATTCCATGTGACTGGGTAAATAGTTAGGACTAGGTGTATGGCGGAAAGAGAAAAGTATTTAATTGTTTTTACGTTTTGGAGACAATTACAGGCTTCCCATAATTTCAGCTAATCAAAGTTATTGTATGGCCTCCGATGTATGCAAATTGCATTATCTGTACTAGTAAATGTGTTGCATTAGTACAAATCATTGTCAAAGATAAAATAATCATTATGAACAACAAGTGTGGACACGATGCAGCTTGATGAGGTCCTTGCTCTTTGTTCAGTAAGTGGTCTGTATGCTATTGTGCTCCACCAAGGTGATGATGTAGAGAAGGTTGTTCTGCAAAATTACACACTAATGTAAGACTCACAATATGTCAGGCATAACCATTTGATGTGGCACATCCTACTGTTCATGATAAAGGGTTAAATGTTATCGTGCAAGCTGTGCATTAAGATGTTACAACACTTTTTTGTGATGTTCCGCATTCACTTACCTCATTGTGCCAGATTTGTTTGTTTTGTTTGGTGTGGAATGTTTGTATATGAGCCGAAATTTCCAACCGTGAGCTTGGGACCATCAATGTGTTTAACTAGTGCATAGCTTCGGGTTGCCCTCTTATTGTTGGGTAGAGTCTGAAGGACATCGCTATGGCTGCTATTCTTCTCTTTATAGTTGCAGCTTACACTCCTGAACAGATTTGTACATCTTTTTGATGGCTGCCCAGATCCAATGGAAGTCCTGGGCTGCTCCATAAGTGCCCCTCAGTAGATCGAACAGGACATTTATGCGAACCTCCTGCTTGTATGGACCTTGCTGGACATTTTTTACTGACTGCCATTATCCACTGTGTGCCCATGAGTACATCTCTCCTAGCCCTTAACGTGACCCCATTGAGCATTTCTTAGGCAGCCTGTATGGAGGTGCGCTTCTGGGGGGTCAGTCAACGATTGCTGTAGTGTACCCAGAAAGAGATGTTAGTATGGCTGTGTTTCTCCTGTGCCTGTCTGGGGGATATTCCCCATTGCTCCTGTAGGATCTCATTAAATCGTTTACCTTCGTTTGATGTTGATGTCTGTTGATGGATTTCCACTCACTCCAAGGGCATTATATAGACCACCTGCAATGAATGCCTGTTATTACAATGAACATTGTGGACTGCTCTGTCACTGGGTGAATTCCGGATCTAACAAATAGCATTACATTAATGCAACATGCGTGTATGATATATTTCATTCCTCTTTCTCTCATTAACCACCAAGTCACTTTTACTGAAGACAAGAGCACCACTCTGGTCACTTAGCACGACACTATACCACTTCCCACATAGGCCACCCTGCAATTTAACACTTCCAATCAACTTTTCTACAATGTTGGAGAGTGATGTCCGTCCACTAGTAAACTTCGGTGCATTGCCATACACTGTCTAAATGCAATTACAGTTCAGAACATTCATATAGATAGTAAGGTGCCAGTGCATATCCGCCCATAAATATAGCAGCCTCACCATCGAAGCCCAACCATGATATCCAAAATATCCTAGTTAGATAGCAGCAGTTAAAATGCGGCTACTTATTCCCTTAGCAGCAAACCATAGTAAGGTGCCATCATTCCAATGACAGAGATTGTAAAGTGCAAATGCATACCCATTCATTAAGAAAGTCCACCCCTCCAAGCCATTGTATCGAGTTTGGGAAACAAAATGATCCAACCAGATGCCAGTATCCCTTCTTGGGGGAAATGGCTATAAGGGACTGAAGCCCACTCCTTCCCCCAACACTGATTTGTGAATCATGTGCAAATATGCAAAAAGATAAAAGGCTAATGTAAACAGTGAACATATAAACCCAAACATTATCTTATAGCGATACAAAGACAAGGCATATCATAGGCTATTTGTGGCATTATTGCAAGGTATTCTTGGGCCTAGAAATCACCACCCAGCAAGAACTCCTAGGGCCTGTGATAACGCAGCTGATGGAAAGAGCCCCAACTCTTCGAAAACCCCAATTAACCCCCAGGAGGCCCACATTTTTTTTAATCCCCTCACTCTACTTGCTAATGCCTCCTCAATGTTTTTTGTTCTAAGCATTTTATCCTCCCACTCCTGAAATGATGGAACCCTAGATGATCTCCAATTCTGGAGAATCAGAAAGCGAGCAACTCCTGCGGCAATTGCACAAATGCAAAGCCCTGTTTATTCAAGCCCAACCTCTGATCCTTACTAACTAGGCCAAAGAGTGCTGCTTCTGGCTCTGCGGCCAGTTAGTCCGAAGTGCAAGGCTGAGGGCAGCAAAAACCTCTTGCCAAAACTCCTCCATCTTCTGACCCCCATCCCTGCTTGCTGGCAGTGGAAACACCAATCCTCTACCAAGGGAAATCTTCTATGGAGGGTCTCCAGAGTATGGCAATCTATCCTACAAGATAAGAAGGAGATTCATTTAAAATTAGCAGCCCTTAATATTTTATGACCTAGCATTGAAATGGAATTCCATTCAGCCTCTGAAATAATACATTGTGTCAGGAGGCAGAATGTCTCCAGAAGGCTATTGAATTGATGTTGCTTGTTTGTTTAAGGAGTATTCTCTAGAAATTACCCACCTCCTTAAGTTTCAACCCTCACCAGCGATCACATAACTAGATGGGGATAGGATCTAGAATCCAGATGCTAATTTTTTTTAAAAGGAAGAGATCAGCTGAAACCCCAGATATAACTGTTCACAGGGGTCTCCACATCAAGCCTGTAGTTCCTGCCAAGTAATGCACCTCCCCCTTATCAAAAGTGGATTAATTCTCTGAACCCCTTCTTATTCCAGAATCTTGCCTGACTCTGTGGTACTGACAACCGTGCATACCTACACTCCTGCAACATAAAATACTCAGGGGGTCATTATGACCCTGGCGGTCGGTGGTAAAGCGGCGGTCAGACCGCAAACAGGCCGGCGGAAACAAAAATGGAATTATGACCGCCGCGGTCATCCGCCACTTCACCATTCCGACCGCCATGGCGGTGAAGACCGCTGGGCTGGAGATTGCGGTCTCCAGCCCGGCAGTCGTCACTAGACCGCCGACAGTATCAGTACCCTGCATACCGCCATGGATCTCGGGTGGTTGGCACTGATAGGGGTCTCCCCCATCCCCCGCTACCCCCACGAATCCTCCCCCCACTCCCCTGCCACCCACCCAAAGGTAGCACAAACCCCCCCACCCGACCCCGAACATGCACATATACACACCCCTACACGCACACACCCCCAACATGCACATATACACACCCCTACACGCACACATACATCCCGACAACACATACCCGCACACATACAAACAGACATGCACACCGTCCGACCCACACACATTTCAAATACACACAGCACCCCCCGCACGCATACACTCACTCACTCACCTCCTCTACAATCCCACACGCACACCTGCATGCACGCACACAATACATAACACCCCCCCACCCCCAACCCCCTTCCCTGACGGACAATCAACTTACCTTGTCCGTTGATCCTCCGGGAGGGGACGGGATCCATGGGGGCAGCTCCGCCACCAGAACACCGTCACCAGAACACCGCCACACCGAATCATGGGACGTGATTCAATGGGCGGTGTTCTGTTGACGTGGCGGTGGAGGTTGAGCAACCTCCACTTTCCCGCCGTCCGCCAGTATGGCTGCTGGCGGCTTTACGTACGAAAAAGGACGGTGGCCTGCCAGCGGTCATAATACGCGACGCGGAAGATCGCCTCCACTGGCGGTCTTCAGCATGGCGGTACCTCGGCGGTCTTGCGAAAAGACCGCTGAGGTCGTAATGACCCCCTCAATGCCTCCTACAATATTCTTCACTGTACAGAATAATTGAAAACGAGCACACATCTGTTGCATCCTCTTGTACATGTTTTTTTTGGATAACTTGGCTGCTTTAACACTGTCAGCTGAGTTCCAGCCTCCTGAATCATTTTATTCACAAAGAAAAGATCAACGGTCCTATCAGAACCTACTGACCCAGCCAGCATATCCAGGAGGGGTCGTCATAATATGACTGCAAATGAGGTAGCCCAAAAAAACCCTGGTTGATGGCAAGCTGAAGCACCAATAGTTTAACCCTAGGGGCCTTTTTGTTCAAGACAAAATGTCTAAAAAGTGAATCTATCTCTGAAAAACAGCTCTTTCTGAATTTGATGGGGACATTATTAAAAAGAAAAAGCAGCAACAGTAAAATAGACTGTTAAAAATGTGGTTTCTGGTTGGCTAGGGTATGCACCTAAGCCAGGCAGAGCCCACCCACTCAAGTTAGGGCGAGGGAGTTACACACCCAGGATAACCCCTGCTCACCCCGTGGTAACTTGGCACGAGCAGTCAGGCCTAACCCAGAGCCAATGTGTAAAGCGATTGCACAACATGCACAACACACATGAAATACTACATACACCACAAAGGAAACACAACATCACGTAATATAAAAATAAACTGTATTGTACACAACATCATTAGACCAAACACAACATGTCAGTAATACTCTGCTACACAAGCAATTGTCAGAACATTACACAGTTAATAGTACTCTGCAAAAGCCAACAGTAGTCACATAAAACACATAGGTTACTGGTTATTCTGCAATATAAGAGGTAGTCAGGACAACATTATCATCACCAACAATGCACATGTCATAGTAGACACGTTACCAAAAATGCACATGTCCTAGAATTACCAAAAAATGCTCATGGCAGAATAAACATCATACCCCTGCGCAAAGATTGCAACCCCTGAGGACAGAACCAATGCTCTTATCACAAGAAACACAACATATAGTGTAACATCAGGTCATCATGATTGCCAGGAGTGCACATAGTGCAATAAGCACATTATTAGAGGGGCCTGACACTATCCTGAATGCACACATCAAGAGAACATTTCCCCAGAGCATATGTCGGTCCCAAGGGAAAATGCACATACCACTATAAACATATTTCCGTCAAAGCATAACATTTCACCAGTCAGGAGAGTATGGCGAACAGCATAGGGGGATGTCGAACCCAAGGAGATCACCCCCAGAACTTCATCATGTGTACTGGAGTACGCCATCCATGTCACTCTGGGACAAAGCGCTTCTGTGCGTTGATAAGACTCCCGGACGTTCCCATGTGTGACTGCCTCGCACAGGGAGTCGGATGCCCCGTAACTGGTGTGCCAATCATCCAGCCTCGTGGATTCCCCTGCGATGGGGAGTACAGTGCTGTGTGATGAGCCTCCGGTCCCGGGGGCTCACCGACAAGAAGCCCATCACTCCTCCACAGGGGAGAGGGGGAAGGTTTCTGTCAGCCGGACTTGGGAACTCTGCTGAGGTTCCCTTCCCGGTCTGCCAACCGTGCAGGGACAGGGAACAGGGGCCTCTCTGGCCGACGGCACTTTTCCTGGGGAGGCCATTATCAGTCCTCCCCACTGTGAGTGGAAGCCTCTCTGCGGTCATAAAGCAATTCCTACTGATGTCCTGGGGGCACCCTCCTGTGCCCCGGAGGCACCGATCACGGAGTGCGCTTTGTGCATGCCAGATTTTCTCAACCCCCCCACCACCCCCAGGTTCTTCCCTCAGCAGCCAGGCAAGAGCACTCTTCACATGCTTTATTCAACTAAAGCAAATCGCTCTGCATGCGCTTAGACCAAGACAACAAATTGCTCTTCCTGCACTTCCAGAGATTGACCAGAAGAAGGGCAAAAGCACTGTTCTCATGCTTCAATCAAACAAATAAAGCACAGCGCTTCAGGGTTCATCCATAAAAGTGCTTTTCCTGCACCACAGCCATCAGCTAAATGCAGAGCTCCCAGTGCTGGGAGGCAGGTAAAAGCTGCAGGGGAACAGGGGACACACCACCCAGCACCTGGAGGCAGTGAGAGGGAGCATATGCCAGCACAAAGGGTTGCAGCCAGTTCCTCCTAGTGACCCAGCAGTCACAGATCAGCACAACAGCAGCAGTCCAAGGCGGTTTCTTGCAAGGCCTTCCAGCAGAATCCTGTGCCAGTTCAGTAGTCCAAGAATGTCCCTTCAACATGGGGAAAACCCCATATACTTCTGCTCAGTTTTGCACAAGTTTTCACAAAAGGGGGAGGAGAGGTTCCATCCAGTTCCAACTGATTCTAGGAGTGTCCTCTCTCTCCTCCAGCACAGGCTTCAGACATTAGTTGGGGGTAAACAAGCCCTTAATGTGAGGCCAGGGCACAGCCTTTACAAATGCAGGTGTGCCTCGCCTCTCCTTCTCTCAGCCCAGGAAGACCATTCAATATGCAGATGCACCTCTGTGGCACCTCCACCCTCCCTGTGTGCAGGTTATCTGAAAAGTATGCACAAAGCACAGTTGTCACTCTGACCCAGATGTGGATTGGAGTCAAGCTGCAAAACACCAGAGTCATAAGCACAGAGAAATGCTCACTTTCTAGAAGTGGCATCTCTGAAATGGTAATAAAATCACCTATACTAGTGAGCAGCATTTTTCACTACAATTACAACCACACAAAACATGCCTTTCCTACCCCTAATAGGTCAGACATTACCCCCTAGATGCAAGGCAAGGCATTTCCAATGTAATCCCATGAGCAAGGTGGTACTCACAGCAGCGAGAAACCAAATAGGCTGTTTGTCACTACCAGGACCAGTCACACAACCAGACACATGTCCTGCCTTCCACATTCATAGCACCCTGCCCAGAGGGCTAGCTAGGGCCTACCTTAGGGATGACCTACATGTAGTAAAAGGTGAGATCCTGGCCTGGCAAATAAATTTAGATGCCAGGTCCCTCTGGCAGTGAACTGCACACACAGGCTCTCCGGTAGCAGGCCTGAGACAGGTTTGAAAGGCTACTTCTATGGGTTGAGCAAGCACTGCTGCAGGCCAACTAGTAGCATTTAATTTATAGGCCTAGGGTTTTGGGATACCACTGTACAACAGACTTACAGGTAAATTAAATATGCCCATTGGGTGTAAGCCAATCATACCAACTTTAGAAGGGAGATCACCTGCACTTTGGCAGTGATCAGCGGTGATAAAGTGCTCAGAGTCCTAGATCCAACAAAAAGAGGTCAGAAAAAATAGGAGGAGGAAGGCAAAAAATTTGTGGATGACCCTGCAAAAAGGGACAGGTCCAACATCGACATCTTAACAAGCTCTACTCTGCCCACTAATGTTAGGGGAAGCAGAGCTCACCTCTCTAGCAATTCCCTTACATTCTTAAGCATTGCTGCATAGTTTAAACCAAAAAGCTCAGCATAGTTATGTGATACAAAATTCCCCAGGTAACAGATCAGTTTTGTTGTGCAGGCCTGCTGCTGGAAAGCTGGGGGAGTTAGCTAACTGAAGAATTAAATAAAAGCAGTTCAGTTTTAGTTTGATTAATGAAATATCCGCCTACCTCTTCAAACCATGCAAACTCCTTAAAGGCCTTCTGAATAGTCTGCTTCTCTGAGCTAAGTTAAATGATAATGTCATCCACAAACTTTTTTTAGTTTCAGCATCCTATCTAGCGGGATGATGATTGCCTGATTCGCCTGAATCCTGAAAGCTAAGAGTTCAATAAAAAAGGTAAATAGAACTGGGGACAAAGGACAGCCCTGCCTCGTACCCCTGTTTATATTTACCAACCCTGACAATTTAGCATTGACATAGATATGGGCTTGCGCAACTTGATAAAGATTCTACAGCATTATAATGAACCCAGAAGGGAAATCAACACTCTCCAAGCCATAAAAGAATGCATCCCAGTTCACCAAGTCAAATGCTTTTTCCACATCAACCATCATTACTGCAGCACTAGTCTGACTGACAGAGAAATAGTCCAGTGCCTACAATAAAAACCCAGTATTTGCCGACATGAGCCAACCTGCCACAAACTTTGTCTGATGATGATGTATTAGTGCCTGAGCTGTCGGGGTTATCGATCTTGCCCAGACTTTCATTAGCAGCTCATAGTTTGAGTTGAAAAGGCTAATTGGACAGCAATAATTAACCTCTTTAGGGCACTTGTCCTTTTTTAAAGAAACTAAAAACTGTAGATTCCCTAAAAGACGGAGGGACTTCCCCCCATCTTTGACAAAATTAAACAACTCAGTTAAGAAAGGCACCAGCTTATCGGTGAATACCTTAAACAACACTGCCAGAAATCCGTCAGTGCCACAAGCCTTACCACTAGGCATTGTGGCAAGGGCTTCATGACCCGCGTTCCCCAATATATTCAAAATCAGAGTCTCAGCCTGAATGGATGGCAAGAGTGGTAGTTGAACAGACTAGAAATAATCTGCTACAGTAGCCTGCAAAATCAGATATATACTTTCATGCAGGATTTTATAGTGCCGGAGAAAGCTCTGTGACACGGCCACCTTATCGATGATCAGCCCCCCCAAAAGCTGGATTCAGCAGTTGACTAATAAATGAATCTTCGCACTTCAGGTGAACAGACCAGGCAAGGAGTTTTCCCATCATCTGGCTTTCCTCGTACCCCTGCTGTTGGAAAGTGCTGGACCTATTAATCTCTTCAATAATAAAAAATTACCTAAGTTCTAGCTTCACCGGACTCAAAATAATAATCATGCCCCTCACATTTATTCTTGACCTGCAGCTTGAAGATCAACTATTGACTTTGCACGCTGCTTTGATTGCTGTGGCTTATAAATGATAACCCACCGAGCCATGGCCTCAAAGGCTTCCCATACTCACAAAGGTGAAGCTGTTCACTTCTTCAAAGAGAAAAAGGCCCTCATTACAACCCTGGCGGTCGGTGATAAAGCGGCGGTAAAACCACCAACAAGCCAGCAGTAAAAAAAAAAATGAATTATGACCACGGCGGAAACCGCCAACACAGACAGCCACTTGAACACCCCGACCGTCATGGCGGTAGCAACAAGCACCGCGGCGATAACCACCAACAGCCAGGCGGAAGACAATGTCACCTTTTCCAGGGCGGTATCAATGACAACAAAAGCACAACGGAAACAGCACACAGAAGGCAAAGGACTCATCTCTGGAGACTCAAGGAAGAACCACGACACCATGGAGCCCGAACTGCAGATCTTCCCCATGTCGGTCTACCTCCTCCTACACCAGGAATACCAATGCCGGCGATGACGACCACAATGAGTACTGCCGCCTAGCACACAGGGGAGGGGGGAGGAAAAAGAGAGTGACACACACATGCAACACCCCAACACCATACACACAAACAGATGCAACAACATTACACATCCACCCCTCAGGAATAATGCAAGGACAAAAGGAAGTGATTTAAGTGAGTGTAATAAGATAAAACTAGAAATATGTCCTCAAAATTCAAAACATTATTTACATCTATACAAATGTAGGGACACTGCCCAGTCCATAATGTCCATGGTCCTCAGCGCCACATCACATAGGCCAAGGCCCCACTTGACTCCTGCATCAACATGCAGAGAACACTGCTGGGTCATCAGGTCTAAAATACACAGGCACCTCAGGGGGAAGGGGGATGGGGGGCACCTCAGCCGGAAGATGGTACAACACCACTGGTCCTGGAGGGGGCTACATGCCCTGTGCGATGTCCTGGGGAGTGCAAGGCCACAGTCTCTCAAGTGAGTGGTTGCCCACTGCTTGGTCCTGGGTAGTGCAAGGCCACAGTCTCTCTAGTGGGTGGTGTGCTCACTGCTTGGTCCTGGGGAGTACAAGGTCACAGTCTCTCTAGTGGGTGGTTTGCCCACTGCTTGGTCCTGGGGAGTGCAAGGCCACAGTCTCTCTAGTGGGTAGTTTGCCCATTGCTTGGTCCTGGGGAGTGCAAGGCCACAGACTCTCTAGTGGGTGGTTTGCCCACTGCTTGGACCTGGGTAGTGCAAGGCCACAGTCTCTCTAGTGGATGGCTTCTCCACTGGTTCTGGAGGGGGCCTGGTGCCCAGTGTGCTTCATCCTGGCAAGGAGGGGGTGAATGGATGCCTTCTTTCACTGGTTCTGGAGGGAGCCTTGTGCCCAGTGTGCTTCATCCTGGCAAGGAGGGTGTTAGTGGATACCTTCTTCCACTGGTTCTGGAGGGGGCCTTGTGCCCAGGCTGCTTCATCCTGGCAAGGAGGGGGTGAGTAGATGCCTTCTACCACTGGTTCTGGAGGGGGGCTTGTGCCCTGTGGTGCAGCACTTGGGGAGTGCAAGGTCACAGTCTCTCACCTGGGTGTCATACCCACAAGATTTGCAGTGGGCAGGAGGCATAACACTCCATGGAGGCAGGACTACCATCCATCCGCCGGTGGCGACGGCTGCACAGTGGTGGCAGTGCTGGGGTCGCTGCTGCCAGTGGTGGGGGGAGGCTCCAGCCCTTCCCCTGCAGCCTCGGACAGCTGCCCACTCAGGCTGCCGCTGCTGCCGATGGTGCTGGTGGCGGTGCATGTGGTGGTGCTGATGGCAGTGCAGGTGTCGGTGCTGCCAGTGGTGGGGTGGAGGCTCCAGCCCTTCCCCTGCAGCCTTGGATGGCTTCCCACTCGGGCTGCTGCTGCCAGTGGTGCTGGTGCATGTGGTGATGCTGATAGCGGTGCAGGTGTCGGTGCTGCCAATGGTGGGGGAGGCTCCAGCCCTTCCCCTGCAGCCTCGGATGGCTGAAGCGCCATGGTTGGTGGTGGTGGTGGCTCAGATCCTGTCACAGCACCAGGCCTCCTGTCCCTCCTGCATGCAGGGGCAGGCCCTTTGCCCTTGCACTTGCCAGCTGGTGGTGCCTCCTCGCCCTTGCCCTTGGCAGCCGGTGGTGCCTCATTGCCCTTGCCCTTGGCAGCTTGTGGTGCCTCTTTGCCCTTGGCAGCTGGAGGTGCCTTCTTGCCCTTGCCGTGTGGTGGTGCCTCCCTGCCCTTGCCCTTGGCAGCTGGTGCAGGCACACTGCCAGTGCTGATGGGTGTCTCCTTGGAGCCTCTCACACATGCAATAGCTGCTAAAACTACAGTGGCTGTGGACTGGGTGGCTGAGGTGCTGGCCTGGGTTCTGCCCACCCGGGCCCGAAGTGAAGGACGGGGGTGGGAGGGGTAGGGAAGAGGTCAAGGGTAGAGAGGAAAAGTTTCTTAGGGACACTGGGGCAGGAAGAGGGTGAAGGTTTGGGATTGGAAGAGGAAGGACTGGTTGTAGAAGGTGTCTGTCTGCTGTGTTTGGGTGCATGTGCATGGGCTGGATGCTGTTGTGAGGTGGATGGCTCTTGGGTGTCTGAGTGCTTGCGTTTTTGTACTTTGGGAGGAGGGGGCACAGACACAGTGGGAGAGGACACAGGGGACGTGTGTATGGATGTAGGGGGGTGACTGCCAGTGAGGGGCGTGTACTGATAGGCGTGATGGTGATGGAGGCAGTGGGTGTGGATGTAGTGCATACGGGTGTGAGTGTAGATGCTACTGGGAGGGAGGTGGACGAGGAGGAGGGGGACACAGTGGAGGCAGTGGATGTTGGTACTTCTGCATCTGGATGGTGTTTGTGTGAGTGCCTGTGGGATGATGTGTGGTGTTTGTGTTTGCCTGAGCAACTCCTGTTTGTTTTCTTGGGTGCATGCTGGTCTGAATGTGTGCTTGGGATAGGTTGGGGTTCAGGGGAATGGGACTGGGTAGAGAAAGTTGGAGGGGGAGGCTAGAGACAGGGACAATGGCTGCCATCAGGGAGGAGGCCAGAGCTTGGAATGATCCACAGAGGTGTCCGCCACCACCAGGGAGCTTCCAACGGAGGAGGTATCACTTTCAGAACTGACCCCTCCAGTCTCTGCTGTGGTGCTCCCCTCACCCTCCATCCCACTGGTACCATCACCATCGGTGGATTTGGCCTCCTGGGCTCTGTGGGATGCAGCTCCATCCGTCGCTGGTGCCTCTGCTCCTCCGCCAGATGATGCTAATGCACAGAAGGACACGGTGACAAAACTAAAAGGGGGCGGAAGAGACAGAGGATACACTTGGTCAATGCCAGCAACAACACCACGGGTGGCGTACACAAAACACAGGGGACAGCCCTACGCACTAGGTGATGCACTACCAGTCACAATGCTAGTCACCAGGCCATGGACAGTAATACCTAACACCAGTTGCAGCATACCTGAGACCCACATAGCCCTGCCTAGTAGTGGATTCCCACTAGCTTGTTTGGGGGTGGAGTTCATCAGCCCCTGCCCAACATGGAACCTACCCTGCAATGTCACAAGTAGTATATTGGAAACTGTACTCGCCCCTTTGTGGCTGCTGTGATGCCCTCAAGCGCCCGTCCAGCTCTGGATAGGCCACCACCAGTATGCGGAACATCGGGGGGTCAGGGTTCGACAGGCACCAGTTCCTTGTTGGGAGGTCATCTCCAGCTGGGCCTCCACCGTCTTACTTGCCCAGCGTCTCAGGTCCTCCCACCGTTTGCGACAGTAGGTGCTCCACCTGTCGTAGACCCCCAGGATCTGCACAGCCTTGGCGATAGCACACCTTATACCCTTTTTCTGATGGGCGCTGACCTGCAGAAAAATAAAAATAGAAAATGGTATCAGTAATACCGTCCAGCCTGTTACAGTCATGGCCCACCATATCCCTCCCATCCCCTTACGCACATACATTGCCCACCATACATGCAGCAGGCTGTCTAGGACCCCTCAACCACCCCCCACTCACACAAGGCCTTCACATACAGCACTCCATGCACTCATGCCCCATGGATCGTGCTCACAGTGTACTCACCTGTTGGTCTGGAGGCCCATACAGCATTCGGTACTGGGGTAGGACCCCATCCACCAGTCTTTCCAACTCCTCAGCGGTGAAGGCAGGGGCCCTTTCCCAAGTGACTCGAGCCATAGTCGGTTACAGACACAGGTCAAAGCAGCACTTGCAGTGTAGGTCCTCTCCTGTTGAAGGTCAGGTAGCAAGTGAGTGAACAGATAGAAAATGGCGGTCACGTCCGCGGCGGTGCATACCGTCACCGCCGACGTACATCACCATTAGCTACTGTAACCCATAGGGCCCAATGATAACCAATGAGGAGTTGCACGGCGGTACTCTACCGCCCCCCGCAACAGCGCAAAACGTCAGCAGCATTACCTTATTTCCACCTGTCCATCCACACAGGACAGGCGTCCACCATTTCAGGGGGGGCAGGCCATGGTACCTAACTGCATCACAGCAGACATAAGCACATTTTGGGACTAAACATTAACATACTGTTTCTGTCACAATATGCAATGCATTGTACATCGAGAAAATGTCAGAAACTGACCAGTTGCTCATCGTTTTGCCCCCTAGATTACAACCGCTGAGGAGGAATAGGAGATGGAGACATCCCCCGTGTACAGGCCCCTGGTGGACTTGGCAACAATTGCTAACAGGCACATTATCCTCACCTACGGACTTGATAGGGCCACAATCCAAGAGCTGTGTGCCCAATTGGAGCCAGACCTGATCTCTTCTACCTGTCAGCTCACTGGGATCCCCCCTCTTGTGCAAGTCGTATCTGTGCTCCATTTCTTGGCAACTGGCTCCATCCAAGTGACAGTGGCCTTGGCAGCAGAAATGTCACAGCCAATGTTCTCAATAGTGCTGACCAGAGTGTTGTCTGCCCTGATAAAACACATGCGCAGCTACATTGTTTTCCCCCAGATGGAGGATTTGGCCGCAGTGAAAGCTGACTTCTATGCAATGGGACATATCCCCAACATTGTTGGGGCTATTGATGGTACACATATTGCCTTTGTCCCCCCCCCTGGAGAAATGAACAGGTGTTCAGAAATTTAAAGAGCTTTCACTCGATGAATGTGCAGATAGTGTGCCTGGCGGACCAGTACATCTCC
Source organism: Pleurodeles waltl (assembly GCF_031143425.1). Classification (NCBI taxonomy): domain Eukaryota; kingdom Metazoa; phylum Chordata; class Amphibia; order Caudata; family Salamandridae; genus Pleurodeles; species Pleurodeles waltl. The sequence goes on from NC_090447.1 coordinate 980,396,689, forward strand.
CATGTCAATGCAAAGTATCCTGGGTCTGTGTACGATGCCTTTATCTTGAGGAATAGCAGAATCCCATATGTGATGGCTCAACTCTAGAGGCACCGGGTGTGGCTAATGGGTGAGCCCATGGTCCCCACCCAGTGTATTTTGGTATATGGGTGTGGGGTTGGCCCTAAGGGTTAGTGTCTGGCTAACAGGTATCCGTTGGTATTTGCCAGTCACTCTGGTTACCCCAACCTCTCATGGCTACTGACCCCAGTGAGGAATCCCAGGACAAGGGCAGAGTAACGTTACAATGAGGCACATGGGAGAACAAGAAGAATTATAGAATGAACCTTTGGTCTCCTGAAGGCCAGGTTTCGGTGCCTCCATCTAACAGGTGGTTCCCTGTTCTACTCACCCAAGAAGGTGTGCCAGATCATCGTGGCATGTTGCATGTTTCACAACCTTGTCTTACGTCGATAGGTGCCTTTTCTGCAGGAGGATGAGGCTGGAGATGGGCGTGTGGCATTGGTGGAGCCTGTGGACAGTGACGAAGAGGAGGCAGAGGATGAGGATGTGGACAACAGAACATCGATCATTCGAGAGTACTTCCAGTGACACACAAGTAAAACACTGTAACTTCACCTTCCATTGCAGTTTTGTGTTGTAAATTTCTGCTGGCAGGCTGCTGTTCCCACTACTATGGCCACTTACTGTACCCTTTGACATGTCTATTCACAGATATCTGTGCCGTACTCTGGCTCCTGGTGTATTGACTGCAGCACAATACAGGTCATACCTATGTATACATTACTGTACAGTCTAATTGCAATGTCTACAGATTGTTAAAGGAATACATACTTAAATCATTTGACATACTACATACCTGTGTTTTTTCAAAGGGTGTTTATTTAATTGCTGAGAAGCAAATGGGGATGCGCAATGGGCTTGGGTGATGATGGAGGAGAGTCCAGGATAGAGTCCAGTCTATTTGTATCGCAGGTGCATTGTCCAAGGGGGCATAGGAAGTGGAGCAATGGCAGTTCAAGGTGGACAGGGTGACTGAGTAAGACACAAGGGTGACCATCAGGAGAGTCTGATTTCCTGGCGGGGTCTTAGCAATGTTTTCTGGCTTCTGCCTGGATCGCGGGGACCGTTTGCGTGGTGGTTCTCCTTCTGCAGGGGGATGGATGCTGGTGGCCTGTTGTTCCTGTGGCGGGGCCTCCTGTCCAATAGCGTCAGTGGAGGTGGAGGGCTGTTCATCGGTGTGGCTAGTGTCAGGGGCCCGTTGGTGTGCCTCTGACTCCCTCATGGTGTTGGCCATGTCTGCCAGCACCCCTGCAACGGTGACCAGGGTGGTGTGGATGTCCCTCAGGTCCTCCCTGATCCACAGGTACTGTTCTCCTGCAGCCGCTGCATCTCCTGCAACATGGCCAGTATCTGGCCCATGGTCTCCTGGAAATGGTGGTATGCTCCCAGGTTGTGGGTGAGTGCCTCATGGAGAGTTGGTTCCCTGGGCCTGTCCTCCCCTTGTCGCACAGCAGTCCTCTCAGTTTCCCTGTTGTCCTGTGCCTCTGTCCCCTGAACCGTGTGCCCACTGCTACTGACCCCAGGTCCCTGAAAGTCCTGTGTTTGTGGGGTGTCTTGGGGTCCCTGTAATGGTGGACACACTGCTGATTGACGTGCCCTAGGGACAGAGGGATGGGCCCGCTGGGAGTGTGCTGTGGTAGTGTTTCCTGAGGGGGTAGGCTCTGTGATGGTATGGGACTGTGGCTGGGTAACCGACTGTCCGGAGGTCCCTGATGGGCCAGGTTGGTCATCCAAATCCAGGTGAGCAGAGCTGCTGTCATCACTGTGGACCTCTTCTGGGGGGACAGGTAGTTGTTGGTACCTCCTCTCCAGTGACATTGGGTGTGGGACCTGTGGGGATGTAAATGCAGTGTTATTGTCTCTGAGTGTGACATCTTGTGCATGGGTGTGTTGGCCTCTATGGTTGTGAGTGCCCTATCAGCTTTGCCTTGTGTGAGTAGTTATGTTGTGGGCTAGGTGACTCTCTCTAGTGTGCATGCTGTGGTGATAGGTGTCCATGCAGGGCTGTGAGTGGTGTCCATGCATTGGTAGTGCATGCAGTGCTGGGTATTGGGATGGGTGGGTTGTGATGGTGGAGTGTATGTGAGGTGGTGGGGTCATGGGGTAAGGGTAGGGGTGGGGGGATGTGATGGCATGCAGGTAGGGGGGTGATACTAATAGAGAATTGACTTACAAGAGTCCAGTCTTTCTGCTACTCCTGCCAGGCCCTCAGGATGCAGTATTGCCAAGACTTGCTCCTCCCATGTTAATAGTTGTTGTGGGAGGAGCTAGGGGTCCAACGCCAGTACTCTGTACAGGTATCTGGTGTCTTGCAACCACGGAACGCACCTTCCCCGGTAGGTCGTTCCACCTCTTCCTGATGTCATCCCTTGTTCTGGAGTGCTGTCCTTCGGCATTGACCCTGTCCACGATTCTCCGCCATAGCTCCATCTTCCTTGCAATAGATGTCTGCTGCACCTGTGATACGAATAGCTGTGGCTCTACCCGGATGATTTCCTCCATGATGACCCTTAGCTCCTCCTCAGAGAACCTGGGGTGTCTTTGTGGTGCCATGGGTGTAGTGTGAGTGGTGTGTGTGAGGGTGTGTGGGGTGATGTGTTGGGGTGTGTGCTGTGATTTGCATGGTTGGTGTATGGGTGATGGTGTTCTGTGGCTCTGGTTCTGTGGGTGCTCTTCGTGTGTGCCACTCTCTGTTGGCAATGGTTATTAGTCGTAAAGGGTTGTGGGTAATGTGTGTGTGTTTTATAGTGTTGTCGGTGTGTGGTATGTGTATGTGTGTCAGGTGTGTGTAGTTTGAATTGTCCAATGTAGTGTTGTTTTGTTAGTGTGTGTCTATTTTGAGCGTAGCGGTATGTACCGCCATTGGTTTACCACGGTTGAATGTCCGCCGCTGTGATTCGTGGGTCATAATGCTGTGGGCGTAGTTCTGTTGGCGTAACGGTGTGGGTTTTGGTACCGCCATTTTCTCACTGACCTTGGGGCTGGCGGACTTGTGTGTGTGTCTGTATAGTGACGGATTGCTATGTGTGAGTCATAATATGGGTAGAGGTATACCGTCGCGGTATGTTGGCGGCAGTTGGCATGGCTGTAAGCGGGACTTACCGCCAATGTCATAATGAGGGCCAAAGTCCTTAATAAAAACTCTTGTATCCCTCAGCCATTCTTGATTGGTAAGAAGGTGTAGATCCAGCTGCCACCGGGGCTTTTCCCTCCTCATAATATTCAATTCAACAATGACAATAGCAAGCAAATGGTCAGAAAATGTATTTACCCAGATATCTGAGCTGATCCACTGAGGGAACAGGAAATTTGAAAGTAGTCAGTCCACAAAGTAAAATGAAAATGGCGTGGAAAGGAGGTGAATTGTGAACAAGGAAGAAGGTCAGCCTGCAAAGGATCAAAAAGTTGGACTTCTTGTTTCATAGAATCCAGGACATTTTTTGTCTGAGGCTTCAATTGTTTTTTGATTTTATTAGAAGTATCCCATGCTAGATCCTGGATTAAATTGAAATCACCCCCCCAAAGTAAAGATGGGGCTGACCGCCCGTAAAGCTAGGTTCTAGATCTGCCTCAGAGGTTCGAGGTCATCAAAGACTGGTGCATAATAATTGACCAGATTCAAAAGTTTTCCATTTGTGGTAACGTCCAACCAAATCCACCTACCAAGGAGATCCCATGTCACTTGTGAGATCTGCCAGTCTAATCCTCTACTCAAGTAAACAGCTGCGCCTCTAACCACCTGACCTGCAGAGGCAAATCAAGCTCTTAGAGTAACACTTTCTGAGAGAGAGATGTTAACTATCTAATAAGTCCCCTTGCTTGTGCCTATTTAAAATATCATTGACATTACATGAAATACACTTTGCTTCAAGCCCCATCCCACCAGCAGTCTCTCCATGAATAAAGGGGTTTCCCCATGACTTTTGCAAGAAAACTGACAGACAGCCACAACAGATCGGATAATTCCACCACAGAAACAATCATTCATGATTATGCTCATTTTCACTACTCTTGCTCCCCCACCTCCAACCTGACCCCCCTCTCCCAATAAATGTGTCTAAGAAAAGAAAAGAAAAGGAAAGAAAAAAAGCAAAAGATCCAACCCCAGTGAGAGGGGAATTGCCCACAATACCCCTCCTAGAATGCCATGACACTGCACCCTATCATGCTCACATCACCCCCTTTTTGTTAACAGTCTCAGCATCAGCATCAGGTTCACCCCCATCAGTGTACAAAACAACCAGATCTGCAGCCTGCCAGAGAAGACCATCTTATCCTAAAAGACTAATGCCCATATTTGCAAGCAGCCTGCGCCACCGGTGCATCACTTTTGAGATGCGCCAGCAGTGCAGGATGCTGACCCATATCTACAAGGCCAAACAAAGCTACTTTGTGTGGCTGTACATGGCCTTGTAGATATGAAGTAAGGTAATACAACCCAAGTTGATGTGTTGCCTTACTTTGCATCAGGGACGCTTTACCATGGGTGTTGCCTGGGTGTTCCCACAAACATCCATGAAATGTTGACGCATTCCCTGATTTACAAGGTTTTCTCCACGTTTTTTCCTCTTTCTATGTGTGCTGCATTCTGCAGCACACATAGGAAGAGGAAATCACCTCCATTGATTGTTTTTGTGCAGGAAGGTGTCCCTCCCTGCACAAAAAGAATCATCCACACAACTCAGGCCCTTTCTCAGTAGCACAGGTGGCACAGCAAGACACTTGCTGCGCCGCCCTGCGCCATGCACCTTGTAAATGTGGCCCTAAACTCATTGCTCTTAAGATTGGGCAGAAATCTGCTGCCACAGCTCCTTAGCGTCTGCCACATTGGGAAATAGATAAAACTGGCCCTTAACCAATACTTTTAATTTTGACTAATTAACAATAGATGCTTGAACCCCTTGCACTTTGAACAAATACTGCAATTTAACAAACTGCTTTCAATGCCAAGCACCTGAGGCAGACATGTCTGAGAAAATACGACATTGGTAGATTTCAGGCATAGAGAACTGTCTCTGCGTACTTGCCTTAGCTCGAACCAGTTCTTTAATGCAAAAGTCCAGGAAGGTAACCAGGATAGTACGCGGGAATATTGAATTTGAGAGCTGCTGCACTGGGACCCGATGTGCTCTTGTTATTGTCAGGTCACCAGTGTACTCTGGAAGAACATTTGTTTCAATAAAAGTGTCGACCCACTGCAGAGCCTGTTGACCTTCACACCCCTCCAGAACTCATACCAAAAGTAGATTGGCCCACCGTGAGTGGTTCTCTGTTTCTTCAATCTTCAACTCTAGTAACAACTTTTGTTTCTGAAACTGACTGACTTGTCTCTGCATGGTGGTTACTTGATCCTTGAGGTCCCGTATTCTGGACTCTGCCTCCTTCAACCTCTCCTGGGCTGGGCAATTGTATCTTCTGTTTTATAGAGTCTCACTTGAAGTGGAGCTATTTCAGAAGCTTGAGTGGCGTTAAATTTTCTAATCTCTTCCAAAATGAGATTCAGAACATGTCTCTTGTACAACCTCCTGCGGTGTGACCTCTGCCAGGGAAGAGGGCATCTATGAGTTGACCAAACTCATCCCTCCACAGAAAACTGTGGACTGGGAACCAGCAGGGGGTGCTGTCTATGTGAAGGGGACACTGTCATGTTGTGAATTTGCACTGAATGAAGAAATAGTAGCTGATGTTGCTGATGTGGCAGGAGAAGACTACTTACCTGAGGCCAATGCAGCCTCTGAGACTCTTGAAGCTGACAAAGCCTCTTTGCCCTTCGAAAATGGTGGGTAGTACTTGGCTTTAGCCTCACTTAAATCAGGCTCTAAAGGTGCCCCCATTAAGTCTTAATATTTGACTCAAGGGAGTCGTCCACCATGTCTGCAATTCTTAAATCTACCCCCGAGATAAGACACCAGCTGCCTGAGCCATGGAAAGATTATCCTCTGAGCTCGCAGAGGTTGCTGACATCCTAGGTTCTTTTCGTTTCTGCGAGCTGCAAATCGCCCATCCGACTGACTACCAGGTTGCCAGCTCCAGCTGGCTTAAAGTGTTTTTGCGTAGTTTCCTGTGCCTACATACCCTTGGTGTGCCCCTGAGCCATGGTCTTGTTACTGAGGAATTATTTCCAAAAAGTGAGCGAGTGCGAACCAGTACCCCTCAGCAAGACAGTCCGATGGCCAGACAGCCCCCAAAAATCCCCCAAAGTGTCACGCTCTACACTTGTCTCTTCCAGCAAGAACACTGGAGACAAGCCCAGTTCAGCTCACTTCCAAAATTAGGCCCCAAGATCTCTTCAGCAAGTTGCAGCAGGTTTTTATTACCTTCAGGCCACATCCAATGCCCTCAACATGCACCAGACATGCAGCAGTCTCCTCTACAGTCTTTTTATCTTTTAATCCTTGCTGCACCATAAGGGCCCTTATATCTCTCCTGTCAGCTTCATGCCCCACACAGCCCATGTCTAATGCATTAAATACCTTTTTAGCCATGAGGCCCATTAAGTCTGAATATTTGACTCAAGGGACTCGTCCACCATGTCTGCAATTCTTAAATCCACCCCCGAGATAAGACACCAGCTGCCTGAGCCATGGAAAGATTATCCTCTGAACTCGTAGAGGTTGCTGACATCCTAGGTTCTTTTCGCTGCTTCGAGCTGCAAATCGCCCATCTGACTGACTTCCAGGTTGCCAGCTCCAGCCGGCTTAAAGTGGTTTTTGATAGTTCCCTGTGCCTACATACCCTTGGTGTGCCCCTGAGCCATGGTCTTGTTACTGAGGAATTATTTCCAAAAAGTGAGCGAGTGCGAGCCAGTACCCCCTCAGCAAGACAGTCTGATGGCCAGGCAGCCCCCAGAAAGCACCCAAAGTGTCACACTCTACACTTGTCTCTTCCAGCAAGAACACTGGACACAAAGCCCAGTTCAGCTCACATCCACAATTAGGCCCCGAGATCTCTTCAGCAAGTTGCAGCAAGTTTTATTACCTGCAGGCCACATCCAATGCCCTCAACATGCACCAGACATGCAACAGTCTCCTCTGTAGTCTCTTTATCTTTTAATCTTTGCTGCACCATAATGCCCCTTATATCTCCCCTGTCAGCTTCATGCCCCACACAGCCCATGTCTGATGCTTTAAATAGCTTTTTAGCCATGGGGCCCATTACGTCTTAATATTTGACTCAAGGGACTCGTCCACCGTGTCTGCAATTCTTGAATCCACCCGTGAGATAAGACACCAGCTGCCTGAGCCATGGAAAGATTATCATCTGAACTCGCAGAGGTTGCTGACATCCTAGATTCTTTTTGTTGCTGCGAGCTGCAAATCGCCCATCCGACTGACTTCCAAGTTGCCAGCTTCAGATGGATTAAAGTGTTTTTTGCATAGTTCCCTGTGCCTACACACCCTTGGTGTGCCCCTGAGCCATGGTCTTGTTACTGAGGAGTTATTTCCAAAAAGTGAGCAAGTGCGAGCCTGTACCCCTCAGCAAGATAGTCCGATGGCCAGGCAGCCCCCGGAAAGCCCCCAAAGTGTCACGCTCTACACTTGTCTCTTCCAGCAAGAACACTGGAGACAAGCCCGGTTCAGCTCACTTCCAACATTAGGCCCCAAGATCTCTTCAGCAAGTTGCAGCAAGTTTTATTACCTGCAGGCCACATCCAATGCCCCCAACATGCACCAGGCATGCAGCAGTCTCCTCTATAGCCTTTTTATCTTTTAATCTTTGCTGCTCCATAAGGGCCCTTATATCTGTCCTGTCAGCTTCATGCCCCACGCATCCCATGTCTGATGCTTTAAATACCTTTTTAGCCATGGGGCCTCGAAGGCCTCAAGAAGCCAGCGTTACCTGAAGGGAGAGCCCGGGGGCCATGAAAGTGTTCCATCATTGCTCCAAGATCCGGCGTTCATGGCGCAATACTATAGAACTGGCACAACTGAAGTAGTTCACAGTTTTTGCTCTGGTACTTCTTTAGAATTGCCCTGACATGAATTCCTGGAATATTGCCGCCACAAGATGCCGTCGCTGCCACCAGGCATCCTACAGTGGGGACATGGCAAGGAAAGCAGGATCATAGCCAGCTTGCCTCGATGCCGCAATCACACCATCTGGCATGCATCTCCAGTCAGAGCTTTAGGAGCTTCTGAGCGCTGCTGCCAAAAAATGCCGCCGTTGCCTCCCGGCACCCAGACATCGAGGGAGACGCAAGTGGGAACAAAAGCCAGGACCAGGAACACCGCCATTTGCCCAGTCGCCACCCTCAAGCCATCCGACCGGTGATTCAGGAAGCAGCTTCAAGAAGCTGCATAGCATGGGAGGGGGATCGGGACTCCAAGTGCTTCAACGGAGCCTGTGAGGTCTGCCCACCCATGGCACAACCACCTGCTAATTTAACAATTTTTTTGGGGGCCCAGTAATTATTAGTGCAGTCTAATTAGACCTCCAAACTGTTCATTTGGAGTGATTTTGTCACATGACATAACCCAAGAGACAGAACCACAGAGGAGATTCTTCCTCATATTAACTAACCCTTCTTCTATATGCTAGGATTGGTGTGTGATAACTTTTTCAGTAGGTTAAATGTCTCTACACCCTCTATGCACCTAAACATTTGAATGATTCTAGTTAGGTTTGTATCATAATATTTGCAAAGCTTGACATATTAGATAAAAGAACACCTGTCATATCCTTGTTTACTCAGATTTTGCCTATACAGGAGAAATAAAGGGCACATAAACAGCATTTCATGGTGAGGACTATTAAAATAAGTTTTGTAGACATAAGCCAAAAAATGTAAAACTCTAGCTCTGGCAAACAACATGAGAATCAAAAGAAAAACTCAAATGCATTGGCAGTGTTGCCCTATTCAAAACTGCCACAGTGTCTATTGGCAGCGGCGTCGAGGCATACCTTTCACGCACATACATGTAATGTCAAAGAGGGAAACATTCACTAGCAGTAGCACTATGATAAATATCAGTATTGTGGAAAAGAGTGAGACAGTTATTGCCGGGATAAAGATACATAACATGAGCTCCTGCAAGGCCTCATCCACTTGGCAGGATAATCTTCTGAAATATAGAAGATGTCGATGCCAAATCAGTACCCAACGACAATGTATATTGAGTAGAACAGTGGAATAACACTAATCATCTTCGACATTGTAACATAGGCAACCAGAGCTACTGAATGTTTGACACTTCAGGGAAAAAAACTAGATTTCAAAGTTTGGTTTACTGATTTGAATAGAGCAGATAGCAGGTCTATCGACCCTCTGTTTAGTGAAAGGTTGATATAGCTACAGCCTTACAAATAAGGATAGGATCATGAACCCACTAAAAAGTAAAATGTGGTTAAGTTTTAGTATTCCCAAAACGAATGCTACATATGATTATTGTCACTGGTGATTCTTCACATATTTTATTCTATTCTGAAAACGTGAATGTATTAAATATAGAGATATTCATTAACTGCGGTGTTTATTTACGTTATCTTCTATATGTTTCCTAACAGTCAAATATAAAATGCCTCAATGTATCCACAGATATATTCAGAGTCCAACAACCTATCGCCGTGTTATTTAGAAAGTGTCCACGGCACTTTGTCGAGCATGAATACTTCAGGTTGCATTTGTGCAGCCATTTATTGTAACTGAGCGACACCTGTTCCTTTTCTTCTCTACACAAGACAATGTATATGTCTTGATTAAAAATAATGTTTGGTATTTGTACATTGTAAAATCATTATTCCCAATTTGTCAAAGTGAGGATAAAGAACTCCATTAGTGGGGATTTTACTATGGGCGGCGCCTCCATAAGGGCGGAGCAGCGTTACTCCCCCGCCAGCATTGACAGCTGCAAAACCTTTCAAAGAAAGGATAACAAACCATGCTTATTAGCCTTTTCTTTGAGAGGGGCGGGCCACGGGGGTGACGTGCACTGAGGGGGAGTGCACAGCACTCCCCCTCACTTCACATGTATGTTTGGCCGGCAGTCTCGGGCCGGCCAAACACACATGCACACAGGGCTCTCTCCAGCTGGGCTGGAGAGAGAATGCACAGGCTCCCAGTCTGCCTCGGAGCACCCAGCCAGGCTGGGAGCCTGTGCCTGCAGCATCTGAACTAAGGAGAGGAGCGGTGCGGCACGGCGTTGGAGCAGAGGTAAGTTTAAAAAAAATATGTATTTTGTTATTAATTCCACCATCTTCCCCTCCCTAGCCCCCCACGCACCACTCCACCCTCAGGAATCCCTGCGAGCTGCGATTGTTCAAAACCTGTTAATGGAAAGCCTTTTAGAATCTTCATTGCTTCCAAACTAAGGACCATACCTACGAAAGCTTTTTCCCATAGACACAGAATGGGTAAAATCCTTTCATACATCTGGCCCTAAATGAAGTGCACAACTAACCCTGAGGTAGTCAACCCTACTGTTAAAATGAGGATGGTTAAGTAACAACGCCATTAAAAATGATGCATATTTCAATCTCTTCAGTGTCATGCATTCCAATCTAAGAATTTAAATTATGTATTTTTTATATGGCTACCTGCAAAGAGTGAATGACCGGCTTGGCCATGTTATTGGCAAAGGAATAATATGTTGCCCTTATTAGTTGTGTCCTTCTAGAAGAAAAACATCTATTAGATATTCTCAATGTTTAACGATCTGCATATTCAATTGTCGTCTATTTAAACATGATCTTGGCTATTTATTGTTCTAGATTTAACTGGTTATGTTCTAAAGATCCCTGGGTTTGTATAAGGAATACACAATCATGTGAGGGAAATTATCATATTTGTTGGACCGGACCCTTTCTGCAGGCCATCCCCAATCTTTTTGCCTCCTCCCTCCTATTTTTCTGACCAACTTTTGTTGGCTTTAGGGCTCTGGGCACTTTACCACTGCCAACTAGTGCTAAGGTGCATATTTTATGTGTCTAACTTGTATTGGTGATAGGTTTATTCCAGATTGGCATATCTGTTTTACTACTAAAGCCCTAGTAAAGTGCACTAGAGGCGCCCAGGGCTTTTAAATCAAATGCTACTAGTGGGCCTGCAGCACTGGTTGTGACACCCATATTAGTAGCCCTGTAAATATGTCTCAGAACTACAGTGTCTGTGTGTGCAGTCCTGCCCAGCCAATTTGACCTGGCAAGTGTATCCACTTGCCAGGCATAAACCTCCCTTTTTAGGGGCAAGCGCAAAGGGGTTTACATAGCACTCAGTTTTTCAATTTTCAATTTCAGCACGATCGCGCTGCATTTTACATAGTCGCGATCACGCTGCGTTTTTTTTCTTTTGATTTGTGTGGCAAGAAAAGTCCGGTTAGGAGTTTACAATGCTAATAGCTCTAACTTGAGCAAATGTGAGACCCGTTGCCTTGAAAATGCTTGTTACTACTTGTAAGTCCTCCCTAAGGTAGGCGTTTTGGGCAGGGTACAGTGTATTTAAAAGGTACGACATGTACTGGTGTGTTTTACATGCCCTGATAGTGAAATGCTGCCAAATTCGTTTTTCACTATTGCAAGCCCTATCTCTCCCACAGGGTAACATGGGTCTGCCTTTAAATATCTTTTTTTGTGCAGTTTCCCATTAGTAACAGGTAGAGATTTGGAGTTTGGGGTCTCTGAAATCACAATTCAAGAATACGTCTTTTGGTAAAGTTGGTTTTTAGATTGTCCGTTTGAAAATGCCACTTTTAGAAAGTGGGCATTTTCTTGCTTACCAATTCTGTGCCTCTGCCTGCCTGTGGAATCCATGTCTGGGTCACACTGACAGTTGGGGTGTTTGTGGATTCTCCCCAGACAGTGACCCAAAGGGAGCTGAAGTGTATCCTGCATATCCTGATGAGTCTCCTGGGCTAGAGTGGGGAGGGAGGAGCTGATACTTGCACCTGAAAGTGTTGTGACTGATCTCACACAATGTAGTGTCCATCCCCCTGGTGTGTCTCTGGGGCCAGGCCTGGGCAAGGCAGGATCTTGTAAACAACAGAGACTTTCTTTTGTTCAAAGACAGAAATGGGTATAAGTAGCGGGAGTGTAGTGGAAGTGAAAGCCAGCCTAAAAACAAGAAGTATCAAGTATTCCCACTCCAGACAATGCCAGGACTGATGCCACTGCCTGACTCCGCGACAGTGCCACGACGCTGCCTGCACTTGAAGCTGTAGTCCCCACTGAAGTGCAACCACTGTGATTGACTCCGCAGGCCCTATGCCACTGCAGCCCCACTGACGTCCTGTGACTTTGTGAGTCCCAAGTGCCATGTCACTGATGTCTGTGACACCTGACTCTGCCACGGCGCCTGCTGCCCTGTGGCATGACTGCAACCCCTACAGGTTGCCCGCCACACCTTTACCCAATGGATTCATTGACTTCGCCGGAGTGTGAGGAACCTCATTTCTACCCTGCCAAATGAACTGTAAAAGTAAACAGCTGTTTATTGTTCCCATCACAGAACCTAGTAGGCTTTTGAGTTTATACACTGTAGTCTTTTGTAGATCCCACTAAAAAAAAGCAAAAACATTTCATGCAAAGACAACATCACAAATCCCTTGTTTTGAATCTATGCACTAGTCTTGTGTGAAAAAATGATCAATGCAATACAACATGCACCATTTACAAGGCATTGTGGGAAGATGCCCTAGATGTTATTGAACGCTCCACTCTCCCTCATCTGTTACATTCTAGCCTGGAACCTCACATTCTGCAACAATACAAAAAGTGCCAGGCTACGTTCAGGAGCAGCCAAGAAAGAAGGAACGATGTTTAATCAGCCGAAATACAGAACCAACTGGCCAAACTGTGCCTCAGCTTGAGGAAACATGACCAAGATTCCAGCTCTGATACAGTTTCTGTGGCTCTCAGTGTAACATGGAATAAAATTCAACGTTTGGTATACGGTTTTCAAATCCTTTTACAAAGAAAGTTCCAAGTGTCTTGAGCCAGGAGTCCCTACCGCATCCTAGGTCAGGACCTCAGATCCAGTAATGAAAATGTAATATGCTCTTCCAAGCACAGGAGAAAAACACATCAGGAACGCCACCAGAGCACAGAAAGATCATCTCTGGACCCTTAGACATTGGTGCCCACCTTAAATCATTCCAAAAGCGCCTCAAATCAACCTCTTCAAAGAGGCATCTAACTCATGATCAGACTCCACCGGTACCAACCACCCCCTCCCCCACCCTTTATGAAAGCATCAGGCCCTTTTAAACAAATGAAAGCTTCCTTTTGTTTCCCATATTATATCGAATCTATGTGAGCCGAGTTATGCACTGGCTAGCTCTCCACCATCTGTTACTGAGTCAATTCCGTGACTTTAGCTCATCCAGTGCTGCAAAGTGGCATTACGGTTTAGTGTGCGAGAATTAAATACAATAAATATATAAAGCAATTTGCATAAGCTTGCCATGTGTGATCCCTACAGTCAATTTTTCCTTTTATCAACAGGGATTTTTGGTGGCGTTCATCATTGGTTCCTAGTGCATACTTTGAGCCGATGATTGCTTGCGGGGCTCACCGGCACTTATTTTTCAGGGCTGGCACTCATTTCTCCTGGTTGGACTTTGAGCCAGTGAAAGTGAGAAAAATACAAAACAAGGAAAGAAGAGGAAGAGAAATTTGAACATACTGACAAAAAAAGCGCAGAAATGAAAAAGAAACATTAAAGAGTGAGAGAAGGGAGTATTTGGTGTTAAAAGAAAGAGGCGTGAGGTGGAGTAAAGACTCCAGCCTTGGTACACAGCACTCCTGACATTTAATAGTGCCAGTGGAAGGTTCTGAGCAAAAAGTTAAGCACGGTTATTTATTCTTTTGTTGCGTATTCCTTTATTAAAGAGCACCTTTGGCTCCCAAGCGAAAAGAAAGACCAGTGTTACATACAAATTCAATACTGAAAAACTGATTATTATAAGCCTCATTGTGAAAGCCAGGGTATTTTAGATGGTTATACCACAACCATAAAAAACAGCTACTGCCGAGTGTGTAGTATTAACCATTGTGAGTTTTGCAAGTCAGAATGAGGCATAATATGTTGTATCAGAGTTTGCATGCTAAACAAATTGTGCCAGGATTCTGTGTCCAAGTAAAATTACACATGTGCCGCAATTAGTGCAAAGGAAGAAACCAAGATTCGGGTGTAAATTTCTGTTTGCACTGGAAAATGTTGCATCTGTAAACATTGCTGGAGAAATTCCTTGAAACGGTGTGCCAAATTCTCAGATATATTTCAGTATCTGAACCGTTCAACATTTCTATTGAGAAAATAGTGTGTTAGTGATAGAGAAAGAAGGCTACAGATACTTCAAGCAATATAACTACAGTAAGAAGCTTCAGGCTGCATTAAAAGTAACAAAGCCTGACACTTCTCAACCACTGTTGACAATAACTAGAAAAAGCTTTTGCGGTTCCAAACAAGTGTGTTGAAGCATGGAAGAAGCATTCCTCATCCTGCCGAAGGGGAAGCTATTGGTCCACTTGTAAATACATTACTGAACTCTTTAACAACCAAAATGAAAATATTATCCATAAGAGCAGGTGTGACATACTAAAAGTACAATTAAAACAAACATTTGCATTTGTTCGAGTTAGAGCTATTAGCGTTGTAAACTCCTAACCGGACTTTTCTTGCCACACAAATTACAACAAAAAAAAAACAGAGCGATTGCGCTATGTAAAATGCAGCGTGATCGTGCTGAAATTGAAAATCGAAAAACGCAGCGCGATCACGCTGAAAACATCGAGCCTCAAATGCTTTCAGTAGTTTACTGGTGCTGTGTAGGTGGGCTAAACACTGGAAAAGGCATGACGTATGCATGCTTTTCACAACTGAAAGCAAGCGGATTTTAAAAGGCAACCCACGGACCAATGAAAGTGACTGACGTGACATGGGTGTGGTTAGAAGCCCAAAGAGAGATTACAGCATGGGACGGAGCGATTTGCGCTCGCCCAAAAAAAGAAGAAACACTACTGGTGGCAGCCGAAACCAGGTTAAGCACATGGGACTCAGAGTGAAAACACCAATTCTTGCTTGTTGCTGCCGAAATCTCATAATGTTTGATAATACCCGGAACATCCAGAGCCACTGGTTATGCAGAGAACTTGCGTCACTTAGACAATATACTTAGAGTGACCTGACTTGCTTAAGGTGAAATGTGACATTCAGTTCATCAAGAAATCCAAAAATCGCAAGATTTGTATATGAATGAGTCCTTTGGAAAAGTGTTGCTTTAGGAGAAAAGAAGAAAGTAGCATATGAAAAGAAAATTTGCATTTTGTGATTTTTTTAAATGTATGCATGTATATCTTAGGTAATGTGTATGTTACGTAAAATGTGAGTTATGCATTTGCCAGCTTAGAGAATTAAGTGTAAATGACCTATCTGAAATCAGGCTATTTTTTGCAAAGCATAAATTACATATTCACAGATTAATTACCAATAATAATATTTGGAATTTAGCAGATATTCCTAACGTATTATCATAAGTAAATATATCTTACTCTTTGCATAAGGTATCTTTGTGAATCAGATCCCATATTTAAGTTGACATTTTTGGTCCTCTGCTTGCACACCTCAGGAGGATGTCTGCCTTAGAATTCGTGCTTACATTACACATTTATCTTAGTGGACCCAGGTTCTGGGACCACAACTAGTTTAGAGAGTGGTGGCCAACTATATGCAAATGTCGTTGCTCTGAGCGACAATTATTTAGATTGGGAGAAAAACACCTAAAGTGTCTCGAGAAGGCTGGATACACTTGGATTGATTTAGCTAAATCCACCAATCAAGATGCTTAAGTGAGCTGGTGTCCCTTTTAATGGGATCTAGTGCTGAGGGTGCTGATAAAGGTGTGATCTTCTCAGAACAGCACAGCAGTTGCTCCTCGTCACTCTTTTGCATGCTCCTAATTGCCTTTCTTTAGACCTGATGAGGAGATTGTCCAACAGAGAGGTAACGTGGTTGGATTAGCTTTACAAGGACTGTCCACAGCTATTGTATTCAAAATCAGATACACAATGATTGTGTTAGCTCTTGCTTTTATGGTTTTATGAGTTTCAAAGATTCATTTGAATGTATGTCGGATCCCTCTTTGGTGACCATGATTTCTAAGGCATACTACTTTAACTTAAATCCTGGAAAATAGTGGCTCAAAGTTTGCAAATGTACATCACAAGATTCCTGCCTCTATTTGCCTCAGCACTCATCATGATGCTGTTGTTCAGTGCTCCAACGGATTCCAGAGACAAGACTTGTCGAAAAGAGCATATTCGTGGAGTAAGGCTGCCCTGAAACTATTGACAGTTGGTAAGACACAGTGACAGCCCTGCTGAAAGCTTCAAATCTGTCATCGTAAGGCTACAAGGTGCTATGAAAAAGGTATTTCAGCTACTGCTGATGCAGTTATTTCACCATCACAACAGATGGGCAAAACACTCAATTCAGTACTGAAAGGATCATCCTAATTACTAGTCCTTTTAGAATCCTATGTGATTACCTTTTCCAGGACTCCAAAGGTGCTTTTGGAAAGTTCAGATATTACAATCAGCCTGCCTGCTTGTGCAGTCATTATTTATTCAAGCTCTTGCTGATGAGGAATGGGGGGGTGTCGATTTGAAATGTTGAGGATGGAATATAGTCATGATCAGATTAATGAGGACCAGAATATTGACAGGTAAGGAGTGGCTGGTGGAAACATGTAATTGTAGAAACACTGGTCTGAGTCCAGCCGGACTCTACATCCCTACCAAACTTAATTGAAAAAAACAAACAAGTCCAACATGTGGAAGAGAATAAACACTAAAATAAACACCACTGAGTCTCTTCAGGCATTCCGCTGGACATAATGAATGCACAGGTGCAGCTGGGGATACCCAGCATCACAGCATGCCTTCGTTGTTTAACCAGACTACTCTTGGCATGAATGGCAGTGTTAACGAAGTCTGGATCCCTCAGTTGCCTGTCCATGAAGCTACAGTTCACTCGGGCACTGTTGGTCCTGTCCCACCTGGTCTCATGGTGCTGGAGTCTATGTACAAAGTTCACTGGGATCTCGCATCCTGAGCAGTGGTGAAGCCTGTCTACAGAGTTCAATATGCGTAAATCAGGAGTGGTGGGGAGTCCACTGCAGAGATCTCTTTGAAGACGTTAAGGCTCCATGAATAGCAAACCTGCAAAGATGGAGGATGAAATGGATAAAAAGGCATCTTCCTGGAAGGCCTTGGTGCTTCCTAATGTCCACTGGTGGAGCTGCATCAGGCTTCCCTCTTGTGTTAGGACTCCATCACACAGTAGTCTCCTCGAGGCCCTTTTGGCAGTCTGCCATGGGACCATGTGGACTGTGCGGGGCCTATCGCAGGCCAAGCAAAGGTATCATTGAGGACCAGCCAACAGAACCACATCCAAGTCGTGCTTACAGCCATAAGGGTGGTTGTCACAGGGTCTGTGTGCTCTGGCCATCCGGACTCAGGTTCACAGGCCTTCTTCAGATAGTCTTTTGGTGACCATTACCTGCCCGTGACCTCAGTGCTTCCTGATACCTGTTATGGAGCTGCCTCTGACACATCCCTCTTGTTGGGATTCCCCTCTCATTGGAGTTCCCTTGAGGCCCTTGTCCCTGGATTGTCATGGGACTGCGTGGGCTGTGCAGGCCTCTTGTAGGCTGAGCCAAGGGGGTCGCTGTGGAACTCCCAACAGGGCAGTGTCCTAGTCTCGTGCAACCCCAAGGGTAGATGGTCTCACGGTCGAGTATGCTCTCTTCGGCAGATCTCAGGTTCAACAGGGCTCACAGCATCTTTCTGGGTTGTCAGCTTCCCACTGTGCCAATGATGCCTTGTCAACCTCTGGTCTTTTTGCGGACATCTAAAAATTTGATCAACAGGTGTCGCTGTCTTGCTTGGAGACACAGATGACTAGAGGGACTTCATAGCAACTTGCTGCTCTCATTTGGCATGTGCATTTGGCAGCAGGGATGCCATCTCTGCCAAGCAGCCATCAGCAGGTGTCTTTATGGTCGCACTGTGGACCTGGATGCAGTTTGAGCTTGCTGGTTGCTTACAGTTGGTCCACCTGCGGAGCTGTCTCCAGTGATGTCTGTGCACCTCGGTGGCTGGCATGTATTGATAGATGCCCTCTCTGTTACTGGTATGAGTTCTCAGCATTATCACTCTTCTACCTTTTCTCTTGCACACCTTTGCTGTTCCTGATCTTCGTGAGACAGGTCTGTTGCACACTTTTCTTCTTCTGACCTTTTTCGTGGCGTGGCATCATGCCAAGCTCCTCTCTCTTCTCCTTCCCATTTTATTTTGTGATGTGGCATTGCACCACGAGTCGCATGTTGTGTCACACGGACCTCATGCAGGTTCTGTGCTGTACCTTCGACAGTACATTGTCTTCTGTTGCAGCCTCTCACAGGCCTGTCACTAGAACTTGATTTCTCCTCTTTGTGGACCTTTCACCGGTTCTGTCCTTTCCTCATGGAACTTCTTGGTGGTCCGCTCCCTGACTGAATGGCCACCTTTTCCTTCTTCCTATCTTCACTCGAGGATGTAGCAATTGCGGCTCGAGACTGCGTTGTTGCAGTGCTTGCTCCTGCCTCCGTTCCGATTTGCTTGGCCGGGTCGGTGACTACTCATGACATACTCAATGATGGTCCAATGGTGGCCATCAGGTGCTGGGGTGTTGCCCGCCTGCTGCGGCCTCATTCGCTCAATAATGCTTCTCACTCTCAGAGGGCTCTCTCTTTTCCCAGGCTCCTGCCAGTTCTGTTAGGTACGCCTGTGTGGCTCTCTGCACACCTCTAACTTTGCGCTCTTGGTGATTCTTCCTGGGTGTCCTCTGCTGGCGCCTCACGTGCCCACGGTTCTTAGGTTGGTGGCCATTCACCACCAGGGGAATGTGGCGCTATCTTCCTGACTGCGGTAACAGTAGATAGTCATTAGGGGGTGTTTGTGCAGCAGATGTGGCTCCTTATTGCTCACTAGCACTGTCGCCCAGGTCAGTGGCGTTTGGCAGCTGCTCATTCCCTTGAATGTCTTTGGTCTGTCCTCCTTTGATTGTGCTGGGGTTGCTTGCCTCTTTTCTTCCCCTTCCACAGAGACCTTGGTGGGTTCTGCATGCTTGGGACTGGCGGCAACGCACAATCTCTATCCTTGGCAGTCAAATGTCCTTGGGCGCCGGTACCACTTCAAGTATGGGTCACAGAGGCCTTCGTAGCCTGAAGGCCATTTCTTTTGCCAATACACAGTTTCTCACTTTAGCAGGCACATTAATCACCAATGGCCACTAGGTGGTATTGCAACACACCTCCTCACAGAACGGGCAGTCTCTTCTCTGGCCGCAGCGTTACCTCGGTGCTACTGTTTCATCCGGACACTAGAGATGCCACTGCAGGGCGGGAATCCGTGTGATATCGGTGAAGCAGTGCCGCTCCGACAGTTTGCAGCAGGCTCATGTAGCCAGACTCCTCTTCTAGACCAGGCACCTCTTCCTGCCAGCAGACCCCCACCTCCTTGACTGGGTGAGTGATGATGGGGCAGGGGAATGTTCACAGTGGAGCTGCTTCCCTGCATTCATGCCACCCTCAGGCCTTCGCACTGGCCTGGCCTTGTTGCTGCGGTCGAGTCATAGGGCGCTGCAGCTTTATCTCACAGGTGGGCCAGGCAGCTTACAGGCGGGTGCTGGTCATTGCCGCACTGGGGGAATTTGTTTCGTATGCAGCCTCAGGACATCAGTATGTTTCACTGTTTTGTGTAGGGGCTCTGGCTCTCTATCAGCCGGGCTGCTTCGGGTGACTCTCTTTCCACAGCAGCAGTCTCCATGCTACCACGGGCCAAGCAGGGACTGGAGCTGTTGATGGGACCTGAGGCTCTCACGGCAGGGCAACTCTTCTCCTCACAGTACTCTCCCCAGACAGCGCTCTCACCTTTGAGTACCTCTCTAGGTTCTGCTACACTTTCACATGTAGACCACAGCAGACTTCCTTGAAGTGTGGGCCACGCCTTTCTTTATGGGCTGTGTCCCCATCGATGCAGGGGGAGCTTGATGGTCAATACTGGATGTCGTGCATACCGATCTGCTGTTTTCTCCCCTGCAGGCACTTTGGTTGCAAAGCTATCTGCACTGTCGCTCTCTCTATGCCCACGCAGCCACTGCAGGGGGTGGGGGAGGCTTATTCTGTTAGAGGGGTGGCAGCACGGAAGAGCCTTGAGCGCTGTGCTAGCTTCAAAGCTTCGCCCCCTTTCCACTGACCTCACGCTGCTGGGACAGTTAGTGCTATGGCTGTAAGGGCCTCACCAGGGTATGTTGGTGTCTGCACAGGGTGATCTATATCTTGCCCTGCACCAGTTGCTGTCTTGCTAGTAGTAGGTGAAGGAATGCCTTAGACTGACGCTACTCATCCCTCATCGCCATTGTAGCATTGGGGGCCATAGGCCCTCATGCTACTAAAAATGACCACATGGACATGGTTGTAGTTACTGGAACTGGCCTAGGGGACAGCCCCAGCCCCATTAATTCGCAGGGTCACTTGACTCATGCCACCTGATGGATGGGTGTGGTGGGAGTGTGGAAGCTAGCTCTCAAGGAGTGGCTGGTGGAAGCACATCATTGTGGAAATACTGGTGTGAGTCCAGATGGACTCAGTTATATCTGAAAATTGTTTCCAGATACCCTTGATGACAGTGATATCTCTGTTGTTGGGGGAACAAATGTGTGCTTCTCTGTTGAAATCTTCACAGTCCTCAAAAATAGATAAAAACCAAATTCTCACTCTGTACACCAGGCGGTTTAACAATTTCAGTTCCAAATTTAAAACAAGAAAACCTTCACTTAGAAGTAAAATATAGGCACTGTATTCTTACAGCTTCTAATGAGTGAGTTACACTGAAAAAACATTTACAAAGCAAACTCAACCTTTTAATCCTGGTACAGAAAAAAAATATTGGGCATATCCTTGCCTGAACAAAAATGTTTCGGGTGGTAACCCAGTCTAAACATAACCAACATAGATTCAATAGAACAGTTAAAGAAAGCAACTTAACAGGAGGTGAAAAGTGAATGTCCGCTATCCCTACATTGAAGCATCATATTCTTCCATCATTATCTGTTTCATTTTCTTCCATCACTATTAGTTGCTTAATTTGTAAAAGAAAAAAAGTGTGCCTGGCGCTGTGGTCAGAAGACAGTGGCCTGTACAATTAAATGTCTGCGCAACAATTACCAATTCCGATATTCTTATAATTCACTACCAGACACTCCCTGCCCCTTTTTTTCTGCACTTGCAGTTCCTGCTTTCTGTTGTGACAGGACAGTTTTGCTATCTTTTACTCCCTCTATCTTTCCTATCTGTGAATGTTTCCCTCCTTTGCATACAGTAAATATCTGATACTGGAAAAATAAGCGACGATCCCCAAAAATAAACCCCGGTGCCCAGCACCAGCAACCACTGGTTGAATGATGGAATCACGCATACCGGAACAATGCATACCTTAACAACACGGTCGGAACCACAACCACAATGTTTCCATGCATGCCTTTACAACAAATTTAGTTGTAAAAGCATGCCTAGTAAAGGCATGTGTGGAAACGCATGTGAAACGGCATACTTGGTTCTGTCATGCAACCCACTCCCCACCCGCCCTGAGGCCCAATACTGCCCCACCCCTAATACCTAAACTACCCTGGCACCCACCGGCCCGAGCCATAAAAAAAACCTATCCCAACTCCACCTATAAACTAAAGTACCCTGACCCCCCCACCTGCCCTAGCCCCAAAAATAAAACTACTCCGACCCCCCACACCTGCCCCATAAAACTAAACTGCCCGACACCTCCACCCGCCCTGAGCCCTAAAAAAAAACCTAACCCGACTGCCCACTCCGCCCCTAAAAAAAGTGAAGTATCCTGACCCCCACCTACCCTGAACTCTAAATAAAACTACCCTAAACCCCCCACCCCATAAAGCTAAACTACTCTGACACCCCCACAAAGCCTAAAAAAAAAAACTATCCCCCTCTACCCCGCCCCTAACAAAAAAAAACAACCCCTGTCTCTAAAAACTAAAGTACCCAGACACCCCCCACTCTAAGCCCTAAATCTACCCACACCGCTAAAAACTACCCACCAATCCTGCCCCAACCCTACATACCTCCTCTTCTCTCCTCCTTCCACCCACCCTTCCTTAAACCTTTCCCCACCCCTTTAAAAATAACTACCCCCACCTTAAGCCGTAAATAAAATAAATACCCAAACCCCCCACCCTTACCCCTTAAGAAAAATAGCCCATCCCCGACCCCCCACCCCACCCAATCCCTTAATCTACCCCTCACCCCTGCTCCAACCCCACTCTCCTCACCACGTCCTCCGAGTAATCTCCTGAATAACGCATTGCTTTTTCTGTGCCTTAACCATGCATATGCGTAGTTCAGCACATGCGTGGTTAAGGTACAGGAAAAGCCATGCTTTGTTCCAGCAAGCATGGTTACGCTTGCATGGGAAACATCCGCGTCCTTAAAGACTCGTTGTTAAGGATGTTTCCCACAACCACCTGCTCAAAATAGGCACAGAGCACAATCCCTTAAAGTAGTGAGTGTGCCTTTGTATAAAGTATTTGCATTAATTAATTTGATGTTCCTCCTCATTTTTTAAACTAGTTATACTTCGCTTATTTAATTTTTTTGAATGTGTATGCCTAGGATTTATCCTGACACAGACTGAACATGCTAATTATCTGAATATCTTTGAGTATTGTCTTTATTTTTTTAATTTTTGGGGGATGTGATTGTTTTACTTTTCATTGAGACTGTCTGAACTTATAAACCTGCAAATAAGCCTAAATGGAAACACATTTTTGCAATTTTCAAAAATCAAGCAACTTCATTTATTAACATTAGATCAAACAAGATGTCTGCTTGAGGACTTTAAATCAGACTGACAATTTTGAAGCCTAACAAATGTTTTCACTTGGCCAAATTCTTTTTACCATTTACATTTTGTAGTATTTCTCATGGAGAGGAAGTGTAACATCAATTGTGAAAAAGAGGAGTTCCACGGTATTCCGTTGTGTGCCTCTGTTCATTCAACATTGAATTATGAAGACTCCTACTGTTCAGTCTTGCTTAGTTCCTGTGGTTATAATAGTTGCATAGATGTCATGCATTTTATAGTAAATATAGAAACAATGCCGGATAAAATTACAGTTTGTTGGCATTTCAGAGTGGTGCAGTAACCAGGGAAACACAAGAGGATGCTGTATGGCACTAGAAGCAGCTGTGGATTGCCTACTTAAGTGGAACACTCTCTCACTTCTTAGGTCAAGAGATCATGCTGGAAAAGAAGGTGATAAACTTAGATATGTACTCAAATGAGAAGTTGAGGAAGCCTCCCTATTGACTTCATTCACTATATTAACTGTTATGACACCACAGCATATAACCATTCAATTTTAGCATAACCTCCTTCCATTGACGGGCTTACCTTTACAGTACAATTGTAGAGCAATAACGGAACAAACGCATTCAGTCTGCTGAGATCTGCTCCAAAACTAAAGTTTAAAATGATCTTTAATGGTTATTGTGAGCATTTTGCTAGTGCTCCTTTAAATCTCAGATAGATCTTGGCTCTTATCAAAATTAGTTTTTATCCTGAATTACTGTTTCATAGCTGGCCAATACTGTGACGCCCCACAGTTTCTAAACCAATTCATTTGGCTTTTCCAAAATTTGTTGATCCTTTTCTTGGACTAAATCAATGTCAGTTAAAACTCTGTAATAAATACATAGTTTCGGCAGCTTTTCTGTAACTATTGTTGGATCTCGGGATGGTCAC
The DNA here is from genome assembly GCF_031143425.1 of Pleurodeles waltl. NCBI lineage: Eukaryota > Metazoa > Chordata > Amphibia > Caudata > Salamandridae > Pleurodeles > Pleurodeles waltl. The sequence goes on from NC_090447.1 coordinate 980,420,557, forward strand.
TACCATGGGATTACTCTACACAAAAAATTTCGGTAACTCTAATGGCAATGTTGTGTGTAAGATATTTCCATATTTTTAAAATGGTAAGAACAGTTGTGTCAGTATTCCATTCCCAGACCATAATTGGCATATGTGTATAATCTGATTCTTGTGCCATACTGCCCAGTGAAATAGATGGTTTTAAATTCTTACGAATTCTTCTAAGCCTTCACAGAAGACTTGGCGTGGGTAACATCACTGACCATGCTAGCCAGACATCTAGAATTGTTTACTATTTTTACAATTTCAAATTTTTGTAATTTTCTCAATCATTAGTGCTTTCATTCGCAGCATTGTGGAAGTCTAGTTTAGAGCCTTTGAACCACATTGTTCAACAGCGTCCTATATAGGTGATTTCAGGCCATTATGCATTCTACAATATCAGAGATATTAGCTGATAGTCTTATAACATTTCCACAGGGGTGGCTGCTGGCAGGAAGGGCTGGTGGGGTATCACGTGAGCGAGGGAGGCAATAATAATAATAAAAAATAAAATAAATAACACTTACCTCCCGCGCCTCCTCCGCCGCTAACGCTGACTCGGTGCTTCTACCTTGCTGCCCTCCCCACCCAATCCAGACGCTTCTCTCATTCTGGTGCGCAGCTTGAGAGAAGCACTGGGATTGGCCTGAGTGGGCTCAAATACAGCTCAGTGAGAGAGTAGGAGCCTGGTCATGGTCACCACCAAGCTGTAAAATACAGCCAGGTGGAGAGTTCCAAGTGCGCATGTCGGTTTGGCCTGCCTTGGATGGCCGGTCAAACCGACATGAACACTTAGAGTGCACCTAGCACCCCTCCCCACCCGCCCCCCGACACAGAGAATAATGGCCTCGTCCTGCCCTACTTAAGTGGAAAAATAAAATTACAATAAAATGCTTTTATTATAATTTGTGTTTTCTGCTTTCCTACTACCTTTCAGCGGGGGTGGGGCTCTTCTCTGCCACATTGAAGGGGCCGCCCCTGCATTTCCACACGTCGCAACTTCAATAGACCCCTTCTCTAATCTTTGTGAATTTTTATAAATGAAAGCATTTTTTAGCTTGTTACAAAAAACTATTAAGCTGATCAAAACACACTTGCTCGATTACATGGTATCTAATTTGTAAATTCAGTAGCATGTGAAACGTAAGGTAAGTACATCCTTACTAATGTATGTGTTTAACATATTTTTGATGACCATGGGCATAGCTGAAGACACAATGCTTCTATATTTCTCATTGGAAATGAATATAATGCCTAGCTATTGCTCATGTGATCTTTAACATTTGAAATCTTACTCAGAAATGTGTTTGAAGAATGCTGTGAAAACATCATTTTCATGGATTATGTTTAAATGTATTCTATGAACAGCAAAATAGGTAAAGGAGCTTTATTAAGCGTCATCAATCATTTCATTATATCTTCATCAGTACAACAGCAAAAAATAAGTAGCTTAAGTACATCTTTGTCAAGATGGATGACACATATTTCATTGATTTCAAGATAATGCGATAGGGTATCAAAACCATGTTGAAATATAATGTAGAAACAGGGCAGATTTGCTTTGTGCCCTGTCAATATTTAATGGCTTTGTCATTACCTACTGGGGCCAATGCACACCTTTGATCCCATGTAGAGTTCACATAATGTAGTACAGAATGAATTACCCAAATGTATTCTCCTGCGAATGAAGGTATCCTAGAGTTAGCTTACTTATAATCAGCCACCTTGCTGGATTCCGTGGAACAAAAGCCCAATATACAATAACTATGAGGTAAATGGCAAAGTGACATACCATTTGAATAGAGGAAAATTAATTGCTTTTAAACCAGCACATTAGTTCCAAGATTTAAACACTCACTGCTTACAAATTAGGCTATTTGGTGGTCGTAAGTTTTAGGCACAGAAGTAAGGCCCAGGCTACTATCCCTCCGAAGGCAATAAACTGAATACACTACATATGGTAATAAAATTAGTTGTATACAGTGTTTAGAAACTACGTGAAACCCTATATAAATCTAAGTTGTTCTTAAGTCAACCTGAACACTATGTACAGAAATCGGTGTAATCAGTTATCTCAGCTAGGATGTTAGCTTACCCCAGCCTGTTTTTAACACATTTTATTAAAGGTATGGCGTTGCAATGCCTTAAAATGTTCAAATAAAGTACTATTCAGATGTGCAACTTTATCAGCCCTGTAAAAAAACATCGTAATCTTCATTATCAGTCAAAGAATGTCCAATATACATGTCTGTGGGTTAGGACATTCCAAGTCTGCAGCACGTTTAGCTGAAGATTTCTGTATTTCCTAATGAGTTAATATTTTTAAATCACCTAGACAAGCTTTTTAAATTGCCTTTAATTGTTTTAACCACCTGTGGACTTTCTGTTTGAAATTTCAGATAGTAAAGCAGTGGAGAGTAGGATGTTTTGGTCTGCATCACTTATCCTCATACCCGTCAACCACCCACATTAGTCACAGTTCAGATTCCACCTATTGCTACAGCCCAGATCCCCATGGATCCCAGAAGTAGACATCGCCGCCTGGGTCCTTCAGATGGTGTTCCAAAGATAACCCAACAATTGTGACCCTGAGAGTGAAACTCCCAGCAGTGCTCCGCAAAAATGATGATCCAAGCACTACTCCCCAGGCTTCGCCAGGCATGTCCCAGAGGTTTCCAAAGTCCTGAGGTACTCCGCCAGTGAGTCTCGCAGGAGTGGCAGGAGACTTTGAAATTTTGGCTTCATGTTTCTCACTGAGGGTGGGTATGCATCGTCTGCATTCGACATCAATGCTGGATTCCTTCATCTCTCTTATTTGCCAGTGGTTCTCCTTTCTTGAGTTCCTGTGTGCTGGAACTCTTGGTCTTCTGGAAAGACAATCTTATATGCTGGAAACACACTTCGGAACACAATCAGAGTCTGAAAGAAAGGACAACCAGAGATACATGTCAGCGGTGCACTATGCAGTCACTAAGAGCTTCTGCATTCATGCTCAACTACTACTAACATGCATATCCGTATCCTTTCTACACCATGTGCTATATTCCCTGTGCTTTAGTTACCAAGGCTACACAGCTGTGAAGGAACTGCACACTGTGAACAAAAGTGAAACTAATAACTGTGAGAGACTAATCAGAACGATTCCATAATATTAACTGGGATTAACCACGGTGACTGCAAATTGTGATATATCACTTGTGCACCTCACAAATCACGACTCTGAAATCCACACTGTAAAGTCAAGCTGTGAGAGGAAGAGTTAGTAGCACAAATAATAAAAGATGACTGTCTGAAACTACATGGTATAGACAAAAGAGTTCAATAGTTGTCTCATATTTTGCAATTTATAATAAAACACTGTAATTTTTGATGGTTTTCTTTTGTTTAGCTAGGCTTCATTACAAATAGGAGATTGCCAAGCAGGTGCAGTGACAGGAGAACAGGCATCTCACAATGAAGAGTGAAAGAGTGAGAGAAGCCCTGTAAACTCCCCTTCTTTTGTATCCAACACCTGACGCCCACATTAGATGATGCTTACCACTGCATGATGGAGGGGGCAGATCCACATTGGTTCCACAATGCCTGCCTAGGACAACAGGTTAGTGGTCTGGGGTCCTGAATAGGAAATATATCCTTTGCCACGCTTCCACATATTGTTTTCCCTGGACAGTGGTGTTTTGACCTCCCGGGTAGTCAAAGCCTTCTTAGTCAGACTAAGCTCCGTCTGTTCTGGCACAAAAATAAAAAATGACATTTTTGGCACTTTGGTAAGTCATCTATAACTGTGCATAAGTGAGTTGCACTATTGAACAAAATTCATTTCTTAGATGTGAGCGTAATTTTGTTTTCTAAGTTATTTTTTAAAACCCCTGCATGACCGCCCTCAGACAGAGTGCTCCCACAGAAGAAAAAGTGACTGGCCTGTTGTCTGTGGGAAAAAGTATTTCTGCCTGATAGAGATCAGTGGAGAGAATAATGTGCTAGTACTATACTGAATATCTCGGGCAGAAAATCTGCTCCATTGGCTACTGAATATAGGCACTAGGGGAACCTTCATGACAAAAGACTGACAGTTCTGAATAACTGCTCACCAAGTGAAGGCTCTGTCCTGAAGCAAGAGAATGCCGAAGGTCTGGGAGGCAGAGCAAACTGGAAGTTGGAAGAGTAAGCTGGAAGTTGGAAGACAAGCCAGTGGAACTGATGTACGTGGATATTTCGGTTTCCTGTTGTATATGGAATACCTCCTCTACTCCTTGGCAGTGCACAGGGCCTCTAGGCTAAAAAAGCTGCCGTTGTAAAGAAATCCCCAGAACCAAGTGTCACTGGATGTCAAAAGTGACATCTATTTTAACAGCAGATCAGTGGTCAAATTAATTCCTGTGTGCTGAAACACTTTGGGGCTGATTCCGAGTTTGGTGGACAGAAACAATCATACGCTAAACCCCGACAGGGTGGTCACCACCCTGCTGACGACCTCCCTACCGGCCCCATTATAACTTTCCCACAGGGCTGACTGGTGGAAACAAAGGTTTCTGACGGTCAGCCAAGTGGGAAAGTGGTGGCAGCACCCTCAAAACGTGCACTGTCTGCAAAGCAGACAGTGCACGTTTTGTGGGTGCTGGGCAAGGGAACCCCTGCACTGCCATGCCACGGGCCTGGGCAGTGCAGGGACCCCCTGTGGTCCCCTGCACCTGTTCTCCTCCAGCCTTTTTATGGAGGTGGTACCGCCATGAAACGGCTGGCAGAGAGCAAGAAACAAGGTTGTAATCAGCAGGGCGGCGCTAACTTCAGTGCTGCCCTGGATGATTACAACCTGCACCCACCGTCAGCATCGAAGATCCTGGTGGGGACAGTGGTAGGTTGGCAGGTCTGCTCGGCAACCCCGTAATATGGCAGGTCAACCACCGCAACTGCAGCAGTCTGACCGCCACCGCAGCATTGGCAGTCCTCGGACCGCCAATTTTGTATTAAGGTCCTGTGTCTTCTGTAAAAGCTAACTTGTATTCTAGACATACACTTTGAAACACAATTACAGTGTTTGCCTCTTGTGTGCTAAATGATGAAGGGGTTACGTTTTTCACTCTCTGTGCATTGTTATGCATAATTTTACAGTTCAACTTTATGCGTTAAGAGCCTCATTTACGTGGCACTAGCGTAACACTGTGCCACTGGAGTGTCATTTTCTTGACACTCTGGTAGTGCAGTGTGCCAGTCCATATTTACGAGGCCTCACAAAGCCACCTTGGATGGTCTTTCATGGCCTTGTAAATATGGACCCCTTTCACGCATATCACTGCGTGAAAGGAGCGTTCAGTGGGTGGTGCTTGGGGTGTTCCTATGCAACACCCATGGAACCTGAAGGAATCTGATGGATTTTCAGATTTACAAGTCTGGGAATGCGTCAGACTCCTATGCAACCTCAGTGGTGGCTTAAGAGTGACACAACGTGGAGAAATGTCTTTATTTCTCCCTGTTTTTTTCCCCTTTCTATGTTTACTGCATTCTGCAGTGCACATAGAATGAGGAAAACACCTCTTGTGATTGTTTTGTGCAGGATGGTATCCCTTCTTGCACAAAAATAATCATCCCCACAACGCAGGCACTCTTGCACCATGGTGAAAGGGTGCCTGCATTGGCATACAGCAGCAATTAGTGCGCAAGTGCAGGGGGAGAGGTCATAAATGCACCAAATCTTGCAGATATGGTGTATTTCTGCCCTTTACCTTTGGTGCAGGGTGGTGCAGCAAGGCACTTGCTACGCCACCCTGTGCCACGGGCCATGTAAATGAGGTTCTAAATGCTGTACCCCAAATCCTTTACGGAGTTTTGCTTGTTTAGACTTACTTCTGAGTATTTCACAAAGAGAACGGTAATTTGGTGTTTACTGTGTTTTTACATGCATAATTGCAACGCTTTTGAAGAACAAAGCTGTGAAATCATCCCCTAGTTTGGTTGCAGTAGAAGGATTCCTGAAAATGAAATGTAAATCTTTGACCAAATCAACAGCCATGAGTTGTTATCAATGGTTCATACTAACACGATTAACAAATTGTCTGCAAATTCTATCGGGTGGTAATTAGGACAGGATCTAAGTGACGGAAAAACGTAGAAACACAGCCTGAAATTGTTGGCCTCAAATGTATTTGCATGTAAATGTTTGAGGCATATTCCATAATTTTCTGGTGTCTATACTTTGCACTGCGATATTTTTCCAGAATTCAACACTGCAATGATATAGTACATTACCGGCCTCTGAGACGTTTTATTGCCTTCAGTGGAGCTCTCAACATTACAATGTTGTTAAAAGGAGGGTCCCAAATGTTCTTCCCGTTTGTCAAATCATACTCATATATTTACCACTTTTAATCAACCATATCGCTGTTGGCAGATGATGTATCAAAGTGTATTTCAACAAAATATTGCACTATACCCTGAAACAACTGTTATCCCTGGTGAGTGCAAACAAATATACTTGGAAGAAGCAATTAAATTAGCTGAATATGGAAACACCAACATTTCAGAATTAATTATATTGACAACAGGCGTAATCATATAAAATATGTACATTCTAAAGTGTGGGAAAACATAAAAAGTTGGCTGGCAAAATGTGACCAAGTCAGTATAAACAATAAAACATTTACAAATTAGTTATTCGCTTTGATGGAAACTAAGGGCCTGATTAAGAGTTTGACAACTGAATTAGTCTGTCACAACTGTGAAGGATTTCGCATCCACTTTATGCATATGCCATAGGAGATATTGTTCTTGTAATAAGGTGAACGGGATATCTATCACGATTGGGATGGGATATTCATCAAATTTTTTATGGAGTAACCCATCAACCAAACTCTAAATCAGACCCAAAAACTTTCTTGACGAGGACATAAAACGTTATCTATGATAACCCGCTACTTAAAATGAGACCACGATAATGCTACAGCAAGTAATGAAATAACATGATTGCTGATCTCTCCCTTTCCCAAGTTTTGCAGTTGATTTGGGCCTGTCCTTATTCTAATGCTCAAGTTGTATTGCCAAAGGTTTTCCTTAAATAGATTGATGTTTAGGCTGCATTCCTCACTTTTGATCATGATGTTCTGCAATCTAGGTTGGGTGAGGTGGTAGAGCTAGTTACAGATTAGCTTGGATCCTTCTTTAAAAATGGATGACCCCAAATCTGTATTAAATTATGAGAGTGTACAGTGGCTGCAATTTCACAGGGTTCATAAGGCCATTTTCCTGTTGCTCTTAATTTCAAACTTTCAACAAATTCATGATGAGAAAGGTCACCATTTCAGTAAAAGCACGAGTCCCATACTTATCAAGATTCGCATCCAACTCTGGATGTGACTTAACTGGTTAATTTTAAAAATATTCAAATTGAATTTATTCTAATTGTGTCTATTTACAACATCGAATATATTAAGGGATTGTATCCAGACATTCTGGTTTCAATCAGTGACGTAGCAAGGGCATCAAGGGCCCTAGTGCAGGCATACAAAATTGACCTGCAAACTGAAGACAAGATAGCAACATGCTGCAATAACCAAGGTTCAGCTGGCCTCTCAGGCCACTGGCCCCAGTGCCACTGCACTTGCTACACAATTGATAGTTAAGCTCCATTTTTAATGTATCTTATAAAGGCACACGCCAAAGAAGTGACTCTGTTACCCTAATTACTTTTTAGAATCACTTCCCTGATTTCATCTGCAACAGAACAATTTGGGGGTCATTACAACCCTGGCGGTCCAAGACTGCCAGGGCTGTTCTGATGGAAGCACCGCCAACAGGCTGGTGGTGCTTCCCATGGTATCACGACTGCGGCGCTGCCCAGGGGCTTACGAGTCCCCCTACCGCCAGCTTTTTCCTGGCGGTTTGAACCGCCAGGAAAAGGCTGGCGGTACAAGGAGTCGCGGGCCACTAGGGGCCCCTGGGGGCCCCTGCACTGCCCATGCCACTGGCATGGGCAGTACAGGGGCCCCCTGACAGGGCCCGTGCAGCTTTTCACTGTCTGCTATGCAGACAGTGAAAAGCGCGACGGGTGCAACTGCACCCGTCGCACGGCCGCAACACCGCGGCTCCATTTGGAGCCGGCTCCTGTGTTGCGGCCGAGATCCCCGCCGGCCCAGCGGGGATCTCCTAATGGCTGCGGCGGGAGTGTGGCTGCATTGGCGGCCGCCCGGTGGTCCGATCTTGGCAGGCGGCTTCAGCCGCCCGCCAAGGTCGTAATGAGGGCCATAGTGGCAATGATGATTGAAAGGGAAGCCCTGGCCTGGAGGCTGGAGTCCCACAGACCTTAAGCACTGACTTCAGGATGAAGACAGTGTGGGTGCAGCAGAGTAAGGCACTGTTGTCCCAGGCCAGAGAGTTCCTGCACATAGGGTTCAGACTCACCAAGGCACAAGGTATGCGAACCAGTGGTGGTGGACTTGGTTAGGCAGGAGTTGTAGCTTGCTTGGCATGTTCCGCACTCTAGTGCATGGGTTTCTTATCATTTTGGCGATGAGGATGAAATAATTTGATGGGGTCTCTTTAAGGGAGGGAGTTGGTCAGTTGCTGTAAGTGAACGTGATCTAGGACAGTTTGGTTTTGGTACCAGTAGAAGGGAGCCATTGGTGCTGACTAGCCTTGGGAATTGGCGGGCACCTATTTTTTGACTGGTGTTCAGACTGCTGAATAGAAGAGTGCACTTTTAACATGAGAAGAATTTGCTGTTGTTAGCAGTAGGTAACTGGTGTCCCACGGTCATTTCCTTGGGCTCATGGAGGTAGTGTTGGCATTAACAAAAGGGGTGACATTTCCAATTTTGGATTGGTGAGGGCCTAGAACTTGGGTGGTGGTTAGGTAGCTGAGGTTAGTCCATAGATAAGAAGTTAATGTAATGGTCTTTTAGACAACATAACAATGGCTTCTGGAGCTTGTACTTTCACATTTAACATTGTAAAAGAGCCAGGGATGAACCCTAAAGAGCAACAGATGGGGCTGGTGCTGTTCTGGAGTATCCATTGTCCCACCAGCAAGGAGTCCCCCATCCAGGATGATCAGTCAGGTGGCAAGCACGGTGAATGATAGACTGACTAACATGCGCTTCCTGGACTCTTCCTCATGCAATAAGGTCTGCGCTGACCTTCCTGTCACTGCTCCCCACCTGCTGCTGGTCCTGGGGATGTGTGCTGGGCAAGACCCTGGAGGTAAGCATGAAACCTAGTGTTGAATGTCTACCTGAAAAGTATATTCATGCCTGCATGCAATGGAGAGGTGGAATGATGGAAAAATTGTGTTGTGTTGTTTAGTTATGTGTAGTGCCTCTGCCACTGATGGGCAGTTTTGAGGCACTGACAATGTGGGAGTGAGAGGGCTGTATGTTGATTTAGTGTTGATTGAGCAAAAACTCTGCCGCTGGATGTGAAGGTGGTGTTTAACTAGGCATCAACATTTTTAAAAGCCCACAGCTTGACATTTTGGCCAAACTTATGTGCTAACACCACCATCCCAATTTGTGTCTTTGGACCAAACTACAGTACCTATTGCTACTCATTTTTGCTTTCACCTTCCTACTTCCACACTTTTCCTTTCCCCTCAACACCTAGTCAATAGTCCGAAATTGATGAAGATGAAAAGTTGGACAGGTGTGCTCCAAGGTCCGTACCACTGATCCAATTCACTACTGAGTCTTGGCATGCCTTCTTTGTGCTTGTATGAAGGGTTATGGAACCCACACCTCTTCCCTCTTCCCACTTATTCTCCACTGTGGTCATTGCTATACATTCATGATGCTTTGGTGGTAATTCATTTTGGAGCTGTGGAGTTTGTGTATTCGGTCACCCAGAGCACCTCCACTGCAGCCTGCTTAGTGTCCCTGGGTCAAGCTCCACATTTCTTGCACAATTACAGGTCAGGTAGTTGCCCAGAAGTGTAGTGGGTAAATCTTGGCCAGAAGCTGAATGCTGGTGTAATTTCCCATTCAATCAGCTACAAATGTGTATGTAGAAGAGGCTATGCCATTGAGCTGCTCACTTTGTAACTGGGAGAACCTTCTTTCAGTCTCTGCATTGTGTGATTTTAGGAGGATCTTTTAGTCTCCCCGTGACTTGAGAGGAAGGTAGGGAGACAAAATGGGACCTACTCTGATTTGCCTGGTGCTTGTGTGGCGCATTCCGATGCCTTCGGTTCTGGTTTTTACTATGTAGAACTGAAAAAAGGGAAAGAATGGTTTTGAGGAAGTTGCATGCAGTTGTACGCTTGTGGTGTCTCACCCACAAGCGTAGAGTGTGAGGTTCATAGGGACATAGCTGCTTGGTGGAGGGACCCTGCTTACTGAATTATCCGCCTGATTTAGTCGTCAGCCGGGGGAGTTTACTTAGTCACAAATGTGGCAGATATCCCTTCTGCTGTATTATGATCCCATTCCCTCCACCGACATCTAAATCAGGCCATAAGTCTTGGATAATATCACCTGTGAAAAACCAACAGTTAAAAACTGCAGAACAGTGCACAGTTTTTGTAAAATTGGTCTACAAATTTCCATTAGGGAGGCTGATGCTATATCCTTTCCAGGCTATTCTGTAGATACAGCCTTGGTGTAGAGGATTGCTCCTCACAGCAGTGTAGTCACCAGTCTGGAGTGCCCACAACAGGGTTATAAAAAGCTGTAAAGAAACTTTACCTGGCCGTCCATGGACGCTCTGACAGAGATCAGGAAAGAGAGAAAAAAAATGACCCTTTCTCAAGAACTCTTTATGCCCTGACAACAGGATCTGCAGTCCCCTCCCCTCATCCACCAAAATGGTAGAGCTACAGGAAGACTAATCAACAGCTATTCTCAACTAAGGCAGACCCTTAGTTGAGATCTTCTCCCTCCAGCTTATAAATGTCAGCAATACAATGCCACTGTCTGGTAGAACTACCTCACCTCCATCATATGCACAGGAACAGGCCAAGGGTTTCTGCATGGAACCCTCAGACTTCCATTACACTGAGTCACTCATACACACCGTGCATTTAACACACAGGCCATGTACACAACATGCACAACACACGCTAGGTACATTTGTATCAATGGTTCCCCTGTTCTAACAACAACCTAGAATGCAAAGAAGTAACATGGACTATAACGTTGACTGTGTGGTGTGTTGATGAGGTGTTCTCAGATAGTGCCAAATAACTCCTTTCATGGAGTAAAACAACATTTTAGTGACGTGATGTTAGAACAGGAAGGAAGTCAGACCTTTCCCCAAACAAGGAGTTTGCACCACCTCCCCCTGTGCAGTATAGAGAATCTGTGCCAAGCCTGAATTACTCCAGACTGTGTTTAAAAGGTCTGCCCTAGGCTTGGCACACAAAGCTCAGGCTCTTATTGTTTAAAGTTAAACTGGTCTTTTTCTTCTGAGGCAGGCAGGGTCGAAACATATTTGTATGTCATAGATCCCTGTCTGTAATAGTACAGACGAGCCAAATACTATGGAATGGAATGCACTCTTGGCAACTCACAGTAGTTCTCAATGATTCAAGCATTCCCATCCATCATTTTAACGCTGGAAAAATAAACGCGCAAAAAAAAAAAAAAAAAAAAGATGGAGCCATGTCCTACTCTATCAGAGCACGTGCCGTTTAATTTGGGGTTAATAATGCAAACTTGGAGCGGGGGCTCATTTTAGTTCAGCGATATTTAATCACTGACATATTTTTTTTCATCATGGGTACACTAAGCAGCGTTCAGAACTATTGTCTAAAGACACTGAGAATCCCCTGAACCCCCTGCTAAGATACCCTGAATAACTGAGCCAAGTGATGTCACCAAATCCTGGGTGTCATTTACAGTTTTCCTTTTCAGCAGTTGCGGGTTAATTCATTCTCTTTCATCCGGATGATGTTTCTTTCAAACAGCTAATTAAAAAGAAAATTATGTATGCCTGCTAGGTTGATTTTGGAGGAAGAGCTTTAAGCTGCCACCACGTGATCTGTCGAGGCGCAGGCATCTCTTCATTGTCATGGCCTCTACCCATTTCCAATTGACGAATGAACAAAATACTTTTTTCATCCAAGTCCTTTAGGCTTTGTGTAGGTAGAAAACACCACGGTTCACATTTAGGGGGACAGTATTGTTGAAACCGGCAGGGTCCTGTAAAATATCAGGTAGCGTTATCAGATGTTGACAATTCTTTCGCCGGATTACCTAGGTCGCAGACATTTCTTTTTTCAGATCAGATGAAGTGTTTTACCCTAATGCACCGCATTAGATGTGTTTCTTAATTTGCAAGTTGTACTCTAGTTTAGTTCGCAGTTTTTTGCACAACTTCACCATGATCCCGTTCAAGTCACTGTCAACAAATCTTGCCTAATCCATTAATTACTTCAGTTAGCGCATGGGCTCCATACTTCAGATCTCGGAAGCACGGGCTGTTACCACTAGAGTTGAAAGAGAAGATTCACCGAAAAGTGCATCAGGCAAAACTCTCCTCTTTTTTAGGTCGTCCACAAAGTGAAATTGGGAGAAAAATTAACCAACAACACTTGGAAAATCAAGTGAAATTTTTTCCAATTTCTTATCTGAATACAGGAGAACGTCATAATATGGATTGCTCAATCCTCGCTGGCTCACTAAGGCCTAGATTTATCACAAGAATGTGTTGCCATTGCATCACGCAGGGGGAATCTGGAGAAGCGCAAGTTGCTGCTGTGTGTTACTCGACGCCAAAAATGTGTTACAGGGTTGGAGACTGGGTGTTCCCACAGATTCAACCATGTACCAAGACAGGTAAACCTGGGAATACATCAAAGTGCTATTGATGGAGGCACAACGAGGGGCAATATCTTTATTTATCCTCCTGTTTTCCTCTTTCTAATGGTACTGCATTATGCAGCACCCTTAGAAAGAGGAAAACACCTTCAAGAACTGTTTTTGTGCATGAAGGTGTCCCTTCTTGCACAAAACAATCCTTCCTACAATGCAGGAACCCTTGCACCATGACACAAGGGTGCTTGCTTTGGTGCTAGGCTGCACTGAGAGCCCCAGCGCGAGAAGAGAGAGCACAGTACTGCTTTCTCTAGTTGATGTAGTGCAGTAAGTTGTCTTGCTGCTTTGCTCTACATCACATTTTGATAAATCTGGGCCTAAACATGGTGTAGCAAGGTGTGGACTGCCCAGACGGGTTTTTGAATAATGTTAAGACAGCGAGCCTTCCAACAACTATGAATGAGGAGATGTGTTAGGATGATTCTGATTGGTTACCTAGAGTTAATCTGCATAGGGCATGTGTGAATTGCCAGAGAATTTTCATAGGCTGGTAATTTTGCTGTGATCTTTGGAAAGCTACAAATTTACCACCTGCTGTTTTCTTCTTCAGCCATTGTAGGCAAGTGTGAATCATACACAAATGGCAAGATTGTGCAGTAAGTCTCATACCACAGACTAAAAAGAAAATTTCACTCAACACTAGGTACAATTGCCCCTTACTTCTGATGCGTGCAGACTGCAGTATTTGCTAACTAGCGCATCACTATGTTTGTATATTCACTGTAAATACAGCAAATTCATCAAAAAGGGTGTTTTGATTCCTGTTGTTCTTAAGTGATGAATGGGATCGTTTCACTACCTCCTTTTCTGTTTGCCTCGATTAAGTCCTTATATTGTGAGGTTTGCCTCACAGACATCTTGTTTTTTCTGTTGCATTTAACAGTTATGATAACGACTGTTCCGAACACAGAGTTCTCCAGTTAATGAAACACTTTGTCCTTGCTTTTAAGCTGTTTTCTAAGGGTTTCTGTCTGTGCTACTGCAGCACTTTTTGGTCTTCCCAGCTCGACTTTTTCTGGGGCCATCAAGGTCTGGCTTACCTTCCTGGCTTTCTTCTTTTTTTGCACTGCTTCCACTTAACTGGGTTCCCTCACCTTCTTTTTTCGAATCGTGAGGATTTTTGCCAGGGTAGTTTCCTAGCTCAGGCACACTGCCAAAATATGTATTAATGTGGTCCTTTAGGTGCTAAACAGTTTTCAGTCTAGGAAGCGCTACAGCACTGATCTAGAGTTTGGTGTTTAGACAACACAAGTTTTCTTCCACAGGGCTATAGGGCTCCCTGTCGCTGACATTTCACTTATTCTACCTCTATTTTTAGATTTTTCCACCATAATGTCCTCTTCCTTTTTCCTATGGGTGTGGCTGTCTCTTCTTTTTAGTGCACCCTCTTCCTTCAGGCTCATCTGTGAAGCCTGTTGGCTGCTCAATCCTGATTTTTAATTTCTCTGCTACATCTAGGTGTTTGCCTATTAGTTGCAGGTCAGTGGAAATAGCTGGAAAGGTCTATGTTTTAGCTTGTCGTTTGTTTTAACGGACTTCCTGTAGGCGGTACATAAACTAGTTTGCTGCCACTTCAGCTGCTGTCTGGGAAGTTTCAGGGTGAGTCATCAAGCAGGGTTTAAAAGGGGGGGTCCCAAAATGCTTTTTTCCCTTGCAATTTCCATAAGAATGTTTGGATACAACTACAGCCCGAACTGCTGGATGGAATTACACCAAATTTGGCAGAAAACTAGCTCATGGTCCAGAAAGTGCCCTTTCTGTTATTTTGTTTAAATCCACTCAGTAGTTTTGAGAAAACAGTGCATGGCAGGCCATGAGTTATAGTTACCTGAGGGCGCGAGTTAGTTACTTGAAATAACTCTGACTATACCTTCTGAATTTCTATGTTTTTGTGTGTGTAAATTCAGAACCTAACTAAAACGTCCCTGTAACCTTTGGTACATTATAGTTAAGCTCACATTTTAAATGTACAAAACCATAGAAATTCCCCTGTTATAGTTATAGTTATCTCAAGTAACTATAACTCGTGCCATAAGGTGACTATAACTCGTGCCCTTCCATGCACAGTTCCTTCCTCATAAATTTTACTGCAAATATTACAATTATATTATCAGTGATGTTGTCATAGATGTCATGAATGTCGTAATTTGTGGCGTAATTAGCAGTGCAGGCTAGGGTGAGAGTTATAGTTACCTTAGGGCACGGCCCTCCTCCAACGAATAGTCCCAGGGAGGTGGTGGTTCCTGGTGTCTGAAATGGAACCCTTATCTTTTTTAAAATTAGCCCCGGGGAGACGGCAGTTCCTGGGGCTGCGGGGGGGCTGGGCAACCCCCACACATTTATAATTTCAATTACGCCGGGACCTGGCCCACCCAGGGGCCTCACAGAAACAAGTGCAGGAGTCAGCGCTTTTTTTTTATTTTCGCTGTGTCCGTGGTTCTGCCACAACTTCCACCTTTTTTATTATTTTTTTATGCTTTTTTGCTCTATGCGACCCCAGCATCAGAGCTAAGGGGTTAGGGTGTACCTACCCTGGCCCCTTTTGTTTTTTTTCAGCTTTTTGTTTCTGGGACTTGGCTGAAGCTGAGTCCCAAGATGGTTGCCAACTCTTCCTTGTTTGAAGAGATGGCAGCCGATCAGACCTCAGCACGAGATCAGGAGGGTTTGCGGAGACTTGGCTACCCTCAGATATATAAATATGAATTGTCTTTAATTTCTCAGAAATTACACCAGACAACAAAAGGGCTCTTTCTGGACCAAGAGCTACCTTTCTGCCAAATTTGGTGTAATTCAATCCAGTGGTTTGGGCGCTATCGCTGTTCAACATCCCAGTGAGAATTAAGAAGAGAAACGCACCTTTTATGACCTGCCCATTTTTCTCGGCCCCCAGTTGATGGATCACCCCAAAACTTCCCATACAGCAGCTGATGTGACTGTCAATTTTTTGGGAAAAATTTTGTGAAGATTCATCAAGCAGCACCAAAGATATAGGCAAGTAAAAAAACGCTTTGTTTATAGAAACTATGTCCTAACTATAACTACCTAGTGGGGAATGCCCTAGGGTGTGGAAATTCCTTACCTTTGTGAATACCTAAAAGCTGTAAACTTAGATTTTTGCTCTAAAATTAGAGCAAAGTCCAAGTTTACCTTTGTGAATCAGGCCCATTGTTTTTAACAGTTAGAGAAGGTAAATATTTTTTCCTGGAATAGGTAAAGCTCCCCATGTAAGAACTGTGATGGAAAAGTCCAGGACCTACAGCAATGAAGGCTACCGGTAGGTAATCAGGGTGTGAAACACCCACGAGTACACGAAATAAGTTGGCAAAATAGGCATTGTCAAATTGTGTGCTGCATGAAAAGAAATACAAGTGGTATCAGAAACACCCTCGCACCAGGCAGGGCTGAAAACGAAATTGCCCCAGTCATTTAATCCGCTTTTGATGCTATCACAAAAATATACCCTCAGATCATTTCTTACAATTGGCTCTATTTAATATAATTGGCTCATCGTATTTTCAGTTTTCTTTGACGTCTAGAACATGCTATGAGGAAAACTATAAAAAATATTTGCCTGCAATTATGCATTTGCCCTTCACAGGTTATCCGGGACGAGGCACGAGATACTAATTATGCGCAGCATGAATGAAAAATGGCTGCCACTGTGTGTTCGGGACATTCCTTTCAGGAGGAAGGGGATTGATAGCTTCCGCAATTTCCCATTTCTATTGCCTGCATTGTTACGACATATTCCATCTAATGTGTAATCAGAGCATACACGGTGTTAGAATATTCAGATTGTAAAATGACTCTATTAATATTAACAGAGCAATACACATCGCATCTGCTGCCTCGGATGAGAGATGAGATGATTTATTCGGCAGCTGTAATCCTTTGCTATTTGACATTTGCTCTTGATTCTTTTCAGAAATGCTGTCACCACAAACGATTATATTTTAGGTGTTTCATCAGATTGTAATATACAGTGCGGTCAGCGGCTGCAGAGTTAAATAGGCACCAATACAATGTGCGCGGGTGCCTTGCCTTGCAATTGTACCGGTTTAAAAAAAGAGAAAATGTCTTAGTGTTTTGTTGTAGCTGTGGGTGACGTACTTTCCACTGATTCAACTCTATGGGGCCTGTTTACAGAGGCATTTTGGAATAGGCAAAGTAGTACTCTTTAATGTATTCTTACATGTCTTCACTAAAGGGCCTCACGTGATCTAAAACAGGAAATAGGAATGTTCATGTACTTTAAAGGTCTGAATAAATGTTTAGTAGGCTCAATACAGTCTGTCACTCTGGTGACTACTGTGAGCCAAATTTAGAGAAGAGCACCAACCCAGCTGTCATCTCTCTGTGTTGAAATTAACCACTGCCACGGAGGTTCCTTTCAATGTACTAAAGGTTTGGTGGACAGCCACCGTTGATTTTGACTACCATTCACCAAACTATTAACATTTTGTTTTTTAAAACAACCCCCCCCCTTCGCAGGAGTTTGTTTTGAAAAACAAAAAACTAATGACATTTTATGACTAATAAGGTTTCTTCTGGGGTGTGGGAGTCATTATAGGTTTGTTTTCTGTCCCTTACCGTCAGGTTGTCCCTGGTGGTAAATGACAGGGGAAAACAAATGAACATTAGACTGCCCACCCTAAATATGGCAGGTGGTGTAATGTCCTTTTTCTGACGGCCCCTATTCTGCCAGGCCATCAGAGGAAGTATGCAGTTGATAGCCAATGAAGGCTCTCTTTATGGCATGGTTAAGGACTGCCTTTCTATAAATGAAACTGGTGGACCGAAGGTTTGGTGGGTAGTGTGATTCATCTCATTTGTGACAGAGTATCTGTCTGACAAACTCTTAATTGGACCCTTAATGCAAATTGAAAGAACTATACCTTCTTTGCTCTTTTAATACTAGGGTGTGATTAGTATGTTTCCAATATTATCTATCTACGGATGAGGGATGGTTTTAGCGCGTCAGACCTTATTTGCTTTTTTATTTTTAATTTATAAGGGGAGGCATTAGAGGTTCGATGGACCTTTTGACTGCGCTTAGAGTGGTTCCCACCACGAAACCCAAATTCCACACAATTTCATCAACAACTACAATGAACAAAATCAAATATCTTTGGAGTCAGTAATCTTAACAATGTTAATGTCATGTAAATTAGTCTCAACAAAATCAACTGATAAACATATAAGAACAACACTTGTTGACCAAATCTTCTAAAGAATCTCCATTTAGCAGGGGCATTGATTACTAAGCATTCAACAGTCACAGTACAAATTAAGAGCAAAAATAACTGCACAACAGGAATTACATACATTTAGATTCAGCAAAGAAACGATATCAGTGATTATTAATAATTAGCAAACATTCTTTCTGGGTGTCCATAACTAACCTTCTGATTAGAATAGCATGTTTGGACTTCATGCAAAAACAGTTGTAGTCAAAATTAATTTGGAAAACATCTAGCCTTGGCTCTATCAAAACAGCTGTTGGTACCTAGAAACAAAGAACATAATCCACAACAAATACATTAGCATTTTGTTATGCCTCTCCTCCATATTGATCAGCAAGCTGCGATTCTCTTTGTCAGTCAGACATCAGCTCGGTCAACGTCAGCAACAGGCAGTGAAAGGGGAATGGTTCAGAATCGGGGACTCTTAAGGTGTCCAAACCCTTTAGCATCAAAGTTCAGTAATAAAGTTAAAGACAGAACTATCATTAGGAACTTGTTCAGCTC
The DNA here is from genome assembly GCF_031143425.1 of Pleurodeles waltl. Lineage (NCBI taxonomy): Eukaryota > Metazoa > Chordata > Amphibia > Caudata > Salamandridae > Pleurodeles > Pleurodeles waltl. The sequence continues at coordinate 980,439,121 of NC_090447.1, forward strand.
CTCAGACAGAACAGAATAAGAACACCTCTCAAGATAAAGTCAAAGTGGGAATAGCCATCCCGTCTCTCGGTGCAGTCAGGTTAATTTAGAATCGTATAAAAGATTTCTCAAGTTTTCATTCGTCAAAGAATCGTACGTTTTACCATTAGTCCAATAAACATAGAACTTCAAATCTAGGATATAACTAAACTGTCGTTCACATGTCGATGATTGGCTCCTCTTCTCCTGTTCCCATTGTCAGGCTCATCAGGTAACAATTTTTGTATCCATTCGTACTTAAGCCAGTGCATCCTTTGTCAACTCCTGGGAACATCTCTCTCTCACTCTTCAAACTATACATTGTATCCACCAATAGCACAAGATTTTCTAGCAAGCAGTTCTCATGAGAAAGTGAAAAGACATTTGCTAATGTTTGGTCGACTCAGTGCAAATGATACATGTATTCATTTCTTCAGACATACATTCTCACGATTTTATTAAATAGTTCAGCTTAACATGAGGCTGTGCAAGTAGATCCAAACCTCGCCAACTGAAGGCCTACAATTAATAAGGCAAGTACATAACACATAATCATTAGTATAATTTTTTTTTACATTTACCTTAATTCGAACACTTCAATTAACATTAATATGCATTGAATAATGGCACTTCGTGAATAATGACAGCCACTCAAGTGGAAAACAAATTTCAGCAACTTAAATGGGAAAAAGCCCATAGAAACAGTGTAATTACCTTGCCAGTGAGAGATAACCTGTAATTGAGATACACCCCTAAGTTATTTTTTCCTCTCAGTCAATAAAGAGAATTGAGGTGAGTTTTAAAGGTTTATTAATTAAATCTTTTTAGTAGCTCATCTTTATTTAGTCAATACGTTTATTCATCAATGTCAAGTATCAGTGTAGTAAATGTTCAGAAATAAGCAATCAACAATTCATAACCAATGCATAGAACATGTTCCATAAAGACAAAAAATCACTATTCTGAAAATGAGGGTGGTTTTGGGGTTAGGGAGAAAAGGTATCAGTCAGAACCCATAAAGAGCTCCAATTACAGAGGTCAAAGCATAAGTCTTCAGTATCAAATGTCAGAATCAATCAAAGCAGAACTTCCCATCAAGAGAGGTTCGAGAAACTTAGTAGAGTCTCAACATGAGCAGCCCAGACGCGGGTAGGGGAAAATGGCAAGTGCAATGGTCTAACCTACTCTAAGAGCACATATTATTACATGTAAATGTGACTGCTTACTACGCTTACTTTGCAATGTTTCCTCTTAGGCCTAAATGTTAATTCTGCATGTGATTGCCTTATTTTTCTCAACATTAAAAATGCTCTAGCAAATGTGTAAATGTGCTCATTCAGTGGTGATAGGGAGATGGAAGGAGTAAGTAATGATTTAGACTACAGGCCAACACCTACATTTGTGAAAGTATATTTTGACCAAAAAAGGTTAGGAAATATAAATGATGGTCTGTTGTTTGCTCAAGTCAGAGGGACTTATGCACAGATTTACTTTCCCTCAGATTCTGTTAAAATACATAGCATTCAGTGCAAACATTTTTAAAGTTGTAGTGATGTATCACCACAATGTTTGTGAATTGTTTTGACAAACACTTTGCAGTTTTTGTTTGCGTATAAAAAATAATATGCAAAATGGGTTTGCAATAATGAATATTATCAAAAGGCAATTTTATCTGGACAATTCCTATACAAAAATGTTTTGTGGCAGAATATTTTAGAAAATACTTTACTCCATGAATTTTCACTTGCGAGCAAAGTTTCATGAAGACACAAAGGGGGTCATTATGACCCTGGCGGAAGGCGGAGAAACGGCGTTAAGACCGCCAACAGGCTGGCGGTCTTTTTTTTGTATTATGACCATGGCGGTTACCGCCATCGTCATCCGCCGGTTCTCCGTTCCACCCGCCGGGCTGGAGACCTGGGTCTCCAGCCCGGCGGCCGTCACTATACCACTGGCGGTATTTTGACCCGGCTTACCGCCGTGGATTTCCTGCGGTTTGAACCGCCATGAAATCCATGGCGGTAAGCACTATCAGTGTCAGGGAATTCCTTCCCTGGCACTGATAGGGGTCTCCCCCACCACCACCCCGACTCTCTCCCCTACACCCCCCACCACCCCTGCCAACCCCCCAAAGGTGGCAGGGCCCCCTTCCCCACCCCGACCCCCAACATCACATCACCCACACAACAAGCACGTAGGCACCACCTACACACTTACATGCACACACTCCGACATACATGCCTACATCCACACACACAGTCAGACACGCACACCCACATACAAACATACATGCACACATCCATACAGACATGCCCACAGACATCCACACACTCATTCCCAAAACACGCAACAACCCTGCAAGCATACATGCACTCACACACCCCCTCTACATACACAGACGCACACCCCCATGCACCCACACAACACACAACATTCCCCCAGCCCCCTCCCCTAACGGACGATCGACTTACCTGTTCCATCGATCCTCCGGGAGGGGACGGGAGCCATGGTGGCAGCTCCGCCGACACCACACCGCCAACAGAACACCGCCACGGCGAATCACAGGACATGATTCGCTGGGCGGTGTTCTGTTGGCGTGGAGGTGGCGAAACCTCCACTTCCCCGCCTCCCGCCAGTATGGCTGTTGGCGGCTCTCCGTCCGTAAAAGGACGGAGAGCTGCCAATGGTCATAATAGGCCGAGTGGCAAACCGCCACCACTGGCGGTTTTCCGCACGGCGGTCCCTCGGCAGTCATGGAAAAAGACTGCTGAGGTTGTAATGACCACCAATATTTGCAAATTACAAAAGTTTTCAACTTTGCAAAAGTTTGTGGTAAATTGTAAATTTTGCATATCTTTCATTCTTTCCATGCAGATATGCCAGACTGAGGCATTGCTTATAATGATAAGTGGATAGTTAATAATCAACTTTTTGAAGCATTAATAAAGATGAAGCAAGAAATTACGGGTCAAATGGGACTTGTGCAAACTATTTTTCCATGAGATTTGAAAGCTATGTTATTGCCATGAAAAAGCAATCCTATGGACTATGTGCCACATGAATAAAACAATACAGTAAGTGATTTTGATATTAACCATGACATTGAGAAGACTAACTGTGTCTTTGTGCAGTCAGTTAGTTATAAAAAGTGGAATCTGTTGGAGGGAAATTGGCAACTTGTATAAATCCACAAATAGATATCACCTATAAGAACATGGTGGGCCAGGCATCATCAGTGATGGTCCTACTGAACTGGAAATTGGAATTTCAAAATTGTAGTGAGTAGCATGTATTGGCTATTTAAATAAGTACAGCGAAAATCAGTATTGTTCTTCATTAAGCTCTAAAAGTGATAATTATATATTTATAACAAACCCTTACAACCAAAAGAGTATAGGGAATGAGAGAGGAGGTTAGACTTCCTATGTTTGCATTCCTCCAAATGAATACCACTATCACAACAGCCAAAAGTACCCTGTATGAGGCTGATTAAGTTGCCTCAGCATCCTTTTTATAGGATTATACTCTGCTACTTGAGGATGCTCCTTTGCCCCAATGCTGAAATACAGGACCCTGGGTCATTTATAAAACTATACAGGATGATCTCAAACACCTACCTCCATGGGTATCATTGGTCATCCCTTGCTTGCCAAAGAATCCTCTAATGGCTGGTGGCGCTCGGCTGCGTCCATGGTACTTGCAGGGAAGAAGAGGTGAAGTACCCAGATAGAAAATTAACATCCTGCTCACCTACCCTAACGACACTCCACTTTATAAGGTGGGTGGTGAAGAGAAGGTTAAAAAGGGGATATGGGATGTGTAAGAGACATTACTGGTACTTGCATAGTAATAAATGACAAAAGGAACATGCAAGCCAACAGAAATAACAGAAACACTTGTTTGCTCCTATAGACTAGTTATACCAAGTCTGTGCGCACTGCAAGTGTTTCTGAGCTCATTGCAAAGAATGTAACATGCTGGGTTCTCACTGCAAATCCCTCCCAAGAGTGAACACTGGGGTAAGTGTGTAAAGTAAACAGTATGCCATTAGGTCCACATGTTTCCTTACCATCATTAGAAAATGTTCAAGCATGATGGGGGAGATAATGAGGGGAGCCTTGTAGAAAAGGTTTGATTAGTGCCTTAATTCCAGGCAGGGCAATATATGCAGTTAAACATGGATATTATAGCCCTTATTATGAGTTTGGCGGGCAGTGGAGGCCGCTCGCCAAACTCTTTGGGCCGGAAAATCGCCACTCTGGTTTTCAACCCCCTGGCCCTTTTACAAGTTTCCTGCTAGGCCAGGTGGCGGAAACAGTACTTCTGCCTGCTGGCCCAGCGTGAAACAGGCCACAACATTGAAGCCGGCTCATAATAAAGCCGGTGGCAATGTTGCGGTGCGTCGGGTGCAGTAAAGTGCGTCAGGGCTGTCCATTGGAGCCCCTGCACTGCCCATGCCAAGTGCAGGGGCCTCAATGGGGCCCCAGAACCCCGTCTTTGCCAGCCTTTGAATGGCAGTGGGACTGGCATGCAGAAGCCGGTGGAGAGGGGAGTTGTAATCCCCAGGGCAGCGCTGCTTGCAGCTCTGCCGTGGCGGATTAAGACCGCTGGCACCACTATGCTGTCGACCGGCGGCAACCTGACGGTGCCGGAGGTCCAACAGTGACAGCTCCGCCACGGTCGTAATATGGTGGTTGGACCACCACTTTGGCAGTGGTCCGACTGCGATCGAGGCACACGTAATAAGGGCCTAATTCTTGTATGTAATCACTTACTTTATCAAAAGACTCTCCCCATTTTCCAACATACTTGCGCCCATTGGAGCTGGATTGCTTCAGCTATTTTGGAGTGCTCAGAGATGTGGCAACGCAGCATCCAAGTGATATCACTGTGCATCTAGCATGGGCACCTGGAAAATGTGGTAATTGGAAGTCACATGACATATGTACCACGTGGGGGTTACATTGGGTATGCTGATCTCTAAAATGGATTGGTAAACTCAGAAGCGTGGCAGAATGGATCAAGTCCCCTTCTAACCTATTCCCAAGAGCTCAGGGGGTGGCTGTGTGGTGTGTGATGCTGGAACTATGCGCCTGGTAAGGGCGCTTGGGAAACAAAGGCAATTGTTAATTACACGGTCATTCTCACCACAGAAAGGATTCATCCAGGTATGAGAACAAGCATACAAACAACTATGGCCCTCATTTCGAGTTTGGCGGGTGGTGGAGGCCGCCGGCCAAACTCGTACCACCACCAGACCACCAGTGCGGCCAGAACACCGCTGGCCCTATTGCGAGTTCAGCGCAGGGCTGGCAGGCGGAAACAGTGGCCGTATGGTGAACAGGGCCTTAACACTGATGCCGGCTTGTAATCGAGCCAGCGACAATGTGGCGGTGCGGCGAGTGCAGCAGCACCTATAGAGCTTTCTACTGCCTGTAATTCGGACAGTGGAAAATGCAACAGGGCTGTCCATGGGGGCCCCTGCACTGACTGCCACCGCGAGTCTGGCAGTCTTATGACAGGCAGACTCATAATGAGGGCCTATGTGTTTTTTCTTTATGTCAAGGAAGTTCATGCCATATTTTATTACACTTCATTCTTCTTCTCTATTTATGACAGCAGCCCAGAAGTCGGATCAATATATTTGGATACCTGTAAAAAATTATTTGACCGAAACTAGGTCCATAAATAAGGTAAATGGTCATAACACCTAGCCCTATCTCTGAATAGTGATCTCATCCTGAGTCCTGTGAAATGGGGCTAGCAGAGATAAAGGTCCTCATAAGACCATGTATGAGGTAGAAAGTGCTGCCTCAATAAATAAGTGTATTTGCTACAATATATGTTAGCGTCCATCTGTAACATGGAGGGCAAGAGTTCTCAGCTGACCATTCCAAACTTGGCAACCTGTATTACTCAAACCATGTACTTATGTTTTCAGATGGTAAAACCAGCATAGCTCTCTATCAAGGATTATCTGTGCCATGTTACTACATAGAGTTGGTATTAGATTTTCTAATTCTACCCACAAGATATCTTGGTCTGAGTGATTAAGTCCCAAAAAATGGTTAGTCGTGTCTGGAGCTCTTCTTATACCTGATATTACTTCAGTGTTCACATATCCTAATACGTATGTTGCGTGAAGTCAACTCTATATGTCAAAGTGAGCAAGAGCATGTGATCATATAGATACCATTTTCATTGTTGCAAGTCGGATGGTGTTTGATAACCCATGGACAATCCATCCTAATGTCTGCCTCCTTGTATACTAGTGTAAAAAGACAAGCAGCACACCTTCCTCATGGAAAGTGGCTGGAAACCGGTGGTAAACTCCACATTGTGTTCAAGCCTTCGCCACCCATACTGGGGACATATCATCAGCCTATCCCTATTGTTAGCCTTTCTTTTAAATGAAAAAGTGGAAGATGACAATCTTTTCAACTTCTCAAAGAATGTTCCAGTTCTAGCAAGTGATTTTTTCCACTGCATTAGAAATGGCAGGGAATGTTGTCATACACATAACCCTATCAGTCTGTTCCTTAGGATAAGTCTCCAATAGGGCCTCCCTGTTGTTATTGCAGGACACTTCCTGGTTTGTTTTATTATTGTCTTTGGGCACTTGCCATCTGTATGTTTGTCATTTAGTCTATCTGCGTGTTCAATAAATGTATAGATGGCAGCATAGTTGTGTCTAATGAATACAAATTGTCCAAGCAGATTTTCTCTAAGTGCCCTGGGATGGTGCCTATCAAATTTAATTAATCAATTCTTATCTGCTTGTTCCTCATATATTTCTGTCACACTCTTGTTTTCTTAATTTAGTTATCTAAGTCCAAGAAAGTAATAGTCTTCCGGCTGAAGCAAAGTCCTAGGATGACTCCATATCACCGCGCCAGATTATAAACACATCATCAATGTAACTGTGCCAAATAATTATGTTGGACCTGCAAGGGTTATCAGAAGTGTAAATATTGTTACACTCATAGGCAGGCCAGGATTGGCGCAAATGTACTGCCCATTGAAGTCTCTTGTACTTGGTGAAATAGTGTCCTGTCATACTCAAAGACATTTTCTCTTAGGGTAGTTTCAATGACGAATAATGTTTGCTTTTGGGAAATGCTAGTATACCATGCCTCTATATCCATTGAATTATGATATCAGGGCCTGATTCACAAAGTTAAACTTAAACGTTTGTGTAAGTTTGTGATTGTTTGCTATTTACAAAGGGATTTACCAGTAGTATCTTTACGAGTGCGGAGTATCCGCACATAAACAGATAGGTCTTTTTTATATGCAGAGACTCCGCACTCATAAAGATACTACTCGTAAACCCCTTTGTGGCTAGCAAACAATCTTAAACTTACACAAAAGTGTAAGTTTACCATTGTTAACCAGGCCCTGAGCATTGAAATCAATGCTGAGATCCTTCAATAGACAAAGGACATCTTTGGTGTCCTTCAGAAATTATAGCATTTTTTGACCAGTGGCATAAGGAACAATCACAAAATTGAGACAATGGTTCTAACACAGAATTAATACTGGATACTATTAGTCTCATCGGTGGTGGAGCCTTATTTTTATGAATTTTGCTAAGGATCTTGACTTGAGCTAATCTAGCCTCTCTAGGTATCAGAAATTCTGCTTCCTGTTCGGTAATCCATCCCATTGCCAGAGCCTCTTCTACCACATTTCTCATGATGGCCCTTAAATGAGGACTTGGAACCTCTTTAAGGATTCTATAGCGATTCCTGTCAGAGAGGATCAGTTTATATTCGTTGTCATACATTTCTTATTGCGTGACCACTATTGTTCCCCCTTTATCAGCAGGTTTTATTCCCACATTGTGATTATTCTTGAAGGCCTTTAGAGCCTTTTTTCTTTGCTTATAAAATTGTGGAAGAATTATTTGTTGGTGAACTCAATTCCTTCAATTTCCATGATAACTGCTAATACAATGGTTTGTACTGCTACAAGAGTGGCTGTGTTGGTGGTTGAAAAGTGTCCCTTTATTTTAAATCCTGTATTCTTGAAAGTTGTCTGTGGTTCTGAAGTGTTTTGAAAAAAGACTTTAAGCCTAATTTTTGTGAAGAATTGGTCCAATTCAGACCACAGGTTAAATGTTTCCATTTGTGGTGTGAGGACAAATCCTAACCTTTTATTCAAGATTCAAACTCTTTCTCTGTATGGTTGTAGGGCTGAGATTTACCACCAAGTTGCTGCTCTGCTCGTGTCTGGTTGATGTCCCTGTCTTTGCTCCTGGTCTTGGTCTGGGGTACCTCTGTCCAATGGACCTTGGTATCCTTTTTTTGTTATTGCGATCTCTTGCCTCTTCCCCTTTCTCTTCCTTAAAAAGGAGGTCTTGTGTGTTAGGAAGGGAATCTTGTTTTAAAAAATATAGGGATGAGGGCAAAAACACAGTGGGTGTCCTGAATGTGGGGGGCCCACAGATGTCAAATACAGTTGATACTGACTCTGCATATCTTCATCCCCACAGCTACTTTGATTTGCTATAGTTGGGTGTCATTACTCTCTTTGGTGTAATATTCATCAATCGTGTATGAGAAAATAGTGGTGTGGCTACATTTCTAGACATCTTTTTGTAATTTATTGATCTTTTACTGGGTTATAAATTCCATGTGTTGCATAATTTCTTTGTTAATGTCATCCTGTCTCTATTTGTTTTTTTTAGATTATTTTCACTGTTGTATCTGTATAAGTATCACCTCTGTGATTCTCTTTGTCATGTTAATGATTAGTACGAGCAGATCACTCATGCATTTCTACACAATTTATGACCATTCCTTGCGGAAGGTCATTTCATCCAATAAGATGGGAGGCTCATTTGCCACTAATAGGCCATTTGGGGGTGCTTTTGCTCCTAGGTACTCAGTCATAATAGTACCATGATTTGAAATTTTTATTTGATTCTTTTTAGTTGTGTGAATGTTTCCCAGTCAGCTGCTTGGCCCAATGAGTGTGTCAAATTTATGTCACCTAAGACTGAGGGGGCAGTAAATATGTTCACGACTGCCTCCTCATCAAAAGCTAGTTCATATTGTTCAGACATGTTGAGAGATCTAAGTGAGAAGCACTTATAACTTAGTAATAGAGTATGGTAAAACAAGGGGATTTAAGGTAGTTGATGCTACTGTTATGCACTTTGGTATAGCAACTATTTGTAGTTCAAAGAAATATGATATTGGTATACCCCATAGACAAGGGGTTACTATAGTAATTCACAAGGCTGATATGCCACTCAGGATCAATTGACAACAAACCCTTACAATCAAAAGGGCAGCGGAAATGAGAGAGGAAGTTAGACTTCCTGTGTTTGCATTCTCCCCAAAGAATATTGCTATCACAACAGGCAAACGTATCCAGTATAAGGCCAAGTAAATCTCCTTAGTGTCCTTGTCATAGGATAATACCACTATCCTATGCCTCTAATGCCATTATACAGGACCCTGGATTATTTCTAAAAATATGCAGGATGACCTCACTTATATTCCTGGGTGTCTTGCTTCATCGCTCATCCACCACTCGCCAAAGAATCCTCTAATGGCAGGCACCCCTCGGCTGCGTTGATGGTACTTGCCGGGTAAAAGAGGTGAAAGATCCAGATGGAAAATAAAAATCCTGCTCACCTACTTTACACTTTATTATGTGGGTGGTGAAGAGAAAGTTAAAAAAGGGATATAGGATTTGAGACATTACTGGTGCTTACATCCAACTGTGTCAACATGTTTCAGCCCTCGTAGTGGCCCAACAACGGTCCAGGGCTTTCATCAGGACCAGAATCCTACTTTCCCTAGCTTTAGTCCCTAGCTACAAGCACACATCAACAGAACACATACAAATAGTACCAATGGAGATATTCTGTTGGGTAGTGAAGATTTGCTTATCAATTAGTACTCTTTAGGTCCTGTTACTTAAAACATAAACATAAATTTAAAATGAAGACATTGAGGCAAAAATAATAATAAATAACCAAATGAACATGCAAAAACCAAAAACCAGGAGAAGCATTTGTCTCCTAGTATAGACATGTTGTACCAACTCCACGTGCCCTGCAAGCATATGTTAGCACACTACAAACATGGTAAAGTGGTGGCTTCCCACTGCAAGTAAATTTTCCCCATTTCTGAAACAGGGAGCAGGAATAAATCTAGCGTTGATTGCAACCTGGATTGCTTGGTCAAATAAACAAGATTTCTCACAATGCATTATGGCCCTCATTTTGAGACCGCCAAAGCTATGGGCGCCAGAAGACTGCCATCCATGATATGGATACTGATGGATTTCCACCACATTTAGGGTGGAAATCCAGCAGTAGCCATGCTGGCGGATGAGGTGCCTGGGCAGTGCTACCACCTGCACCGCCCCGCCAGTAAGATGCTGCCAGCCATATTTTGACCATACAGACGGCCTGGCGGTGTCCTGCTGGTGGGGCGCTGCTGGCGGTAGCAGCACCCTATCCCGTTCCCTGCCGGACGACCTCATCGCTGGACAAGGTAAGTCAGGCGTCCATCAGGGCAGAGGGGTGGGGGGCATTGTGTGTGAGCGTGTGGTGTCTGCGAGTGTGTATGAATGTGTGTGCATGTGTGTATGCTTCCGTAAGTGTTGTGGTGTATGCGTGGTTGTATGCATGTGAGTGACTGCATGTATGAATGTTACAATAAGTGCGTGTCTAAATGTCAGTGTGTGTGCGTGTGAGTATGTGTGAGTGAATGCATGTATGGATGAGTGTGAGTGAATGCATGTATGGAAGTGGTGGTGCATAGGTGCATGCATGGTGTGTGTGGGTGTGTGTGCATGATTGCAAGGAGGGGGTGGGGGCTGTGATTCTAGGGGGTGGGGTGCTGTGATTCTTGGGGGAGGTGGGATTCTGGGGGGGTGGAGGGGTTAGGTGATTGCTGGGGGTGTGGGGAAGCCTTCTGTCGGTGACAGGGAAAGAATTCCCTGTCACTGGTAGCCAGTGCTACAACCGCGGAAAGCATGCGGTAGGGCTGCTCATGATACCACTGGCGGTCATGTGTGGAACGCTGGGTCGGAGATGCACATCTCTGGCCCAGCGGTTCATACTGCCATGGAGGTATGAGTGAGATGTGGTGGGTTGGCTGCGGTCAAGCCGCCACACTCATAATATGGTGGTATACACTGTCAGCCTGTTGGCGGTGACACTGCCACATTAACCCTGGTGGTCAAAAGAATGCCAGGGTGAAAATGAGGGCCTATGTATCTACATGTTGGCTTTAATGAAGGATAACATATTTATTCTTAAATTACAGTCAAGCTTCTGCAGGAAATCAGAAACAGCACATATTTATCTGGTTGTGGTACAGTAGGCAAAAAGCACAGCACAGAATTTATCAGATCCTCAAAAATGTGATTTAATATATTTCTCATTCACATTTGTTTAACTACACAGGGTCCACTTTGGGATGATGCTGCTAATGATCCAGGATCTTCATTAAGAAACTGATATGCCTGTTGTTTCATTGGGCAAATGTGGTGCTAACCTGAAGAGTTAAAACATTAATAAGAATGACACATGCATGTGACATTGTCCACTTCCTTTCAACATTTATATTGTAGATCTATTGCTTAAGGTAAATCTAGGTCACCACCATAATGGTGTAAGTACCACCCTAAATTTCCTTATGCAGATGACACAGTGTAAAAAAGATCATGCTGTGAGTGGTGTACAACAATCATCTCATGCCATACATGAGCATTATTATGTGACTTAATTAAAATAAACCTATTTGAAATCTAGAATCTTGAATGCAGATGACCAAACTTATGAACATCTGAATAAACCAACCAATGAATTGTTTTTAGAACCGCTACTCACCCATATGGTCTCAAGGTGCAGTGAGGTATGTCCTCAGGGTTCAGTTGAAGAGCCAGGTCTTGAGGTCCTTTCTGAATTGAGGTAGCGATGGCAACTGTCTGATGTGGAGAGGTAAGGAGTTCCAATTTTTTGCTGCCAGGTAGGTGGAAGATCTTCCTCCAGCCGAGGACTTCTTTATGCGTGGTACAATGCCGAGCAACTGCTGGGTGGAGTAGAGGAGTCTGGAAGGGGAGTACCAAGTGCAGCGGTGGCTGAGGTAGTTTGGTCCAGTGCTGTGGAGGGCTCTTTAGGTGTGTACGAGGAGTTTAAAGTTGTTCCGTTTCTCTACGGTGAGCCAGTGGAGGTCTCTCAGGTGTCTTATGATGGGTTCTTGGCGGGGGATGTTCAGGACAAGTCTGGTGGTGGCATTCTGGATTTGTTGCAGCTTGGTAAGGTTCTTCTTGGAGGTTCCAGCATAGAGGGCGTTGCTTTAGTCCAGTCTGCTCGTAATCAGGGTTTGTCACAGTTTTTCAGCAGTCAGTTGGTATCCATCTGAGGGTCCTTTGTAGGAGTCGGAGGGTGTGGGAGCAGGTGGATGCGACGAAGTTGACCTGTCTGGTCATGGTGAGCACTGAGTAGAGGGCAACACCGAGAATTCAGGTGTGGTCTGTAGGGGTGGATGGGCTGCCAAGTGTTGAGGGCCACCAGGTGTCATGAGGAGGAAGGTCCCAGGATGAGAATCTTGGTCTTGTCGGAGTTCAGCTTGAGGCAGCTCTCCTTCATCCAGGTGGCGACTGCTTCCATCCCGTCCTTGAAATTCTTCTTGGCTGTTGAGAGATTTTCTGTCAGGGAGATGATCACCTAGGTGTCGTCAGCATAGGAGACAATGTTCATACCGTAGTTCCTGCCGATTAGGGCGAGTGGGTTTGTGTAGATGTTGAACAGATTGGGGCTCATCGAGGATCTTTGGGGTACTCCACAGCTGATTTCTGTAGGTTCTGACAGATGTGGCGGGAGCCTGACTTTCTGTGTTCTGCCTGTCAGGAAGGAGTGTATCCATCGGAGGGCCTTGCCACGTTTGCCTGCTGGGTGGAGTCTGGCACCAGTGGGACACTGTATTGAAAGCGGCTGAAAGATCTAGTAGGGTGAGGGCTGCTGTTTGGCCAACGTCGAGGAGGGAGGATGAAAAGGATGAAAAGAGAGAGGTAGACAGACCTGACAGATGCAGATGGCCACTAGGTCACCAGGGATGAGGTGCAGGCTGGTGCCTGCGGGTCTCGAACACAGAGCCAGCAAATTCTGTCAGGACACACCGGCAGCATCAGTGGCCATGCAGGAGGGAGCCACAGATGCTGGCCAGAAAATGTCAGTGAAGTCACCCCTCACTGCGCAGTGGCCTCCTTAAATACTTTGAAATAAACAGCTTAATGACTTTTAATAGAAAGTATAGGATGTCTGTCAAGCAGGGACAGCCCTTCTGAGTGCAAGTCTTCTGTGGTGCAGTCGGGTGTTCCAACAGAGCAGTGATTCTTCTTTTCCAGGCAGTGTTTTCAGGCGTTCCTGCTGCTCTGCCATATTTATCCTCAATTCTGGGCTAGCAAGAAGGTGGGACACCCCTGCCATTAGGTGATTTACCCCCCTCTGCTATGACCACTTCCTGAGAAGTGTGGCATTTTTTTAACCCAAAGGTGTGGCTACCTTTCCCTACACTCCCCTTCCAGCCCCTCCCCTAATCTAATTAAGAAGGCTCCCGTCTGGCTGGGAATCAAGGAAATGGTCCTGACCTTGGTCCTGTGACATCTGTGCTGCTTCCTTTGAAGTTCAGCCCCTTTCCTGTGCAGGCTTCTCCAGGACCTAGATCCCCTCCTGTATTGTTTCATCCACAGGCCTCTTCACACCTACTCAGGGAGCAGCTTGGTTCAGGCTTTAAAAAGGCTGACCAATCAGAAGAGGCTGGCACAGGGCTGCTTTAGGTAACTTCAGGATAGTAAGTTCTCAAACTTTCCTGTGAATGTGATAATAAATCAGACCATGGCAAGTTGTTGGATTTATTATACTTTGAATCATGATGATAGCTAACTCCAATCAAAAGTTAGACTTTATTAAAGTTTAATAAAGCCTTCCCATGTTAGCCTGTGGGGCTAGCTCCACCACAATGGGGAAACGTCTTTGGCTGTTTTTCCCCACCAGAACAAATAAAACATATTTTATATTGTCCCTGCCTTTTTTTACAAGGCACCCTACCCCCGGGACAGCTAGGGCAGTCCTTAGGGGTGTCTATATGTAATAAAAAGGTAGTTTTGAACTTCCTAAGTGCTTTTGGTTCCAAAGTTAAACTTGGATGTAGTTTTATTTTAAAACCAGCCTGCAAGGCAGGTCTGGCTTTAAAACTACACTAGACACCACAAAGTCCACTAGGGTCTCTAAACCTACACGCCTTACCACATTCTAAGGAGTTACAGGTAGGTTGCCTTGGCCAATTAGAATTATACTGTTAGACCTGAAAGCCATAGGGTGGTCATCCCCCAACTTTTTGCCTGCCTCCCTCTATTTTTCTGAACCTTTTTTTGCTGGTGTTACTCTGCGAACTTTTCCACTGCTGACCAGTGCTAAAGTGCACGTGCTCGCTCCCCTGAACTTGGTAACATTGGTTCCTACCCAATTGGCATATTTAAGTTGATTATACGCCCCAAGTAAAGTGCACTAGAGGTGCCCAGGACCTGTAAATTAAATGCTACTAGGGGACCTGCAGCACTGGCTTTGCCACCACTATAAGTAGGCCTTTAACCATGCCTCAGGCCTGCCATTGCAAAACCTGTGTGTGCAGTTTCACTGCCAGTTCAACTTGGCATTTAAAACTACTTGCCAAGCCTTAAACTCCCCTCTTTCTACATATAAGTCACCCCTCGGGTAGGCCCTAGGTAACCCATAGGGCATGGTGCCATGTAAGTAAAAGGCAGGACATCTACTTATGTGTTTCACATGTCCTGGTTTGGGGAAGCTCAAAATTGATTTTCCCCTACTGTGAGGCTTACTCCTCTCATAGGCCAGCATTAGAATTGCCCTTGTATACGTTTAAGTGGTAGATTCAGAGCTGAAAGGAGTGACCCTCTCGTGTTTAATATGGCCAGAATGGTAATAGAAACCCCTGATTACTGGTGAAGTTGGATTTAATATTACTATTTTAGAAATTCCATTTTTAGAAAGTGGGCATTTCTCTGCACTTACTGCCGTCTGTGCCTTACAGTCTGTCTCCAATCCACGTCTGTTCTATGCCAGTTGACAGCTCACCTTGTGCATTCTACCCAGACAGCCATAAGCACAGGACCCTCAGTCACATCTGTATTCATCTGCATACTGAACGGGTCTCCCTGAGCAGGAAGGGTGGGTCTCTTACACTTCAAAGGCCAGTGACCTGTCCTCTCACCTCCCACATGGATCCTTGGCAGACAGGACTGGGCTGAAAGGGGAGCATGTGCACTTCAAAACCACTCTTTGAAGTTTCCCCCACTTCAAGGGCATTTTTTAGTATATAAACTGGGTCTCTCTCCCCACCGAATCACTTCTGGAACTATACCTGGACTCTGTCAGATGGACTGCCTGGCTGCCCAAAGGACTCATCTGGACTGCTTTGCTGGAAGGACTGCTCCCTTGCTTGTTGTCCTGCTGCCTGTTGGCCCCCTGGCTCTGCTGGAAGGACTCTGCCTTCCTCCATAAGTGCTCTCCAAGGGCTAGGATTGAGCTTTCCTCCTGTTCTGAAGTCTCAGGGCCAACAAAGACTTCATCTACTAGCTTCTAGCTTGTTCAGCGACACCAGCACCAACACTGTTGCCCGATGCCACACCCCGGCCTACTACAGCTCTATGGTCCTTGCTGAACACAACGACCGCATCCTGAAACATAAGTCCAACATCACCACCATGCCGCTGATGTCCTGTGGTGGGATTATGGCATTGCGAAATTTACCCATCACGTCTTGACCGACTGGATCCATCGGCCTCGCCGGGTAACAAGGAACCAACGCCTTGCCACAGATGCTGCATCTGCTCCTCTGCAACCGGATGGAACAGACGCCTTGCCTACCCTGCCTCGCAGTACGAAAGCGACGCCTCATCTCCCCGACTCTGTGCAATATCTTTGTTTCATTGTTTTCAAAGGTACTGTGCCTGGAGGTCTATGCAACTCCGTGACCGGTGCCAGTGGCGTCGGACTGTTGGGAACAACTCCGTAAACAATATAGTGATAGCGCCAGTTTGAGCTATTGCATTTCTAAGCACTCTATTAGGATTTCATCTTTAAAAATTTATAACTTTGCCTATGTACATTGGATTTATGTTGTTTTGATCTCATTTTATTAAAGATAAATATTATGTATTTTTCTAAATTGGTGTGGAGTACTTTTTGTGGTATTTCCACTGTGTTACTGTTTGAATTAATGCAGAAATACTTTACACATTGCTTTCTAAGTTAAGCCTGCCTGCTCTGTGCCAAGCTACCAGAGGGTGAGCACAGGATAATTTGGATTGTGTTGTGACTTACCTTGATTAGGATTGTGGCCCCTACTTGGACAAGGGTGTATACCTCTACCCATTAGAGATCTAATTTATAACATATACCAAATACCATATACATTTAAAGACAGAGCACTCGCCCAGGACCTGGTTAGCAGAGCCCAGGGCACTATCAGAATCATTAACACCAGTATCAGTCCAAAAATTGGTGTGATCAGGGCGAAAAGGATGACTTTTATACACCTTCTAAAGTATATTATGTGTTAAGCTAGTGTGATCTAATGGATTGCTTACCTGGCCTGATTTGATGAAAGAAGCTCTACATGGCACTTATGAAAAAATCTGAATGGTCCCCTATAGAATTACAGCAAAGTGACTGTGTTCTAAGCACTTTTTGAAGCCAAGCATGAACTCTTGCAAAGAGACAGTCAAATGATTTTTGGTGGAGGGTGTTATGATTTCTATAATTTAATATGTATGTCCTTTATTGGCTGTTATAAGAAGACTCATGAGAGATGCGTGGATTTCCTTTCAATGAAAACATCATCTTAGTGTGCTGTCTTACGGTATTTGGGATGGGAATTTAATTATTGTGGTTCAGAAGGTCAAATCTCACTTTGAGTGACAAGTAAAAAATGCAGCAGGGATGGGATCCATTGTTAAAGATCAGGCTGGGCGTGCTTCAATGGTCATGGTAAGATTTATTTTGCATTTTTAATTGTAGTACCCTATTGTACTATTTATAATTCTTGCACTTCATTCCTTTCCCTTCTCTCCTCTGCTCACATCATCTATCCCTGCTCCTTACATTTCCCCCGTTCCTCTCCTCTCTCCACCAGGAGGATACTCTTAAGTGCTTTCCATGTCCTTCCTTTCCCATATGCCATTCATCACACATTTTCTCTACTTTCTCTTTTCTTCACTCCACGACACCCTCTACTCGTATTCACCATTCCTCCATCTTTTTTTCCATTTGAGTCCCTTCTGCTTTTCTCCTCCATCTATTTCCCCTCTCTATACTGTTGCCTTACCTTTCTCCACCTCTGCTACCTCTGCTCACTCCTCCCTATCATATAATTCAATCTTTCTTCACCTCTCCCCACATGAATGCTTCTCTTTTCAACCCACTCTCTAATCTTTTTTATTTTCTCTGTAGATTAAACCTTCCTCTTGACCTCCTCCCCATGTCACCTCATCTTCTTCTCTTTATTCATTCCATCATCCCTCCTGTCTTGTCACATCCGTCCTCTTCATCTCTCTCGAGGCTGCATCTCTCGCTCGTACCTCACTCCCTGGCCTGTACATCTCAACACAACAATCATCTATGCCTACTTTTTCAAGTGTTCATGCTCACAAACATGGATAATCACACATCTCTCACTCTCCTCTTGTAAAAATTGCATAACTTGCTAAATTCACTGACTTACTAACTTCTCCCCACTTCCTCTTTTTTCACTAACACTTCTCCTCATTCCTTTTCTCCCTTCCACCTAACTCTCAGTCATCATCATCTCTCCCAGAGGCCTCACCTCAATTATTCACTGAATTCTTCAGCCCATTTCCCCTCCGCACTACTTTTATCTCCTTCTAATTCCCAAAGCCTAAATGTTCCACCTCTTCCTACTCTCAGACCTCCTACACCAGAATTCAGATCATCGACCTCCTCTGTTCCATTTTCCATCCACTAAAATCCCTGTTACCCTATTCCTCTTATTTAACTTCCACATCAGTCATGTCCTATGCTTTCTCATCTTTCACCCCATTGTGCATCTCACATACCCAGCACTATGGTCTTATCCACCTCACTCACTTTTTCCCACTCAACAGTACACCCCCCTTCTCTCATCTAATTTCGCATCCTTCCCTTCTCTTGTCACTTTAAGCCAAGTCATCCACATTCAAAAGATATTCATGGTACTGCAACTTCCCATGATCAATCATGCTGTTCAATACCTGGCAAATAAATGCTGTTACAACACTTTCTGGTCTGCTTCGGGCTGCTTCACCTTCATCTATGTCTTCAGCCAACATCACACTGTCTCTGCCCTTCATCCCAATCCATAGCTCTCCCTTTCACCTCACCCACTGATACCCCTCACCTCAGCCAGTACCCACACATTCATTTTCATTGCAGTCATAATCTCACTGTCCAACTTGGCACCCTTCTCCATTCATATCCCTTTCCTGTACGTCTTCCCACATCTGGTTTGCCCTCAACATTCTCAGAACTACACAGCCATAAACAATTTCTCTCAGACCTCTCCTTCTCCTGAGCCCCTCCTGAAACTATCTGTTTGCACCACATTCGCTCTATAGAACTTTCTTCACCTGCCTCCCCCTCTGTTTCCTACCCTCTCAGCTTACTAAACATCCTTCCTATCTGCTGAACTATTTCCCATAACCAGTGCAACTCTCTTAACCTCCCACAACTTTCTAGCTCTCTCAAATCCCCTTTCTATCCTCCTACCTTCCCTAAAATTTCACCTACAACCTCACTGCTACAAGTCTATAGTCCCACACCCTTCCATCCTCTACCATGTCTCTCAACACAATTCTAGGCATCTTTCCTCTTTCTCTTTCCTCTTATCCTACTGAAAGCAGCTCACCTCCTTCTCATTTCTTAGTTCAATCTCCCCTAATTTCTCTCAGTAGGAGGCACTCATCTTAATACTAACGCCACCTCCTTCCAGCTATGTTTGCATTAAATAATCTAGCCTACAGCCCATAGTAACATACTCCTCATTACATGACTGTTGGTAATCCATCTATCCAAATTCCAGTCAGTGTTCCATGTAACATCCTCCAAAACGACTATAGCTGAGACATAGTGACTGACCAAGACTGACAGCATCTCTGTCATCCTAATAATACATGAATTCCTTATGTAAAATAGCGCAGACAAAACATCTACCAATCACCCTAACCCACTTAGGGGGTCATTCCGACCCCGGCGGTCAAGGACCGCCGGGGCCGGGGTCGGCGGGAGCACCGCCAACAGGCTGGCGGTGCTCCGCAGGGCATTCTGACCGCGGCGGTATGGCCGCGGTCAGAACAGGAAAACCGGCGGTGTCCCGCCGGTTTTCCGCTGCCCTTCGGAATCCCCCATGGTGGCGCAGCTTGCTGCGCCGCCATGGGGGATTCCGACCCCCTCACCGCCATCCTGTTCCTGGCGGTTCCGACCGCCAGGAACAGGATGGCGGTGAGGGGTGTCGTGGGGCCCCTGCAGTGCCCATGCCAATGGCATGGGCACTGCAGGGGCCCCCGTAAGAGGGCCCCCGTAAGAGGGCCCCACTTTGAATTTCAGTGTCTGCTTAGCAGACACTGAAATTCGCGACGGGTGCTACTGCACCCGTCGCACCCTTCCCACTCCGCCGGCTCCATTCGGAGCCGGCTTCCTCGTGGGAAGGGGTTTCCCGCTGGGCTGGCGGGCGGCCTTCTGGCGGTCGCCCGCCAGCCCAGCGGGAAAGCCAGAATGGCCTCCGCGGTCTTTCGACCGCTGGGCGGCCATATGGCGGTTCCCGCCAGGCGGGCGGCGACCGCCGCCGGCCGGCCTCAGAATGAGGCCCTTAGTGTCTGATGTTTTTGATGCAACATCTGTGCCCTGAATTACATGATAATGCATCTACCCACCATAACCTTTAGCCTACATTCTCCTGCGCGCTCCTCATACCGCCATTTTTTTTTTTATAAATACGTTTTATTGAGTTTTGATACACAGAAGTCTCACACACAAATTTAACTATGTAACAGTCACCAGTACGGAATAATAGAGAGTAAAGTTCAAAGTGTACTTTAGAATAAGCACAGGAAGTGATAATACATTGTATCAAATGCATTTCATCGCCAAGTTCGAGTCCACCTAAATCTCCACTGGGATAGCATAGGGGTTTCAAGTCTCTTCCAATGGGCAGCAATGTGTTACTTGGCCACCATAGTGGCTGTTTCCAGAAATCTTCCCATTTCCCCATGCCCTCCAAGACCCCCAGTAGCAGCATCAATGGTGAAAGGTCCACCTCCAAGGCCAGTACCTCCGAATGCTCCCCCACAATGGCAGTTCAGTAACTCTGGATTGCATGGCATGGCCACACCGTATGATAAAATTCAGCAGAGACATGGGAGGCCCACCCACCCACTGCAGCCGGTCAGGAGTCAGGTATGTTCAGTAAATGTAATAGGTTTGTATTAGGTGCAGCCTGGAGCAGACTGTTCTAACTCGAGAGGCCATCAGCATGTCACACCAGTTGTCGTCCTCTAAAGGACCCAGCCAACCCTCCCATCGGGTTCTTAGATGGTTCAACATGCCAGGAGTGTTCATGATCAGTGTACGGTAGATCTGAGAAATCACACCCTTCCCTAGTGTGCCCATGAGGAATTTAGGGCCAGATGTAGCAAAGGTTTTTCCCCATTCTGTGTTTATGGGAAAAAGTGTTTGTACATATGGCCCTTAGCTTCTAGGGGGCTGAACTTGGGCAGGAAGGTATCCTTTGGTACATGGGTGTGTAGTGCATGCTGTAATTGTAAATAGTTGTAGAATTGTGAAGGGGAAAGTGTGAATTTTTGATGAAGTGCCTGAAAAGAACACATTAGTCCATGTCCATATATTACCCAATTGCTATGATGCTGATGGCATCCCAGCCTGCAAAGCCTTCTAGCGTCACCACATCATGCAGCCAGCTTTTGCACTACAGAGGAGCGTTTGGAACTGGAGTTCCACATAGCAAAGCCATGAGCTGGGGGCATCCCAGTGGCGCTAGCTCCACCTGATAGGTGGGATTCAACCAACCCCATTGAACCAGTCATTGATTACCAGGGATTGTGAGGCTAGGTAGTACAGAAGCAGGTTGGCCACACCTAGGCCAACATCATGTGGTGCCTGCTGATAGTGAATAAGTGTCAGGTGTAGCCTGGAGCTATGCCAAAGAAACAATGTCACCATTATGTCTAAATCTCAGAACCAGTGACAAGGCAAAGGATAATTTTGAAGGACATAGAGGAACCTTGTCAGCACCATCATCTTGTAGAGGGCAATCCTGCCCATCACATTCAATGGTAGTGACTGCCATTTCTTGAGGTCCTCCTTGACTTTATGAGTTAGTGAGTCTAGGGTAGAGGAACAAGTGAGTTCCCAGAGAACACGTAACTTATATACTTAAATAGTGGAAACTCAGCATTCTCATGGGTATTTTCATCTGCCTATCCACACAGGTTTGTGTCTGTGTAAAAGGTACCAGCACTGATTTGGCTGGGGTAAGTCACAGTCCAGATGCTTCTCCAAAGAGCTGGAGGATCTAGAGGCTGCAAAGGCCACAATGTCATCCGCATACAATGTGATGCAGTCTTCATGTCCCGTATCCCATTTCCATCCCTGCACCTGTGCATTCCAGTGAAGGAGTCACACAAGGGGCTCAATCGCTGGCTCAAAAAGGATGGGGATGGGGGCAGCCGTGTCAGGTCCAACATCTTATAGGAATGATGTCAGAGACTACACCGTTAATCTGTACTCGTGCAGTAGGATTAGAGTGGAGCGTATGAACAATGTCACAGAACTGGGATCTGATACCAGCTCTCTGCAGGACATGCTCCAAGGCTTCCAGTCTCAAACCACCATTTTAACAGTGCCTGCATGACATCCAACCCACAAATCAAACTTACAACAGACCCCAGCATAAGCAAGATTGCAACTATCCCACGCATGCATCTAATATACTCTGCAACCACCACTGTTCCAATCCTGGCCATAGACTACCTTCCTAAGTGCCACCTGTGGTGTAGCTCATACCCTGCTCCCAACTATACCACAACCCAAATCACATTTGCTGCAAATGCCACTGGCACCCCTGCATTCAGCCTAACTCTTATTGCACAAGAACACCTAAGTGGCATCTACATTCACTTAAAATGCCCACTCTAGCACTGTCTGAGACTCAGCTCCTAATGCTTGGTGAAAAGGCCAGCACATTTCCCATGCATACCCACACCCCACTCTATGACTATATAACACATGCCCTTCTGCTAATGGCACTTCTCTCTCATCTGTCCCACATCCCCTACCATGACCACAAAATAGTTAACATTACCTTCATGCTTCTAATCACCAGCACCACATGTATACACTCTAAAGATTTTTACTAAATTATTCTTTTTGGGAGCATTGACTATCTATTTATTATGGAAAATTGATTAGAAGATAACTGTAAAGCCATCATCCATGAGGCAATACCTTTCACAATTGTAATTTATTTGCAAGTTTTTAATAATGGTCCATGTGGCCTCATGGTTATTGCAGAATACTATACTGTACCAAAGGAAAGACCAGGATTGTGGACTAGCAGGAGACCAGCTGTCTACAGGACATGGTGCCAATCTGACAATCCTCAGTTACTACCATTGATTGATCCAGTCAAAGCCCAGCATCAATAATTATTTGTTAAATGTTTTCTGCAGTTAAAAGTGTTGGTTATGCCCTTAAGGTTGGTTCAGAATATTTTGTAGATTTTGGCCTTAGATTCCCAAGAATCTCACTCTGTATTTTAGCCTCTTGAAGTGTTTTAGAGAGATCCAAACTAATATAGCTGACTGGGGATTCTTGCGTAGTGTTTAGTAATGGTTAAGAATCTGCTTATAACCCAATATTTTAATCTTGCATGCTCAATGCATTGTACAAAGAACTTTAAATGTGCTTTCATTGTCAGCTTCACATGTTTTTTTTTTGTTTTAGCACAATCTAACTCCATAATTATGCCATCATTGCATTTGTTGATCATTTTGTTGGAAGTGCAATTATACACCACATTTCGGTAGTCCAGCCATACATTAGAAGAAAAGAGCTCCCAGGTGTTTTTCCTTCATGGATATGGGAGGTGAACTTCCAGGATTCTGTGGTACATAGAAAAGCACATATTTAAGGCCTCTTGCATCAAGCAATTGCTCAAAATTAACCAATCCAAAGGCAGGATTGTATCAATGTAGCACACCCAAATTTGCAAAATTCTAAAAATAGACCACACTTCAATACTAATTACTTTCCTGAACCTATGGTGTTTTACATCACACCTCACAGAGGTGTTGTCTCAAAAATTGAGATTTATAATCCTGAACTATCTTTTAGATATAGTACTAAAGAAAGCTCTATTAGGGGGAATCAGTCCTAGTTTCTAAATACTAAATGTGTTCATGATATTCAGTACAATGTAAGTAGGTAGTATTGAATCATTCCCTTAAGTTCACAGGCAATGCTGAATCAACCTTCCTCCAATTATTGAAAGGTTTATTAATTATGTAAAAATTTTTAAAAAACAGGAAATCAGCCCAGCCACCATTTTTCATTCGCACCAGGAATTTCATTAGGTCTTCACCTGGCATTAAGCTGTACACTCGATATCCTAATAAGTCTAATGCTGAGTGATCAAACAACCCATCATTGTTGTCATTGGTTCAAACGTTATAGGCAGTCTGTAGTTGAAAATATATTGCATGTTCAGGTTTCAATGTCTGTTGCTGACTAATCTTGCAACCTGTCAATGATGTCACTGGTTTAATCATAGGCGTTAATAGTACCTCATTTGAAGGTTCCTTCAAACACAAGTATTTCTTGATAATGTAGATTCTCTCAGTAAATTATTAAGGAAAGTCTTAACTTTATTAAAGACACGGAGGCGAGTATTATGCTTTATTTTAACTAACAGCCACAGTCAAGAGAGAAAACTACAAATCCCAAAAGGCAAGCAACATGCAGAAATGGGAATAGCTTAAAACCAACGTTCACAACCAATCAGTGTCAATGAATCCCCCAGGATATATCTAACTTGACTGCAAGCAGCCCTCTTTTCTTGTGAAAGAAAGATCATAAATAAGTTTTAAAAAATTGAAAAATGCAGCTAATAATAGAAATAGCCAAAACAATGGAGAAAAAGTCTTGAGTCAAGTCCATTCAAAAATATTCCAAAGACACGTCCGGAACCAGAAGAAATGGATCTCGGTATGAGGAAGGTGAAGCAAGTGAATCTGTGTTAGGAGAATCCTGAAATTGTTGATGCTTCTTAGTTACATGTTGGTGTTGGATTAGATGAAACTATAAGGGTGGGAAAAAAGACATGATTTATAACATGTTGTGGTGGGATAATACTCCCTCTGTGTCTTTAATAAAATTAAGACTTTACGTCTTAATTTACTAAGAAAATCTACATTTTATGTCAAGACCGGAGGCTCTTATTATACTTCTTATCAATTACCACAGAAGATGCAGTATTAACCAATTTGCAATAAAAAGTACAAAAAACACATCATTAGACCAATCTGCCGATCTCAGAATGTCCTCCAGACGAGATCCTGCTTATAAGGCTTTGGAAGTCTTGCCACCCAGGGAAGAACGGGCCCCGAATTTTGAGGTGCCAATACCCGCTAACATTTAACCCATCGGGCTAGAGTGGAAGAAGAAACAGGTTGGTGGGGTTTTCTGAAGGATATAAGAAGTTGAGCAACAGAGGACGTTCTCAGTTGGATTGTTCTTTGTACATATGATTTAAGACAATTTCCAACACAAAACTTGATTGGAAAAATAAGGATAAAAGACAGTAGAAATGTTAGTTTAGTTTTGGTATGTCTTCTGACATTGAAGAGAACACCTGTGGGAGTAAATTGATGAGCTTAAACATCTAGAGCCTTTACATCTGACTGATGTTGGATGGATATTAATCACACCAACATTGTTAACTTAGCAGAAAGCATTTTGAGAGATAAGGAGTTATTATCCAGCCAGGACAAAACCAGGTGTAGAACAACATTAACATCCCATAACTCACTATATTTGGGAATAGGAGGGTTAGAAAATGTTCTTCCCTTTAATAAACAACAGATGAGATGATGTTCACCAATGGGATTACCATTAATTTGAGGATGATTGATCAAAATAGCCAAATGGTAGAGGTTTATCGTTCTATATGATTTGCCTGAACTAGTTGAGCAGCTAGAACATTTGCAATTAGGGTGATATCTGCTGAAAAGGGATTGCAAGATTTTCCCATACACCAGCTAGACCAAATCAACCAGGCTGATTTATATGCTTTTGTTGTGCCTGATACCCATGATTTTTTGATGTAGTTTGAAGCTTCAGACAAAATTCCTGGATAGGACAGTGAAGTCCTGCTACTTTCGAGGCTGATAGGTGGAGGACATTGCTGAGGATTAGATCGTGAGGAAGACCCTTTGGATTGCGGAGGAGTTTGGGAAAGGAAGAAAGAAGAATTGGAAAGTCAATTGGTAGGTCAAGGAGGGGAGGATACCATATCTGAGACTGCCAGAATGGAACCACAAGGACTAAGATGGCCTCCTGTATTCGCACCTGGGAAAGCATTCTGTTGATCATCAGGAAAGGGGGAAAGGCACAGTTCTTCATTAGGGACCAATCCTGCAGAAAAGCATCTGTTGCTAAGCTAGAGGATCTGGTCTCTAGGTAAAAAATTGGGGAAGTTGGGAACTCAACCAGGACACAAAGAGATCTATATGTAGAGGACACCATTTGTCAAAAAGAGAGTTGAAGACTGATGGATGGAGTCTCCAATCACTGGAGTCGTGAGGTAATGTGAATATCAATTTGTCACTGAATTGAGGTCTCCTGGTAGGTATTCTACTTGAACAGATATTTTTTGTTGAAGGAAAAAGTCCCAGAAACGTTTTTCCAGTCCTGCTAATGGTTTTGATTTGGTACTGCCGAGATGATTGATATATCTGACTGCTGACAGATTGTCCATTCGAAGGAGAATAGAACATTGAACTTTGTTCTTTGCAAATCTTTTGATCGCAAAGAAGCCTGCAAGCATCTCTAAACAATTGATGTGCAATGAAGACTCCTGTGGAGACCATGTACCTCCAGTCGATATTTGCCACACCTTGCGCCCCATCCTGTCAGGCTTGCATAGGATTCTAATTCAAGATCTGGGGCTGAGGCAAAGTTGGTCCTGCTGTTCCATAAATCCAGGTGATCTAACCACCATTGAAGTTCTATCCGGGATTCATGGACTAGGGGGATGGAATCTGAATAAGCAAGACCCCTGCGTAACTGATGAATTTTTAACCTCTGAAGAGCCAGATAATGGAGAGGACTTCGAAATATAGCTTGAATTGAGGAAGAAAGCAGTCCAACAATCCTTGCAAGAGACCTGAGGGAGATGGAAGGAAGTTGATATGTTTCTCTTTGACACTGGAATTGTAAAAACATCCTGTGCTCGTGGTGGATAGGAATGGTGAGATATGTGCCTTGAAGGTCCAGACGCACCATACAATTGTTTTGTAATAAAGCATCTCTGAGATGCAAAATAGTCCAGGATTTGAAGTGTCATTAGACTACAAACTGGTTGACGTGTTTCAAGTTTATGACGAGTTTCATTTTTTTTGTTTTTCTTCTGAACTAGAAAAAATAGAACTCAAAAAATCTGCAGGGTGAAGAGAGGTATGTTGAACTGCATATTTGCGAAGAAGAGATTGAATTTCTTGTGAAACCAGTGAAGTAATTTCTGTGGAGAACTGTAGTGGAAGTGGAAGGAAATTTTTAAAAGGCTGTTCGCAAAGCTCTATGGAATAGCCCTGAATTGTGTTTAAGACCCAAAGGTCTGCAGTGATGGATTCCCACTTGTGAAGGAAGAATTTTAGGTGAGCCCGCTAAAGAAAGAAGGCCAAAAGGAACACTTACTTGCAGGATGGGATGACTTGAAGTTCCGTTGGCCCTGGCCTCTGAATCCTCTTGCTCTTTGGGGTAGAATTGTAGGCAGTATTATTGCTGGAAGCCTTTGTAACCTTGAGACCTGGGAATACGGCTGGTAAAGAGACTCCTTCCTCTACTAGCCCTGGCAAAAACATGGTTGGTGAAGAAATTTTTTAACAACTGCTGAGCCTTATCCAGGGAAGCAAAAGTTGTTACATATTTGCTTAATTCCTTGATGAAGGAATCTCTTAATAATAAACCGTCAGCTTTAGCTCCCGGATACAACATAGAAGCTAGATTAGCCAATTTGGAACCCAATTTAAGCAACAGCCCATTGCGTCTCTCATGAGTTATTGCTGAATTTGCATTTCCCAAAAGACAGACGGCTCATTGTACCCATAACGATATATCTTCTGGGTCTATGGAACTGTTGTCCATTCTAGCTGTTTCCCCAATATAAAAGATACGGGATAATGGTCTAACAATGTCCAACATATTGTCCTGACACACAGACCATGCTCTGTCTGCCCCTTTATGGTGATCCTTCCTAAATTTAGTGAAGAAAGTTATCATTGAGGCATCGATAACGGTTGTAGTCATTATGTGTAGAGGTAGGGAAGGTCTGGGGCACTCCGACCTAAGTTTTGTTTTTATTTGCTTATCTAGAGATAAGTGTAATTTTGCTGTGATATATTCCCCCACATGATCGAAAGGAAGCCACTCAATAAAGTTGGGATGGTGTATTAATTTGGGATTGAACATAGGATTGCTCTCTGAGTCCATAATATGTTTAGAATAAAAAGGGTCATTAGAAAGGAGTAGATCCTTTTTGTTTTTTAGGTGCAGAACCAAACAAAAATTCAGACTTTTCCAGGTCATCTGGATCTTTATCAGAATTAGGATTGTCTAGATCATCATCTGTGTCTTTAATAGATGAAATCGCAATCATTTAAGCACTGTCCTCCAAGTGCTTAGGTTTGTTCTTACTCTTAGTGCCTGGACCTTTCCCCTTCTGGTTAGGAGGCCTGCGAGGAACTTCATCCTCTATCCCATGTGAGGAAGACTCACCATCCAAGAGCGCGGATTTTGATTTTGTTTGTGATCTTTGAGAAGCCACCCTGGCTTTGCGCTTTCTGCTTTTCCCTACAGATTGGGCCAGATTAGATTGTGACCTAAATCACATAACTGTATTCTCAAACTGTTTTGAATCTTTGTTCATTGAAGCTGACACGGCTTTGGCAACGGAGGAGTGAACAAACCTATTCAGATTGTTTTTAAAATCCTCCTCACTGTCATTATTATCGTCCACAAATGATGTGGAAAACTCCATGCCGCATAAAATAACAAAAAAAAATAGATGCTCAGAGGGTTAATCTGAGGGAAGTTGTTTGGGAGGTCATTCAAGGAAAGGGGAAGGAGAATGTGTGGAGAAACGCTATAGCAGGGGAGTGACTAGGAAGAGGAGGCTGCACCCTCACTAGGGGAGGTGACACGGTCGCTCCGCCTGAGAGACACAGACCAGGGAGCTTCAGAACGACAAGCTCCAAGAAGAAAATAAGGAGTGAGGAAACAAATTTGGAAATAGTGAGGCGGAAACCCTAGAATTCATTCTGTAACAAAGCCACTTGAAGAGACTGAAGGTGCGATAAAGAAAAATACACCACCAAATGGTGGTCAACACCAAGGTATTGGGCGGAAAGGGGGGAGCCTGAAAGTTCATTAAGATGTCACGTGACGCACCGAAAAAGGTTTGTTAGAAAAGTAAAGAAATCAATATCAACTACAATAACCCCAATTAGAACAAATTACCTTATGAATAAATACATATTGCCAACATTAAGTTATATATGCAAAAAGATATGCTTATCCTGACTGCGAGCAGCAAGAAAAGAGGGCTGCTTGCAGTCAAGTTAGGTTTATCTTGGGTGATTCATTGACACTGATTGGTTGTTAACATTGGTTCTAAGTTATTCCCATTGGCTACGTATTGCTTGCCTTTTGGGATTTGTAGTTTTCTCTTTTGACTGCGGCTGCTATTTAAAATAAAGAATAATAGGAGCCTCCAGTCATGACATAAAATTGGTCGGCGCTTAAGGATATGTTTGAAAAGAAATGACAGAAAAAAAAAAAAGTTAACTGGACCTATACATTATTTTCTTTGATATCACACACAGAAGAATGTCAATAGACACCTTTCTCTGTAAAGCTAAATACTCAAAGACAGCCTGCCAACCCATTGAGAAGAACAACTTGTTCTACAAAGGAGAACATCAAGCTAGATCAGTTTCTCTATTGAGGGTCATGCTCACAATGATTTTCTGACATTCTGTACTTTGTCTACATGCACAAACACATACCCATGCACAGACAAATGCACACATACAAAGACAATAAAAACAAGCACCCGTGATCCACAACAAACTCACAGGTTAGTTTTAGGTGAAAATAGCAAGCTTACTTCCCCTAGAATTATCAGCTAAGAACAATTTTCTGCAAGTTATCTGTCTTATCTACCACAGACCACTATCACGTGTTTTTTCAGGTTACTGAAACCAAAGAAAACTGAGTCTGCCTTGCTATTGTGAGAGCTGTACACAAAACATAGATGATGATTGAAAGCAGCGCCACTGTGCTTCCTTCCACTAAGAATGGATCTCAGCTGAAACTGACATGCAGTTCATATTTGCAGGAGCTTTACTAAACATGGACATCAACCATTTTGTGTTTTCCAGAGAAACCACAAATCAAGGTGTGTATCTGCATACTGCCTTAATTTATCTTTGACTAGTCGATCAAACAAACATTGACTAAGGCTGCAGTTGGATGCAGTCATAAAGTACTACTGCTCAAAGCAATCAGCTATGGTCTTTGTTTTGCCAAACAGGTGGATCTAGCACAAATCACTATTGCCAGTAACTATCAGAGTCTACAGAATTTATGTTGAATAATCTCCCAATTATAGTTACAATAGTCGAAAAATACCTGGGAAGCTTTGTGAACAAGTTAAGAGAGATGGCAGGAAGGTATGGACATGAACATTTTCTGGATATGGGAAGAGAATGAAAATTAATCATGATGATTTTAGAAATGTCAATGCGCTGTAGTTATTGGTCAGTGAAACTATAACGGTTCTGCTCAAATAATACTTCTCAGAGAGCTGAAGAAGATAGACTGGTCGGTGGGAGGACAGTTGAGCCTAGGTTCACAAAGGTATGGTAAAGCTTCTATATGGTAATGATGTCTGTTGCATGCAAGACATGTCTGACTGTATGTAAACATGACTGCATTCAATTCAATTCAAAACATATTTTTTCATCCTTTCAGAAAAAAATATAATAAAAGCACATAGAGGAAACACAAACTATAGATCATTAGAAATAATAAAATATATAAAAGACAGTTAAATTGTAAAAAAAAAAACTGTATAAAATCGATTTCTTCTTAACTCAAGACAAAGTAGTCAACCATAAAGTGCAGAATAAGACGCTAAGCTATCATCCCACTTATGACCCGTCCATGCTTTCCCTTCTGCAAACTGACATTTTAAGAAAATTACAGACACTGAAGCATTCAAAAGGACTATCCAGCGACTGACGATACATTAAGGCAATCCTGCACTCCTTAAAAGCCAACGGTTTGACAAGTTGCTTGATGCAGAGTTGAAAGAACTTGCAATAAAAATAGCAGAAAAAACTGAGGTGCAGAAAGGATTGCTTAGACCTACCATTAAAGGGGCAAGTTACTAGTCCATTCCCCAGCACCAACGAGAAACACGTTTGGCGACAAACTGTGCCAGATCAAAATCTGAAGAAAAGAGACCTCTCTGAACGAGTGAGCTCCAGAGCTAAATATGGGGCAAGTGCACCAGAAGGTAGGGTAATAAAATAATTGTGCTTGGATTGTTTACTAGGGCTTCCTCGATTTTGTTGGAGCAGGTGAGATCAGCATGGTGAGACGTAATCAACCTTCTTATCTAGCAAAGTGAGGTTGCCGAGGGTGTTGAAAAATTCTGGGAGGTCAATGTTGCACAAGTTCTTCCTAACATAGGTAAGCCAGGGAATAGAAAGGCGCTTGACAGTCAAGGATAACCTCCCCATTGAAACTGGTTTCCCTATATGACTACACATTGACCCAAAGCATAAGGGGGACCCTTTTATTGATGCCATAAACCCATTTGAGACTCAGAATTCAGAATAAAATTTGTGCTAGAGGGGGGCAGGTGCAACAACCTCCTACAGATCCTGTTTTCCTCAACCTGTAGAGGAGAACCCCTGCTCCATATGTGGCTATTGGTTGCATTGTAGCTTGTAGATTTCAGATAGGGAGATATAGTAGCCCTGCAACCCTTCTGGGTTAGATTAAAAACAGAACCAGCTGCGCTCCCCAATTTCAAATGAGCTTCATTTCCCAGCGCTTGCCAGGAGTAGGCAGCATCAAAAATCACACCCAGATAGCAGAAGCATGCCTGTATTTAATATTAGAGGATGGGTGTAATAGGCTGTAAGAAACTGTATTGTTGATTGTGGCTGTTGTTTGCTTAGGACCTCATTAAACTCCTGGGAAAGTAAGGGATTTAGGGGGTCTTCTCAAGCAACAGCCACAATCATTGCCTATGTGAACCACAAAATGTTCCTCAGATAACCTGTGCTTAACCCTCTGTTAGCTTGGCACAAAAGCAGTCAGACTTAACTTAGAGACAATGTGTAAATTATTTATGCTGCACTCGAACAGTAATAAAGTGAAAATACTAAACAAGAATAAGCCCACCACATTTAAAAAAAAAGAGTAAATCTCAATAAATTTCTTGACACCAAAATGACAAAAATACAATCAGAAGACCTGGAGTTATGAATTTTTAAAGATTAAAGAGAAAAATAGCACTTAAAAGATCACAGAGCCAACCCATGACATTTAATTGCATGAGACCAGGAAAAATCGAGAGTTAAGGATGACAGCGATTGACTGAAGTTAGGATACCCACATTGGATTGGGCTTGGTCTCTCCTTATCTTCAAACTTAGAAGAAATATTTTGGAGCAAAATGTCTGAAAGAGTAAAATTCAGTGGGGCAAGGCAGCTGGCAATATCTCAGGACGCAGCTTCGTGTTTGGGGAGCCACTGGATGAAGTTGTGGTGAAGATTTCTACCTTTGGACTTAGTCTCATTTATGGAAGAAGAAAACCTTCAGTGGACGAAACTGCAGTGTATAGCAGACGAGCACTCTACAAGGGTGGAAACCCCTTCTGCAAGAAGCTGCTCAACTGGATTTGCTGCTGTAGAAAAGAATGTAGCAAGAGCTGCCATGAACTCAAGCCAATCAGCGATGCACTTTGGGTGGATCAGCGAGCAAGTAGGTTCGGGTCTTCTCTCGATTCTCAGAGCATGTTTTGACACAAAAAATGTTTAAGTCCCAACTTTTGGATTTGGTCTATCTGGGCACCTTTAACACCACTTCCAAGGGTCCAGGACTGGAGGGGCACTACTTCTATAGTCATTACTCATTCAAGCTGGGTCCATGTGCAGGTTCAAGATGATTGGAGCTTTTTCCGTCCCTGAGGTTCCGACCAGGAAGTCAGCCAACTAGCCCATGGGGTCACTGTGGAAGTTTTGGGTTCAAGCAGGAAAGCAAGCCTCAAGCAGCAGTGCAGTCCTCTGAGGGCATACGGGAAGGTTCAAGCATCAGGACAGACTTCATGGTGCAGCAAGACAGTCCTCTAAAGTACACAGCAGGCCCCAGGCAGCAGAGCAGTCCTTTGAGAGTCCTTTCACAGACCCAGAATCAAACTGAAGATTGGGTCTGAAGGTCCTAATTATATGCCTGTGCAAGTGAAAGAAGCTTCTGGAGTTTTCCCCCAAAGAATTGGCTGTAATTTACTGCTTCCCTACCCTGATCCCGGGATACCAGAAGTCACACTAGGGTAGAGTAAAGCTCTTTGTGTGTGAGTTGAGACAGTGTATTTGAATTGCAAGTGTGCCTGTGCACAGCTCCTCCCACTCATACAGATAGGATAGTCCATCCTCCCAACCTCAAGTCCCTCTATTGGCACACTCATATTGATATGTCTGATTTGTAGACAAATGTTGCATAATAAATGATAATAATAAATAATCTTATGTCTATAAAATATTATTCATTATTTTGTCTTATGGATTTGTGGGTACAATTTTGGGCTCCTCTACATCTTGCCCTGCAAATATGGGATTCAGTGACAGTTTTTTCTGACTCCTAGCGTTCCCTATCCAATAGAGCATAACCCAGTGGTAGAGGAATTAGAAATGCCAGCCAGTTCCTTTTTCCTCTGAAAAAGGTACATTTATTTATAGGATTGAAGGGGATATATTGGGTGTGATCTCAAAAATATTGGGGTGAGCACAACAGTTTTTTAAGTCGGGAATAGGTGTGAGTTAAGCCTGAGCATCCAGGCCTGAATTTCCAAAGCATTCTCTCTGAGGCGTGTGTTAGTCTAAGTTTAGGTGTGACTCATAAACTTAAAAGAGAAAGATATGTTTCTAATGGTATTCATTGTGTCTTTGTTCAGAAAACTATGCAGAGAAAATTATTTGTAGATCGGATCTGAATACTCAGTCTTAGCACTTAACAGTGGAGAAAGACACAACAAATCATGCAAAACTCGTGCATTGCATGAACTGAAATGTTTAATTTTTTAATGACGCTTCCGCGGGGGTGGGTGCGAGTAGTTATGGTGTACTGAAGACAGACGGATTTGGTATTGCTAATTGGGGATGTGCAAATCGTTTAACCTGTGAAACTATGTAAAGTTTCATGGGAGAAAGATATTAAAAAGCATAGAAGAGGAAAACTGTGCTAAATATGACGAAGTGGTAGAAAGAGACAAAACACCTGGGCTATATCTAGATAATTGGCATTTAGAGAATGAAGATAAACGTTTTGTCATTCTTGTGATAAAACTTAAATATTTGCGTTTCATAAAAATTCCTGGAATGGAATGCGGAGATGGTGTAATAACAGCGCCTCACTCTCGCATTGCATATTGTTTGTTGACTGGAAGGATGACAGCTATACACTCTCCCCACCCGGCACTCTTTCAAGAAAAGCCGTTCTAGATTTTCACTACCCCACCGGGTCAGATTGCTTCTCTATGGTTTGAAAATAAAATGGTGTGCTAATGTGTCTCGTTGGCCTTGATTTTTCACATCAACAACGAGAGCGCGTTATTACCCGTAGGTGATGTAAAAGGAATGGGGCTTCTCGCGCCCCGCCATTGAAAAGCCATAATCCGCGCGAGACGGTTAATTTAGCAAATTAATCAGTCACACTGAGCGCGGGAAGGTGACATCTATTATGTGGCTATAAATGTTAGCCCACCGTCTAGAGGCTTATCTCCTAGGATATGGAGACTTGCTTTCTGACGCAGGCACCAGCCCCCCTCGTCTAGGCCTCCTTCTACCACAGCCCGCCCAAGCCTGCTACAGTAACGAATGATCAGGCGATTTCAGTTGAAGTCCCGTAAGTAGGCCTCGCTGTATGATATTATTAAGTGGGAAGTCGAGGTACTGTAGCTTTCAGTTGGCAGCCGAGCACGTTTGGGTGGTTTGATAAGGCTACTAAAGAGTTTATGATGTGACAGATGTTTCACTGCACTATTGTGAAATGAATAGATTATGAGAAGTAATTAGATGTACATTGGAATCAATGCCGTTATCATCGAAGCCTTCGGGCGATGCACTAGATGAGAGCCGCGGCGGCAGGTGGTCCAATGGCTCAGAGACAGGAAGACACACCGCAGGAGACTGAGTGACAGGTTTCACAGTTCCAGGGGGTGAGAGATCTGAGCCCGTGCCTGCATTTGTAATCTCTCCTCATGTATAAATAATAACAACTATGCTATTGACTTCGCGTGCTATGTCACAGCCTCTGCTTTCCATTGTATTGCTCATATTTCAGCCTCACAAACTTCATTTCCGTCTACTCACAAACCTACATTACACCCACTCACCCAGGAGCTGTCCCCGAAAAGCTCACTTTTCCTAAATTTATAATCTGAAAAACGTGTACATTTTCCACCAATAATATATATTGTGAAATGTACGATTGTATATTTATTTGTTAGCGAGTTTGGGCAAAAAGATAATTAAGGCTAAACTGCTCATTCACTTTCTTTTGTGGGAAAATAGCTGGTAAATTTAAAATTCTATTATTCGTCACCGTGAGGAATATTATTAAGGTTATGACCAGAAAGATACGAGTTTATAATCTAGAACTTCCAAAAATAATACTCAATAGTAGTAACATGTTCAACTAACATGGAGCGTGTTGTTGTAGAAGTACAGTGCCACGTATTGTACCAGACTGGTGGTTCTCTCCCTTTTCGTTGGGTAGGTTAATATTGGATTTTTTTTTTTTTGAGTAGCAATGCGCTTCAGGGATTTGTTCTAAACTCAAAGTTCTACATTTCATAGGAATTTATCTTCATTGTGGGAATTTCAATGGAACTGTTTTATTTTATATTTGAACGTGCTTCATTCTCTGTGATTGTGCAAATGGATTTTAGGAAATGAAATTATGAAAACAATCGTGCTCACTGTGACACCTCAATGATTATACTTATTGAGGATTTAAAAGTCCGTATCTTTTCCACTGTCTTCTACAGTTGGTGTGTGAAGTTGCAAACTCAAATGCTTTGCAACTTTGTATAGCTTTTTTAAACATGCGAAATTGATACAGTTGTAGCAACACGAGAATAGGAACTGAGCACTGCCGACAATGGTAGTACATTCCCACTGGTCTTCGGAGTCACAAGCATTAATTTGGCAATCAATTACTATTCGTTTTCTGCTCCCAGAACTTCTGCCAGGATTCCTGTCCAATAAAAATATTCCGACAGAAGGGATTTTACTGTTGAAAGCTTCTGAGAAGAGACTACTGTAAGAGTTTACCCAATGTCCCTCAGTCACAGCACAGCCCTGTCTGATAGCGGGGAACACCCCCTCCTCAGCAGTCAATTACTAGAGTCTGAAGTCCCACCCATCTTTGATGGGTCTTTAGGTTGCAGGGACTCAGGTGACTCTCTCTTCTTTTACTCAATATAACTAAGGCAATATGTATCAATAGAGTATCCTGCTGGAAAAATAGGGTTATTGTCTGTTCCTTTTATGCAGTAAACCATTATAGACATTAAAACTTACTCTGTGGTCAAGATATTTGAACCTCACGGTAATTGTTTGCACTTGCATGCTATCGTGCACTCCAGGTATAATATGCCAAGATGGCTGAAACTGGCCCCTTGATCTTCTCTGAAAAAACACAAAGAAGAGAATAGGAAGGTGTTGGAAATGGCCTTTCTGCAGGCTCACCCCCAAAGTTGTTGCCTTCCTCCTCTTTTTTCTGATCTCAGTTTTGCTGGCTTTAGGAGTCTGCACACTTTACCACTGCTAATCGGTGCTAAAGTGCATATGGTCTCTCCTTAAAACATGGTGACATTGGCTCATACCCAATTGGCTTATTTAGTTTACTTGTAAGCCCCTAGTCAAGTGCTCTACATGTGCCCAGGGCCAGTAAATTAAATGCTACTAGTAGGCTGCAGCACTGGTTGTGCCACCCACATAAATAGCCCCCTAACCATGTCTCAGGCCTGCCTCTGCAGTGCCTGTGTGCGCAGTTTCGCTGCCACTTCGACCTGGCATTTAAAAGTACTTGTCAAGCCTTAAACTCCCCTTTTTATACATATAAGTCACCCCTAAGGTAGGACATAGGTAGCCCATAGGGCAAGGTGCTATGTAGGTAAAAGGCAGGACTAGAACATGTGTGTTCTATATGTCCTGGTAATGTAAAAATCCTAAATTCATTTTACACTGCTGTGAGGCCTGCTCCTTTCAAATTATAGCATCAGGGCCACCCTCATATACTGTTTGAGTGGTAGATCCTGATCTGAAAGTAGTAGCCAGGTCATATTTCGTATGGCCAGAAGGGTGATACAAAATCCTGCTTAATGGTGAAGTTGGATTTTATATTACTATTTTAGAAATGCTACTTTTAGAAAGTGAGCGTTTCTCTACACTGAAATCCCTCTGTGCCTTCTAATCCACGTCCGGCTAGGTTTAGTTGACAGCTCCCTTGTTCATTAACTCAAACAACCCCAAACACAGGATGCTCAGCCACACTTGCATACACCTGCATATTGAATGGGTCTTCCTGGGCTGGGAGGGTGGAGGGCCTGACACGTACATGTCAAAGGACAGTAGCCTGCCCTCACACAAAGGACTGCCACACCCCCTACTGGGACCCTGGCAGACAGGATGGAACTGAATTGGGACCTTGTGCACTTCTAAGCTACTCTTTGAAGTCTCCCCCACTTCAAAGGCACATTTTGGTATTTAAGCAGGGTCTCTGACCCTACCAACTCAGACACTTCTGGACAAGATACCCCTGGAGAAGAAACCCTGAATCAGAACCTGAAACCTGCCAAGAGGAACTGCCTGGCTGCCCAAAGCACTCACCTGTCTGTTTCTCCACAAATGGCTGCTGCCCCACTGTTGCCCTGCTGCCTTGCTGTCCTCTGGCTCTGCTGAGAAGTGCTCTCAAATGGCTTGGATAGAGCTTGCCTCCTGTTCCCTGAAGTCTCAGGACCAAAAAGACTTCATCGCTGCAAAATAACTCCTTGTGCGGCGCAAATTGACTCACAGCCTGCAAGAAACGACGTATAGCCTGCCTCACAGTGGGAAAATCACTGCACCCTGAACCGGAATGACATAGCCTATCTTCCCGACGAGAAGATCGACGCAGCGCCAGCGTTGCAACTGGAAATTCAACGCACGGCCAACTGGATCAATGCAAAGCCAAACCGGAACAATGCAGCCTGACTTCTTGAGAGGAATCGACCCAGCACCTGCTGTGTGGCATAAATTTCCATGCAATGTCCACCCGATCGACGCAACCCCTGTGACTTCGTACTGCACACCCAGGATTTCCACGCATCGTCCCAGGGGCGTCCGAAAACCCCACAACCCATAGAGGATTCCAGTCTCTGCGCCGGAAATTGACGCAAAACCTGCCCTGCGTGAAAAATCAACAACGCATCATCTGTGTGCGCTGGAAAAATCGACGCACACCACCCAGTTTGCCACACAACTCCTCCTCTGCTGACCCTTGTGGAGAATTTGAACGCAAACCAGGTACTTAGTGCTTGCAGGAGACATTTGTTGCTTTTTAAGAACTAAAGACTCTTTATATCATTTCAGCTAAGTGATATTTCAACGTGTACTTATTGAATCTTAATCGTTTTGACCTGCATTTATCCAGATAAATGTTATATATTTTTTTTAAACACTGTGTGGTGTATTTTCAGTGCCAAGCTACCAGAGGGTGGGCACAGGATAATTTGGACTGTGTGTGATTTACCCTGACTAGAGTGAGGGTCCTTGCTTGGGCAGAGGGTAACCTGACTGCCAACCAAAGACCCCATTTCTAACAGAAGGAGATGTGAATTAAGATGGCTTCTAAAAGCCCTTTCACCAATAAAACAGAGGGCATTCAACAGCTTGCCTAAGCTCATATGAGAAAATACACACCCTCTCAGCAACTGGGTTCATTAGCAGGTAAGGTGATGTGGCTCCACTGCAACAGTGAGTCAGAATATTGTAGGGTTCATGTTCTAGTGTTAATGTACCTCCTGATTTCCATGCCAGAGAACATAAGGGTTATCTGACTTGAAGCTGCTCCTGCTGGTGAGGTTTCATATGGTTCACCTATGGGTAGCAGTTGGGTTGCATAATCAGCATGAATGAGGCCCCATCTTCCCCTGCTACCAAATGGTGAATCAGATTGACCAACAGGAAAAATACTTCAGTCCAGTGAAAGAGACCAAAGCTGTGGCCAAGTAACCACTGTTTCTCCATTTCATGGGAATGGAAACATACTGAATGTTAAGATCTTTACTGAAAGTTGCAATAGTAATTATGAAGTAGCAAAGCATAAAGGCCCTAGTCACTTTCTTCAAGTCTCAGGTTAATGATTTTGAATGCTTCACTCTGCCGTGTGCTCAGGAGAAAGAGAGGAATTCCATGGATCCTTTCCACATATCAGAATATCTGTTCAGATCCTACAGTTTGCCTGACTCTACCCCAGGATAAGTTTAGGTTAATATATAAGTGACTCTGGTAGATTCACCTCTGTCTTTTGTAGGCATGTTAGATATAATGCATGCTATATGGCAGGCTCTGTCCCTGAAGAGACAATGTAAACAGCGATGGGCCATGTAGCGTAAGGGTGTGAATCCATGTTGGTACATGGTATCAAAGGGAACAGAGGAATGTCACAGTGTTGCACTATGCCTAAAAGGACCAGATCAAACAGAGCTGATCTCATTGTAAGGGCAAGCTCTGGTAGTGACCACAAAAGTGAAACAATTTATGTGAATCAAGGCCTCCCTTATCTGGTGCCTTGCATGTGTGTGAAAACGTAAATGTGGTGACTGTGAACTTAACCCACCTTGTACAGAT
This sequence comes from Pleurodeles waltl, assembly GCF_031143425.1. Lineage (NCBI taxonomy): Eukaryota > Metazoa > Chordata > Amphibia > Caudata > Salamandridae > Pleurodeles > Pleurodeles waltl. The sequence goes on from NC_090447.1 coordinate 980,478,661, forward strand.
TCAGTGAGTCAGACGAACAGTTCCGAATGTGGATAGACATGCAGGACACTATCCAAAATGGTCCCTGTATAGGAAAATGAGGAAGGAATCTCAGCAGATAATGTGAACATTTCATATTGAGTGTAACATAAAGTGTAGTTGACATGTTTCCAACATTAAGGAAAGGGCAAGATAAGAACCGTCAGTTTATTACTGAGTCCATTGATTGACAATGCAGGATGCACATCAGCGGGTTAGAGAAATCTGGTAGGACTAACTTGTGCTTTCAAGTGCTTCAGCCAACTATCCAGCTCCTAGCTGGTCATTCACATTGTCAAGGAAGGAAGATATAATTCTATGCTAGAACAAATGTCAAAAATTAACTATGCAAGCTGGAAAGTGAGGGAATGATGGAAAAAATAGAGGGACACATTGTTTGGGTTTCACACTCCCTTTATCTACAACCCGAAAAGGAGATGTGGTATGTATCTTTGTGAACATAGACTGATTATCATTGAGTAAAAACTGGCACCATCCTATTCTCACTTTTCCCTGGCACTATTATCAATATCAGACGGGGAATGCATTTTCTCACAATATTTGTAAAGGCAGACGATGACCAAATTGAGATGGACCACAAATCCTTCCACATCACTAAAGGCCTGATTTAGATATTGGCGGACGGGTTACTCTGTCACAAAAGTGACGGATATCCCGTCAGTCGAAATCTAAATCCCATGGGATATAATGGGATTTCGATTTCGGCAGACAGGATAGAAGTCACCATTGTGACGGATTAACCTGTCCGCCAATATCCAAATCAGGCCATAATTTATGTCTCACACTTGTCTTTTCATGTATTGGTTGCTGAGCTTTGGCCTTTTCCTCAACCAACAGGCTTCTTCAAAACAACATCTGGAAAGTGAGCAGAAGCTGATGGGAGATATAAATCTCAGTGATGGCATTCTTTTTTTTACTGAGAATGCACATGAGTATAATATATGACTTGGGTTAGTCCTTCAAAACCTGATCAGTTCTTACATTTAATGAGCAAATGTAAATATTTAAGAAATGTATTTGCTCATGTATTCAGATCAAAATAAAGTTTGGCTGACCCTATGAAGGGTGAAGATGAAAAAAGTGACAGCTGCACCCGCCCCTACCTCGTAGCCCAGGCGTATGAAGTCGAAGTTCAGTAGATTTTTCGTAAAGGACATACCCACAAATACACAGCCTCTATAAGATGATGTCCTGACCAACATTGTGATTTCCAGGCTATGTAAGATAGCTTCATAGTTGATATGACCATGACACATTTTTAACCCAATAAGAGCAAAATGTCGACAACTGATACATCTGGAATCTGTGAAAACTGCTGGAGATATAGCCATGATAGCTTACACATGCAGGGCATTCAGAGACACCATGAAAAATGACAGGTTCATTTCTTTGTTGTTTTCACCATTTCTTTCTCAACCTGTCTGGATACCCATTCCAGTTACAATTGACTATGAGTCATTGATTTCTTTGTTCATGCTTTCAGCATGTTAGTCACCTACAAGAACTGGGGAGTGGTTGTTGCAGCTGCAAGACATGGAGTTACAGATATATTGCATGCCAGTTTCACACAAGCTGTACAACTCATTTCCTGAACAGCAGAAAACAGCAGACCTTCATGAGCTCCTTTAATACAATGTCAAAAGCCATATTAGTTGAGGATCAGTTCAAGGCATTGTGAGCTGATCCACTCATTCAGACCGTACTGGCAATGGTAGAATGGAACTCATGGTGAATGTTTATGAAGAGGATGTTGGAATCTGTGACTGCTGTGAGCACTGGTAAACAAAACCCAAGACCAGTTCAATTCAAGTAAATCTCTACTCCTATAGACCACCAAGATATTTAGATCAGAGTGCCTAGTGACACAACTGATAAAATTGGAACATGTGGCCCCTGGAGAACAGTTAAGACAAAGCCAAAACCAAAGGAAATTGTATAAATTTCAGGCTGAAGAGAGTAGTGAAGTCATAGGGGCAACTGAGAGATTGAACGTGATATGTAGCTGGGCTAGGGTTTTAAGCTATTGTAATTGTTTTTATGTAGCGAGGCATCAAAGTGCTTTTCAGTGAATAACACAATACTCTGGAATCCAAGAGGAATTAGTGGTGGATTAGTATATGGAAATATGAGTACAGTATTAGCTATGATTGGTTAAGTATGTAGATTCAGTTCTCTGTTGAATGTGTAATACATGCTAGTGGTCTTGAATAAATGTGTTATTTTACCTAGAAATTAGGTTTTTTATACCTCACTGTGGCCAAAGTATTACTATCAAAAACTGCTGGCAACACAAAGCCTTCCCGATAAAATGAATTCTGACAATAGGCTGCTTTCTGGGGGTGAAGACTTTAAAATATATCTCATCAAGCTAGAGGTAAGCACACCGAGACCCCCCCCCCCCCATGAAATTATGTTGTAATGGGGATGTAGTATCCTATATCAGGACATTGAACAGATTTGTTTGGAGAGTGTTTGACAAAGGACAAAACAAGAAAATGCATTTTGTACTGAGTGAATATCAGTTGAGCAATTTGCAGTAACGGAACTTCAGATAACCAGATGGCATTTTCTCCAGTATTGCTATTATTATGTCCCTCTCACACTTTTTTCCAAGGTACAGCTGAGGACAGCCAAGGGATTTTACAATCTTCTTTCAATTAGTTTTTGCATTTTCCACACCCCCATTTTCGAATCTCAATTGTTTCTGTATTGTACACTTTTTTGTAAATCCAACACAAAGTCAGCCATTGTCTCACGTTACCACTTTCGTACGTATTGTCCTTTTTCAGATGACTTCTTAAGCTTCTCTTCATTCTATAACACTTCTCCATGTACCATGAATTCATATTTGTCCCAAATCTATTTTTGCAACACATTTGATTTAGAAGCTTGCTCAGTAAAAATACATCAAAGAAAGGCATTTCCTATATGACTATTATCTGAAATGTTTCACAATTCGAAAAACAAATCCTACTGCACATGCATTTGACGATCCTTCAGTGAGGTGTTCTGCATGCTACTTGTCTTCTCTCTCTACGTTCAAGCAATAGCAGTCAGGGTTCTGAAGGATTCGTACACAATAAACCAGCCTGAAACATTAACTGCAAAGAATCGTGGTAGCACTCTTCATACCACTCTGAATTGTGAGCTGATTTAAAGGAAATAACTAAGCTCCCAAAGCAAATCGTGGTCAAACCTGGTAGAGATATTATTTCACTCCCAGGCAGTGCTGGTATAACAGCTTATCATCTGGGGTGAGGAAAAACACACAGGTGTCCTGTGAACCTCTCCCAAATTACTTGGAAGTGTTACTGACCTACTTTAGGAGCTGACGAGCATTGCAGAAACAACAGATATAATTTTTCTTGGTTCTCCTAGTTCCTTTCCCCAAAGCCAGGACACCTATAGGACACTTGGACAACTGTAATTAGAAGCTTGCATCAAACACCAGACCTTTGCAGAAGAGATCCAAAATACTGGCATCAAACATTATGGTCATATTTGAAACAGAAAAGAAAAATAATATAAAAATGATGAAAAGAGATAAAAAAGAGATGGTATTGTATTTTTGGTATTTCACTTTCCTTTTGAGCCTCTGCTGTTAACGATTAACAGTTAAAAGGTCTGCCAGCATGTGTTGCAGAATGCAGCATCGCATGTCTGATTGCCAAAGGTGAGGTAAGCTCGGTTTATCTGGCCCAGTCTATGGGAGCCTAACTGGGTTGTCGGCCTTGGAATAGCAGCTCCTTGGAAGAAAGATGCGAACCTGTTTGTATTAGACAGAACATGAGATTATATTTGTAGTAAATCTGCAAAGGACTGTGTTGTGTTGTCAGACACACCCTGTGAAAAGTCTCACAGGGATACTGACGATCATATACATGTATATTTATAAATGAACACTACATGAAACTGAACAAAGCACTATTACACATTCAGTATATGGACAGATGAATACAAATTGCACTGCCATAATTTATAAAATATTAATAACACACAGTTACATGGTTGTATGCAATTAAGTATGCAGAGTTCTGAAATCAGGGACCAAAATCTACAGGTGGGTAATGGCAACAAAAATGCATATACAAACAACACATCTATATCTACAGATACGCAATCAATTTAAAACCAACAGAGGTCTTTGCAGCACTACTTTTATTTATTGTGCAATAACTTATTAAGACCCTTCCCCCTTTTCCAAGTGGTAGAAAAAAGATTATTATCACTATTATATGTATAGCTATCTGCATCAATGTGAGCGGTAGCAGGAACGTTCTCAAGAGGGACCCATTCCAGCAAAGAGGAGAGCAGTCTTCAATGAAATTCCTCAATAACTTCAAAAGAAATACATTTTCAAGAGATAATATTTTGACACAAACTATTCAATGTTTTTATAAATTTAGACTCTAGAATATAAGTGTTTATAGTATTAATGATTAATTTGGCGGTACACCATCTCACCAAAATTTAGTACAGGAGATGTTCCCCAAGGACAAAAGATATCCTACTTGTATTAATACTTAACACTTTTTTTAATGAGCATTGGTAGTCTTTTGCACTGTATAAGGTGCCATATGGGGGATCTACCCCTTGCAATAAAATAAACTTTCCTCTATTTCTATACCTTCCACTTACTGCAACCAGCCAGTTGTAGTCCGGAACAAAATTAATGGTTAACTTTTCAGGTAGGCTTCGTGGGCCATCCTCAAATAAACTCACACTCTTTTCATCTACTTCTACAAGCAAATAAACAAGGAAGTGTCCATAGTTGTTTGTCACACCTACATCTGTTTCATTTTTGCCATTCTTTCTCTTTAGGTGAAATTCTGCCTTTTGTTCTCTTGATGCGCTTCTTCTAAAAGGGCGATTCTTGCAGTTTGTATGTTTGCTTTTTCAAAATAAGCTTTTTTTCTCTATGATAGTTCTCATTTTCCTTCCATGTGAAGTTATCGTAGACACAGGCTTCTGAATTATATTCCTGCAGTCTTAGGGTAAAGAGGAGAATCATCTTCTCTGACCCTGTTTAGGCATCCTTGTACCACTTCACCTTTATCTTGATTCAGTTGTTTTTCTGGGGAACCACATCCTTCCCCTGAGTGTCCCTGGGCTTAATGACCACTTGCCTCTTACTGAACTATTGTCACATTATGCCTGTTTAAAGGAATTTGCTTTCTTTATAATTTCTTGTTAACATTTACAGTTATCAGAAATTAGTTGTCATCTCAGCAGCCAGAATTATAGGTTGCACACGTGCAGACACAAAAGATCTTATGGAACACACTGTATAAGATATGGTCAATGTTAGTTGTTATTTACAAAGTGTCTTTGACTTTTGATCAATCATTACATCATAATTTTAGGTTAAATTTCCACTTGTTTGGCATGGCAGACAGAGCCAGCTCCATACTGTCCAAAATATGTATATGCCTGGAAGAATTGCTCCCATAGGGCAGTCACCTTCAGATTTTCAGAAGAAACTTGTTGTACAGTTCAGAGTCGAAACAATAAGTCTTGTTTCAAAGATGTCTGGCCAGCTAAAAGAACTGACATTAATGTTACAAGACAAGACTTGTGTGGGCATGTCCAGCCTTATATTTGTTTTGAAAAATAATTTATAAGGTGACACGTATAGGATAACCACCAATTACCCTTAGAGGTCGACACAAATATTTGGACTCAGATAGGAGTATGACAACATACTACCAATCAACATTAACAATATTAAATCAATATACATCACTTTCAAATTTGAAGTCAGTAATTTTTACGCACCATGACCAATGTGCCCATGTATTACCACACTAGTTTAATCAATTCAAACATTTACTGCCCTTTAGTTTAACAATGCTAAGGTCACGTAAATCAAATGCAAGACCAAATGATAAAAATACAAGAATAACACAGGCTGACCAAACCTTCGAAAGAATCTTAACCTAAACAGAATATTTATTCTGAAACATTCACAAACCACCATGCAGAATAACAACAATAACGAATGATGGAAACGGAATACATTTAGTTATAGCAGAATAATTAATTACAATCTAATTATTTGGAACAGTTGAATTTAGATTTTGGCATCTTTAACTATTACTGTGATTTGATAAGCATGTTTGGGTTTTATTAAAAAAAAAAAGAAGACAAAAAATACTTTGGAAAACATCTGACCATGGCGCTAACCATAAATAGTGGTTAGATTTTCTAAAGAGAGAAAACATAACAATCTGCAAGAAAGACAAATGCACAATTGGTTATACCTCTCTTAAATGGATCAGCAAGCAGCATTGTCTTCATCAGTGGAGCATCTTCTGCTCTTCTTCAATGGGCAATGGAATAACAGGGAACAGTTCAGTAATGTTTGGCCTTAATGCATCTGAACTGATAATGGCAGAAAGCTAAGGACACAACACATCATTACATTAGCGAAGCAAAAGAATAACTGCAGACAGCTGAGAACTGCAAGGAACTGAGAAGAACTCAGTGGAACTGAACTTACATAATCTACACTTTGCTATCTTAAAGTCCTAGAAAACAACTAGCTAAATTTCTATTGGTCAGACTATGGAGTGGTTTAGGTCAGAACCAATTGAATGTATTTCACGTTTCAGAAGTATATTTTCTTCATTTATGATTGGCTCATCCTCTCAGCTCCTGGTCACCATTTTCTGCAGTAGAAAACACTTGCTGCAGGTTATACAGGAGCACTTAAGGCTATTGTTCCTGGGTACATATTCTCTCATCACAGTAAGACAAACAAATGTTACAACATAAGAACATAACTTTTTCACAGTGAGCAAGTCACATCGGACATGGAAAATCAATTTCACCAAACATTTGAAATATTATGTGAGGTCAGCAATATGTGAACAATGAACATTGAGCTTCTAGAAACTGCTGAGACAGAAAAACATTACACAAGCTTTTAAAATGTAGAATTAGCTTTTGTGTAGGCCCTTACTTACTAAAAAAAAAATGTTCTATTTAAACCAAATAATCCTTTAATTCAATTACATTAGTGTTCATATTAGTTCATTTTAATAATTATAAAACATTTCTACATTTATCAACATTATTTCCCATTTAACATGTATTGTTTATGGGTTCCACAGCTTTTGCCACTTGCACGTTACACTGTTTAAACATACATTAATTTCAAAATGTATTTTTAATACACACTTTATTCTTTTATTTAGTACTTTAATTACTTTAACACTTCAAAATTGTATTAATTAACTTGCTCGCTAAAACTTGCACTGAAAAGAGCATTTGTCTATGTAATCATTCAATTAAAAAAATGACTCCAGGATCTCATTTGTAGCCATAACTGCCAGGAATGGCTCCAGACAAGCTTGTACTTCAAGCAGTGCTTAATTTGTAAAAAATAATTAAGTGCAGAGATCCAAAGTTTTTTAAGAGCTCACTGCTGGCACCAGAGAAAGCTAAGGCTGCTGAACATAAAGGCGACCTAGACTCAATTCCACCTCATGCCTCTTTCTTCCACCACCTTACGCTTCCAGTCTCTACAGCTCAATATTACAGGTTGTATTTCATTCCTGCTTTCCTCGTTTCACAGTTTTTCTGTCATTCTTTTCCTCCACTCTCTATCTTTTATGCCTGTCTTGCTGATGGCCTGGATCAAAGTCTGATGATGAAAAATAATTCCTGGTACCAAAATGAGTGCCTGTGCCCACCCACCTGCAATCACCTAAAAAAAATAATCAATGATTTCAGGTGAGAAATCAACCCTGAAAATACTTCCCCTTACAAGTCCCACAACAAAGTTAATTTTTCAAAAGTAGATCTCTTAGTTGTAGTAACCGGACATAGAAGGTATAAGTGGCATGGATGAATTAAATGTTGCTGTTGAACTTATTTATACCTCATTCAGTTTTCTTTTTTGAGGTCACCAATTGTCACTAATTTTGATGATCCAAAAGCAGGCAGAACCCAATCTGTTCTACACCAGAAATATTTTAGGAAGTATCACATTGGATTAGCTTATTGGTAACCAGAAGCCTAGCTTCTGACTACACTTGTTCAAAGTTAGGTCAGTCAGCAGGGTAAGAGAACACTAAGGGCCTCATTTAGATTTCAGTGAATGGGTTACTCTGTCATAATGATGACAGATATCTCATCTGCCGAAATACTGGAATTTATATTTCGGCAGACAGGATATCTTTCACTATTGTGACAGAGTAACCCGTCCACCAAAATCTAAATCAGGCCAATAGTCTTCAATGTCATCAACGCTGTCCAGTCTCTAATGGCCACTTCTGTGTTGGGATCTGCACATGTTAGACAGAGGCTAGTGGATAATTCTCCCCCCCCTTTACTCCTATATGCTCTTATACAACTACATTTTGAACAGAGAGGTCCTGTAGGGAATATCATTGTGCTTCAAACGGTATTAAGAAGGTGATCCTGAAAAGCTCAGTCAAAGGAGCTAATTTATAAACATCTTAGAAAAACAAAGATGGCTTGGTCCTCACTCTTGCTGCAGCTGGAAGGGATATTAGGTACCTTCTTCAGCTACAATTTGTGTCTCGTTAGAGGAATTAAATTTCAGTATAATAATTAATAATCCTGAGAAATATTACAAGCACACAAAGTCCATCCAGAAGCCTGAAAATTTGCCCTGTTTGTTTCATTGGTCTCTGAGCGATGGCCCACAGAGCAAAACTGTGGCTGGCTATTTCTATTATTCACTAATTTTCACAGAAACTTGCCTTCTTTAATGGAATTAGATTATAAAATTCAGGCCAATCATTAACAAGCAACAGAATAACTTTAGAATAGATCCTACATGACATTCATTAGGGAAATAAGATGAGAATCTGGCATGTCACTAGATCAAGAGCTATTAGTCAGGCAACAGATTTAGCTGCCTATTATCAGGGACCCAGGGGCATATTTATACTCTGTTTGCACTGAATTTGATTTGCTCAATTTGTTTGATGCAAATTCGGCACAAACGTAACTCCATATTTATATTTTGCCGAAGGACCCTTCAGCGTCAAAATATAGGAGTTAGGGGGTCATTCCAACCCTGGCGGTCATCGACCGCCAGGGTGGAGGACCACGGAAGCACCGCCAACAGGCTGGCGGTGCTTCCCTGCCCATTCTGACCGCGGCGGTAAAGCCGCATTCAGAAAAGGGGATCCAGCGGTTTCCCGCCGGATTTCCCCCGTCTGGGCTGAATCTCCATAGCGGCGCTGCAAGCAGCGCCGCCATGGAGATTCCGACCCCCTTCCCTCCACCCTGTTTCTGGTGGTTTTTACTGCCAGGAACAGGATGGCGGGAACGGGTGTCGTGGGGCCCCTGGGGGCCCCTGCACTGCCCATGCCAGTGGCATGGGCAGTGCAGGGGCCCCCTAACAGGGCCCCAGCATGATTTTCACTGTCTGCTTAGCAGACAGTGAAAATCGCGACGGGTGCAACTGCACCCGTCGCACCCCTGCAACACCGCCGGCTCCATTCGGAGCCAGCTTCTATGTTGAAGGGCCTTTCCCGCTGGGCTGGCGGGCGCTCCTTTGGCGGGCGCCCGCCAGCCCAGCGGGAAAGCCAGAATGGCCTCCGCGGTCTTTTGACTGCGGAGCGGCCAAATGGCGGTGACCGCATGGCGGGCGGCTACTGCCACCCGCCATGGTCAGAATGACCGCCTTAATGTCATTTTTTGGATGCATGAACCCACCTTGCATCAATGAGATGCAAGCTAGGCGTTCCTGTCCAAAAAAAAGACTCTAAGCCCCTAGTGTCTTATCTCTTCTCTTGTGCAAAAAAGGTGCACGGGTGGGAGGCGGGCCTAAATAATGGCGATAAGCCTGCATATCGCCATCATTTAATGCCTGGGTCAGATGAAGCATTAGGGCACCCGTGGACACATTTCCATGGTCAGACCCTAAGCCCCAGGAACACCCTCACCCACACCAGAGGGACACCAGAGGATGGGGGGTCCCAGGAAAGTAGGGTAAGCATAGGTAAGTATTTTTTTTTTATTTTATAAGTGCCATTGGGGGCCCTGACATGGGGCTCCCTCCACGGCACTGGGTGCAATGGCCATGCCCAGGGGACACTGGTCCCCTGCGTAGGCCATTGGGGTGGTGGCCATGATTCCTGTCTTTTACAACACAGGAGTTATGTGGTATGAATGGTTTTGCATCAAGAAATGACGCTAGTCTGGTTAACAGCATTTTTTTGCCTCTAACCAACCTAGCTTCATTTTTTAAGGCAAAACCTCCTTCCCCCATACTGCCACCCCAACTCGGCTAATGTCATTTTTCCTGATGCTAGCCCAAACTTAGCTCTGGCTTGCGGGATTCCATAAATTTGGCGCCCAGCTGGCGCTTTGAAATGACGCAAACCGGCACTATACTTTTTGCCTCAAAACTGTGTTTGCGCAGTTTTGCGGCAAAAAGTATAAATATGGGCCCTATTGTCTACAATACAGTACATAGAGTAGGCCTTGGGTCAGCCCTGTGCTCATTATTACATGGATGTATGATACTTCTGGTTCAATTGATTTTGTCCTTATTCTTTTTTTCTGTTCCAAACCGTGGAGGATAGCATTCCGGGAAAGCTCGGGACTTTCCTCACTCTCTCCCTTTCCAGTCTTTTCCTGCTGGCTATGACAGCTGTATCCCAAGATTCCTGCTCTTATTCATTGTTTATAGTTTCCATACAAAGGCCCAGAAGCTACACATTGCTACTAGCTGCTCACTACCAACCATTTCTGCCCTTCTCCCTCTCTTTGTGATATTTTTTGTATTATTCTTGCAAGCCTCAGGAGCTGCATATTGCCACTGTGCTGCACAGTGCTGTTGGGCCGCTCTCTTCTTTTTTAATCTGCAGCGTCCTGTGCAAACTTTCTATTTTATTGTTTTGAAATATCTGTCTGTCCTCTTAGAAATTAAATTAAGGTTAAACAAATTCAAAATAGCCACAGATACATTGTCCTCCCAAAAGTTTCAGATAAAACTGGATTTTATTTTTTCTTCACCATACATTGATATTTTAGTTGAACTCACATCAAACACAGCACTGTAATTATATTTTTGTTAGTCAATTATTTTTGCAAAGCTAACTAATTTTGTTTCCCATTGGGCATCTTGTGAAATGTACTCTAGTTTCTGAAAAGATGTCCTAGATTTTCTTCATTAGTAAAAATAACACCCTAAATCATTGATTCCTCTAAATATAGTTTTCAGAGCATTCAGGGCTAAGACACAAAACAATTAGGACAAAACAGAATTAAACAAATCATTTGAGAGAGCAAAAAAATCAACCTTTAATACAAAAGGATCACTTTCTTCAATAACAGGGTCCTTAAGCTCTTTTCTCATTCAATTTCCTCTATCAAAACAAATTATAATGTATTTTATACTTTCTCTAACTCTAAAGATTTCCCTGCAGGGGAGTCCGTTGGAAATCTCACATTTAATGAGACTAAGTTACAATGTACCAGACCATTCACTAGTCATGTGGTATTTCTAATTATGGACAAAGATGGGAACAGTCCACTAAGGGAAAAATAAGCATATATCAATATTATATGTTACCATGAAGACTAACCCAGGTCACAATTTATAGCACAAAATGTCAATCCACTGGAGCATGTGCAACATACACAAAAAAAAAAATCAGCTGCGAAGACAAAATTGGGCACAGAAGACTAGGAACTTAAAAGATGTGGCTCACAGGACAGTGGAAAATGACTAAACCTGGGCAGAGTGCACAGAATAGCGCTACATGGAAATCTACAAACGGGCTAAAAAATCCACTGCGCTACGTGGCGTTTTGTGAGCGGGCATAGTTCTCTGTTGCGCCCGTTCACGTTGCATTTGATGTCAATCACAACGCAAAGTATGTACCCGCATTCAAAATCAGCTGCACAAGGTCAGCATGGGAATGACCACCTTGTTTTTCACTCTGTTAATGGGGCTAGGCCTTCAACTTTCAATCTGACCCAAATCTTCCACCCTTACACATGATCTACCCTTATTTTTTATTTATTGTATTAGTGTGTCTTTTTGTACCTCCTTATTTTTATGTTTTTTTGTGACTTTTTGTATTTGTTTATTTCTCCCTTATTTCTTCCTTCCTTTTCCTCCTGTTTCTTTTCTTCCCTTTTTCACCCTACCCCAGTACCCCATCTAGCACAATGGCAGAGCAGGGCAACAATGGCCACCTGTGGGTGGCACTGCTGTCAAGGGGTGCTGCTTCATCTGATCTTCAGCGAGGAGCGGTGCCACCTCCCCTCCATGCTGGCAGCAGGTGGGAGGCCTGGGAGAAGTTTCCACCTGTGGGAGCGTCAGCAGTGCTGGGGTTGGATGCGCTGGTTGGTCAGGGCAGCCACCCAGATCCAGCGCACCACCCAGTAGCTGACACACCATTGGTTGGATATAATCAACCGCAAGCAGGACCTGCTCGACCTGCTAGGCATCCAGATCCGGGGGCTTGGTGAGTATTATATTTTTATTGTGTTTGTGTTCTACAATGCTATTTTTTGCCCGAATAGCATCCAGCTTCCACTCAGAGGCAAGTTACCTTTAGTTTACATTAAGAATATTATTTATAATGTGATCCAATTAGAGCTAGGCAGGTGTTTGGTGCTACATCATCATACTCGTTGGTAGGCATTCACTTTGGCTGATTATTTAAGAAGCCACTGAAAATAGACTCCTCTATCCTCCTGTCTCCAAAGTAAATTAGCGATATCAGTGAGTTAGTGTTGTCTGTGACTTTATGTAGCTTGTACAGTCCCTATCAATTTCACAATGATGCGAGTATGCATGCACTGCAAAAAAGGGAGACTGAGTTGGTCCATCAAGGGGCTTGAGAAATGTGAATAGAAAGAAAGAATATTCATTGCACTACATTAGTTCCAAATGTAGTTTTTGTGAAGGAAATTTGGAATAGGGATTTTAAGAGTATAGCTAACTCAAAGATAGTTGATCATACTGGTATAGTACCATAGGCGATCTGATTAAGTACAATGTTATTGCATTTGCCTGTTATATAATAACTTTGTGGACATTAACTTTACCACTAATGTATTTATTTATCTTCTTTATTTCTAATCTTACATCAGCACCAAAGGGCAAGAAGAGGGGCACTGCACCGGCGGGTCCGACAGGAGCTGGGGAGATGCCTACCACCAGCGCTGATGCTGATGACTCTGCTCATCTCAGTAAGTCCTATTTTTTAATATTATAATCATTTCCCTAATTTTTACCTCTCCCAATTTTTATACTACTCCTGATTTTGCCTTGTTTACTTTTTTTAATAGTCTCCCTTTTTTCCAACTTCCCTATCCAAGTTTTGTTTAATTCTTGTTATCCTTGTTATTTTTTTCTGTCTTTTATTGACCATTTTGTATTCCACCCCTTCATTGCTCTTCAATGATTTTGAGTCATCATCAATAATAGGATATAGCTCTGGCCCTCGATTACGCAAAACGTTTGGTTGGATTGACTACCTAGCTTTTCTAACACTACAACAAAATGCCCAGAGTGATATTTTTGACAGAAGACACTGCAGTGCTAACTGAACTGTAACAATTGCTGCTGTATTTTTTTTTATTTAAAAAAATTAAGAACGGGAGGTGTATCTGACATCTAAAACCTGTATACTGTTTTTTTATAGCCTGTTACTCACAAGCTATAAGGGTGTTTTCGTGATCTGGTTCATGAACCTCCTGCAATACACATACAGAGGTGGTTGGGTTACTTATGACCTCTTCTATCTGCAACTCAGCAAAAGCATACATAATGTATGCTAAAAATGCTTGCTTGATAGAAATATGAAAGAACAGAAGGTTAAAAGAAAGGATGGGTTTAAAGAGTGAAAGGAAAGGATGCTTGGGTGGATGAAAAAGGATGAATGGGTGAGTATTGGTATTGAGTAAATAGATGGATGGGTGAAAAGACGATTGAAAGAAAGAGTGGATAGTATGGGTACTGAATGAATGAATAAAGTATTGTGGATTTTGTTGAAAGACTGGATGAGAGAAAGTAAAGCTTAACTCATGGTGGCTATGGGTGTATATAGGAGAGGAATGAAAGGACAATTAATTAATTGCTTGAATGAATACAGAAGGGAGATATTCTTCTGAAGAGAGATCAGTGATGCCCTTCTATTCTTCTATAGCAAAAGCTAGCTCTACCTACCTGCCTAATCCATCTGCCTCACTCTGAAATAGAGCAGGTCAAGTTTTTTTCCTAGTCCCACTTTACTCACTGGTGGGCGAGACCAGTGAGTAAAGTGGACTAGTGGGTGCCCGATTTGATTTTCAAGTTTGGCGTAGGGGATACTCTGTGATGAACGTGCCAAATACAATCTATATGGCCCATTCTTTTCCCTGTAGTGTAGTGCATCATATCCCCCATCTACTTATGGCACATAGGATAAATATATCTGCATTTTATACATGAAATGTGTGACACATCTTATTTATTCATCTGCCTCTTTGGAGTCAAGGTAGAAACAAAAATAAGTGAAAGGCATGTGGGGAAGAGCTGAGCCATTGGAATTAAAGATAGGCAATTGTCAGCTACAGCTGCCCGAGCTGTAGGTAGTAGCAACGTACTTGAAACGCTGGCTAGCATGCCTCCAATTATTTGGCACAACATCGTATACTCCATAGTGCATAATGATTTACCCATCATAATGAGAGGTAATTCATTTTTATTTTTCCACTAAATTTGTCTGTTTGATTACTAGAATAGCCTTTAAAAGCATCTGGTCTTCCGCCTTAATTCTTTTCTACCCGACAGTCAGTGCTTTTTATGTGAGGCATGTGGAGGTAAACAAATAAAATATTGGCCCATTGACTCTCCTAATCATAATCACATCAAATTCTAACATCCCTATGGGACCGGCAATGTGGTGCTACTGTGCCACCCACTGTCTATCACTTGAAAATATTTGAAGAAGTGTTTGTTCAGAGCATTGTTTACAATTTGTCCTTAATTATTCTTCTCTTTCTTGATATAGCTACTCCTGCCCGATGACCACCACCAACCAGCTAGGAGAAAGTGGCCCATCTGTGGCAGCAGAGGCTGGGGAACATTCAGGCAGAATAGAAGCGCCTGATGATCCTGGAGAAGGAAGAGGCCAAAACAGCTGCCTTGGACCCAGGACTCAGCAGAGCAGCATATCAGCCCCCAACCTCCCAGCCAGTACATCACCAGCGCCAGCCATTAGGGTCCCTGAATGCACCTGCTGCTGCACCCTCCCGCTCGAACAGGGCATTGCTACTATGCATCCTCCAGCAGATGGACCAGCTGGAGAGCCGGCTCACCAGCATTGAGCAGAGCCTCAACCAGCATCAGACCCATATTGACAGTGTCCTTTTTAAGCCCTTTTTAAAAAAAAAACAAAATATTGTCTTGGTGGGAGGGACATGTAGTGGATGGAGAAGGTGAGGAGGGATTTGGGATGGGACTTTTAGTTGGAGTTTTTGGAGACAGGGTTATTTGTTTGGGAAGAGGGATGGGGATGTTGTGGGTGGAGAGCTATTTGTAAAGAATAAAGGGGATTTTTTTTCACTTCATTTGTGTCTCAAATCTTTATTTTGATGTTTTAGAATTTTAGTTTGCACTGCTGTCTTTTAACCTGGTATTTTCAATCTGCTTAAAAAAGTATATGTCAATTACTTAGACCCTTGCTCTATTGCCCTCTGCAACTATTATTGACCACTAGGGGATGATTGCCCTTGCCTAATTTGCCTACAAAATCCCAGTACACACAGATAATGTCTTCTTCAGTAGGAGTTAATTACTATATAAACAAGTTCACTTCAATCCATAGTTCTTCTTTTACCTGAATAGATGAAGCGAGGGAGCCTTCTTACTGCAGGTTTTTTCCTAAGGTGACATCTAAAGGGAGTGGTAGGGGTAGTAGTAGCAGGCTAGCATGCTAACAGGGAGCACGGAAGGTGCCACTCCCACCTATGCAACCTCCAACTGCAGGATTATTTAAAGGATTATCCATCACTACCAACAAGATTGAAAGGAAACAGCAAGTTTGTGGGTCATGTGTCGAAACTTTAGGAAGACTGAGACCAGACTACCACAATGACAGCATTAGACACACTACAAAGATGACCATGTGATAATAAAATCTAGCAATATCAATTTCTTCTAAGCAATGGTGGGGAGCTATAAAACTAAACTTAGGAAATGAAATCATGGAGTCGGGAAAAGTGGCCTCAGACTCAAGAGTAGTTGGACCAGGTTAAGCCTTTAAGGAACAAACACACAAGGCATGAATGAAGATATTGATGGGGCCTGTTGGACCTGGCTTTTTGACAGGGACATCCCCAAACTTTTTGCCTCCTTCCTCCTATTTTTTCTGACCTGTTGTTGTTGGCTTTTGACCTCTGAGCACTTTACCACTGCTAACCAGTGCTAAAGTGCATATGCTCTCTGTGTAAATTGTACTATTGATTGGTTTATCCATGATTGACTATTTAATTTACCTGTAAGTCCCTATTAGAGTGCACTACATGTGCCTAGGGCATGTAGATTAAATGCTACTAGTGGGCCTGCAGCACTGGTTGTGCCACCCACCTCAGTAGCCCCTTAACCTTGTCTCAGGCCTGCCATTGCCAGGCCTGTGTGTGCAGTTTCACTGCCACTTCGACTTGGCATTTAAAAGTACTTGCCAAGCCTAGAACTCCCCTTTTTCTACATATAAGTCATCCCTAATGTGTGCCCTAGGTAACCCCTAGAGCAGGGTGCTGTGTAGGTAAAAGGCAGGACATGTACCTGTGTAGTTATATGTCCTGGTAGTGTAAAACTCCTAAATTCGTTTTTACACTACTGTGAGGCCTGCTCCCCTCATAGGCTAACATTGGGGCTGCCCTCATACACTGTTGAAGTGGCAGCTGCTGATCTGAAAGGAGCAGGAAGGTCATATTTGGTATGGCCAGAATGGTAATATAAAATCCTGCTGACTGGTGAAGTCGGATTTGATATTACTATTCTAGAAATGCCACTTTTAGAAAGTGAGCATTTCTTTGCACTAAAAACTTGTTGTGCCCTTCAATCCACGTCTGGCTAGGTTTAGTTGACAGCTCCTTGTGCATTCACTCAGACACACCCCAAACACAGGGTACTCAGCCTCACTTGCATACATCTGCATTTTGAATGGGTCTTCCTGGGCTGGGAGGGTGGAGGGCCTGCCCTCACACAAAGGACTGCCACACCCCCTACTGGGACTCTGGCAGACAGGATTGAACTGAAAGGGAACTTGGTGCATTTCTTAGAGACTCTTTGAAGTCACCCCCACTTCAAAGGCACAACGTAGTATAAAACAGGGCCTCTGCCCTACCTCATCAGACACTTGCTGGAGAAGAAACCGGAACCAGAAACTACATCCTGCCAAGAAGAACTGCCTGGCTGCTCAAAGGACTCACCTGTCTGCTTTCTCCAAAGGACTGCTGTCTTGCTGTTGCCCTGCTGCCTTGCTGAACTCTTGTCTGGCTGTGAAAGTGCTCTCCAAGGGCTTGGATAGAGCTTGCCTCCTGTTCCTTGAAGTCTCAGGACCAAAAAGACTTCTGCCTTTCACGTGGACGCTCCGCGCGCCGAAAATTTCGACGCACAGCTTGTTTCGCGGCGCGAAAAACGCCGCACACCGACGCTGATCAACGCGACGCCCTCGGGACGATCGAGACTTCGACGCACAACCTCGCAAGGACAAAGCCGCCCGACTTCCAAGGAGAAATCGACGCGACGCCTACCGTGAGTGCGAAACTTTGACGCACGGCCTCGCAAGGACAACGCCGCCCGACTTCCAAGGAGAAATCGACACGACGCCTGCCGTGAGACCAAAATTTCGACGCACGGCCTCGCAAGGACAACGCCGCCCGACTTCCAAGGAGAAATCGACGCGACGCCTACCGTGAGATCGAAACTTCGACGCGCAGCCCCGCAGAACGACGCGCAGCCGGAAAATAAGCAGGAGAATCCACGCACAGACCCGGGGCATCTGGTAATCCCCGCGATCCACAAAAAGAGACTGTCTGCGCGCCGGAAAACGACGCCCGACTTCCCCGCGTGGAAAAGAACGACGCAAGTCTGTGTGTGCTGAGGAGAAATCGACGCACACACCCCTTTTTCCACGCATCTCTTCTCCTGTGGCCCTCTGAGGAGATTTCCCACCAGAAACCAGGTACTCTGTGCTTGAAAGACACTTTATTGCTTTTTAAAGACTTAAAGACTCTTAATATCACTTTTCAGTGATATCTTTACAAATTCGTATTGCAACTTTGATCGTTTTGACCTACAATTACCCAGATAAATATTCTATATTTTTCTAAACACTGTGTGGTGTATTTTTGTGGTGTTATACTATGGTGTTGTATGATTTATTGCACAAATGCTTTACACATTGCCTTCTAAGTTAAGCCTGACTGCTCGTGCCAAGCTACCGGAGGGTGAGCACAGGCTGATTTTGGATTGTGTGTGACTTACCCTGACTAGAGTGAGGGTTCTTGCTTGGACAGAGGGCAACCTAACTGCCAACCAAAAACCCCATTTCTAACATTGGTGATCAGCGGTGAGGATAGGACTTGTGTTTGTGCAGTGACATACAGTAGCTAAGTATTTCACTACCTACCCACAGTTGAAGGTCAACTTGATTTTTTTATCTTTTTTTGACTTTCGGTCTCTGATGTCCTCCTGGATATACTATTGATATTTTGGACTTTGGATTTTGGTTTTTGCTGGTAAGATCCTATCAGAATGGGATCGCTTACCTACTTCTTTTTGCCTACTGACCACCTCACTAAGGCTGACCTAAGGAAGCTTTGCAGAGAATGTGGCCTTCCTGTAGCAAAGAGATCTACTAAAGCAGAGATGCTACATGCCTACATAGTCTGGGAGGAAGACAGATGGGCAGAGAGAGAGGCAGCAAGAAACCAAATGACTAAGTACCCCTCAGAGGAGGAGGAGGACGACTCAGATGAGGAAAGAGACCCAGTGAAAAAAGAATGGCTCATGGCTCAAGCACGGTGGATGGAAGAGCTAGATGAGTTTATTGAAAGGGCTGAGGCAGCAAGTCTCTTAGCCCTGGAAGAAGAAAAGATTGCAGCTCAAGAGCTGAGCTATAAAGAGCTGAAACTGGAGGCCGGAAGGGCTGAGTCCAGTTCAGATGGTGGCAGCAAAAATCTTGCATCTAGTACTGCTGAAGAAGGGCACAAGCCCAGAGATGTGGTACCCAACTTGAAGAAGAGAGTTGACACACCCCAGGCGGTTCAAGGGTATGAGGTAGTTCCCGTTATGCACAGGGTCCCTGAGAAGGATTGGGGAACTGGCACAGGGAGTCATATTCCTACTGGGGGGAGGGACACTTTACTGACTCTAGCAGAGAGTGACAGAGAAAAGGGTTCCCCCCTGGTGGACGTCCTGGATATAGAGTGTAGAGACATCCCAGAAGAGTTTGGGTTGAGTGTCAGGGACAGACAGATACTGTCTCACCAGTCTCAGGAGGGTGAAGTAGAGTGCTTTTCCAAGGTTGAGTTACTGGGTGGTTGGGTGAAGGGTACTGTGGTTAATACATGTGAAGGGCAGAGTGATGTAATTGCTGGAGAGCATATGTCTGGTCCTTATTTTCCAGAGCTACGCCAACACCAGGTGGCGTGTGAGTTCTCTGACCCCAGGGAACTTACAGTGGAGGCAGACTTTTGGGTGAGTACCAGAGAGTCTGAAGAGGCAATTGGGGGTGCTCCTGAAGGGAGTGGTCTAGGTGGTTCCCGACCAAGTGTGGTGGGAGAGGATTGTAGTGTCCCAGGTAGGTCTCAGAGCCTAACCTGTACCGTAGGGCCACCTTTTGAGGGAAGCCCCGCAGTGTCAGAAGAACTTGGGGGGATGACTGTAGACAGCATCCCAACAGTTCTGGTGTCTGGCAGTACCACTCCTAGTGAGGGGGTGCAGAAGTCCAGACATAGAGTTGAGAGGGGGTGGCCGACCCCAGTGGAGGATCTTGAAAGTCAGGGGTCAGCTCTGAGAGCAGAGCCCCCCAGGAATGACCCAGGTGAAACCGTTTCTGGTTTGGGTGAAACCCAGACTCTGCCGGATGGGCAGAGGTCGGGAGACCTGCGCCAACCAGACTCTTGTGTGGCCCTTGGGGACGGCGTGTCCCTTGTGGGGGGTGAGAGTGCCCCCCAGGAAGTCCTGGCATGCCAGGCAAAGATTCAACCTCAGGGTGTCGACTCTGGGTTGGATGGCCAGGTTCAGAGGTTAAACTCTGACCTGGTGGGAGGTAGGTGTGCCTCCCAGAAAGTCCTGGGGTGCCAGGCAATTGCCCAACCTCAGGGTGGTGACTCTGGGTTGGCTAACCGGGTTCAGAGGTCAAACTCTGACCTGGTGGGGGGTAGGTGTGCCCCCCAGAAAGTCCTGGTATACCAGGCAATGGTTCAACCTCAGGGTGGTGACCCTGGGTTGGAGAACCAGGCTCAGAGGTTAAACTCTGACCTGGTGGGAGGTAGGTGTGCCTCCCTGAAAGTCCTGGCCTGCCAGGCAATGGTTCAACCTCAGGGTGGTGACTCTGGGTTGGATATCCCGGTTCAGAGGTTAACCTCTGACCTGGTGGGGGGTAGGTGTGCCCCCCAGAAAGCCCTGGTGTACCAGGCAGTTGTCCAACCTCGGGATGGTGACCCTAGGTTGGAGAACCAGGTTCAGAGGTTAAACTCTGACCTAGTGGAGGGTCAGTGTGCCCTCCAGGAAGTCCTGGCATGCCAGGCGATTGTTCAACTTCAGGGTGGTGACTCTGAGTTGAATGACCCAGTTCAGAGGTTAAACTCTGACCTGGTGGAGGGTCAGGGTGCCCTCCAGAAAGTCCTGGCGTGCCAGGCAATTGTTCAACCTCAGAGTGCTGACTCTGGGTTGGATAACCGGGTTCAGAGGTTAAACTCTGACCTGGTGGGGGGTAGGTGTGCCCCCCAGAAAGCCCTGGTGTACCAGGCAGTTGTCCAACCTCAGGATGATGACCCTAGGTTGGAGAACCAGGTTCAGAGGTTAAACTCTGACCTGGTGGAGGGTCAGTGTGCCCTCCAGGAAGTCCTGGCATGCCAGGCGATTGTTCAACTTCAGGGTGGTGACTCTGAGTTGAATGGCCCAGTTCAGAGGTTAAACTCTGACCTGGTGGAGGGTCAGGGTGCCCTCCAGAAAGTCCTGGCGTGCCAGGCAATTGTTCAACCTCAGGGCGGTGACTCTGGGTTGGATAACCAGGTTCAGAGGTTAAACTCTGACCTGGTGGGAGGTAGGTGTGCCTCCCAAGAAGCCCTGCTGTGCCAGGCAATTGTCCAACCTCAGGGTGTTGACTCTGGGTTGGATGACCAGGTTCAGAGGTTCAACTCTGACCTGGTGGGGGGTAGGTGTGCCCCCCAGAAAGTCCTGGCGTGCCAGGCAATTGCCCAACCTCAGGGTGGTGACCCTGGGTTGGGGAACCAGGCTCAGAGGTTAAACTCTGACCTGGTGGGAGGTAGGTGTGCCTCCCAGAAAGTCCTGGTGCGCCAGGCAATTGTTCAACTTCAGGGTGGTGACTCTGAGTTGAATGGTCAGGTGCAGAGGTTAAACTCTGACCTGGTGGAGGGTCAGTGTGCCCTCCAGGAAGTCCTGGCGTGCCAGGCAATTGTTCAACTTCAGGGTGGTGACTCTGAGTTGAATGGGCAGGTGCAGAGGTTAAACTCTGACCTGGTGGGGGGTAGGTGTGCCTCCCAGGAAGTCCTGGTTTGCCAGGCGGTGATCCAGTCTGAGGGTACAGACCCTGGGCTGGAAGACCAGGTTCAGGGTGTCCCCCCGGACCTGGAGGGAGGGGCTACTGATAACAGTGCCCCTACCATGTTGTCTTCTGAGGAGGCCACTCCTAGTTGGAGGGTGCTGGACCCCAGAAGGGAGGGCAGGGGGAGGGAAGCCTCACCCCGGGCCCTAGTCCAACCTGAAGGTACAGGCCCCAGGTTGGAGGGCCAGTGGCAGGTTAACAGCCCTGCACTGGTGGAGGAATGGTACAGGGTGACTTCTGTAAGCACCCTGACCATGTTGGACTCTGGGGGTACCGCTCCAGGAGGGAAGGTACAAAGCCCCAGAGGGGAGGACCAGGTTCAGGCTGTCATCCCTGACCTGGTGGAAGGGAGAGTGGTTAAAGGGTGCCCAGCACCTGGGGCTACCGCCCCCCACTCTCCACAGCCACAGTGGTTGGAGAGCTTTGAGAGGCCTGGGGCCTGGCTCTCATCCCTGGCAGCTGTCAGTAATCACTGTGGCTTGCTGTCCGGGTGGACAGAGTTATCCCTGGGGAGGGGACAAGTGTCACACCCCAGGGGTAGAGTGGGCAACCCCACTATGTTGGTCATAGTGGTACTATCCTGCTCCTGGGATACATCTGTGAGCAAAGTAAGGTTAGGTGCTGCACAGATGGGATCCGCAGGAAAGGAGAAAGGTTCCCCATGGATGGGCTTAGTGGGCCCTGAGAGTATGGACAGAGGGATCCAATTGGAGTCAGGAAGGCGAAGAACTGGAGCATGCCCCTGCTGTTGTGGGCCTGGGTCCTTGTTCTGTCGCCTCAAACAGGGAAGTACATCAGGATAGTGATTGTTCTCCCCTGGCTTTAGGCTGGTGGGGGGTCATGTTGGACCTGGCTTTTTGACAGGGACATCCCCAAACTTTTTGCCTCCTTCCTCCTATTTTTTCTGACCTGTTGTTGTTGGCTTTTGACCTCTGAGCACTTTACCACTGCTAACCAGTGCTAAAGTGCATATGCTCTCTGTGTAAATTGTACTATTGATTGGTTTATCCATGATTGACTATTTAATTTACCTGTAAGTCCCTATTAGAGTGCACTACATGTGCCTAGGGCATGTAGATTAAATGCTACTAGTGGGCCTGCAGCACTGGTTGTGCCACCCACCTCAGTAGCCCCTTAACCTTGTCTCAGGCCTGCCATTGCCAGGCCTGTGTGTGCAGTTTCACTGCCACTTCGACTTGGCATTTAAAAGTACCTGCCAAGCCTAGAACTCCCCTTTTTCTACATATAAGTCATCCCTAATGTGTGCCCTAGGTAACCCCTAGAGCAGGGTGCTGTGTAGGTAAAAGGCAGGACATGTACCTGTGTAGTTATATGTCCTGGTAGTGTAAAACTCCTAAATTCGTTTTTACACTACTGTGAGGCCTGCTCCCCTCATAGGCTAACATTGGGGCTGCCCTCATACACTGTTGAAGTAGCAGCTGCTGATCTGAAAGGAGCAGGAAGGTCATATTTGGTATGGCCAGAATGGTAATATAAAATCCTGCTGACTGGTGAAGTCGGATTTGATATTACTATTCTAGAAATGCCACTTTTAGAAAGTGAGCATTTCTTTGCACTAAAAACTTGTTGTGCCCTTCAATCCACGTCTGGCTAGGTTTAGTTGACAGCTCCTTGTGCATTCACTCAGACACACCCCAAACACAGGGTACTCAGCCTCACTTGCATACATCTGCATTTTGAATGGGTCTTCCTGGGCTGGGAGGGTGGAGGGCCTGCCCTCACACAAAGGACTGCCACACCCCCTACTGGGACTCTGGCAGACAGGATTGAACTGAAAGGGAACTTGGTGCATTTCTTAGAGACTCTTTGAAGTCACCCCCACTTCAAAGGCACAACTTAGTATAAAACAGGGCCTCTGCCCTACCTCATCAGACACTTGCTGGAGAAGAAACCGGAACCAGAAACTACATCCTGCCAAGAAGAACTGCCTGGCTGCTCAAAGGACTCACCTGTCTGCTTTCTCCAAAGGACTGCTGTCTTGCTGTTGCCCTGCTGCCTTGCTGAACTCTTGTCTGGCTGTGAAAGTGCTCTCCAAGGGCTTGGATAGAGCTTGCCTCCTGTTCCTTGAAGTCTCAGGACCAAAAAGACTTCTGCCTTTCACGTGGACGCTCCGTGCGCCGAAAATTTCGACGCACAGCTTGTTTCGCGGCGCGAAAAACGCCGCACACCGACGCTGATCAACGCGACGCCCTCGGGACGATCGAGACTTCGACGCACAACCTCGCAAGGACAAAGCCGCCCGACTTCCAAGGAGAAATCGACGCGACGCCTACCGTGAGTGCGAAACTTTGACGCACGGCCTCGCAAGGACAACGCCGCCCGACTTCCAAGGAGAAATCGACGCGACGCCTGCCGTGAGACCAAAATTTCGACGCACGGCCTCGCAAGGACAACGCCGCCCGACTTCCAAGGAGAAATCGACGCGACGCCTACCGTGAGATCGAAACTTCGACGCGCAGCCCCGCAGAACGACGCGCAGCCGGAAAATAAGCAGGAGAATCCACGCACAGACCCGGGGCATCTGGTAATCCCCGCGATCCACAAAAAGAGACTGTCTGCGTGCCGGAAAACGACGCCCGACTTCCCCGCGTGGAAAAGAACGACGCAAGTCTGTGTGTGCTGAGGAGAAATCGATGCACACACCCCTTTTTCCACGCATCTCTTCTCCTGTGGCCCTCTGAGGAGATTTCCCACCAGAAACCAGGTACTCTGTGCTTGAAAGACACTTTATTGCTTTTTAAAGACTTAAAGACTCTTAATATCACTTTTCAGTGATATCTTTACAAATTCGTATTGCAACTTTGATCGTTTTGACCTACAATTACCCAGATAAATATTCTATATTTTTCTAAACACTGTGTGGTGTATTTTTGTGGTGTTATACTATGGTGTTGTATGATTTATTGCACAAATGCTTTACACATTGCCTTCTAAGTTAAGCCTGACTGCTCGTGCCAAGCTACCGGAGGGTGAGCACAGGCTGATTTTGGATTGTGTGTGACTTACCCTGACTAGAGTGAGGGTTCTTGCTTGGACAGAGGGCAACCTAACTGCCAACCAAAAACCCCATTTCTAACAGGGCCTGTGTGGAATATTGCTCAGGTAATAAAAGGTGGAAGGTCATGCAGTGAGTTTCTGTTGTTTTCACCACATCTGCCCCAGCAAGTGTGTGATTCAGTTATGATGTAAAATTAGGTCACACCTCAATATATCACTCAGCCCAGGGGAAGACGGTTACGGGCTCAATTAATAGATGGGAAAGATAATTTGGGTAAAGGAGTGACAAAGACAAACACTACTCAAAAGAAAACACAAAAATATTTGTTGGGGCACTGAGCAGCACACCATCATCAATCTGTTGTGGAAGGAAACAAAGCAATAAGTAAGTATGACACAGTTCAGCAAATTCATTGTAAACAGTCCTTCTGCCCCAGAGAGGCCCCAGATAGTATATCCTAGTGTTATGTCTTCTAGTTTTGAAATATGGAAGATTGAATGTAACCCACCCTAAAAATTATGATTGTTAAACGGAAAATGATACTGTATTGACAAATTAGGGAATGCATCTCCATTCTTCTTGAAATGTCCATCACTCTGGTGCCTGTCTGAACTTGCCCGGTAGGTAGGCTGAAGTCTTGAGCATTCCAAGTTTTGTTCATGCAGGAGAGGACTAGGAAAAGACCTGTATATTAAAAAAACAGATGTATTACAGAGTAAAGGAAATGGACAAAAGAAAGTAAGGTAAGCTTCATGAGGAGTCAGGAGTGTACCAAGAAGACTCATAGGCAGAGCAAGAACATAAGAGGAGTTTCACATTTGAGCTAGCAATTCAGCAAACACATACTCAGCAGCATTTCCAAATCAACGCACCTCCCTCCAGTTCGCAGAGCTGAATGAGTACTAGGCCTCAGTGTCTACGCCATCATCATGGGTTCTCTTTGAAGTCGATAACTTTCTCCTTTCTAGCTGTTGAGGTATTCGTACCCTGAGTCCTTCATCTTCCTCCTCCAGATTCAGAGCAACTCTGTCCCAGTCCCAAGCCAACAAGGAAGACCTGTAAAGTGCACTGCTGTTGAAGAACAAATAGAGAAAGAGAACTGGAGCATTTTTTTGTATAGATTTGTATTTTGTAACTAAATTGGCCAGTTTGTTATAAGGAACTAGAAAAAAGGAGTAGACCCTGCAGGAGAACTTCACTACTTTTGAAAGGCCAATCACATTCAGGAAAAAATGATCACCTATCGGCCCCCAAACATTGCAGATCATAAAAAACAAGTTGACAAATTTGTTGAACTCCCTCCCTCACTGTCAGCCACCACATACATCAGTCATCACTTGCAAATTTACACAATCAATCAATATATCACCACTCATTGGTACAATATTTACTTAGTTACCTCTTCCAATGCAAGCATGGTGAATAAACAAAATATCTCCTCTTTGATGGTATCCACACATTGGAATTAGTCATTGGCACTGGCATTTGTTTGATGACTGATCTTCTAGGGCAGCCCTGCTAGGTGATGGAAAAATAGGATAGGCACACTACACAGGAGTCCAACTCCAATCAGGGCTTATATGTGACCATAAAATCAATGGTGGGGCAGCATAAATCCAACACAAACATAATGTTGCACTAGCATTCCATTTCTTTTTTTTGCAAAGAAAGAAAGGGAAAAAGAAGCTGACTGAGAAATAATTAAAAAGTTCTATTGTGGCACTGGCATACTCAATCCAGGAAGAAGAGTTCATCCTCAAACTCTGGTGGTTCTCCCACAAGTCAGCCAACACACTTGATTCTGACCAATCATCTTCTTCCTCCTCCTGTGGTGTTTCAGGAATGGTGCAATCAGGTTCAGATTGGCTGGTTCATTTTGATCATGGTCAGTGTCTCCATGTTTTGAGGTGAGAGGCTGGTCCTTCTCACTGTAACAACTGCACCAGCTGCACTGAACACACATTCAGTAGATACACTGGCTACAGGACAAGCCAAAAACCTTTTTCCAGCTTGCTGAGCTCTGGCCATAGGCACAACTTCCCATACCAATGCACCAATGGGTTTTGATCCACATACACATCTTTCGGGTCATGCAGATACTCCTGGAACATCCTCTGAATGGTCATTTGTGCTGCCACCTGCTCTACTGCTTTTTTCCTTCACCTCTGCACTGGACTTAAGGTCTGCCAATTGAAACCAAGCCAATGCAGACGTTTGGTCCAATTCTTCTGTTGCTGTTGTCACCAGTTTGCTTGTTGGTGGGTTTGACGGATGTGAGAAAAGAATGCCCTCTCTGGAAGTTGAAGGTGTTACCCCAGAGCTATGGAGTTCCAGACGTTCTTCTTCAAGCTCTCCTGTTTGCTCAACAGTCCACATCTTGTATTGTGAAACATCCCCTTAAAAAAAGGAATGATAGAGGAAATATTTTTTTGTAGCATGGATAAAGTAGGCTGGCACGGATATACTCTTTGGACAAGATGATGTCATTTTGCAGCCTTGCATTAGAAGTCAAGCAATAGCTTAGGCTTTTAACCCAGGAAGGGCTTTTGGGTTTTTGTTCACACTCCCCCTGAATGCAAGCCTTTCAGACACCTTCTTTACCTGCTCCTGTAGCAGGTGCAATGATGGGGTAGCTTGGACCATTGTACTGTTCTCCTTGCTAACTTCCTGTGTGAAAACCTCAAGAAGGAGCAGGATCTGTGTGAGGCATTTGAGTAGGCCCCATTTGTCTGCATCCATGTTCATAGCTTTCCCAATTGCATCAGCTCCTCTTTGACTGACATAAAAATGTATCTGTTTGTACAGACGTTGCAACATATAATAGGTTGAGTTCCAATGTGTTGGCAGCTCTTGTATCAGGGCCTTACCTGGAACTCTGTTATCATGCTGAATAATCCACAACAGTTTTCAGGCTTTAAAAGAATGGCTGCAATGAGTACAGATGCAGGTGGTCAGTATGTTGCTGACTATGTCTTCTTTTTTAAGAAAGTCTTGCACAACTAGGTTGATACAGTGCACTAAACACAGGACCCTGAAATAGCCATGGTCCTGCCATGGGCTTGCCTATGT
Source organism: Pleurodeles waltl (assembly GCF_031143425.1). Taxonomy (NCBI): domain Eukaryota; kingdom Metazoa; phylum Chordata; class Amphibia; order Caudata; family Salamandridae; genus Pleurodeles; species Pleurodeles waltl. Next base: position 980,506,573 of record NC_090447.1, read on the forward strand.
TACTGCAACTGTCCTTGGCAACAAATCCCACTCGACCTCTTGGTTGAAGCCATTCAGACACCTTGCTATTAAATTCCTCTAAGATGTCTGCAGCTGTGTGATTTCTCCTTGGCAAACATAGCTACTGTTGCATGCCACTGAACACTCTAAAACATTTCTTCAGGGCCAAGACCTATAGACAGCTTTTACTTTACCCCCAAAAAACAGATCCAGTGTGCAGTGATGTACATGTAATCAGTTGCCTGATAACTGGTCCACATGTCTGTCTTCAGGTGGATAGTGTGGACAACACTTTGCTGTAAAGCTTGTCCAACTAACAGGAGCACATCGTGATGCAGTACTGGAACAGCAACTCTAGCAAAATAGGTCTGGCTTTGTACCTTCCATTTCGGGAAGAGAGCTGTCACAAACTCCCAAAATCCCACTCTTTCCACAAAAGAAAAAGGGGAGGAGGTTTTTGCCGGCTTCCCATAGTACAAACATGCCACGGGGGTTTGTGGTCATAGGGCCCCTCCTGCCTAAACATGCCCGTAATTGTAGCCTGGATTTTCTTCTTTTGTGGGGCCACTTCTACAGGTGACTTTTGAGATGTAGGATGTAGGTGTGGTAGACTTGATGTGCATTGTGGTGGTGCAGTCACTGTATGCTGTGGTGTCTCTGTCTGATTCTGAGTCTTCCTGTGCCATTGTGAGGTCACTGAGGTGGGTGATTCTGGCTCACTGCTGGGGACAGGGCTGCTTTGTATGAGGATGCCACCCTCTTCTTTCTGACCTTCCACCGTGATTTGACTAGTTGTAGCTGATGTTTCCTCACCTTCACCACTGCAACCACGTTTAGATGTTTTTTTAAGATGTTCCACCAGATTGCATTTTTTTTTCTTATGGGTCGACTGGCCTCCAGTACCATAATGTAAACCAGGCTTACCTTGACAAGCACTTGCATGGCAAATGTAGCATATGGCAAAGTTCTTCCCCTGTGTGCTAATCATAAAAAGCCCCAAACTGGGGAGGAGTACTTTCTTATTGGGCCACTGCCAATGTCTGAAGAAGAACTGGATATAGGTGGGTGTGTTGATTGCCTCTCTGCAGTGCATACTTCCAATGAGGTATGGGTTGGTGCAGGTCTCTGCTGGGGCATTACAAATATGGGAGCTGGCAGTGCTGCCTGTGCCACATCCATAAGAGCAGGTTGAATAGTAATGTCAAACTCGTCTGTGACAGCTTCCACAATGACTCGCTCATTGTCATCATCCTTCTCGTCATCATCCCCTTTCATGATTCCAAGGCTTCCTGGAACTTTTCTTCTCCCTTGCCTCTCCTGGCATGTCCCAGACTCTGCCAAGGTCCTCTCCATGTCCCTATCATCGTCATCAGAAGTGGTGCTTGGAGAAGATGGTGTAGTAGTACCCTTCCTTTTTCTTGCTGGAGATCTGGGATGCTAAAGGAAGAGGTTCATGCTCAGCAGGAAGCTGACCTCCTGTTCTGCTTCAACTTTGGGAAGATCTGGCTGCGACTGCTGTTCTATTTCCTGAAATGATTGGGTACTACTTTGCAAAAGAGACAAATCCATTTCAGTACCACTGGTCATCTGCATTGCCATGATTGCAGTGACTGCCTCACTGACAGACATGGTCTTGGGCTTGGATTGGGGGTGGTGCTTTGATGCTGGAGTTCTGCTTCCAGGTTCCTGTCTGGAGGCCGGTGTGGCAGGGGCACGTCTCCTGAAAAAGGTTGCAGTTGGCACGCCACTGGCGGAAAGCTGCTTCTTATCACTGGCCACTTTCTTGGAAGCAACTTTCTTTGGAACCATCTTAACCTCTAGGTTGGCAGTGGCACTAAGATGCACAAGCAAAATAGTTTAGTGCCTGTGGACCATAGTAACTGTAAGGCCTTCTCTTTGGCTGTACTGTGGGTGATGTGGGGCCTCTCCTCTTGTGCACCTATAACAGCCAAGCAAGAAAATCATGTAGTTAGTGAAAGGTGGCATTGTTGCAGGTTGAGAATAGTACAAAGAAATGCAATCTTAGTGCAGTTGGTTACTTATGTAATATACCTATTTAATCAAACATTGTAAAGTCAAACCACACCACCACAATATAAAAAAAATCAAACCAGACTGTACAATTGGCAGATCTAACTCTTTGCTTTATCTCCATCTGTCTCAAAAGAGACCTGGGGTAGTCAGAGAGAGGTGCATGGGTAAATGGAATAATCATTTAAATAACCCATGGCTGCAATGTGGTCCAGGGGAAATGGAATAATCATTAGCAAAATGAATAATGCTGTTGATTTGTCTGCTGTGCTCTGCACCCAGGGTGCCCTGGAGGAAATGGAATTATACTTAAGAAACTGAATGCAGTAGTGTAGCTGTTCATCTTTGGTGGATTAAGGGATGGAGGATTGGAATGAATCAGATGGATGGATCAAGGCAAAATGCAGAATTAAATACAAATAAAAAATTCTAAACAAAATTATTAAAATGAAATATAGAAATTAAAATAAAAAATAAATCAAAATAAAAAAGTAAAAAAATAAAAAATATTGAAAAACAATATAAAAATTGAAGAAAAAAATAAATTAAAAAATGAAATACAAAAGGCATAAAAATGTAAACTAAAAGTGTGAACATTTAAATAGAAAACAATAAAAATAGAAACTTAAAAAACAAATGATCATTGGAATTAATTAGATGTATGGATCAAGGCAAAATGCAGAATTAAATTAAAATAATAAACTACAAACAAAATTATTAAAGTGAAATATAGAAATTAAAATAAAAAATAAATCAAAATAAAAAAGTTAAAAAATAAAAAATATTAAAAAACAATATAAAAATTGAAGCAAAAAAAAATTTGAAATACAAAAGGCATAAAAATTTAAACTAAAAGTGTGAACATTTAAATAGAAAACAATAAAAATAGAAACTTAAAAAACAAATGATCAATAATTAACGCTGTTTGTATGTAAGCCTATGTCAAAGACATACTGGCTGCATGCACCAAATGATTGCCAACCAGACACATAAACAAACAACAATAACAAGGAGCAAGGAGGAGGCATTGAGAACAAAGAACACATGCAAGCCTTTGGCAAGAGAAACTGGATGGATGGACAAAATGTCTGCCAGCCAGCCAGATGGTCAAACACCAACAACAAGGAGCAAGGAGGCATGGCAAACAAAGACCACATGCAAACCTATGGCAAGGGACACTGGCTAGATGGACAAACAAATGGCTGCCAGCCTGCCAAATGCTCAAACAACAACAAAAAGGAGCAAAGAGGCATGACAAATAAAGAACATATACAAGCCTATGGTAAAGGGACACTGGCTGCATGCACAAAATGACTGCCAGCTACATGGTCATGGTCAAACAGCAACTGCAAACAAGGAGGCATGGAGAACAAAGAACACATACAAACCTATGGCTAGGGACACTGGCTAGGTGGACAAAATGGCTGCTAGTCAGCCACATGATCATACAACAACAACAAGGAGCTATGATCATGGCAAATAAAGAACACATGCAATCCTTTAGCAAGGGGACACTGGCTGCATGCACAAAATGACTGCCAGCCACTTCTTCAAACAACAAGGACCAACGAGGCATGGCAAAAAAAGAACACATGCAAGCCTATGGCAAAGGGACACTGGCTGCATGCACAAAATGGCTTCCAGCCACATGGTCATGATCAAACAACAACTGCAAACAAGGAGGCATGGAGAACAAAGAACACATGCAAGCCTATGGCAAAGGGACACTGGCTGCATGCACAAAATGGCTTCCAGCAACGTGATAAAAAAACAACAACAAGTACCAAGGTGGTATGGCAAACAAAGAACACATGCAAGTATATGGCAAAGGGACACTGGCGGCATGCACAAAATAGCTACCAGCCACTTGGTCAAATAACAAAAACAAGGGACAGGGAGAACAAAGAAGAATGCTTGCAAGCCTGTGGCAAAGGGACACCGGCTACCTGCACAAAATGACTGCCAGCCACATGGTCAAACAACATCCTACTATGCCATCAAATATTATTACCCCACAATATATCCACTTTTTGCAAAAAAATGAAATGTGAGCAATAGCGAACATTTAAAATTTAATCCAATGCCATTTTTAAAAACGTATACCACTGAAACATTTATTTCAGGTGCTGATGACTACCAGTACTGGGCCTACTAGCTAAATGACCCTTCGGAAATCTAGGCCTCATACTAAAATAATTTTGCAAATGTTACAAACATGTAGAAAAGGCATCAACTTTCCTTCACAAAATGTGAAAAATCAATGAAATGCATGTAATAACTAGGCCCATACTTAACCTGTAGTCCACCCAACACTATAACATTTTTAAATCAAATATCAAATGAAAATACAAAGAAATACTGGTGCATGCCCAAGCAAACAAACAGCACCCTTATACAATCGTTTTTGAACATAATTGTGTGAATCAACAAAAACAAAGTCAGCATCCAGGAGACAAAGAGAGTGATCCTTTCACCTCGAAATCTAAGTATAAAGTGACTAGGAGATGGACAAAGCACTGGGAGGAGCCTGCTGGACAGGAACAGGAAGCTGGAGTCTCTGACAAACTTCCTTCCTGTTTGAAAAAAAAGGCTTCTCAATCTGAAAAGCAAATTTCAGAGTCCATTGGAGAAGCAAATCTAGTCAAAATCTGTTTTTGACTAGATTTAGTGGCTCTGGAGTGGAAAATCTACTTCTGAAGTGAGTTCGTGCTTGTGAGCGGCTCTGTTTTAGTTGCTCTTTGTCCAGTTGAATACAATTAAGCTGTAAACAGACATGTTGATTTTTTAAAATAAAATTAAAAATGTATGTATCAACTTGATTACAGTATTTTGTTGGAATTTTGATAGGGGCATTGGGAAAAAAGAATATAAATAGCGGTAGGATTGACATTTTAACTAAATTTATTTTACTGATAATGAGAAGGGGTAGTACCTATCGTTTATCAAAGATTTTTAGAATTTAGATAGAGTTCAATTTAAGTATGTTCAGAATAATTACTTTTAACATAAATCCCTCCGTATCTGATAGGTTGGGAGGGACTATAACTGTTTTTCAACCCAAATGGAAGATCATTGATGGAGGCTTGAAAACTCAGTATCTCCAATTTCTTCTGAATTCTTTTACATCATCAACTCCGGGTGAAAGAATGCATTTTATCGATTGTGTTTTGCATATTGCATATTAGATTTCTTGACTTGTGAATAAAGAACCACGTCATTAGCATAAAGTTTCAATTTTGACATGGCAGAGACTAGAGGGAAAATGTTAGTATCTTGAAGAATACAAATAGCACTGGGTTCAATAACAGGAGCAAATATTGTGGGGGACATTTTTCAACCTTGGTGTGCCCTCCAGGAAACTTTCATGTTGACTACCTGTTATGAATTTCTTATAATGAATGCAGAAGCCCTAGCATTTATATATTTTTATAATTCATAGAAATTGAGCGGTAAACATGAAAGCATGGAGAATACCAAGCAATGCAGACCAATTCACCAAATCAAAAGGTTTTTCAGCATCAATCATAATTGCTGATTTATAGTTATAAACAATCAATTGCTTGAATCCGGTATTTTATACCATCAGATATATTGATTCATCTAAAAAGGTTTTAATCATGATGAATTATAGTGGATGCATCAAACATAATATGATTGGCCAGAATCTTAGTGAAATGCTCATAGTCTGCATTCAAAAGACTAATTGATTTGTGAGACTTTGGGTTATTTGCCGTTTTCCTGCTCTTCAGAATGCTAGTTACTATAGTATCTGAAAAGGAAGTTGTAGCCTTGTCCCATCACATAATTTAGTTAAATATTTTCAGTAAAACATCCTTAACGCATGGAAGAATTATTTATAAACCTCAGGAGGTATCCTATCACTGCCTCAGTTTTTTGCATTAGATATCTCATCTAATACAACTTTAACTATCAGAAGAACAAATATAAGTAATTAACCTTCTTTGTTTTTCCAGAGATATATTAATGAGCTGTATTTACTCCACGTTTTGAATAATTTAATCTCCTTAATCACTTCAGTGTACTGATAAACTGATATATTAATGATAAACAAACCATACTGAATAGGGCTTAGTTGGAAAACTGGTAATTTGGACAATGGATCAATAACTTCAATTTCAGGTTTTATTTGTCATGACTTTTGAGTGCGAGCCAGTAATTCATCTATACGCTCACTTTTTTAATAAGTCTGTTTATTTCCTTTTAGCACCTCTACCAAAATAAAATTAGCCTTTAGGTTTTGTCTCAATGTGACAATCTTTGAAGACTCTCCTGGGAGTTAGAGACTAATAATGCAATGGTTGCCTAATCAACTGCAGTTTGAAGTGAAATTATAGTTGCTTTTCTTGCCTCAGACAATTTAGCAGGGACCAGTTGCTTAGCTGAATAGCTAGGTCTTCAGGGATTTTTGGAACTCTGGAAGAGATGGGGAGGCCCAGAGATGAAAGGGTAGCACGTGCCATGTCTTCGCTGATAGGTAGGAGAAGGAGCGGCCTCCCCATCTGCTAAGTCGGATGCGGGGGCTGAGGGTTAAAGGAAGGGAAGCAGATCAGAGATGTCTGGTGGGCTGATGGAAGTTCAGGCAGGGGTTCAAGTAAGTGGGGCTTCAAATGCATGGGTCAGGAGTTTGAACTGGCATCTTTCCTGTACAGGGAGCAAGTGGAGTTCCCTGAAGGAGGGGGTGAAGTATGTTGAGATAGGATGATCCAAGACAAGTCTGGTTGAGGCATTCCGTATGGTCAGTAGTTGTCAGAGGAGTTGAGGTGTGATCCCTGCATAGAGAGCATTGCCTTAGTCCAGTCGGCTGGAGATGAAGGCCTGGGTGATGGTGCATCTTGAGCTTTGGGGTAGCCATTTGAAAGTTTTTAAAAACATGCAGAGGATGAAGAAGCAGGAGGAGGAGACAGAGTTGGCCTGAATCATCATGGATAGCTTGTCTAGAATGATGCCTAGGTTCCTACCTTGCTGAGTAGGGGTAGGAGTAGGTCTCAGTTTTGAGTAGGTCTGAGTTCCAAGGGCAACTAGGATGTGTTGCATGGGGTGTTTTTGTTTGCAAAGGTCGATACATCAGTCTTGTCTGTGTTGAGCTTAAGGCAATTGTCCTCCATCCAGTAGGCAACATCTGTCATGCAGTTGTGAAAGCTAGTCTTGGTGGTATTTTCGGGGAGGGAGAGGATATGTTATGTTTCGTAGGATATAATGTTGAGTCCGTGGTAATTGACCATGCTGGCCAGAGGTGTCATATAAGTGCTGAAGAAGGTGGAGCTAAGCGAAGATCCTTGGGGTACTCCACAGATGATTTCCTTGGGTTTGGAAGTGAAAGGGGGAAGGTGGCCTTTTGTGTTCTTCTGGTGAGAAAAGAGGCGGCCCATCTGAGAGTGGCTTATTGGATGCCTATGTTGTGCAGGCTTGTGATGAGTGTGTGATGGGAGATCTCATTGAAGCCTGCTGAAAGATTGAGGAGGATCAGAGCTGCTGTCTCACCTCGGTCGAGTAGGGCTCGGACCTCACAGGAAGTTGCAATGATGGTTGTGTCTGTGTTGTGGTTGCTGTGGAATTCAGAGCGGAAGAGTTGAGTAGGAGGTTCTCTTCCAGATGTGAGGAGAGTTGTGGGTTGATGGATTTTTCTAATACTTTGGCCAGGAACAGAAGCAGGGAGATCAGTTGGTAGTTGCTGAGTTCAATGGGGTCTGTAGATTGTAGGGTGATGACTTCTGCATGTTCTGAGGCCTCAGGGAAGGTCACCATGGCAATTGAGGTGTTGAACAAGGTGGTGAGTATGTGGCGGATTCTGTCTTCACCTAGGTTGAAGAAGTGGTGAGGACATGGGTAGGTTAGGGCCCCTTAGTGAACTGAGTTCATAATGGAGGGGGTGTTCTGTGGGGTGAGCTGGTTCCATTCGATTAATCAGATGTCTGTGATGGTAGCAAGGTTGTTGTGCTGATTCAAAGAAGAGGTGGGAAGACAATCAGGTGAGCAGGTAAGGAGAGAGGGGAGGTGGGATGGGGAAAATGGGTGAACAGCCGGGGGAGGGAGCAAGAGGGGGTCAAGAGAGAGGTGGCATCAACAGAGGGAAAAAAGACGGCAAAAGAAAACTGATAAAGGTGGCAAAAGTATGCAGACAAAGGTGGCAAAAGTAAGCAGAAAAAAGTGGCAAAATAAGCAGAAAAAGTTGGCAAAGTAAGCAGAAAAAGGTGGCAAAAATAGAAAAAGCAGGAAGGTGGGAAGCGGGCACAGAGGTGTGAAGAGGAGCGAAGGAGGAGAGAGGAGAGAGTGGTTGCTGGTGTAACAGAGCCCTGGGTCTGAAAGGGCTTTGACTAGTCTGAGGACCAGTCCAGGTAAGTAGGGAGCCTTGGCACCTGCTCTAACGGCATCCCATATTATGGGAAGCAGAATGATTGCAAGGTTATTTAAAAAATATTTACTATGAAAAAGAAAGCTGAGGTTTTCCTATCTGCTTCTAAATGTAAGGTCTTATTTAAAGACCATCTTGTGCTTGGAACATGATTTACTCTAGATCAATCTCTAATAAAAAAGAGGATGATCAGAGAAGCAGTTTGCAACCACTGAAGAGCTAATCCTGATTACATTCTAAGAAATAAAAAAAATCATGTCTGGAAGGCGAATTTAGCCTTCCTGAAAACCTGAAAAACACATATAAAGGTTTGTTGAGGGATATTCGGTGTGCCATGGATCTAAAAGACTCCAATCTGATTTAAAACTAGAAAGTAATGATGCTGTTTTTACCTTTAATTCTTCCTTACATCAAACATCTAATGCAGGTGCTTGATTAAAGTTGAATTTCCTTCCCACAAATTTATGGGAATTTCCTTCCCATAAATAGGGCCTTCTAAGCTCATTGCTAAATTGTACTCCTGATGTAGACCTTGGACTTGATTACCAATAGGACCATAGTAATTAACAAAGTTGATAGGCCTGTAGAGGCTGTAACCTACAACCATCTGCCTAAAGGTTATATATTTGTTTGTAATATTTTCAATTTTACTGTTCACTTAAAATAATAGCCAGACCCTTCTGAACTACATTGAAGGATGCAAATAAGCCATCGAAGATCCCTCGTGCAGAGTCTCATGCTAAAGTATGACATCTGGATTTAAGGCATTCATTCTAATCAAGGCTGAACACTTTTTCAGCTTATTAATTATACTGTTTATATTACAAGATGTAGTTGTGATAACCCCATTATAAAAACCACTGTAAAGTGTTGAATTGGAGATTACTTAAAGAAAAGAAAAGTGGTCCCTACCTTGTTATGCTAACACTCCTTATACCTCTCCCAACCCTCTATCCAGGCACACTCTCTGGTTTGCAACAATTAAGAGGGCAGTGCCCACTGTTACCCTCACACTGCAAAACATCCTTAGTTTGCAGGTGTCATGGAATTACACTTAGTGCTACTACTTATGGAAATGGAGCCCTTCCACCTTCCTCATAGAACGATGGCCTAAAACACCATCTAATAACTATAGCTGGAATAGAAAGGTTCCGCGTGATTAGAAATTTAAAGCCATTGTCGTATTCCTAATCAGCAAAGTTTTCTAGAAGAGCACATATATAATATATAAAAGATCGTAGTGCCTGTTGTTGTAGTCAGGGCATGAAAAAACGGCACAATGATTAATAGAACAACAAAAAAATACTAACGTACCAGACAACATGTTTCAAAATGACACAACAGTTAGTACATAAAAAATGTATTTCAACCAAAATCAAAATCAACCGATTTTAAGATTAAGATTAAGATTAATCAATGATCGATATAGCTATGTGTGAAGTTGCTATACAGTTCCTCGTCTTTAAAAGCTCTTGGGCTTGAAGAATAAATCTAAAATCTTTCACTACAGAGTACTTTCAGCTTTGATTGCTAATAAAGCACGGCGTGAGCCTCTGCAACTTTATATAGTTCTAACATATTCCTGAATTCCTTACTTAGTTGAGCAAAAGAGATCATCATATCAGAATATACCTGAAATGTAACGTTTTCAGAAGTCCCAAAGGAGTTTCCTTGAATAGTCTGGGTTAAAATGTTTTCCATTACATTATAATTAGCTAAGTTAACAAGGATGGTACATGGAAACCTGGCTTGTGGGTTACGTGTGAGTTTGAAACTCTGTGGGCCCTCATAATAGATAATTCAGTGGCAGAATATGGCAAAATGTGTTTTTGAATTAACCTTTCCACAAGAGGATTCATTCCGCCACTTTCTTGATTTTCAGGGACACCCAGAGCCCTAAGATTTGAGGGCAAGAGTAATTGTTTAGCTTTTCCTGTTTGCTTTTTAATATCATAATTTCCCTCTGGCATTCAGCAGAGTGACTCTATAGTAGATTTTGGAGACTCTGGGGGTCATTCTGACCTCGGCGGTAAAAGGCGCTTACTGCCGGTCAGAAGACCGCCATAACACCGGCGCGGTAAACCGCCACGGTCATTCAGACCCGCAACAGCCAAACCGCCAAAAACCCGACCTCCACAGAAGGCCGCCACACCAACGGCCAGCGAAAAACTGGCGGTGACCAAACCTCCACTGTCACGCCAACAGAAATACGCCCATGCCATTCCGACCCACGAATCCACACAGCGGTCATTAAACTGCGGTATTCCATTGGCGGTACACACCGCCGCGGTCATAATACACATCCAGCTCCAAAACACAGCCACATTGGACAATTTGAAACACACACACCTGATACACATACATGCACCACTCCCACACATCCAAACAACTATAAAACACACACCCACATCACCCACAAACCCCCACTACTATAAATTCGGAGACAAGGCAGAGAGAGAGCACAGCTAACGAAAACCCCAATACACAGAGGAACTCAACATCATCACCCACACTACATCCACGCACAAAACACCACACACCACCAGACTCATCACCACAAACACCACCCCACACCTCATCCACACCACCCCATGGCACCCCAAAGACACCCCAGGTTCTCGGACGCAGAACTCAGGGTCATGGTGGAGGAAATACTGCGGGTAGAGCCCCAGCTCTTCGGGACACAGGTGCAGCACACCACCATTGCCAGGAAGATGGAGCTATGGCAAAGGATAGTCGACAGGGTCAACGCTGTGGGACAGCATCCTAGAAATCGGGAGGACATCCGAAAGCGGTGGAACGACCTACGGGGGAAGGTGCGGTCGATGGTGTCGCGCCACAACATCGCGGTACAGAAGACTGGCGGCGGACCCCCACCACAACCCCCAGAATTCACAGCCTGGGAGGAACAAGTCTTGAACATCCTGCATCCTGAGGGCCTCGCAGGAGTAGGCAATGGAATGGACTCTGGTAAGTCTAATCTCAACTACTTCATCCCCCCCACCCACCAGCATGCCAACCCACACACCCACCCTCACCCCCAACCCCCCATCACACATCCCCCTTGGTAATGTCTCACCAGCACAACCCACCAATCCCAACACCAAGCCCTGCATGCCACCACAAACCATGGACACCCATCACCTAAGCATGCCCACTGCACATACCCATCCCCCCCACAAACCACCCTCACAACACCTCCCCCAAGGGAATGCCAGCACTGGGGGATAAGGGCACCCACACATTGCACGCTATGGCACACACAGAAGCAATAACCATACTCCTATACCCCTGCAGTACCCGAACGCCAACACACCGCCCAGGAGGGTCCAGAAATGTCCATCCCACCCCCAGAACAGGCCCCCAGTGATGACAGCAGCTCTGTCGACCTGGAACCAGATGACCAGCCCGGACCATCGGGGACCTCTGGACAGTCGGTTCCCCTCAGACAGCCACAGGCCACAGCAGACCTACCCCCCTCTGGGAACACTAGCAGAGCACCCACCCAGCGGGCCCATGCCTCTGTTTCCAGGAAAGGTCAAGCAGCGGTGTGTCTACCACTACAGGACACCCAGGTTAACCCACCACCCCAACAACACCACGGACCTGGGAGCAGTGGTAGTGGGCACACGGTCCAGGGGACAGAGGCCCAGGAACAAAGGGGAACTGGGAGGGCTGCTGTGCGACAGAGGAAGGACAGGCCCAGGGAACCCACTCTCCACGAGGCCCTCACCTCCATCATGGGAGCGTACCACCACTCCCAAAAGACGATGGCGACGGTCCTGGCCAGGTTCCAGGAGATCCAGGCCCTGCAGGAGGAACAGTACATGGGGTTCCGGGAAGAACTCCGCAACATAAGTTCCGCAATGGGTACAATCGTCGTGGCACTCAACCTGATTGTCACCACATTGCGGGACCATGTGGCACCCCAAAGGGCCCCTGTCACTCGCATGGAGGAAGAACAGCCGACCACCTCCGCTGGCGCTAGTGGACAGGAGGCCCCTACACAACAGCAACGGGCCACCCGAACCCCACCCCCTGCAGAAGAAGAACCACCCCACAAGAAGGGCCTGAGATCACGTAAGAAGACAGAGTAGGATGTCAAGACCCCCGCCATGCAAGGATACCCCCGGATGTCATCCCACTGTCCCACTTGTTCACCCTGTCCAACCTTAAACTGCCCCTGCTCCACCTTCCACAGGCATATGGACAATGCACCTGTGAGACTGAGAGTCTGGACTCTGCCATGGACAGTCCTCCACCATCACCCATCACCGTTTTAGAACAATTCCCCAATATTTGCACTTCAATAAACACACTCATTGCACAAAATTCATCTGGAGTCTGCCTGTTTGTTAAAAAATTGTATTTGACAAAGCCGTTCAAAATTGTCCAGTTACAATGTGATGACAACATACCACTGTCACACAGCTGTAGTCCATGGGGAAACAAAGCAGAGGTCACGCCGTAGGGCCCACATCTCTGAAATTGGAAGGGAAAGTCACAACTCAGTTACCATACATTGGGGGGAATGGTCAGACAGGAGGGACCCAGTAGTCTATAAGTAATTTTAATATGCCGGTGTTGATTCTTACCTGTGTGTTACTGAAAATACTGCAGTATCACTGTGTCCCTGTTGTCTGTGTCGTCCTCTACGTCTTCCTCCTCTTCACTCTCCGCAGGCTCCACAGCTGCCACAACACCAACATCTGGACCGTTCTCCTGCAGGAAAGGCACCTGGCGTCGCAAAGCCAGGTTGTGAAGCATACAGCAGGCCACGATGATATGGCACACCTTCTTTGGTGAGTACATTAGGGATCCACCTGTCATATGCAGGCACCTAAACCTGGCCTTCAGGAGGCTGAAGGTCCGCTCTATCACCCTCCTAGTACGCCCATGGGCATCATTGTACCGTTCCTCTGCCCTTGTCCTGGGATTCCTCACTGGGGTCAATAGCCAGGGCAGGTTGGGGTAACCAGAGTCACCAATTAGCCACACACGGTGTCTCTGAAGTAGTTCCATCACGTAAGGGATGCTGCTATTTCGCATGATGTACGCGTCATGCACTGACCCTGGGAACTTGGCATTTACATGGGAGATGTACTGGTCAGCCAAACAGACCACCTGGACATTCATCGAATGATAACTTTTTCTGTTCCTGTACACCTGTTCACTGTCTCTGGGGGGGACCAAAGCCACATGGGTCCCATCAATGGCACCAATGATGTTGGGAATATGTCCAAGGGCATAGAAATCACCCTTCACTGTAGGCAAATCCCCCACCTCAGGGAAAATGATGTAGCTCCGCATGTATTTCATCAGGGCAGACAAGACTCTGGACAACACCTTGGAAAACATAGGCTGAGACATCCCAGAAGATATGGCCACCGTAGTTTGAAATGACCCACTTGCCAAAAAATGGAGTACTGACAGAACCTGCACTAGAGGGGGGATCCCTGTGGGTTGGCGGATGGGTGACATCAGGTCTGGCTCCAACTGGGCACACAGTTCCTGTATAGTGGCTGTGTCAAGCCTGTATGTCTGTATGATGTGTCTTTCTTCCATTGTCGACAGGTCCACCAGCGGTCTGTACACGGGAACATTCCTCCGTCTCCTCGCAAGTCCCAGCGGACGGTGCCTAGGAAGGAGTACATGGAGCACAGAGTCAATCAACCCACAGGTACGTTCCCACAGCTTGCACAGTACACGAATCTCAATGCAGTGAATGGCTTGTATGAGTGTCGATGCAAGGCCTAGGCATGTGTGACTCAGTAGGAATTAAGCCATGTGGGCCCTTGAAATGGCGGCTGCCTGACCTGTGAAGTGCGACAATGGGATGTGAGGTCAATGCGCTGGCGTGGCACACCGTGGCGGTAGGCGGTCAAAGACCGCGGCGCAAAGCCGCATTGGTTAACATTGAACCCTATGGGTTTCAGGAGCCAATGACGATGTGCGCCGGCGGTCGCGGTACGCACCGCCGCGGTACGCACCACCGTGGGCGTGACCGCCATTTCCTATCTGCTTAATCACTCGATACCTGATCATCCACAGGAGAGGACCTATACTGCAAGTGCTGCTGTGAACTCGGTCTGGAAGAGACAATGGCTCAAGCGACTGGGGAAAGGGCCCCTGCCGTCACTTCAGAAGAATTGGACAAGCTCATGGATGGGGTCCTCCCCCAGTATGCGCTACTCTACGGTCCTCCAGACCAACAGGTAAGTACACTGGGAGCATGCTTTGTGGGCAATGCCTGTGTGGAGTGGGGTGGATGAAAGATGGTGGGGAGGGGAGCGATTGAGGCATGCATCAGACGACAGATGAGAGCATGTGCCACATGGCAAGGGTGGGGAGGGGGGGCCACTCACATCGAGCATGCAGAAAATGATGTCATTTTTTCCCCCTCCTGTACATGTCACACAGGTCAGCGCCCATCAGAAGATCGACATTTGGCGTGCCATCGCCAAGGACGTCCGGGCCCTGGGGGTCCACAACAGACGGGGCACCCACTGCCGCAAGAGGTGGGAGGACATCCGCCGCGGGAGCAGAAAGACCGCCGAGGCTCTGCTGGGGATGGCCTCCCAACGTAGGAGGGGTGCCAGTCGTCAATTGACCCCCCTGATGTCCCGGATCCTGGCGGTAGCCTACCCCGATTTGGATGGGCGCGTGAGGACATCACAGCAGACACATGGGGGTGAGTATCAGCACATTCCGCTATATTAGCGCACAGTGGAGGCGTCTGGGTGGGGGAGGAGGGCTGTGGCTATCTCTAGGCCAGGGCGGTTTCTGTAGGCTAGGCCCCTCCGTTAGGCATGGCCCTGTGCCCCCGCCCCCCACCTCTGTAGGGTGCTAAGGACAGCTATCCATGGTCCGGGCTCACCTATGTGTGCAAATGTCGTCAATAAACTTGTTGGCCAAGTCACAGGAATTGAGTAGTCTACCCCGAGAGCGCGGCGTAGTGCAGGGGGCTTCTGTGTCTGTCCTCTCCGCCAACGGTGCCGCCAATGCATGCACTCAACATGTCTTCCTTTCTTCTCCCCCCCCCTTTTGTTTGGTTTTCCTGTTCATGTGTGCATTAGCATCATCAGGCGGAGGAGAAGTGGCATCGGCGAACGAGGGAGCTGCAACTCACCCTGCAACCGACTCCGAGTTCACCAGTGAGACGGAGGGCGAGGGGGGCTCCACAACGGGGACCCGTGGAGACGTCATCGACACCGACACGTCCTCGGAAGGGAGCTCCCTTGTGGTGGCGGCACCATCCGTGCCCACCACAAAAACAGGTACAGCCGCCACCCAGTGCACCAGCTCCGCCCTCCCAGCAGCCCCTCAGCTTTCGCCCCGTGCCCGCTCGGCCAGGAAGCCGGCCCTCTCCTTCGCCCCTGGCACCTCAGGTCCTGCCCCAGTTACCCCTGCTGCCCTCAGTGAGGAGGTCATTGACCTCCTCCGGACGCTCATTGTTGGGCAGTCTACCCTTTTGAATGCCATCCAGGGGGTGGAAAGGGAGGTGCATCGGAGCAATGCATACCTGGAGGGCATTCATTCGGGTCAGGCTGCCCATCAGCGATCGTTCAACGCTCTGGCCTCAGCACTGACGGCAGCAATTGTCCCTGTGTCTAGCCTCCCCCCTCCAACTTCCTCACCCCAGTCCCACTCCCCTGTTCCTCTGCTATCCCAGACACACCTACAGACCAGCCTGCACACACATCAACACCCAAGGGCAGCTCATCCAGACATAAGCACCACAGATCACACAAGCATTCACCCAAGCAACATCCACATGCAGACACAGCAACACCCACTGCCTCCACTGTGTCCCCCTCCTCCTCGTCTCCCTCCTCCCTCCCTGTGACGTCTCCACTCACACCTGTATGCACACCACCATCAGCCAGTACGTCCATCACCACCACACCCACCAGAACAGTCCGCACACGTGCAGTCACCACCCCCACTACCATTTACACGTCCCCTGTGTCCTCTCCCAGTGTGTCTGTCACCCCCTCTTCCAAACCACACAAACGCAGGCAGCCACCCACCCAACAGCCATCCACCTCACAACAGCCTCCGTCACAAGCACCTGCACCCAAAGACAGCACACTTGACTCTCCTACAACCACATCCTCTTCCTCCACTCCCATACCCACTACAACTACCCGTCCCTGTCTTTCAAAATTGATTTTCCTTTCCAAGCTTGACATCTTTCCAACAACTGACCCACCCCCTCCATCTCGTAAGAGTCCAACCAGCACCTCAGCCACCACAAGCCCTGCACCTACTAGGACGATCGTTCAGGGCTATTGGAGTCCACCAGCTCCTAGGGCAGGAACATCGGCCAGCAGCAAGGGGACAGCCAGCCCACCCCCTGGGAAAAGAAGCAAGAAAGTGAAGGGCGCCACAGGCCTGAGACGGCTGCCCCCAAGGACACCAGCCTTGCACCGTCACCTGGCCCATCCACCAAGGGAGGCAAGGGCCCCAGAGATTCTTCCAAGGAGGGCAAGGGCAGCAAGGCGAAGAAGTCCGGCAGCAGGCAAGCTGCCCAGGAGGGCCCCACCAGCCCCATTTGGGGTGTGACGGAGGACAACCAGGGGCCCAGGAGTCCAGCACAGGAGGGCCCCGCAAGCGAGAGGTCGGATGGCGACTGAGCGAGAAGGATTGCCCAGATCTGGTTCCCTAGGAACACAAGACAAGCACCGCTGAACATGACCCCGCCAAGACAAGCACCGCTGATGAGGGCCCCGCCATGACAAGCAACGCTGAACAGGGCCGCGCCATGACAGGCACTGCTGAACAGGGCCCGCCGTGAGTGGCACCGCTGAAGAGGGCCCCGCCATGACAAGCACCGCTGAACAGGGCCCCGCCAAGACAAGCACCGCTGAAGAGGGCGCCGCCGTGAGTGGCACCGCTGAAGAGGGCCCCGCCATGACAAGCACCGCTGAACAGGGCCCGCCGTGAGTGGCACCGCTGAACAGGGCCCCGCCGTGAGTGGCACCGCTGAAGAGGGCCCCGCCATGACAAGCACCGCTGAAGAGGGCCCCGCCGTGAGTGGCACTGCTGAACAGGGCCACGCCATGACAAGCACCGCTGAACAGGGCCCCGCCGTGAGTGGCACCGCTGAAGAGGGCCCCGCCATGACAAGCACCGCTGAACAGGGCCCCGCCAAGACAAGCACCGCTGAAGAGGGCCCCGCCGTGAGTGGCACCGCTGAAGAGGGCCCTGCCATGACAAGCACCGCTGAACGGGGCCCCGCCATGACAGGCACCGCTGAACAGGGCCCCGCCGTGAGTGGCACCGCTGAAGAGGGCCCCGCCATGACAAGCACCGCTGAACGGGGCCCGCCAAGACAAGCACCGCTGAAGAGGGCCCCGCCGTGAGTGGCACCGCTGAAGAGGGCCCCGCCATGACAAGCACCGCTGAAGAGGGCCCTGCCATGACAAGCACCGCTGAAGAGGGCCCCGCCGTGAGTGGCACCGCTGAACAGGGCCGCGCCATGACAAGCACCGCTGAACAGGGCCCCGCCGTGAGTGGCACCGCTGAAGAGGGCCCCGCCATGACAAGCACCGCTGAACAGGGCCCCGCCAAGACAAGCACCGCTGAAGAGGGCCCCGCCGTGAGTGGCACCGCTGAAGAGGGCCCCGCCATGACAAGCACCGCTGAACAGGGCCCCGCCGTGAGTGGCACCGCTGAACAGGGCCCTGCCGTGAGTGGCACCGCTGAAGAGGGCCCCGCCGTGTCAAGCACCGCTCCGCTGGGCCCTTCCTGTCAAGCACCGCTCCGCTGGGCCCTTCATCTCAAGCACCGCTCCGCTGGGCCCTTCATCTCAAGCACCGCTCCGCTGGGCCCTTCCTGTCTAGCACCGCTCCGCTGGGCACCGCCGTCTCTGAACCGCTCCACTGGGCACCGCCATCTCTGAACCGCTCCGCTGGGCCCTTCCTCTCAAGCACCGCTCCGCTGGGCCCTTCCTGTCAAGCACCGCTCCGCTGGGCCCTTCCTGTCAAGCACTGCTCCGCTGGGCCCTTCATCTCAAGCACCGCTCCGCTGGGCCCTTCATCTCAAGCACCGCTCCGCTGGGCCCTTCCTGTCAAGCACCGCTCCACTGGGCCCTTCATCTCAAGCACCACTCCGCTAGGCCCTTCCTGTCAAGCACTGCTCCGCTGGGCACCGCCGTCTCTGAACCGCTCCGCTGGGCCCTTCATCTCAAGCACCGCTCCGCTGGGCCCTTCCTGTCAAGCACCGCTCCGCTGGGCACCGCCGTCTCTGAACCGCTCCGCTGGGCCCTTCATCTCAAGCACCGCTCCGCTGGGCCCTTCCTGTCAAGCACCGCTCCGCTGGGCACCGCTGCCTCTGAACCGCTCAGCTGGGCACCGCCGTCTCTGAACCGCTCCGCTGGGCCCTTCCTCTTAAGCACCGCTCCGCTGGGCCCTTCCTGTCAAGCACCGCTCCGCTGGGCACCGCCGTCTCTGAACCGCTCCGCTGGGCCTTTCATCTCAAGCACCGCTCCGCTGGGCACCGCCGTCTCTGAACCGCTCCGCTGGGCCCTTCATCTCAAGCACCGCTCCGCTGGGCCCTTCCTGTCAAGCACCGCTCCGCTGGCCACCGCCGTCTCTGAACCGTCCGCTGGGCACCGCCGTCTCTGAACCGCTCCGCTGGGCCCTTCATCTCACTTGTGAGACTGTGGCTTTGCACTCCCCAGGATGGTACAGTGGGCAGCCCACCCACTGTAGAGACTTGAGAGACTGTGGCTTTGCACTCCCCAGGATGGTACAGTGAGCAGCCCACCCACTGTAGAGACTTGAGAGACTGTGGCTTTGCACTCCCCAGGATGGTACAGTGGGCAGCCCACCCACTGTAGAGACTTGAGAGACTGTGGCTTTGCACTCCCCAGGATTGAACAGTGGGCATGGTGGCCCCTTGTGGATCTGGCGTCGTGGATTCATCTGGCTGAGGTGCCCCCCCTTCCCTTACCCCTGAGGTGCCTGTAGTTGTACTATCTGATGCCCCTGCAGTGTTCTCTCCAATGAACTCAAGCCTCGTGTGTGGGCTTTGCCCATGTGTTTAGGCCCATTGGCCCACGGACAATGGCAGATGGCCAATATGGACCGGACTTTTGAGCTCTGTATATATTGTTCATATTGTGATTCATTTTATTTATATATTTGATATTTCACTTATCTTTATATTTCCTATAATATACTTGAATTTTAAAGTGAACATTTTATTTTGTCCTTGCATTCTTCTGGGGGTTTGGGGGGGTGTCACTCTGAGTTGTTGCTCTGCATTAATGTGTGTGTTGTAGTGGGTGAGGGTGGGGGTGGGTGTGTCGCGTATGTGTGTCCCCGTAATTTTTTGCCTCCCCCCTCCCCTGTGTCGTAGGTGCAGTACTCACGGTTGTCGTCTGCGCCGGCATTCGTGCTCCTGGTAGAGGAGCAGGAAGACAATGGCTGGGAGGATGTGGAGTTCCGGTTCCATGCTGTCCCGATTCCGCGTGGAGTGTGTAGAGGTGAGCGTTTTCCATTTGAAAAGTCTGTTTCCGCCGTGTTTTTATCGGCGGGGCAACCGCCCCGGAAAAGGTGGCGGATTGGTGGGTCGTGATAGGGTGGGCGGTACATTGTCTCCCGCCTGGCTGTTGGTGGTGACCGCCGCGCTGTTTGTTTGTCCCGCCGTGGCGGTCGGAGTGTTAAAGTGGCGGGCTGTGTTGGCGGTTCCCGCCAGGGTCGGAATTCAATTTTTTCGACCGCCAGCCTGTTGGCGGGTTGGCCGCTGCTTTAACACAGACCGCCAGGGTCAGAATGACCCCCTCTGTCCTCCAGATCCTCTAGTCTTCCTAAAATCTGAGTTTGTGTCAGTTTCTGATTAATTGTATTCAAATGGCCCTGTAAATGTGCAGTGGCTTGATTATGGGATGACTTAATCTCTGTGATCTCAAAAAGAATTGTCTTCAATAGAGGAAATGACTGAATACTTTGACTAACATTGACTTTACAAAATTTGATCTAGAATACCCTACCCAGTTTGAATTTATGATCGTACAGGCAAAGACAAAGGCAGAGTGACTGATGACTATGAAGAATTTGTTATGTTGCCAAGATTAAGTTGGATGTGATTTGGTCAGTATGAACATCAGATGACAAACTTAAATGTTCCAAGCTGACACCTGCCTCACTCAATGTACTCGTTTACAAAGCCTTTGCACCACGGTTGCGTCATCTTTTTTTGACACAGCGGTGGTGCTAGCAGTGCTCTACACTACTCCAGATTTACAAACTGACGCATTGGGCCCAAAGCATCAGTTTGTAAATCCTTGTGTCACACTATACCTGTGCCAGGTTGCTTTACGAAGATTAGAAGTACTCAAGGTTAAAAGACCACCAGGAGAAGTTGCTGGTAGCTACTTTGAAAGGCATTTTTACTAAGTCTGTTATCTCCTATCTACTATGCATATACCTGCTGGATTTATGTGAAGTGGGGGGCTTTACCCTAACTCAGGTTTACTGAGTTTGCTGGCTTGGAGACTAATTACGAGTTAGGCAGTCTACAGGACTGCCAAACTTGCAGTGGCAGTTGGACTGCCACAATCCTGGCAGTCGAACCACCGGATTGTGATCCTAGCAGTACCACCAGGAAAGCACTGCCTCTGCTGCAATCATGGATCCGAACAGGTTGGCAGCGGTCTAAGTTGTGGTCAGCCACAGCAGTGCTGAGTTCGGCAGTGCCATGCTGATCACGACTTTGCTTTCCGCCTGCCTTTTCATGGCAGGGACCAAAGCTGACAGAAAGCCAGTGCTGGGGACCACAGGCAGGCCCCTGCACTGCCCACAACCATGTTGTGGGGATTGATGGGGCCTCCCTGCAAGCACCCCTGGAATGCGCAGTCTGCTATTGCAGACAGTGCGCATTCCGACAGTGCTGTGTGCGACTGCATTGGCCTCAGCTCCCTAAGGTAGCTGAGGCCAATGCTGCTGCATTGTTTCTACCAGGCTGACTGACAGAAACATCGTAATATGATGTTTCCACTGGTCAGCCTGGTGGAAACATCATAATACGAGGGGGTGAAGCCGCCGGCTTGACGGCAACCTCACCAGCGCTGTAATGGAGTTGTGGTGGTTCAAGTGTCATAATTACACCCTTAGTGTTTTGTTTATAACCTATTTGGCTGCATTTTAAAGCATTCTGTTGGTGATCCTGGTCCTTTCATTTAAAAGTTTCTGCATCCCCCTTGGAATCTCATTTTCGTTGTGTATGTATGACCAGCACAATACCCTATCATTCACTGGATGTGCCATTTTTGTTTCCTGAAGCCTCCTAAGAAGGCAAGCCTCCTCCATGGTTTTCCCCTGTCTACATTTTTTGCATCAATTTATTGTGTCATTAACATAGGTTGGAATGAGACTGAGTATTCCACAAGGATGAAGCTGTGAGGTATTCCAGGTGTCTCTGGTATTTTAACATTAGTAATGACTGAGTTGCAGAATGCTCCTAGGGAATGTTTGTTTGTTGGATAACTACTTTTTGCTCCATAATATTGACACTCTGCAGGAGCATACTTGCCAAAAACACCTCGAATCACATCTGCCTGTACATTATTTTCTTATTTTACTTATCTACTTTTGTTGGACTTTCTCAATTTGCTGTTAGTGAGCTCCGATGCCTGAAGCGCATTTTTCAGACCTGCCTTCTGTAGTAAGGGCTTTCTAATGGATCGCCGAATTGCATCTAATATGAATTAATCTCCTTGTGCTCTGCTTTTGTATTTTTACTTTATTCTATTTCTTTCTCAGAAACACCAGTACTCAGACATCAATCGGTGCCATTCAACCATGTCTCAGTTGTACTGTCTTTCTTATCTGGGCTTTTAAGTCGAGTAGGGGTACCTGATACCTAACACAGTGCACTGTTTACGCATACAACAGTTACAGTTTGCAGCTGACTACTATGTTTTCAACTTTGCTCTTAATTCTTAAAATAACATCCCTTTTGAGATTTTGTGGTAAAGATGATCAAATTCTAACAAGGATGGTGCAGAAGAAAATCCCCACAGTACAAAGGTAACGCTATATAATAATAACAACAATTAAACAAAAGCAAAAGAATAATTAGACAATTGTGTAGCATGAATTAATGCCTTGCCTGGAATACACTCAGGTGAATATGCTCATTTATAAAAAAAATAAAACGACTGCTTTAACAAACAGTTTAAAGACAATTAGAAGAAAGCCTTTCAAATAAGATGAAAGAAAGTAATACATTTTTCAAATGCTGCAATGGCCACAGAAATCTACAAAAGAGTTAGATTACTTTAATTCCAGTTGTGGAACTATTTCTGAAAAAAGATGGCACTATAATTTATTATTTATAAAGTGTCACACTTATAATCAGCTCTCACTGTTAATTAAATACTTTGCATTGTCTTTTCACAGAGCACGAGATCAGAGGAAGTATCAAAAAGCTGCGGAGCTGTATGAAAGCATGTTTATGAATAAATATAGGCTTAAGAGTCAATCAGCAAAGTAAGTGTTGAGCATAAATATCCAGCGGAGGTAGATAAGAGATATTACACCAGCGCCTGGAAAAGCAGAGTATAAAGAATGGTCCACGTGATTCCTCCTCATTGACTTCATTTTACCTTTACAGGAAATAGGGTGGGTTTCAAGAATTGTAGGGTGAGGACTTTGAAGTGAGCAAGGTACTAGACTGCTCCAATTAACTCCAGTGGTTTGCGCAGTTCAAACTTAGTCTTTGTCATTGGGAGGGCGGGCCATGAATGTTTCTAAAATCACTTTTAGTAAATACCTGTCTGTGAAATGATATAATCTGATGTACTAAGTCAAAACCATTCAAAGAAGTACACTTTTTGGAATTTTGAAGAGATTGCATCATATTTTACATACATTCTTTTGTGTGATTATTTGACTTGGCCCTTTTTGCAGGGTCATACCCAAGCTTTTTGTCTTCACCTTTCTGGTTTTTTAAACAGTTTTTGCTGATTTCTACGACTCTACACACGTTTCCAATGCTAACCAGTGCCACAGTGCTCAAATGGCACATTTAGGGACATATTTACACAGAAGTGGCGCATCCCCCTCCTGCACCGAAATTGGCAGTGTGAGTTGTGTCACTTCTGAAACGCAGGAATGCGCTGTATTTACACAAATATGGCACACCCCTGTGTTTCCCCTAGCACTGGCAATGAATTTAGCTGCTAGCGCCAACACCTGCATCCTTGCACCATAGTGCAAAGGTGTCTGCATTGAAGGGAATGATTATTTATGTGCAGTAAGGTGTCCCTTCTTGCACATAAACAATCTACAATGGTGATTCGTTACTTCTATGTGTGTTGCAGAATGCAGCACATGTAGCAGTAGCACATCGTCACCTTCCTGCACATAAACAATCACTCATGGTGATTTGCTTTCTCTATGTGTGCTGAGAATTCTTGTAAATCTGGGGCAGCATAAAAAGCAATGGGTGTTGCGGTAGAGCGCCCACAGCAACACCCATTGCACGGCCCTCTGCAGCATAAAACTATGTTAGAGGGGCCTGTATTCACAAGATGGCGTTAAGCCGCAAAAAGTGGGTTAGCGTTGCCTTGTAAATATGGTGCAGTGCACAGCGCCACCGGAGCGTCACAAAAAGTGATACTCCGGTTGCGCTAGGAGCATGTAAATATGCTTCTTAATTTATTGTAAGTCCCTAGTAAAATGGTACTACCTGTAAACTAAATACCACTGCTTGTAATAAACCTTCTGCCCGTCCTAAAGTCACCCCTAAAGAAGCCAAGGTGCAGCCCAGAAGGCAGGATGCAGAGTATGTAAAAGTTCGACATGTACTCTCAAGTTTTAAATGTCTGGGTAGTGAAAAACTCTTTGTTGGAAATGGCATCTCTGCAGGATCCCCCCCAAGCTTTTTGCGTTCCTCCTCTTCTATTTCTGACCTCCTTTTTTGCTGGCTTTAGCACTCTGGAGACTTTATGACTGCTAACCAGTGCTAAAGTGTATGTGCTCTCTCCCTAAAAACATGGTAACATTGGCTCAACCCAATTAGCATATTTCATTTATTTGTAAGTTCCTAGTAAAGTGTGCTACAGGTACCTAGGGCCTGGAAATTAAATGCTACTAGTGGGCCTCCAGCACTGGTTGTGCCACCCACATGAGTAGCCCTTTAACCATGTCTCAGGTCTGACATTGCAGGGCCTGTGTGAGCAGTTTTACTGCCACTTTGACTTTGCATGTAAAAGTACTTGCCAAGCCTTAAACTCCCCTTTTTCTACATATAAGTCGCTCCTAAGGTAGACCCTGGGTAACCCATAGGGCAGGGTGCTATGTAGGTAAAAGGCAGGACAGGTACAGGTGTGTTTTATCTGTCCTGGTAGTGGAAAACTCCTAAATTCATTTTCCACTACAATGAGGCCTGCTCCTTTCATAGGATAGCATTAGGACTACCCCCATATCCTGTTTGAGTGGTAGGTTCTGATCAGAAAGGGTTAACCAGGTCATATTTAGTATGGCCAGAATGGTAATAGAAAATCCTACTTACTAGTGGAGTTGGATTTTGTATTATTATTTTTTAAATGTCACTTGTAGAAAGTGAACATTTCCTTGCACCTAAAATCCATCTGTGACTTACAGCCTGTCTCCAATCAATGTCTGGGCTGGGCTGGTTGACCACTTCCTTGTGCATTTCACCCAGACAACCACAAACACAGGATATTCAGTCACACCTGCACGCATCTACATACTGAATGGGTCTTCCTGGGCTGGAAGGGTGGAAGGCCTGACACTTACATTTCAAAGGCTAGTTGCTTGCCCTCACACAATGGACTGCCAAACCCCCCACTGGGTCCCTGGAAGACAGATCTGTACTGAAAAATCACTCTTTGAAGTCTCCCCTACTTCAAAGGCATTTTTGGGTACATACTCTGGGTCCCTGAACCCACCAACTCAGACACTTCTGGACCTGAACCAGCAACCTGTCAATAGGAACTGCCTGGCTGTCCAAAGGACTCATCTGGACTGCTTAGTTGAGAAGGACTGCTGCCCTGCTGGCGTGCTCCCTCTGACTTTGCTGAGAAGTGCTGTCAAAGGGCTTGGATTGAGCTTGCCTCCTGTCTTCTAAAGTCTCAGGGCAAAAAGACTCAATTTCTTCAGGAAATGCCTTGTGCGCCGAAAATCAATGCACAGCCTGCCGGAAACGACTCACAGCCATGGTGTGACAGAGAAATCTCCGCAAAGCCGAACCACAACGACGCAGCCCAACTTTCAGAGTGAAGAACCGATGCAGCGCCTACCATGTGGCTGGAAATTTAATGCACAGCCCTACCGGATCGACGCACAGCTCAACTGGAACGACGCAGCACGACTTACTGAGTGAACAGTCGATGCATGCCTGCCATGCAAGAGAAAATTCAACACATCACCATACCAGATCGATGCGATACCTGTGACTTTGTCCCGCACAACCAGGATTTCCCGCATCATCCCTGGGCATCAAAAAAATCCCCGCATCACAGTGAGGAACCAAGACTGTGTGCCAGAAATCGACGCAAAGCCCCTTGCAACATGAAAAGAAACAATGCATTGTCTGTGCCATTCTGGAAAATCCGACGCACACCCTATTTTTCCACCCATCCCTTCCTCTGTGGTTTCTGTGCATGTTATTTTTGATGCAAACCAGGTACTTTGTGCAAACAAGATACAACTGTTGATTTCTAAGATTTAGGACTCTTTTTAATCCTGCAAAAGTGATACCTCAACTTGTGCTTATTGAATCTTTATTGCTTAGACCTTAATTTTACCAGATAAATATCATATATTTTTCTAAACCCGTGTGGTATATTTTTGTGGTGTTTTCACTGTGTTATGATTTATTGCACAAATACTTTACACATTGCCTTCTAAATTAAGCCTGACTGTTCAGTGCCAAGCTACCAGAGGGTGGGCACAGGATAATATGGATTGTGTGTGACCTACCCTGACTATGATTGTGGTCCCTACTTGGACAAGGGTGTATACCTCTGCCAACTAGATACCCCATTTCTAACACTCTTAAATTAATTGTTCACTACTGCAAGGCCTATCTCTCCAATAGGTTAATATTGGGATTGCCTTATTACACTTTCTAAGTGTAATTTCCAGTTGGGAAGGGATGGGATGGGACCTCCAAATTTGGTGTCTCTGGAATCAAAATTTGAAATCACAACTGATGGTGAAGTCATTTTTATTCAGTAGATGCCACTTGTAGAAAGTTTGCATTTTCTTACTCCAAATCATCTAGTACCTTTTGCCTGTCTCTGAATAAATTTCTGAGTGGGTGACAGCTATACTCTTGAGCATTTCCTCCAGACAGTCACACACAAAGTGAGATTAGGTGTCACTGAGTGGCCATTTGCATGTTAATGACCCTTCCTGGGCAGGATGGGAGGGAGGAGCTGACACTTACACCTGAATGGGATGTGTCCTTAGCTTCCACAAAAGGCTACATAATCCCCTGTAGTGCGCCTGGAGCCAGGGCAGAAAGGGCAAGGGCATTGTGAACATCAAAAGCTTCTCTTTGAAGTTTCCCACACTTCTCACCTCTGGGTATAAAAACTGGACTCCTGACCCTACTAAATCAGTACACTTCTGGACCTGACGACATTCTGCCAGGAAGAAGGACTGCTGTGCTGCTGAAGGGACTGTCACTCTGCTGAACCCTGCTTTGCATTGCTGGACTCCTGCTTTGCTATGCCTGCCCTTCTGCCTGCTGCAATCCTTGCTTGAGAGAGAGAAGAACTGGACCTGCAACTCTACATCCCCAGACCCAAACTGACTCCAATGGCTTGCTGGCTTGCCTCCTGTTCTAAAGTTTCGGGGACATCAAAGACTTCGCTCACCCCTGCTACAGCCTTTGGACTCTGCCAACTATGAGTCCTGCTCTGCCAGGTGGTGCCAATTTAGCCCTTGGGCCATTTGAAGTGGGTTCTGCAGCTCTTTCTACAAAATTGCATACATCCCGTCACTGCACTGATGGTAATCGCTGCATCTCTTCTTGATGCCAACACATCACTGCTGCTGCTGAGGATAAAGACATCACAGCACAGGCTGCGTGGGTCGGAATTGACACATCGTTTGACAGTTCTACCATCAAGGTTTCCTTTATCAGAGATGAAGAAGAGAGCATGCAGTAAAAATACTTATATCATAAGTGATCCCTGAGCAAGGAAGACAGGACGTTGTGTTGTACATGACCTTAGTCAGGAGTTCTTTGGGAGAACTACCAAGCCAAGGTGGGACGGGCAGGGACCTAGCTTCAACAGGGATATCCTTGATTTGGTAGTTGGATTGGGGGGTCCTCAGTCAGATATGCTATGTATGTGTCTGTTTTTCTTATTATTCTCAGTTCAGTAAGAGATTTTAAGTTGTTCATTGCTTGGATTTGGATCTTTGATGGTTCATCAAAAAAGTAGTAAATCTGCACTCATAGAAGTACTCGTTCAATGGGTGCAAATTTACTACTTTATGGAATTTATAAACATTGTCAGTAGGAAGCTTGGGAAGCTATACATGTCTCAAGTAATGCTTGCAGATAGGCTAACCAGGGGTAATCTCTCAGGGTAGCATCCCAGCCCTTCTAGTTTTACCCAGGGTTTCAGCACTAAACAGAGGCTCTCCTAATGCAAATCAGTACTCACACTGTTCCTTATGGAGGCAGTCCATCCAAACATTGGTCATTCAACCTCTCCAGTTTGCAGCCCACTGCTTTTTTAGTTGGGAAATGTGAGAATCACACTCTCTAAATCTCGCTGACTACGCTAGCTCCCCTGGAAATTACCCGCTAATCTCTGGCTCTGCTACAAGACCCAGGTTCTGCCTGAGATTCCCTGTTTTTAGAAATTCTTATCTTTGAAGGTCCTCGTTGTCTGCATAAACTGCAAAGCTTTAGAAGTCTCTGTAGTTAAAAATCTGCAACAATAACCACCCCAACCCACAATCAATGCACAGATCCTCCATTGTCTGCATGATATGTGACCTCCAAAAAATTACTTCTTTAATCTACTCACTGTAAATTTCATACATTTGTGTTGCCCTTAACCCACAGTTTTAGCCATTAGCAAAATAAATAAGAAAGATGTTTTATTGTGTAACACCCATCCTACCATATTAATTATTTGCCACATCATTCTCACTTCACCAAGTACCCAGAGTAGTACCAGTGCTCCTACTATCACATTTATACACTGCACCATTAGCCTTCCTCTTGACCATATGAAAGCGCTGCCAACATAATCGCAAGAGTACTTCAAGGGAAACATAGTCAATTTCATGCATCCCTTAAGCACAACATCACAAAATACATAAAAGTCCTCTAACTGAAACACCTCTCTTTGGTACTTATTGCATAAGTGAGGCATTATGTTCATATCAATATGATCAGAGCAGATCTGGGGCCCCCTTGCATGACACCCAACTCTTCACTTCTAAATCACACTCCACCAAGAGGATTTGTAACCATACATGTGCACCCTCTCACACTTTCCTCAGACAAAGCCATAACTATGTGCCTTCACCAGTGGTAGTTACATAAATTGCAATTAGATGGAAACTGTTTTCTGAAGTATAGCATTCTACACACATTTATCACATGTACTCCACACTGTGGACCACTGCAAGCATCATCCTTTTCATCCTTGTATACCACAACTTCACCTGTGGTGCACTGATTGCTTTGCAAATGTAAGGATCTATGTTACACTTCAATCTTACTTTCACAGCTACAGGGAGAACTCAACACAAAAACAAATGTCACACTGTCTCTGTACACAAAATCACACTCACTGTAAAGCTTACTATAAAGATGTAACACTGGTAGCATATTTCTGGTTACTGCATTTGTAAACTCCGTACTTCTAGGCAATAAACACTATTTCTGAATATATAGGCAATAAAGCATATCACATATATAAACGTCAATTTTTTTTACACTGAAGGATATTACAAATGTGGCTCTTCAAATTGAAAATACAATAGAAATAATGAAGATGTATTCAGAAACACAACTACACCTGCACTTCAGCTCTGAACACTCAATTTCAAAAAGCATTTAGCAAACATTCAAATAAAATGCACATGAGTAAAGAAGCAATATTTTTCAGCACCTGTATTAGTGCCCTAAACCACACAAGCACTGAAAATCATCCTTAAAAGTACGCTAGTAATATATTTTAAATACCTTACTGTAGTCACCACTGAAGAGGAAAACTAATGCACTAAAAGTACCTCAATGGCTGCTTGTTCTCAATGAGGAAACCAGCACTATAACTCCTTCTCTCACTTTTTTTTATTAAGAGCTTACTTTTTCATGGATGAGACTAAAATAGGACAACAGGAGCTTGTATTTAACTAACCTAAACTAGCTCTCTCTGCAGACCAAGGGCCTGATTTAGTGGAGGGTAGTACTCCATCACAAGCATGACAGATATTGGGCTCACTGTATTACCATCCCGTTCTATTCTATGGGGATCGTAATATGGCAGACAGGATATCTGTCATGTTTGTGACTGAGTATTCCCTCTGCTGACATCTAAATTAGGCCTCAAATGTTGTGTTGAGGTTTTGCAATACTTGAATCCTCACAGCTCTGTATAATTTGCCTCGACACGAGGCTGTTGCCCGGGAGCTTTGTGTTGGTTGAACTGGGAAACACAGTTGCTCTCAGTGTAGAAGGCACTGGTAAACAAACAGACAGAGGTTTATTGCATTTCCATTTAGGCTATACTATCAGAAACTTCTAAAAATTAAACTATCGTACTACAAAAAATGCAGCTAAAATATCAGCTACCACAATATTGTAGAAGCTACACATTTAGAGCAAGACAGATTTTCTACTTTTAACTCAACATGTAGTACATGCTGAGTTAAATATCCTTATGTACGTAGTTGTGGAGATAGAAATACTGAATCTCTGCCTACCTATGTCAACCTACCTTCACAATATGGTTGAAGTTGATATTTTGGCTATATATTTTGTAAACAATATTGTTCTGCATCAGCGTTTCCCAACCTGAGGTCCATGGACTCCTAGGGGTCTGTAACACATTCCCAGGGGGTCTGCTGGTCTCAAGCACCCGAGTCATGCTCGCACAGCAGTGTTGTTGTTTAGACTGTGTTAGCATGTCTGACCTTGATAAGTAAACTTACAAGGGGACGCAAATAGGTAGATGAACCTTTTGACTCGCAATTAAAATGTTCTTACCATAGCTCTAGTACATAATCAGTAATCAATACACAATAATCAATAATCATTAGTAAGCAATAACATCAATAATGAATGGAGTCAGTAATTGTCACATACCATGACCTTTCAGTCATGACTAACCACACCTTTAGTAAAAGTCAGAATATTTATTTCGCTATATTAACAATGCTAAGGTCATCTAGATTAATCTCAACATAATATGAAACACATACAAAAACAACACTGGCTATCCAAAGTGGCAGAAGAAACGTAATCTAATCAAAGCTTCAACAACAACACATTCTAAGGTTATGGTGCAAATCAGTAACAAAGTCAACTGTGTCAATGTGATTATATCCATGAATTTTAGCAGATAAATTTATCAAGCATTAGTATAGTCCCTATTATCTGATTTCATTAGTGAAGGACCCTTAACTAACACCATATTAGCATCAGCATGATGGCTTTCAAAACAGTGCAGTTGGTACCTAGAAAGAAAAAAATATATGCATAACAATCAGCAATCTGTTACATTATACCTACCCTTTGAATTTTCTCTTTACAATTTTTCCCTTTTCTTTTCTTCCCTCCTCTGATTATTCTTTAAACTTTTAAATTTTATTATTTTGCATAATTTGCACAATCCCCATATTCCCAATAGACAAGCCACAACAATTAATATTCCCTGTAGTATTTTCAGTAGAATCCCATTCCAAATGTTGCTGAGCCAATTTCTCACTAAAGCTAAACCTTTGCCAACCTTTCCCTAAACACCTGGCTCTTTCAATTCTTTCAAATCAGCA
The DNA here is from genome assembly GCF_031143425.1 of Pleurodeles waltl. Classification (NCBI taxonomy): domain Eukaryota; kingdom Metazoa; phylum Chordata; class Amphibia; order Caudata; family Salamandridae; genus Pleurodeles; species Pleurodeles waltl. The sequence goes on from NC_090447.1 coordinate 980,537,980, forward strand.
CTTGCATTAGTCAGATTAGTAAGTAATTCTCTTATTTCTTTACTGTTATCGGTATATACGAACAACAATGACTAGAATTAATCATTCTACAGACTCCACCATCTTTCGCTTCACAAATGTCTAAAGCAAGGCAATTTTGAAGAGTCATAGGTCTATCAGCAGCTAATTCAGTACCTACCAGAATTATGGCTCCTGAAAAATCTGTCAGTATGTTATCCACAATGGTAGTCAACTTTCGAATCTTTATTGAATTCAGAATGACTCCTACTGAAGGTCTCCCACTATAGCAGAAGATGACTCCCTCCTCTGTTGCTTATGATGTAATTCAGTCACTTTCGGAAATTTCTTCATATCCTCCATTTGATAAATTTCTGGGAAAACTATCCCCAAATAACATGTCCCATACCATCCTCTTGGAAGACAGTAAAAAGCATTAAGACCACAGATGTAGTAAATCCCTGGAATAGAAGGGTCCTGTCCATTCAACATAAACGTCGATTTACTCTGAAACAAAAACACATGCCTACATTCACTTGTTCCCACAAATAAAGTGTCAGTGCGCGATTTAGGCCTATATATACAAGGTTTCCCTACGTGTTGTGCATCTAATGCTAATTTCACTTGTGTTTTAATTACACTATAAGCATAATCATTCCTGTAAGTCCTTTTCTCTAAGCCTTTTTCTAATTTTTCTTACTTCTTTTCCTGTCAGATCCTACACCTTCTCTTTAACCGCTCCCTGCAAATCCGGATGAAGCTCTTTCACTGTGAACATCAGGAAAAATTCAATCAAAGGATACTCCTCATTTGTATTTTCATACTCTATTTCTGTGGCTTGGTCCTCTTCATCATCACTATTCATGTGAATCTCAATTCCATTATTTGAACAAGTAATCAAATACCTTGTTTTACACAGCAAGTCTCTTCCCAGTAGGGATACCGGACTTGAATCGCAGACTACAAATTTATGCAATCCCTGAAAGTTGCCAATCTCAACTTGAACTGGATCTGTAATCAGGTTTGTCAAATACTGGTTCATTACCCCCACAACCTGGACTGTCCTTCCTGAAAGGGGCAAGTTTCTAGCTTCTTCACTTCGCACTGTAGAGTGTGTAGCGCCTGTGTCAACCAAGAATGAAACCTTGTGACCCATAACCTTTTCCTTCACATAGGGACCTCTTTGATCTACTTCTAAGGAGGTTGCAAGCGCACAAGGCTCCTCATCTGAACTGTCACTCGTCCACTCATCATGTATTCCCTTCTCACTGTGTAACAGGAATTGGTGCACTGTGTTACTACTTTTGTTATGCCTCTGACCTGGGACCTGTTGAAAAAGTATCATCTGTTGCTGCTCCATCGGGGCTTGAGGTATTTGAATTTGCTGTCTAGGTACCATGGGAACCTGCTCTTGCATCTGCTGCAACTGTGACATTTGTGCACGAGGCATTTGCACCTGCTGCATGGGCTGAAAATTTGGCATTTGATTCACATTATTCTAAAAATTTGGATTAGGACCCCTCACTCTCGGTCCTCTCACATTCTGAAATTAATTGATGTCATTACTCTGCTGAACAACACCTTCCTGCACCATCATTGGAAACTCTTGTTTCCAATGTCCAACGGCTCCGCAAATGTGACATGACAATAACTTCTTCATTCCTTGCACATCATTCTGAACCACTACAGTATTCAAGTCTGGACCATGAGTCCTGTTTCCTCCCCAACCTCTACCTCTCACCTGGGGCAGAAATATCATGTTTCCCTGCTCCTGCTGTGGTAACTGCTGTGGAAAATTTCCATGCACTCCTGTTTCAGCTGCTTTAATCTGCATTACCCTCGCATTCTCTTTCAACTTTTTCTGCTTCAACTCAATCTCATCACTACATTATTTTGCATACTGCAACACCTCATCAATCAGCTCTGCTTGCCAGCAAATCAAATGACTGAATCATCTGGCTAATTTCAGGTCTCAATCCTCCCACAAATCTGAACACAAAATGGAGCATGTCTTTCGCCTCAATTGACTCTGTGCCACAGTAATGCTTGAATGCCTGCAACAATCTCTCATAGTGCGCATGTATCAACTCCTTTGCTTCCTGGGCTGTCCTGTTAATCCTCTGCCAATCTATATTCTTTGGCGAAATTCTCGCTTTCAAAAACTCAATCACCTTATTGTAATATTTCATTACCTCAGGCGACGGTGCACCTGTATTCTTGTCTCTCTCTGGTTCACTTGTTGGCCAATCTACACTCCTCTTACACTCAATGCACAGATCAGCTGGAACCACTATTTCTAGTAATGTGTTTAAGTCTTCCCACAAACACTTCACAAGTTTCACAAACCTATCTGTCTGCTGATATCACTCTACTGGCTTTTCTCTCAATTTTGGATAATAATTTGTAAATGACAGAATGTCACTTCTGCTCCAGGGGACATGAACAAAATTCCCCATTGGAATTTCTCTCATCGGTAAAAGTTTTACTGGATCTTTATTCTGCCGCACATTTGCAGTCAGCTTCAAATAATTCCTTTTCCTTTTGTCTCTTTTCTTTACCCATCTGCCTTCCCATTTGTCTAATGCTCCCCAGGTCTGAGCACTTTGGAGCAATTCTTTAAGGTGTGCCTTCATTCCGGCAGATTTCATGTGTTCAAAATCTTTAGCCTCAAAATCTAATCTGTAACTCCTTTTCAAATGCTTCGCCTTCTCTATTTCAATGCCGTGCTTCTCTGCCAAGTCTGCTAGTCTCTGATGCACATTGCTCACTTCTCTCGTAATCTTCAGGCACAAATATCTCAATTCTGCCTCTATGTAGGAATCTAACCTATTCACCCCCATCATTCTCTCAATGAGTTTACCCGCTTCCATGCTTAGGCTAGTATAATTCAAATGCTCCTCTGCCTTAGGGGCACTCTGTGGGGTATTCAGCTTGTCTACCCATTAACTCAAATGCTGAGCTATCAATCCTTGTAAGGAAATGTTACTTGCTTGGACCGGTGGCACCTACTGTGCAACTGCATTGGAGTCCGTAGTGTCAATAGTTTCAAGCTCTGACTAACGTTTGGCCCTGCCACAGTATCTGGAAGTGCTACAAATGGACTAAGGTCTAGCAATTATCTTGATCCGTCAAAAGTCTGCCCCAGGGGAGAGACTACTCAAGCATTTTCATTATGTCCTCCCCTCATTAGGTTCTGGGACATTGCTCCCGGTTCACCTACAATAGGTTTTTTCTGTGCAAATAATGGTACCGCTGGACCAACAATAATAGGTAGCAATATAGCATCTGGGGCTGTCCTAGCACTTACGCTCTGTGGGAGTGTAACTCCCATATTCTGATTCATCATCGGAGTCATATCTGACTGTGTCTTGGCATTACCTGCGGCTGCACTTGGGTCAATAAAATCAGAGTTGCTTCAGACTGAACCAGTATTGGGCTCGGGGAGACCTGTTCTGTAGGCACCAATAAGTTAGAAGTCGTTTCCTTAATGGGCACATCAGGATAAATTCTCTGAATTCAGTTGCACCTATGTCTGCACTACAGGAGTGGTAGGCACATTAAGACCCCTTTGCACTGTATTCTGTGTCAGGTTAGCATTAACCTGCACCGGACTCACTGTCCCATTAACCTGTGTCGGAGCTGTGGCATCAGCACTGGTACTCGGACCACTTTCATGTACTGTATATGGTGGTGGGCGATCTCTCAATAACTGTGTAATAAACTCATCATCGTCTGATTCCTCCTCTATGGTTGAAGACTTTCTAGCCTCCTTACTCTTGGACGGACTTTTATTAGTTTTCCTAGTAGCTTTCTTTCCTTCCATCTCATTGTCCTGCGTAATTGCTGGAAACAGCTCAATCCCTTGCAAAGTCTCAATCCTCCAAACTTTCTGAACACACTCCCATCTAGACTCTGCTAGAGTATTTTCTACCTTTCTCATCCTCCTCTCGAATTTCAGTTGCTGTTGCTGTCTGGCTACTAGCTCCCAAATTGTTAATGCCTCAAATTGTGCTGGTCTCAGAAGGCGCTTCGATTCATATGGCACCATCCTTAAATGCTCCAAGACCCTCAAATTGAATGTCCGATTTGTAGGAAACGCTAAGTTCCCATCCTTCTCTGTCAATTTGCACCATTCCTTCAGCCAAAGACATGGCGCGACACCCTTCTCTTCCATTATAATGTGAGCTGGTGTACCTTCTGGCGGTGTAGCCTTGCCTACACTCGTTGTAATATCCGTATCTCCCCTTAGGGCACTTTTTAAGGCTTTGAAAAACTTCATCTTTTCGACCCTTTTTTTTTTACTTTTCAAAATCAAATCAGGAAGTGACTTTTAATCCCAAGATTCCTTTCACCTATGTTCTCAACCAATTGCCTCTCACAGACGGCTGCCAATCCATGCGCGACTGTTGGAAAATGGGTTATTGGTAGGGCAGGTAAGTACCTACACCTAGCAACAAGCCACAAACCTCCACAAAAGTACAGTTAGGTCTCAGTAAATTAATCCCAGCTCTACCCTTGGTAGCTTGGCATCGAGCGTCAAGGCTTAATTTAGGAGACAAAGTGTAAAGCATTCAAATATCACAAAACAGTAATTAAATAAAACACAGGAAACAGTTTAAAAATCCAAAACCAATTTATAAAAATAGCTTATATTTTTATCTTTAAAATGACACAAAAACGATTAAAATCGGTTCAGGGGAACCGGAGATATGAATTTTTAAAGTATTATTATTTTCTAGCGCTTAGAAACGAAAAGCGCCAATCGGGTCATCTGGTTGCACCAGGACCGGGACAAAGTCAAACTTTCAGGCCGACCGCGATGGAGCCCTGCTCGGCTACAGGTCGCGGGAAGCCTCGGTTAAAAAGTTACCTTCTGACTTAGTCTTTATTTTGAAGTTTTTCTTCACCGGGACGAACCTGCCAGTTGGATCCGACCTCCTGGAGCCCTTGTCCGGATACGCGAAGTCGGTTTCCTCGGTGGTGATTTGTACCTTCGGACTTAGTCGTTTTTTCGAGATGAAAATCCTTCGACCGGGGTAAACCTGGATCTTGATCCGACGTCCGTGGAGCCCTTCTCGGATACGATGGCTGGAAGGTCCCGGTCAACTTTTTACGTTCGGACTTAGTCTTTTTTTCGGATGTTTTTCTTTACCGGGACGAACCACGAAGTCAGGCCGGGTCGCGGTTGAGGCAAGCCGGCTAGAATTTCCGCGTCGGGTCGGTCACTTTATGGAGCTTTTTTCCAAAATTTCTCCAATCTTTTCCAAACTTCTGGGGCTTCACCCAGATGTTCTTTTAAGGTTCTTTTGGGGTCCACAGCTCACCCCAAGGGTCCAGAAGTTCTGTGATGGTCCTTGGGGGTGCGGACTTCAACTCCCAGAATGCACCTGGCGCAAACTCCTTTTTGGCCACTGGACAGTGGTCAGCTGGTCGCTTTCTTCAGGAGTTGGTGCAGGGGACTCTGGTTTAGCAATTTTTCACCTGTAGCAAACAGGGAGTCCCTCCTTGAACCAGTTGAAGCCAGGCAAAGTCCTTCTTGTGGTGAAGCCCAAGTGTGCAGCTGGTGCAGTCCTTCTGAGTGCAGGGTCCAGGTGCAGGCCAGGGGTCCAGCAGGGCAGTCCTTCTTCTTCTTTAGTTCCTTTCTTGTTGAATTCTGGAGGGGATCTGAGGCGTGGGTGCAGGTCTGCCAGTTTTATCCTTGCTCCTGGGTGAAAAGCAGGGGGGCCCTGGTCCTCCAATCAGGGACAGGGTCGTCCCCCTGTGATGACCACTTCCTGGGAAGTGTGGCAAAAATCCATCCCAGAAGGCAACAGTCTCTAAAAATCCAAAATGGATGAATCTGATTTTTAGAGGAGAGATCTGGCTGAGCCCACCCACTGGTGTGGCTAAAAATCATAAACACACCCCTCTCCTGCCCTCTCCTAATCTAATCAAGGGGGCACCTAGCTGTCTGGGGTTGCAGGATGTGGGGGTGTTGCTGGGTGCTCCAGATGTCCTTCTCTGCCTTTGATGACCAGTTTGGCAGCCCTCCCCCTTCCTGCTTCCCCATCTGCTGAGGGGAGATTCTCTCCCCCAAGCACATTCCTTTGTGTAAAGCCAGGCCACTTCACACCTCATTAAAGTGGCCTGGCAGAAGCTGCTGCAGGCTGGCCAATCAGAGCACAGCAGCAAAAACAATGCAGAGCTGAAATTGGCAACTTTTTAGGTAAAGTCTAAACTTTTTACCTGCACTAGTTATATTAAATCCAACAACTGGAAGTTGTGGGATTTATTATAACAATCAATTTGATACCAAATTCTTGGTATGTAACATTTAAGGAGACTTTAAAATTTAAAATAAAGTCTGCCCATTCTAGCCTATGAAGGCCATTTACTTCAATGAGGGAAAAACGAATTTGGCTGTTTTTACCTCACCAGGGCTTATAAATCTATTTTTATAAAGTCCCTGCTTATAGTTACATGGCACCCAGCCCTAGGGGCACATAGGGCACACCTTAGGGGTGACTTATATGTAAAAATAAGGTAGTTTAAAACTTTGGAAGTACCTTTAATTCCAAAGTCGAATTTGCATATAACTTTAATTTAAAAGTAGCCAGCAAGGCAGGCTTGCTTTTAAAATGACACTGGGCACCTCAGCAATGCACCTAGGTGTGCACCACCTATGCTGTGGTCCCTAAACCTACATGCCCTACCATATACTAGGGACTTATAGGTAGGTTAACTTAGCCAATTATAATTAGCCTAATTTGCATATCCATTTTACACAGAGCACAGGCCCTGGGACTGGTTAGCAGTACCCAGGGCACCATCAGAGTCAGGAAAACACCAGCATAAAGTGGAAAATGGGGGCAAAAAGTTAGGGGGCCTCTGCAATCAGCCCCAGTTTCTCACACAACCCCCCCCCAGCCCACACGCCCAGGAGACTCAGCCCAACCCTGGGAGAGTCTTCCTGGCTTGTTAGGCGAGGAAGACAGTGAAGAAAACTGGCTGTCCCTTTGCAGGGTCTACTCTGCCTTATATCCTCCTGTCAGGGTCACTCCCTCTGGGTAGTGAAGCCATCCCAACAGTAAAAGGACCCAACCCAAACTGAAACTTCCCTCTAGGGGGGTCTTCCTCCTCTCTCTCTGCCAACTTGGGTAGTGAGGTGCCCACCTCCCCTACTCCTAACTTTGCTAGGGCAAGACCTAGCTTACCCAAAGAGGTCACCCAACACTTGAGCAACCCCACCATGACCAACAGGGTCAGGGGGCCTACTTTGCTATTGGCCTTGGGGTCTGCCTCCCAGGCCAAGTACAGTGCTGCCAGGAAGGCTAGCACCCAGCAGAGGCTACTGACAGCTGTCAGTACCCAGAACCACACCCTAAGCTCTCCACTGACAGGTGGCTGAGCTGCTTTAGGGGCATCTTTGGGGTCCTGGCACCCCTCTTGCTATCTAGAGTGGGGGGCTACCACCTCCTGTGGCAGACACCCTCCTTCCACTCTCCCTTCTGTCAGTGCAGGGGCAACACCTTGCATCTGGACAGCTGCCTGACTACTCAGGACTTCCTTGGGGTCAGGTGAGGCCTCACCAGTGCCAACTCTGGGCTCCCCCCCTACTGGGGCAGAAGGCCTTTGGCTCCCTGGAACTCTCTTTAAGAGTGGCCTACCCTTCCTTTTCTTCTTTCCTTTTCTTGGGGACCCCTGTCTCCTAACTGTAGGGACTGACTCCCCAGGACTTTGGGTTGGGGGGGCGCCCTGGGCGACCACCCCATCTGTGACCAGACTCACCTCTGGGAGGTCATTGCCCAGGATACAATCTAGGGGAAGGTCAGCACTGACTACCACCCTAATCCAGTCAAGGATACCCTCCCTCTCTAGGGGCACTATGGCTACAGGTTTGGAGGTGACCTCCCCTGTGGCTATCCTGACTTTCTTTGTCTTTCCTGGGACATACATGTCTGGGGTCACTAACCGGTCACTCACTACAGTGTGACTGGCACAGGTGTCTCTCAGGCCAGTGGTAGGGATCCCATTCACTTGAATGTGGTGGAAGTGCCTACTCCCACCCTCAGGGATCACCAGCTTACCATCTGGTCCTGTCTCCCAGCACAATGCTAGGAGGACTTCATCATCTGAGGAATCCTCCTCTATGGCTACACTGGACAGCCCAGTGCTAACCACTTTCTTTGGACAGGCTGCATCTCCTTTGAAGTGACCTGTCTGCTGACAGTCAAAGCAAGCCCTACTGTCCAAGAGCTTTTTTAACCCTGGGTCTCCCTGTCTCTGCATGTCAGAGTGGGAGTGGGATTTACTCTCCTCCTTCTTAGGGTTCTGGGGTACAGAGGGAGTCTCTGTGGTGGGCTTACCACCTCCCTCCTTAGGTTTTTGGGGACCTGACCCCCCCTTCTTGGAGTCTCCCCCCTGGGACTTGACAACCACCCTGGTTCTCAACCACTCATCAGCTGCCTCCCCTAGCTCTCTAGGGTTGGTCTGCTTAGAGTCCACTAGATGCTGGCGTAACCTTTCTTGGATACAATTGGTCAAGATGTGCTCTCTCATGATCAGATTGTATAACCCCTCATAAGTATTTACTTTGTTGCCAATAATCCAGCCCTCTAGTGCCTTTAGTGAGGTGTCCACAAAGTCAACCCAAGACTGGGTACTGACCTTCTGGGTGTCCCTGAACTTCATTCTATATTGCTCTGGGGTCAGACCAAACTTCTTGACTAAGCACCTCTTCATACTAGGGTATGAATCTGCCTCCTCCCCCCTTAAGGTCAGAAGCCTATCCCTCCCTGAGTTGGGGACCAACTCCCACAAAAGGGAACCCCAGTATTGAGGCCTAACCCTTCTCATTTGGAGTGCCCTCTCAAAGGCCCCTAGCCACTTATCTATGTCATCCCCCTCTACATAAGCAGGAACCACCCCCTTGGGTAATCTGGGGCAAACTCCCCCACCCATGGACACCTCAGTTTCTTTCTCGCTGCCTCCATCTTTTTTTTCTTTGCTTGCCCACTTTTTCTTTTCTAGGGCAAGCTTATCTGCTTCCAAAGCTATGTAGGCTAGCTGGGCTTCCAGCTCTCTTTCCCTGATGGATGGGTTCTCTCCTCCTGAAAGGACCCTCTTCCTACCACTAGCTTTGGGTCTGCCCCTAGTGACTGTATCCAGTGAGGACCGTTCCTCCTCTTCCTCACTTGGGGTCTGATGCCTTCCCTCCCCTGAGTGGTTAGAGTTAGCATCTTCCTCTTTTTCTTCCTCCTCTGGAGCTTCCTCTGTCTCTACCTCTTGTGCCTCAGCCCATGCTGTCAGGGATTTAATCAGGATTTGCTTCCTGAGATCAGGGGTTGCAGGCAACCCTCTCTCAATACACAACCCCCTAAGCTGGACTACTGTCAGTGTGGGTAGGCTAGCCAGATCAAGCTCCATGGTTCCCTAGTTTTGTGTCAACAAAAACTTTTTGCAAAAATTGGTAACAAGAATTTAGAAAAATTACAAAAATTCAATAATTGAAATTAATCCAAATTAATTACAAAAAAAAAATTAAAATTAAAAATTAAAAACAATTTTTGCACTAGGACAATTTAAAGGATTTTTAATTTGTTTTATCTAAAACTGTAACGTGATATTGAACACAAGTACAGGATCCCGTCGCTGCTTCCAATTATGTTGGAAAATGGGTTATTGTTAGGGCAGGTAAGTACCTACACCTAGCAACAAGCCACAAACCTCCACAAAAGTACAGTTAGGTCTCAGTAAATTAATCCCAGCTCTACCCTTGGTAGCTTGGCATCGAGCGTCAAGGCTTAACTTAGGAGACAAAGTGTAAAGCATTCAAATATCACAAAACAGTAATTAAATAAAACACAGGAAACAGTTTAAAAATCCAAAACCAATTTATAAAAATAGCTTATATTTTTATCTTTAAAATGACACAAAAACGATTAAAATCGGTTCAGGGGAACCGGAGATATGAATTTTTAAAGTATTATTATTTTCTAGCGCTTAGAAACGAAAAGCGCCAATCGGGTCATCTGGTTGCACCAGGACCGGGACAAAGTCAAACTTTCAGGCCGACCGCGATGGAGCCCTGCTCGGCTACAGGTCGCGGGAAGCCTCGGTTAAAAAGTTACCTTCTGACTTAGTCTTTATTTTGAAGTTTTTCTTCACCGGGACGAACCTGCCAGTTGGATCCGACCTCCTGGAGCCCTTGTCCGGATACGCGAAGTCGGTTTCCTCGGTGGTGATTTCTACCTTCGGACTTAGTCGTTTTTTCGAGATGAAAATCCTTCGACCGGGGTAAACCTGGATCTTGATCCGACGTCCGTGGAGCTCTTCTCGGATACGATGGCTGGAAGGTCCCGGTCAACTTTTTACGTTCGGACTTAGTCTTTTTTTCGGATGTTTTTCTTTACCGGGACGAACCACGAAGTCAGGCCGGGTCGCGGTTGAGGCAAGCCGGCTAGAATTTCCGCGTCGGGTCGGTCACTTTATGGAGCTTTTTTCCAAAATTTCTCCAATCTTTTCCAAACTTCTGGGGCTTCACCCAGATGTTCTTTTAAGGTTCTTTTGGGGTCCACAGCTCACCCCAAGGGTCCAGAAGTTCTGTGATGGTCCTTGGGGGTGCGGACTTCAACTCCCAGAATGCACCTGGCGCAAACTCCTTTTTGGCCACTGGACAGTGGTCAGCTGGTCGCTTTCTTCAGGAGTTGGTGCAGGGGACTCTGGTTTAGCAATTTTTCACCTGTAGCAAACAGGGAGTCCCTCCTTGAACCAGTTGAAGCCAGGCAAAGTCCTTCTTGTGGTGAAGCCCAAGTGTGCAGCTGGTGCAGTCCTTCTGAGTGCAGGGTCCAGGTGCAGGCCAGGGGTCCAGCAGGGCAGTCCTTCTTCTTCTTTAGTTCCTTTCTTGTTGAATTCTGGAGGGGATCTGAGGCGTGGGTGCAGGTCTGCCAGTTTTATCCTTGCTCCTGGGTGAAAAGCAGGGGGGCCCTGGTCCTCCAATCAGGGACAGGGTCGTCCCCCTGTGATGACCACTTCCTGGGAAGTGTGGCAAAAATCCATCCCAGAAGGCAACAGTCTCTAAAAATCCAAAATGGATGAATCTGATTTTTAGAGGAGAGATCTGGCTGAGCCCACCCACTGGTGTGGCTAAAAATCATAAACACACCCCTCTCCTGCCCTCTCCTAATCTAATCAAGGGGGCACCTAGCTGTCTGGGGTTGCAGGATGTGGGGGTGTTGCTGGGTGCTCCAGATGTCCTTCTCTGCCTTTGAAGACCAGTTTGGCAGCCCTCCCCCTTCCTGCTTCCCCATCTGCTGAGGGGAGATTCTCTCCCCCAAGCACATTCCTTTGTGTAAAGCCAGGCCACTTCACACCTCATTAAAGTGGCCTGGCAGAAGCTGCTGCAGGCTGGCCAATCAGAGCACAGCAGCAAAAACAATGCAGAGCTGAAATTGGCAACTTTTTAGGTAAAGTCTAAACTTTTTACCTGCACTAGTTATATTAAATCCAACAACTGGAAGTTGTGGGATTTATTATAACAATCAATTTGATACCAAATTCTTGGTATGTAACATTTAAGGAGACTTTAAAATTTAAAATAAAGTCTGCCCATTCTAGCCTATGAAGGCCATTTACTTCAATGAGGGAAAAACGAATTTGGCTGTTTTTACCTCACCAGGGCTTATAAATCTATTTTTATAAAGTCCCTGCTTATAGTTACATGGCACCCAGCCCTAGGGGCACATAGGGCACACCTTAGGGGTGACTTATATGTAAAAATAAGGTAGTTTAAAACTTTGGAAGTACCTTTAATTCCAAAGTCGAATTTGCATATAACTTTAATTTAAAAGTAGCCAGCAAGGCAGGCTTGCTTTTAAAATGACACTGGGCACCTCAGCAATGCACCTAGGTGTGCACCACCTATGCTGTGGTCCCTAAACCTACATGCCCTACCATATACTAGGGACTTATAGGTAGGTTAACTTAGCCAATTATAATTAGCCTAATTTGCATATCCATTTTACACAGAGCACAGGCCCTGGGACTGGTTAGCAGTACCCAGGGCACCATCAGAGTCAGGAAAACACCAGCATAAAGTGGAAAATGGGGGCAAAAAGTTAGGGGGCCTCTGCAATCAGCCCCAGTTTCTCACAGCGACCCTTCTCACTAACCGACCTATCCCAGCGCAGCTCCAATGATGTCACATTCACACGTACTGCAGCTGACAAAGTCTTGCGGCTTGTCCTCCCAAACTCTGATTCATACAAACTAATGCAAATATTGCGAGCACTAATCAGAAAACAAAAACAAATCTGCTGGTTTACTACAGGAAAGGTAACACAATCCCTTCAGAAACCTCACAGATTTTTCACTGATGGCTCTTCCCGCACTTACAGCTACTCCTTCTTTCTTGGTCTCCCAGATTCGCAAGCAAAATTCAACCCACAAATTTTGACTCTCAACTGATCAATGGGTCTGTCTGGGTGCACATAGGACTCGCCAAATCTCAGTCGAATTTTCTTTCATTCAGTTGAACTCACACTCTAACTTGTTGACCATGCCCAATCAACCTACTAAACCAGACAGACTACAACTTGCCATAGACGTCGGGTACAGAGTAACAGATATTAACAGAGGTGGTAAGAGACTGATGGTTAGTCTCCTTAAAAGCGTATCATAGACGTGTTATCATGATTTCATTAGTGAAGGACCCTTAACTAACACCAGATTAACATCAGCATGTTGGAAATCATGCAAAACTATTTAGTAGCACAAATTTGGAAAAATCTCTAACTATGGCTCTATCAAAACAGCGCAGTTGGTACTTAGAAAGAAAAAGCAAATATGCCTAACAATCAACAATCTGTTACATTATACCTATCCTCAATGTGGATCAGCAAGCAGAGTCAGACTTTGTCCTCAGGACATCACTCGATCAGCAAGACATCAGGATTGAGCACCAAAGTTCAGAAAACGCAAAGTCTCTAAGCATTAAAGTTAAGAACGTCTCTTGTCAAGACACAATATGGGTAAAAATGAGCCTTTCCGCCAGCAAGAAAGTGGGCAATGGGCTGTCTTCTCTCAGTGTAATCCTGGTAAGTCAAAACTGCTAAAACTACCGCCAACATCATCTTTTAGCAGTCGGTTCTCATGAGAAAGCTTCCATTATGAGCACATTTAAACAATATAGTAGAGATCAGATTTAACTCTCTAGGACAGCCAATTTATTAAACGCTACGAAACACAGCTTTTACATGAGGCCTGGCAAGTAGGCCAAGACACTCGCTAAGTTAAGGCCTACAACTAATAAAGCTAAAGCTTACTGCATAACCCTCAATATGACATATTACTACATTATTCTAACATATATTCAACATTTCATAAGTATTAAATCATTGATTAGTACATTTCATTAACATTGGTGACCATTCTTCGTAATCACATTTTCAAATGTGCGCATTATTTTTCTACGTTATTTTATTTTCTACACAAACTGATTATTCAGAATACATAAACACTCATTAATAATTTTTATTGAAACACCTCTGCTAGCAAGTGTAGTAGTCACTACCAACTCGGCGGCAGGGGTGATCTCTCAATAACCACACTGCCATCCATGTGCTGCATGCGGCAGTCATAAATAAAAGGCATCAGGAGCGCTTATGCGCCAGATACTAAACTAATATGAAGCAGGTGCAGCGTGCTAAGTAGGCCCCCCGGCTCCACCAAATCTGAACCTATGGTGAGTTCCGTAGCATTACCTAAATGTATTCAGGTTTGCCCTTCATTGAATAAAATAGATATACTCAAGCTGTGTGCGAGGGGACAAGTTTGTCTAACTATCTCACTGTGAAGTCCGTCAGGCCTGACAAGGTATGTGTACACTGCCCTCCTCGTAGGTACTCTGTACAGGCACATGTAACCTGGCTAGCTTGCTCAAAATGTGAAGGCACTTTCAAAGTGTACTTTGCATGCTTACAGTACATCCAGCCAAGCTTGTATTTCATTAAGGTTATTTTTAGATTATTGAGACGAGTTAAATAAATGCCCAGCACTTAAAAAGAACAGGCACAGCTAGGCATTGCATGTTTGTGGTTTTTTCAACCATACAGGCGCTTGTAGCGAACTCTTGTACAGGTAAATCTGAACTTTGCATTTGTGTTTTTTTTAACAAGCACTTGAAGCGACCTTCCAAGACTTAAATGTAGAAGCCCATCTAAATTAGGTCCTTACATAAATTTATATCACTTAAACTTGGAGTGTACAGGCCATAATTAGGTGGCCACTTAGTTTTTTAAATGTACTCAAAGGGCTTAAAAAGTACAGGCACTTCATACATGCACTTTTTGTGCTTGTCGATATACAGGTACGTCTAACATGGCTTCTTGGCACCGTAAACAACCTGACACTTCTTAACTTCCCTTTCTCCATGCTGACATTGTCCACCTCATCCTTTGCTCATCACTGCAATGTTCAGGCTTTAGGTAACACTGACATTAAGAAGCCAGGTCAGTTTACCCTGGTACACATGTGCCATTTATATAACAAATATAAAAAATAAAGGTCATGGGGAAGTAAGCTGAGGATCTGCACTTTTAATTGCAGTTTTAAAAGTCTGTTTGAATGGTTTTGACATTTCTGGATTTTGGCGCGGCCCAAGCAATGAAGCCCAGGTCTGTGATGTGAGATGTATTTATGTTTTCTGAGCACTATAGCAGTCCTTTTTGTGTCAAATATGTAACGTACCAGTGCCTTGAGTGTGAAGGCATGTGGCCAAAGTACAATGTTGCAGAGCATTGTGTGGTCATGCAACAAGCCAATGTGCAATGTAGTGTTGCTCAGTATGTTTTCTATGTTGGTAACAAATGAGCTGTTGAGCAGGGCTCTTTGTGCCTATGCAATGTAGGAGTGTACCATATGGGCAAGCAAGAAAGCACATGTACTGAAGCAAGATATGTGGGTAGGGTTGTACTGGGCTCTCTTCACACTTCTGATGGTATCTGGGATTTTGAGTACCAGTACCATAGGCGCTTACTGCTTGAAAAGCGCTATTGACACTTTTAATCTTTGAGAATTCATATCTTGATGTTTACTTATTGGATTTTGTTGTTGTTTTGGTCTTGAGTTATTTCTAAAAATAAAATCTATTTTCTAAACTGGTGTGGAGATGGGTGTTGAGTCTTTTTGTGGTATTTTCACTGTGTTACTGTTTGATAAGATTGTCATATCCGTGCATATTATTAGCTAGTGTCCTCTGTGTTTTCCCCAAAACCAGTTCTGATCAATGTTAAATATTGTTTGTTGCTTGGTGTGTACTTGTTTGTGTATTTTTGTGAATTACTGTTTTACTGTATGAAATTTAAATCACACAAATTGCTTGGATTCTGTGGCTTCCTGTAATAAATCAGTGGGGTCCTCAATAATCAAAAGTTTGAGAACCACTGTTCTACACAGTATTCTGACATACAGCTTCCTTGTGTCTCTCTGATAGTGACACTGTGGGCCAAAAAGTGCTTATCAAAGCTTAGTTCTGAAAGACCATTTTGTCCCTCATTTCCAGTGAAGTGACAACTCCTATGTGTACTGCTGAAGCCAAGAAATATTAACCTATACTAAAATACATGTTTTTATTCCAGTTACTCTGAGGAATAGACTTAAAGAATAGACCTTCCCCCATGATCAGGATGGCGTCTGTCTTCAATCTCAACAGAAAGTTGGCATTCATCTACAGCCATGCATGAACCCTAAGTACATCCTACATTTGTTGCTGAAATATGGAGGGCTACAGCCATACACAGAGCTTTCACAAACACATGGCATAAACACAAGACAGAAATCATGCATCTCCTGGTGAAGAAAAATCATCCGAGCTACTACCAATTTTTATCACTGTACAATAGTGACCGCATCCATTAACAATACACTAAAGTTCACTCTAATATGTCAGGGAGGGTTAGTAGCAGAAATGCCAGGAAAAGAATTATCAATATGAAATATCTACACTTGTCTAAACAAATAACAGCAAAAGCAGCATGCACCCTCTGGCTAACAAGACATGTCTTCAGCAATAAATCTCTGCAACTCAGCTTAAATTACCATTCAACCATCAGCTTTCAATAAACATTAGAAATGCAGCCATTTTCTGTTCATCACCATATATTTTTCTGAAAATGCACACATTTTTCTATCAAATACCTCTTGTATTTTAGCCCAAAACACAATTTGCCACATACCTTTTCTGAAAAGAACATAATTTTGCATTCAAAACATCAGTTTTCATTTTGAGCAAGTAAGATGTCCCCAAACATCAGTGTGCCATTTTCATCAAGTACTCCCGTGTACAAATGCCTCACAAGAACAGAATCTTCTTACAATCACATGCCATGGATTCTCTCCATAATGCCAAGAGCGCCTCTTATAGTCGAATCATTCTTGCAATTATACCAGAGGAACCACTGTATCAAGGTTGGACATCACTATGGTCAAGAAGTTTAATTATGTGATACCTTATTATGCCAGGAGCGATCCTCACAATATGTCAGTGATGGCTGGCAGGTGCACCACTAGACCAAGAATGCCAAAAGTATGTCCAAGGGAAAGATGATTCTGCCATGGCTACTAATTTTTCAGGAATGGGCACAATTATGGCAAAGATGAACCCTGGGGAGTGACATACACCTTTGGTGGTCTTTGACTCCAGGCATAGCTTCTGTGACACAACCATGTTTTTCAAGGAGCCAGACAATTCTCAACATACATGCAGACAGGCACAGAAATCAATTTGCACATATGTATACACACAAAATGATGCACTCACTGTGACACACTGAAGTGTATTTAGCTCTGTATCTAGCTCCTGATCTCCTCAGCTCCTAGGCTGATCATGCACTCAACTCATATACTTTCTCACTGGCTCACATTGGCCCACACTTAGGTGACTCTGTTCTTGATTTGGCTACTGGTAGCACTCTTTTTTCTTGGCCCATTGTTCACATCCATGGTGTGACTGATAGAGTGGGACCTACAAAATGTCCAATCCACATTAGATTGAGGGTTGATACAGATGATTATGCTGTAGGCTTTGTAGGCCAACAGAGTGAGAGTGTGTTTGCATGAGACCCTGCCATTGGTTTGAATGACCGCCATGCTAGGAGTCCTGAACTGTGCAGTACTTTCTTTAATGAGCATAAAACATCTGAATGATGTACTGGACTGAGCTTTAGTATGGAGAGCTACTTTAAGGGTATGAGCAAGCTGTTAGTTGCTCCTGAGCTACTCATTGCAGACCCATGGTGTAACTTGTTGCAAGCCAGGGATGCAAATTAATTGCTGTGTTATTAAGGAATTGTGGTATGATGGTTCAGTGAAGCAAGGCAGATATGCTCACAGAGCTGATTGGGACCATAACTTTACATAACGTTGATAGGATGTACCAAGGGAGTGCAGAGATGAATGTTCACACACTCCTCATGCTATTTTAGCAAGAAGCGGTCTTGAGAACCCACTCCATCAACCTTCCAGAAACATTGTGCAATGAGCAAAAACATGTGCACTAGACACAAGAAGAGTGGAAAAGTAAAGAGTGGGGTTAGAAGGTTCTCAAGCAAGGCGATTCTCAAAGAGGCAGTTGACTGTTTTTTACCTATATAAGACTATAAAATATTCACTTGGTGTAGACTCACAGACCTGGGAGACTGTGATGTATTACATAGATGCTTTTTGTTGGTGTGCTTCAGGGCTAAGCCTTGGACTAACCACTGGGTCTCCATGCACAAGTGAACCACAAAATACCACAGACTGCATTGAGAATTAACTGATGGGTTGTTTCTTTGTTACAGCTGTACTTTTCGGGGAATACATACTTTATGTGGTTGTTTAAATTATAAGTCATTCCTTTATAACAAATGCACACTAAAACCTCTACTCTTGTGTTGAAATAATACATGATTATACCTGTGTTCCTAGGACTAACTGCTTGAGCTTCGATACACCAATTATTACCAGGCATATGCTGGATAAAAATTTGGCTTTCCGACATAAATAACCTGTGAACTAAAAGTAACCTGTGAAGAAGAGCCAAAGCATTATGTAACCATATCCTCAGAATTAATTAAATTGAAGATGAAGGAAGCTGCTCCATTCACTAGACAACAAACAATCTCTTCACTGCGGTGCATTTATCTGAGGCTTAACAATCCAGGTGCCTCACCAGCCTAAAAAATAGGTTCCACACAACCACCATTCCTAAAACACCATGTATCCCACACACTTGCCCCTTACAACAAGCCCAAAAACCAAAAAAAACAAAAAAATCTATTACATAAATGAATGAATAGGTAACTGGAATAGGTAGAACAAAATCTTGTAGACGTTTGGTTGAAAAGTACCAGCACAGAAATAAATGAATAGTTAACAAGAAATGGCTAGCGAACAAACTCTTGAAGAAATGTTATTGATTTTGTCACTCTCTCACTCTGCCTTCAGTATTATCATATGTTTGACCATTACACACGCCCCTGAACAGTTTGAAAGAGACTTTACCAATAATACAATGGGGAGTTAAACAATAGATTTCTACCCTTGACAGGATCTTTTGCTTCCAATCCTTCTTATACATCTTAGCAATCTGTATAGATTATTTCAGAACCTGATTGATTTCCACCACGCTATTGGTTTTCGGGTGGTAGAAAGGGCATTTTTGTGCTTGATACCTCAATCCTATAATTTTAGAAGATATCAATTGAACTCTGTTATATGTGAGAATAAAGAATAAATACCTTCTCTACTAAACACATCCATCAAAAACCAACCACCTTACAAGCTTCAACAGCACCAGAAATGCATACTTCTGGCCATCCAGAAATCATGACAAACAAATAAAATTGCTCTGAATGACTATAAAGCAGACTCAGAATGTCCAAGGCCACATCTTCCCATGGTCTCCATGGTCTCTTTAGCAGTGTCCTTACAATCAAGGGTTGTACCCTAGGTTTACACACATTGTAACTGCTCATACACTCTAAACAACTCCTGAAAGCCCTCTACATTTGGGCATCCAGGCCTGGCCAAAGCAAATTTAACCTGGGTCTTTTTTTCTTTTACTAATTACCAAATGGCCCTGGTGTACCATGTTAATCAAGGATTCTCTGACACTCAATTAAAGAATCAGTTTTGTACCCCTCTGTAGCAGGGTGGCGCAATGAGGACAAATAGCCAGTGGTAAGATGCAGTAGGAATTTTTATTAGGTATAGGAAATGTGCAAGAAGTTCCCGTTTTTTCCCATGTGGTTGGTTAACAGTTCTTCTGAGAGTCTCCTCTTCGTCTTCGTCTTCTCTTCCATAGCTCCCAGGAGGCGCATGCAGAAAAAAGAGCAAAATAGATACAGGTAAGTGGACTGTCCTTTACTTAACTCTGCTTCTTCCCCTCCCCCATTCTCCTCCTAGTCCCGGTCCTGTCTTCTGTTCCTCTGTTTCCTGTACTTGCTATCTCCTCTTTTTCTCCTCTCTTCTCCTCTTTCTTTTTTTCTTTTCTTTTCAGGTTCTACCGTAGGTTTTCTTTCTATTGGGTTTTTCCCGGATTTTCTTTACTTCTCCACACTATTTATTTTCCATTTTCTTCACAAAGCCATTCCAGTTGCCCTATACCCTTCTTTTCCTCTCTCTTGCCTATGTGACCGCTTTTCTTCTCCTCTTGGCTGTCTCTGCCCCTCGTTCTTGAAGGGATGTCTTTACTGTGACCCTGCTTCTCCCTTTGTCTCCCTGGAGTCTGTATATTAACGTTCATATACCCTCCAGATCTGTTTATGTCCCCTGACGTGGTCACCGGAATCAAAGAAAATACACAAATTTAACCAGAGCGAACAAACCTGAAACAACACAATACTAAACAAACAATACTTTCTCCACCTCTTCCCTCACTATGCTGGTTTGTACTCCCTTCCTTCCCTCCTCCATCCCACTTACTTATGAAGGCCACCCACCTGAAGAGGCCATGCTTTTCCCCAAGCGTGGCCAGAGCTTGCGCTGGGCGCCTCTCGTGCCGCTGGTTCGGGTCTTCCAGTCGTCGGGATGGTCTCCTGTTGGGTCGTCCGTCGTGAGCACACCCCCCGCCTTCCTTGTCGTCTCTGTCTTCCTTCGCGGTTTCCCAGCTCAGCGTTCTGCACTCGTCTGCCCCGCTCTCATCCGAGCCTTCACTGTTATGAAGCCGGGTGACGGCGCGAAACGGCTTCCTCTGCCTCTCGTTCCCCGGACGTGAACGGGGATTGGCTGATGTATGCTGCACTTCCGGGCCGGAAGTGACAGCGGAATCCACTCCTTCGGAACATGACGGGTCCATTGGCAGCAGCAGCGGCCCGTCACACGCTCCATACTTATTTCTCACTTCCCAAAGTGTTTTTACATTCAGGATTAATCACAAGTTTGACTTTCCATCCTTCACCAATCAAACCAGACAGTTTCCTCAAAGTTGCATCTTTAGCAACCTTGACCCTCCATTCATCTTTACTGATCATCTCACATGTAATCTCTGACACATTATATTCAGAAAATACCAAACATCCTCTGACTGGGAACAGAAACCCACTAGCCTTAAGTGATAATCTGCAAACCCATTTTGAGCACCTGGGATATACCTCATCTCAAAGTCAAACTCCTGCTATGACATGACCATTTTGCAAATTCTACTTGAGATGGCATCAATCCCTTTTTTGTTAAAGACATTTTTAAGGGGCTTATGATCTTTTCTATACTTAAAAATGCTTTCCTACAGGAACGTTTTGAGTTTCTTAATGGGCCAATGAATACGGAGAGCCTCCCTCTTGATCACTGAATATCTCATTTCGGGAGCCTTCAGGCTTTGTGATACAAATCTTATAGTTCTCTCATTGCTATCCTCACCTTGTTCTAAAACAGCCCCTGGTCCTTTAGAACTAGCATCAGTAATAAGGATTGACTTTACATTGGGATGGAAACTCCGCAAAGCAGGAGCATTGAACAGAGACCTCTTTATGTCTTCAAATTCTAAATCACAGTATTCAGACTATACAAAGGGACTATTCTATTTCAGAAGCCAGCTCATGCAAAAGGTGCAACCAGAAAAATGGGGAACAAATTTGTCATAGCACTTAGCAATCCCTCGAAGCTTCATCAACTCATTTTATTTTTCAGAAAAAGACAAGGACTAAATTTCAAGTAACAACTCATTATTTGGTCTCACACCATTGCCAGTTAACTGATTTCAAAAGTAAGTAATTTCTTTCCAAAATAGTTTACACTTAGATTCCTTAAAGGTAAGACCTCTGAGTCTGTACCTGGTAAGTACATCCTTCAAACTACTTTCAAGTTCTTCAACAGATGCTCCATATATCACCACATCATTCTGGTATATTTCCATACGAGGTATCCCAAGCAAAATATTTTCCATAGACCCCTGGAGAGGTGATTCTGCAGAAATTTGGCTAAATGGCATTCAAGTGAACATATAAATATCAATGGCAATAAAGCCTTCCCAAGAACTGTGTGATAAACTTTCAGACTTCTTTCATGATAAAATTCAATCAATCCTAATAGGTATTCAGAAAACTGGGAACAGTTTGGCACCACCCATGATAGAAGAGGTAGACGACAAAGGTCACTCAGTAGAATTTACAGCAAAAGTTGACATAATAGAGCCTATGACTGAGGAGGTCTTTATATGTCTAGCATTAGTTATCTTATCCGGGTCCTTGTTAGAACATCTGCCCCCACTTTTATGGAAAGACAGGGAGGAATAATTATTTCTGTACTTGCGTAAAATTTGTAACCAATCGTTGAAGATTGGCTCAGTTCCTGAGATTTGGAAAAAAAGCTTTAGTGACCACTTTACTGAAAAAGGCTTCTGCAGACCGCAATGTGTTGACTAATTACTGGCCCATATAACTTCTCCCCTATCCCACTAAAATAGTGGAAAAATATGTGAGTACTATACTAATGGGTTTCTTAGAGAAACATTACATTTTGGAAGCTTACCAGAATGGTTTCTGCCCTATGTATGGCACGAACACAGTTTTAATCCTATCTTTTTATGAGATGAGAATAGCAGTGGACAGAGGCCGAATAGCCATTCTAGTATTACTAGATTTATCGGCGGCCTTTGACATCATCAGCCATCAGCTTTTTCTATGTAGGCTTGAAGAAATTGGTGTGGAGGGACTGTGCCTTCAACGGTTCAAATCCTTTCTCTCAAACAGGTCTCAAGCTATTTCTATTCCACCCTATCAATCATTGTTTAAAAAGCATGAGATTCCACAGGGGTCTGCCCTGAGCCCCATCTTATTTAACATTTATATACGACCTCTGTTAAAAATAATCATGTCTTTTGGAATCTTCTTTGTGAATTATGCTGATGACACTCAAAAACACAGTTATTTCCTAAAGGGGTTTAAGAGGTGGGCCTAGTAGTGGGGTTTCTCTTTTATTCCTTTTATTTGGTTGTGGGTCTTGTAGAAGTAAAATGTCAGGGTATTTTTTTGTATTGTATGGTTTTGATTGTCCTTTAGGGTACAAATTTCTCTTTGTGTATTTTTAGTATGTATTCTTCTGACTTGTATCTCGCTCTAGCACCTTGATACCTGTAATTTGGTGTACACCTGCGCTTTTTTAATGTTGGTGCATTAATTCATTCGGTTCAAATGGTGTGATGAATAAAATAGACCTTTGATTGTTCATCAAGTCTAATCTGATGATACGCAGACCTGAGATCAAATGTGGAAAACATACTAGCGCCTTTAGGCTAAGACAACATCTCAGATATATTAGGTCAGGATATCTGTGAGCCACGACCTACTTGTTCTAGGCTCTCAGATCAATGCATAACCTTACATCACAAGAGGCCTTATGTGCTGAAAACAGGAGCAACCCAGTTGGAAGCCTCCACTTCTGCAATTATCTCTTCCTTTTTCAACTTTCCCAGTTCAGACAACATAACCCACTGTGTGGCTATAGGAACACCACCCACTTTACATGCAACGGTGCAAGCATTTACTTTTAAAATTCCTATTTATGTGTAATCAATTAAACATCCTAACCTGCCACTAAATACTTCAAGAAAATCTCTATGTACATCTTCAGCTGAGTCATTTAGATCAGAGCCCAGAACTGATCCTGCAGGAAGCAAACTCTTCAAGATTATTGAAGGTACACTATTAAGATCCAGCATTAAACTCATCCCCTTCTGCTGGAACCAACTAACAATACTGTCCTTTTCTACAAAATACATATTTCGCCCCTGAATTTACCCTGTTTTTGTACGCCAACTCATCCAGAAAATAACCTGCTAGTTTGAAAGGTTGGCCACCATAAGCTAAATGTCTGATATCTGGCTTCAACAACTTGACCTTGCCCTTTAGCATGAGTTCATGGAAGGCTTTGGTTACAGACACTTTTGCACCAAAATCGAATAACGTATTCATTTCAAACCCATTAACTTTTACTGCCTCAACCGGGTCATCTCTAACCTGATGCTGTACTTGCAGAACTATTTCACCACATTGCAACTCATCACAGTATTGTCCACATCAATTTCTATCTCTTTCACATTACTCTTCTTGTTATGTGACTTACAAAACTACAGAGAGTGCCCTCTTTTGGCACAGTTCTTTCAAGTAGTACTCAATGCTGGGCAATTTTTATCATGCGTCATATGATCAAGTGTGGCACACCTGAAGCCCTTCCCCCTCAAATTTCATCTTAGTGGGCACAGAAGTGGACAAATTCTTCATATATCTGATACTTTGTACCTTCTCTGATATAGAACTTGAGTTAGCAAGTGTCCTCTTTATGACATTAACAGATGCTAAATAATGCCTAATTTCTTTAGCCATACTTAAAATTTCCTTAAGAGTGGGATCATCCTTTTGTCAAATTTCCTCCCTAACTTTCTCTGTGTTTCATCCCAATATACACTGGTCTCTAATGTGTTCTTCAAGGGTATTTCCAAGCTAGCATGTTGAGGCTAACATGCAAAATCTGTAACATACTTCTCAGTTGCCTCTTGTGGTCTCTCTACCCTCTTACCAAAGTGGTAGTGCACCAGAATGGTTCTAACCTTAGGAAGATAACGTTTGTCTACCTTCTTATATACAAACTTCAAATTCTTTTAGACTTTCAGCTTCATCATCATTAAGATCAGGAAAATGATCAAACACATTCTGCCCTTCTGTACCCAAACAATGAAGAAGTGAAGAAGTTTGCACTCTGGGAGGAGCTGCACGCTTCGGCAAAATGATCAAACACCTTTTCCATTTTGCCTACATAATTACTGGATCACCAGGGGAGACTAGAAAAATCAGAGGTACTGTGACATTTTACATTATGAAATTGTTGTACTTGAAATGGCTAAACAAACATCACAGAAGTACATCTAGAGGATAATAGTGAAAGGAGCCACAAACACAAGAGAACCAAAATATAAAAAACAATTGAATCCTTTAAAAAGTTATATAGAATCCAAATGTTTGCACTTCTACCCCACTTGGTACTCAAAACCATACACTGTTATACAGGACTCCCACTGATACTCAACTTGGTATCAGAAGAGACCCACAGGTATACAGTCAAAAGAAGGAAAAGGGTGAGGAATGTCCAAAGAAGTAAAATGCACCTTACAATTGACCGTTTCAATTTCAAATCAATAACTCATCCTTCCATCCAGACAGTGCCAACAATCCCCGATCCAACTTCACCATCCAATGGCGATCAGTCTCACTGCATACAATAAACATAATCCCAACCTAAAATGGCCATGTACATCGTACATAAGACGCTGCTTCTGAGAAAACGATTGTGGGTAGGAAACATGTCACAGAGAGTGTTGCAGGAAAGCATCACAAAGGAGTGTGACTGTGAATGGGAATTTTCACCACTCATGGCACCCCCCATCGCGGAAACAGTGCAGAGAGACCCAGCTGCGAGCACTAAGATGTTACAGGCCCTGTAGAGCCCATTGGTTGAGAAAAATCCACAGTTACCTATGAATCATAAAAAACACATGGTAATGCACAGTTTGTTTTTCTCACTCAAAGCAAAATGGTAGGAGAACCTTACCCACTAAAGTAGCAACTAAAATATTTCATGGCACAAACGGGTAAAAGTCGCTGACAGAGGAATTTACAAGATGGCTACAAATGTCCTTATGAGGATTAACATGAACAGTCACTCCAGTAGGCCCATTAACCACAACCAGGTAAATCAGACACTTTGTCTTAGAAAAGCAAAGACATAGGGCCCGATTCACAAAGGTAAAATTTAGACCAAAAGTCTAAATTTAGGCCAAAGTCTAAGTTTACCAGTAGCAAAGTTAGACTTTTGGTTTAAACGTATACCAAAAGTCTAACTTTACTAATAGTAAAGTTAGACTTTAGGTGTAAACTTAGACTTTTGGTCTAAGTTTACCTTATATCAAACGTGGTTTGAATCCATAGATTCGAAGTATGGAGAATCGTTGAGGCATTGATTAACAGACAGGTCAGTTTTCAGCCATCCTTGTCACTAATGTGAACATGAGCTGTCACATTATTTAACTATATCCTCAGAATTTTTTACATTGAAGATGCAAAAAAACACCCCATCCACTAGACAGCAAAGAAGCTCTTCGCTGTGCAGAATTCATCAGAGGGTTAACATTACAGGTTCCTCACCAGCCTGCAAAGAAGGATCCACACAACCAATATTCCTAAAACACCATAAATACCACATTCTCCATCACCTGTCTGAGACATGCCATGTTTTAATGCCCAGCATAGATTGATTAAAATGTCCAGGCCTTGAGCTGGAATCTATGGTTTGGTGGCAGCGAGGAAATGAGTAGAATATTTTTGGATGCTTGCAGAGCCTGTTAAGAAGAGAAAGGTTGGATTTGGGACTACAGGATAGGTGGGTCCCAGAAAGCTGTACTTTTAAGGGAGTCAACTGATAAATGAGAATAAAGCTAAACAAAGATGAGTCGGAAGGAAGTCACTTTTTATTGAAATGAGAAGACATTAAATCATATATTTGAGCAGGAGACATATATTGACATCCTGCATACTCTGACAACTTTACAAAAACTTAACAGGCAGTAAAACATCTCCTAAATCTTTGCCACAATTCCTTCCACCAATGATTTTAAAATTTGTTTAGAGCATCTGAAAATCTTCCTGTTGGACGTTTAGATGGTGGCCCATTCAACATAACAACCTGAAACATTCTGTAAATGTTTCTTTGTCCTTGCTATTTCTGCTTGCAAATGAAGAGGCTCAAATGCAAATAAGAAGGTACAAGCAAGAACAGCTAAGAACAAAATATACCATATTAGAATTCATATACAATCTAAGGGAACATACATATCAGTGGAATGCAACTCATTAAGAAACAGAAAGACAATCACTGTGTCACATTGTGGCATGCTTTGATGAACATATCAAAGGCGGTTCAGACAACTTAACTTATGTGTGAGGATAGCTTAAAAATTATTACAGATTACTGGCTAGGTATTAAATTGTGAGGACACACACCAAGAGATGTTCAACAGCTAAAACCACTATTAGTATCCATTGAGAATGGCTACATTTAAATTAAAACCTCAGTTTGTGCAGGGGTTAGAATCCGGAGTTATGCTGGGTAAATCTTTCATTCAATTTAATCAAGTCAAACCTGTGAAGGTGAATATATTAAAAGAGGAGAACATGGTAAAGGTCTATGTGTAAATTTCGGTAATAGTTGAAAATTGAGTTTGCTGCTGATGTTTTACACCCTTAAGACTAGTTCTAGATTATGTCACCTACTACTACATTCAAGTTAAAATAGATCAAGATCCACAAAGCCTTTGAACTAAAGCACATTTGTTTCACCCTTTCGCCTTCAGTAGGGTTGTTTAATTTTCTGCTTCATGACTCTCCCATCGCATGTCTATCCTAACTATTTATGTGAGCCTGATGCAGCCACACTTTGCTGTTTTCTCTTGGGATACAGTCACCTCACTCTGTACCATGTGTACCCGAGAGGTTTATGGAAGTTGGTTATTCTCTTCAGCAGGTATGTGGAGTCCATTTTCTGTGCCAAACCTTACAACATCCCACACAGCCCCTCCACATAGCCAACCATACTAGCATTTGTAGCCAGGAAAAGAACTGGACAATTCTTATAGAAATTTGTTCAGCTTGGACTAAAGTGTTTTATATTGACATTAAGCTTGTCTTTTTAACTGACTCCGGACCATTTCTTTCCTCTACAGATAATGACTTTTGCTCTTCCTGCTATGGAATGATCCTCATTTATAATTCAGGCATCAGCAATGCTTTTCTAGGAACAAACTGTAGGTCATGCTGCAAGGCAGAGACAAATATTATCATGAATAACCCTTTAAATTGTAGATATGTTGTAAAACACAGATGTCACATTTTCAAAACAGTTTCATAACAAGTCAATTTAATACACTATTTCTCTTTTTAGGTCCGGCCTTCTCCAGACTATTGTTGTTCAAATATACTCATATATACAGTACATACACATGGGAACTTTTGGTCAGTGGGTCTCATTCATTGGTCTGTCACATTTTCATTCATATTTTTTTCAACAACCACATCATTAAACATTAATAGGTCAGTCACTTTTTTCCTTTGGCTCCATTCTCCTTGAGATACTCTGAAAAGACTGTGCACATTGCTCGTATCCACCTAAAAAATTTTTTTTTTGTCAGAAACAAAGGTTTTCAAAAGATATTTTTCATTTTATTTCTGTATTAACTTTAACTATCATATATTTGTTTTGCCTGCAATGTGGGTGTCCAGTTAGATGCCAACATATTTATGTTTTTTGAAAGTTGCTGTATAGCCTTTAAGTGCCATTGTAATGTTGTATCTGCCTGATATTTGAATTCTCAGTAAGATGGTGATTTACTCTTATTGGTCTCACAAATAATAGCAATGAAATGCAAGGGACAGCTTTAAGGCTTGCTCTTTAAAAACCATAACTAGTGAATGAGCCACATAAATAATGTGTTTTTAAAAAATGTTATAGTGATCGCGCAGCAGCCACCCACAGGAGGCAACATGTTTTCTTTTTCTTTTTGTGACACAAGCTTGCAATAAAAAAAATATATATATATCTATTGCACCAGCTTGCCATGGCCAGACCTTCTTACTTTGCCAATGCTTGCTCTAAGTATTTTCCCAGTGATATTGTGAGACACTGCTATTTGCAGGCAGAATCAGCAAAGGAAAGGTGAAGTCCGTGTGAACGTGTGGCAAGAATACTTGTGCATATGAGTTATGTTACGTTTTGTTGTGGCAATGTATTGTTTTTTTGGACTGCTGTGATTATGTGCTGCATTATTATTGCATTGTGTTAAGGTTGTGAAGCACTGTGGTAGTTGCGGTTTGTTGTTTTAAGGCTGTATTTTTGTGCTTTACTCTGTTATGGTTTGATTGTATAGTCATTTTAGTTTGTGTTGTTGTTATTGTGTTTTGTTGTATTGTGTAAATATGCTCTTACATTTTCCATTCAAAAGCAGCACATTCCTTTAATGTTTCAGTGAGAAAAAACAATTTACATCTTTCTAACATGGTGGTAAAATGCTGCTGCTCAGGGTTCTTGAGCTACTTAAGAAGTCAGTTAGTTCATCACTACGGAAGAACCTGTCTTAAATTAGCACTTCAGGTTTTCACTTTATACGATATGGCCTGTATGCTAAAACAAAATGTGATAGTTTATTGGGTATTCTCTTGGCTAAAGATAGGGCACATTTCTCCTATCAAATGTATGTTTATTTCTTGCCTGTTTGTAGATAAATAAGGATTATAAGTGGTACAGCCTCTCGTCACCTGATTCAGACGCTTGACAAATGCACATGTAAGAACTACTATAAATGTTATTTTCAAAAACCCTGCAGTGTCTTTGGACTGCCTCATCTCAAATACACATCAACCCTTCCAGGAACTGGCAAATGTTCATACTATCTCAGATTATTCCATATTCTAGGACCAAAATTGTGATGTGGACATACTGCAAATAACCAAAAATGCAGTGCCCCACCCATGTTGCAGATTTATTGGTTACCTCATTTACAATATGGTTTTATTCTCACATAATGGATTTAGTGCAAGAAAAATTACACAAAGAACATACTTATGGACTTCTCTTGAAAGATGTCCAATGCAGATCTTACTTGATATGGTAGGACTATTGCAGTATTCAAAACTGCTGGTATTTATTGTGATGCACTGAAGAGTACTATTAAATATGTGTTTCTCTATGTTATGCTATGTTATGCTAGGATATGTTATGATATGTTATGGTTTTTGTAGGAAATCCACCTTATCTGTACTGTCACCCCCGATTTATCACCTTTTTGGAGCCTATTTTGCTGAACTTAGAACTCTGTGCATCACTACCCCTGCAAACCAGGAGTAAAGTGTCTGTGTTCCCTCTTTAAAAATGTTTAAATTAGATTATCCCTGAATTACTTATTTAGCAAGCCTATATTTCCCTAGTATATGGTGTAGCGATTACACCTAAAACCTGGAAGTTAAATGCCACCTGTGGACTTTAGAACCTATTGTGCCATCCACACAGTCGGCCTACAAAACATGGCTTGAAGCCTACTATGTGTAGCCTCACTGCAGCAGCCTAAACACTGCTATAAAACCTGTCAAAATAACCTCTTTGTCTGGTGGTAAATCGTGCTTTTAAATATTAATAATGTATCCCTAAGTAAACCATGTTTTCCACAGGGCAAGGTGTTTGATATTTTGAAGTGAAAAATGTGCAACAGTAAAATAGGCATGTTCCTTCAATGACTAGTCCCCAAAACCTATTTTCACTGGCAGGGCTTTAGCTGAATCGTAGAAAATGTCAAAGCACGGATTATAAACTTTAACCTGTACCTTTTGACAGGACACGTCTACAAAAGAAATTCAAAGACTAATTGTAATATTTAGTAAAAATCCACTTGAATGGTAAAGTCCTTTTTTAAAGCTTTGGAGTAAGTTTGAAATAGGGAAAAAAAGGAACTGTTGCACAAGTGGGTAGGGTCTCCCCATGAAATTGTTATTTCATTGGTTAGTGAGGAGCCAGGAGTCATCCTCACCCACTAGCTGCTGCTAAAAATAAATGTGGCAGTCCAAGGCACCGTCTGAGAAAATGTTTTGGGCCTGCAGAGGATCAGAAGAGTAATGGATCTTGCATACTGTAGACTGGGAGGAGCCTTGAATGACTGGACCTGCTCCCTTTTGTTCCCAGGACAAAGAAGTAGACTCCAAAGGTTGGTTGGCTTGATCTCCTATTTAGCTACAGGGACACAGTATGCTGCAAGAGGACTTTTTCCTGGAGAGACCAGTTGACCACTACCAAATGGAACTGGACTGGAATTTGCTGATGGTGTCTGCTGAAATGAGCATGGCCCCTACCTACTGTCCCTGAAGCCCTTGGAATCTTAAAAATGATCTAGATGAGCTGCTACAGAAACCATAAAAGGTTAGAATTGAAAAACGTATCTGAGCTTGTTTCTTTTTATTCACTGAAATGACAATCAGTGTGTGTGGCGCAGTGACATCATTTTACTGAAACCGAAAGTGAAATGAACCGATCAGTTCATTTCACTTTCACTGCCTTGGTGCTCAGGAGGCTATTTCAGCCCCTGAGCACAAAGGCAGACAGGAGAGGTATCATTGGAAAGGGGAGAATCTCCCCTTTCTTATGGTACTCCTCCCTAGTGGATCCCTGCTTTGGGAGCACTGATGGAGGGTGATCCCTAGCAGGGATCCAACCACTAGACACCAGGAAGGGGGGAGTGGTCCCTTGGCCAAGGGCTTTTGCTACCCTCTTAAGTTTTTGAACATATTCAGTCTTTTTGCACCTCCCGGTGGGCAGATGGGAGCAATAACCCCCAATCTGCCCCCCCGGGTGAGGCAGAAAGCTCACTAGTAGCCACGGATTTTTATTTATATAAATGTAGGGGTAGGTGCAGCCCTAAATTGGCATTGTAATGTCCCCACCCCACCCAGAAATAGGCACAGTCTTTCTGCCCCCTGGGGGACACATGGGGACAATCACCTCTGATCTGTCCCCCCTGGGGGGCAGAAAGCCCACTGGGAATTAGGGATTCATTTTTCATGAACATTTAGGGGTGGGTCTGCCCTAAATGGCCATTGGGATGCCCCCACCCCTCCCAGAAATAGGTGCAGTCTTTCTGCCCTCAACGGGCAGATAGGTGATAGCCCCCGATCTGCCCCCTGAGGGGGCAGAAAGCACACTAAGCACCAAGGATGTTTGGTTTGGTAGGGTAGGGGCAGCCCAGAATGGCATGGAAATGCCTCCAAACATGAATGGACATAGTCTTTCTGCCTCTGCTGGAGTGTAGATGGGGATTATGACCCACAGTCTGACCCCCAGAGCAGACAGAAAGCCCACTAGACACCTGGGAAACAATTTTTTTTAATGGTTTTGCGACCCCACCCCAGCTGAAGCTGACAACAGTCTTTCTGTCATCTCCCCCCCCCCCCCGGAGGACTAAATCATCTCTTCCTAATTGCAATCAAAAGGTCTTTTGACTCTTTTGGGTTTTGATTTTTCACATGGACCAAGAGAGCTTGGCTAGCTCCCAATATTGTTCCACTTGCAATGGTGAGCGGCTGCACTTTTTGGACTTGGCTATGCTGCTATCTGGAAAAACCTACTAGACCCAGACACTTCTGAAAAATAAACAACTGGGAAAGTCCAGGGTGGTGTGCTTTGCATTGCCCCCACACCATTTTCTTACCCACAATGCCCTGCTAACCTCCAACTTTGCATGACATCACACATTTTTCCTATACTTCTGCGATGAAAACTCCTGGAATCTGCAGGAATACACAAAATTCCTAGCACCCAGCATTGTCCCATCTGTACTGATAAAGATTCTACCCCACTTGTGTGAGTGCCCAAAGTGGAGTCCGCCTTCAAAATATGAAAACTGCCCTTTTTGACCTGCTTTGGTTCTCCCTCAATTACTACAAGTTTTTGTCCCTTCCCTGTCGCAGGCATTTGGCAAACCTACAAAAGTGAGGTATCATTTTTATTAGAAGACCGAGAGGAACATAGGGTGGTAGGAAATTTGGGGCTCGCCTTAAATTCTAGAACTTTCCTTAACAATTATGTCAGGTAAATGTGTTTTTTTAGTCAAGGTTCGCAAGGGATTCTGGGAAAAACAACTTGGTGAGAGCCACACGAGTCATCCCATTCTGGATTCCTCTGGGTATCTAGTTTTAAAAAATGGACAGATTTGCTAGGTTTCCTTAGGTTCCTGCTGAGGTAGGGCCCGCAAACCAAAGCTACCCACTTTGCAAAAAACAGGTCAGTTTTGCATGGAAAAATGGAATGTATCCATGTTGTGTTTTGGGCTGTTTGCTATTGCAAATACTAGGCCTAGCCACACAAGTGAGGTACCATATTTATCAGGAGTCTTAAGGAAGACAGACTAGTAGAATAAGTGTTATTGGCAATTGTCTTTCTCTGCATTTGTGCCTTCCAAATGTAAGACAGTTTGTAAGAAAGAAGTCATTTTAGAAATGCCCTCTAATTCACATGCTAGTATGGGTAGCCCCAAATTCAGAGATATGCAAAAATCACTGCTTCAAAACTGCATATCTTGTGCCCATTTCATAAATACATAGGTTTTCTTGATACCTATTTTTCATTCTTTACATTTGTTAGCACGTCGGTCCTTAATAAGTAAAGTTACAAGGAGACCCGTATAGGTCGATGAACCTTTTGACTTGTTTAAGATGTTCTTCCCATAGCTCCTGAACAGAAAATATAACCAATACGCTATAATCAAATATCAATAATCAATGGAGTCAGTAATTGTCACATACCATGTCTTTTCAGCAATGAATAACCACATCTTTAGTAAAGTTTAGTAAGTTTATTTCCCTTATATTGACAATGCTAAAGTCATGTAGATTAATCTCAAAATAAAATGAAACACATATAAAAACAATACTGGTTGACCAAAGCGACGGAAGAAACGCAATCTAATCAAGGCTTGAATCACAACACATTCTAAAGCAAAGGTGCAGATTAATAACAAAGTCAGCTGCAACTAAGTAATCATGTACATGGAATTCAGCAAGATAGCTCGTCAAGTATTTCTCCCTGCAATTTGTCAGTCGTCATGTGAATAGCTGCAGCTAACCCAGATTAGCATCAGCATGTGGGGCTTCATGCAAAACAATTTAGAACACAAATTTAGAAAACATCTAACTAAAAAACTAATAAGACAGCGCAGCTGGTACCGAGAAAGAAAAGGCATAAAAATGCATTACGGTCACATTGTCATATCTACCTATCCACGGTATGGGTCAACAAGCAGAATCAGTCTCCGTCCTCAGGTCCTCAGTCGATCATCAAAACATCAGGCTCTCAGTCAGAGAGTATGAGTCCAATGACAGAATCTCGAGTCTCTTCTTCTCAACATCGCATTAAAATCTGAAGTCTTTTCTCTATGTTGCGTTGTCATATTAAAGTCACCCAAACTATCCCCTAATTCCCTATTGGTCAGTTAATCGTACGTTATTACTCTACCCAATAATTTTTCTATACCAAATCTATGAATTCTAATATTTCTTTCTTCACACAACATTGATTGGTCTGCTTTACGATGTCCTCTTCATCCGGCTCGTCAGGTATCGAATTTGTTGCATCTTCGTCTCCAGTCAGTGTCTTAATTGTTCGCTTCCTGAGAACGAACCTCTTGCACACATTACACACAGCTTGTTACAATTTTAAGGTCACTGTCTCCTGTTAGTGGGTTCTCATGGAAAGCTTCTGCTAAGCACTTTTAACAAGACAATCAACATTTCACAGTTAGTTCACTCTGTCAGCATTTTTTATTAAACACTAAGAAATACAACTTCTGCATGAGGCCTGGCAACTAGGCCAAGACACTGGCTAAGTTAAGGCCTACAATTAATAAACTAAAGCATACTTCATAATCCTCAATATGACATATTACTACATTAATCTAATACAGTTTCAATATTTCATAAGTATTAACCATCAATTAGTACATTTCGTGAAGACTGGTGGCCATTCTTCGAGGTCACAATTTCAAACGTGTGCATCAATTTTCTCTTACGTTATTCATTTTCTGCATAAGTCATTATTCAAAATATGTAAACACTCATTAATAATTTCTAATTAAGACATCTGCTTCAGCATATTTTACCAAATTAATTACTGTATACCGATACACAATGAAAAAGCATTGCAAGGTACAGCTCAGTTATTGTCTCTGGGTACATAGGGTTCTAAGTGAACCTACAAGCCCTATATATCCCTGCAACCACACGGGTCTTACAGACATAACAGTATATTGCTTTTGAAAATATACCACAGGTAGAAGTCACAGATGAAAACATAGGCACAAATGGCTGTTTTTTCCACTCAATTTCAATATTGTTTATTTAAACTGCTATTTTCTTTGGGAAAACCTTGAAGGATCTACACAAATGATCCCTTGCTGGATTCAGAGTTGTGTCTATTTTTTGGAAATGTATAACTTTTTAGGATCCATCATAGATTTCATACCCATTTCTGCCACTAAATGAAAGGCACGAAAATAGGGACAAATTGGACTATGTCCTTGTAAAATGCCCAAACTTTGTTGAAAAAATGTGGTTTTCTGATTGTCTGCCTGTTCCTAAAAGCTGGGAAGATGATGTGTTTAGCACTGCAAACCCTTTGTTGATGCCATTTGCAGGGAAAAAACAGCTGAATTTTGGCTATCTTTTTCCTCTCATAAGGAAATCCACAAACCCTGGGTACCTTTAGAATCCCCAGGATGTTGGGAAAAATGAATGCAAATTTGGCTTGGATAGCTTATGTGGACAAACGGGTATGGAGGCCTATGCGCTAAGGGCCAGATTCAACGAAAAGTGGTGCAGTGCGCTGCTGCGCCAAAATTGGCAGCACTGCGCTGCGTCACTTTAGAAATGCAGTGATGCGCCGTATTTAGGGGAATACGGCACACCCCTGCATTTCCCCCTGCGCTAGCGCTAAATTTAGGCGCCAACGCAGGCATCCTTGCACCATCGTGCAAGGATGTCTGTGTTGAGGGGTGTGATTGTTTATGTGGGGGAAGGTGTCCCTTCCTGCACATAAACAATCACTAATGGTGCTTTGGCACTTCTGTGTGTGCTGCACACTGCAGCACACACAGAAGTGCCAAAGCATCATTTTCAAATGATTGTTTATGCGTAGGAAGGGGCAACTTCCTGCACATAAACAATAATTTCTGGCATTTTTCTTTTCTATTTGTGCGGCAGTATGCAGCATGCATAGAAAATGCAAAAAGCAAGGAGGAATAAAAGTATTCCTCCTTGTTGCGCTGCCTTGCTAACGCCACAGTGCTGCGTGGGAAGGGGCCGTGTTTACAAGGTGGCATTAAGCCACCTGTAAATACGATGCTGTGCCTAGCGCCACCGGAGCGTCACAAAAACTGACACTCCTGTGGTGCTAGGGGCCTATAAATACGGCCCCAAGTACCCCAAATAGTCAAATAAAGGCTTAGCACTGGGGGGAAGGGGGTGGGCTTAGCAGCTAAAGGGTTAATCCACTTTCCTACAATAGGCCTATGTTATGATATGCTATGTTATGCAGTTGTTCACTTGTGATGGGCCTAGAGAGAGTGCATTGCCAAAGTCAAGCTTAGAAGAGCGCAAACATTCATTGCAGAAAAATAATGATCTAAGGAAAGGTATGGCAAGGTACATTGCAAAAGTCTTAGTTGGAAGAGGCATTAGCATAGAGACCAGGGACTTAAAGGAAAGGGCGAAAATATTTAAAACGTAAGGGTTAAATAACTGAACGCGACGTACTCCTGAAATTTTGGCACATATTTTTTTTTATTCGGTCAGTGCGCAAGCATAAGCAGTCGGAGTACACTAGGGTCCAGTTAATAAAAAAAACATTTCAGCTTTTTCCAGTTTAAAAAAATCTGCTCAATGGTAAAGGGCTAAACCTGAAAAAACAGGAAAACGTTTTAAATACAGATCAAGGGTGATATAGATTCACACCTTGTGAGTCTCTCTGTGAAGCACTATTAAAA
The DNA here is from genome assembly GCF_031143425.1 of Pleurodeles waltl. Classification (NCBI taxonomy): domain Eukaryota; kingdom Metazoa; phylum Chordata; class Amphibia; order Caudata; family Salamandridae; genus Pleurodeles; species Pleurodeles waltl. Next base: position 980,574,053 of record NC_090447.1, read on the forward strand.
GTGTAATGTCATTTAATCGTCCTAATAGTTATTCACCAGTTTTGGGTTAACTTGTTAATGTGTGGTGCAATGATTCCAGAACAGTATGGTGAGATGCAGAAGGGACCAGAAATGTTTTCCTTAAACAGTCATTTGATGTGTCCTGAAGATGCCATAACTCTGAGGAAAACCAGAAAGTGATGGACGTAGTCCATGATGTAAACTCTTCTGTTAGTAATTATTCAGGGAAACATTCCAGTCCATGTTTTTTGCCCTCAATGCCCCTCTAGATAGAGACCAGCCAAAGTCAAAGCAGCCGGGTCCCTACTACAGTAGGAAAAGTCCAGCTGGAACTGCCAAGCCAGGTCCTCTCCATATGGTAATGTTGGCCGTCCCAGGCTGGTTAGAGTTGCTGCAGCACGCGGCTACAATTAAAACTCTCTAAAAGCAATGAATTAGGATTGTGGGTCCATCGTTACACGGAATGAACAAAGGGTAAACACTGGAAAATAACAAGTCACAGTAAAATAAGAATGATAACAAGGGTCAAAGGCAGTCCCCAGGCATTATACGAGTTATTGGTAAATTTTCAAAAATGTTTTTAGTAAAAGAAACCCATAAAAGGAAGACTAGATTGTTGGATTGTAAGAGCAAAACAGATGCTCTCAGCTTGCTTACAATACTGAGTATTTCACACGATAATTATAACTTACCACATTATTTTATGTGCTGGCTACTGCGAAAGGACTGTGATGATGATCCCCTTGCCATTAGACCTTTCCTTGACATAGAAACAAAGACAGTGTTGAAGGCAAGGGCACCTTAATAAAGAGAGCATTTAATTTCTTAAATGTTGCTGTTTTTTGTGCTTACACTGCATGTGTTAGCACATTTAACCCATAGGCCGTGGCCTTGCCAGTACTTGTTTCTGCCCTATTTCAATCCGTTACATTTCCATACTATGCAAATCTGTCATTCTTGTAATCAACCAGCTAAAACACACATTCGATGTCCATTTATTGATTGGAACTAGCTAATTTCTATCCTGTCCATTATCCTCGTTTGTAGAATAACTTTAATTTTCTTGAGAACCTTTCACTCATAATACCTGTGACTTCTCTGAGAAGAGAATAAGAAAATATACTTTGTAAACCAAAAAACACTGAGAATTAATTTAGTCGACAGTGTAACGAGTACAAATATGAAACAGCGTAGAGCCTTAAACAGGGGCGGCTCCTCAACAATGGTGAAAGAGCCACTCCCCACTGGCTCAGAGCCAGCAGCTGAAAAATAAAATGATATCTGATTATCGTATTTTTTTCAGCTGCTGACTCTGAGCCAGCATATGCAGGGAGGGGCGGGGCTGGGCCATGGGAGTGGGGAGGAGGAGTGGAGTGAGTGCACCTAAATGTGCATGTCTGTTTGGCCGGCTGTCTAAGGTCGGCCAAACTGACATTCTCACTTAGGTTTGCACAGCTGGGTTGGATAGACAGCATAGACTCCAGTGCACTGTCTGAGTGGCAGACCAAGTCACTCAAACCAATCCTGACACTGGTCTTATTCTAAGTATAGCATGAGAGAAGCACCAGTATTGCATTGGGAGCCTGTGCTGGTATCCCAAGGATTGCTGGTACACCAAACCACTGAGAGAGCAGCAAGGCAGCCACCCCACGTCCCTGTTCCTCCCACACCCCTTGAGACTTGTGGTGGCTGCCACTGGCTTTAAAGTGTTTTGTAGTATGTTTACAATCAAGCTCACTAAATGGGGGAATAATATGATTTACATTAATGTTAAGCACAGACTAAAGACGCTTGCATTGAAAATGCTGACATTAAAAAATCCACACTTAGGGGAAAGCCAACAATATAGTTCTGCACACTTTGAAAGTTTAAAAGGAGGGTTGATAAAGGGAAACTAGGATGAACGAACAGGATGGACACTTAGTGAATGAAAGGACAGCATACAGAGGGAAGGTGGTTAGAGGGAAGGAAGTGAGTGTGGGTGCAGGAAGGGTAGGAGGTGGGTAGATGGGGGAACATCATATGGAACATGTCATACTTAACAATGCCTATTTGCGAAAGAGAGGAATTAGAATGTATGTTCAAAATAGGGGGGCAGCCTTTGATGAGCTTAGAGAGACTAGTCAGCCTTTTGTTAAATCAACCAACTTTACAGTCACAAGTAACGTGTACTTTGCTCTAGAGACATCGGAACGTTGATGCAGAAAGCAATAAATAATGCCCCTTGAGGTAAGTATATTGTTTTCTTCAATCTCATACTTTCAGTATAGGGAGGGTCAATTCCATGGCTGTATCCACTAAAGGTATTGTTAACAAATACAAACATAATAAGCTATTCTGTACAGTTACCATGAAATAAAATGTAACAATAGATGTTGACAGTAAACACACACTTTCCAGCAACGTTTGGAGAAAGCTAGAAGTGAATGGTTTATCCTGGGGAATTATTTGCCTGATACAATCTCTCCCCTTCACATTTGCACCCCTTCATACCAATGGACTTTACATAGTAGAAATACTGTAACAGAAACATAAATATATAAATATGTAACTGAATTAGACATATTGTATCTGCATTTTCTATGTCTGCACAAGAAATCTTCTATGACTAATCAGCCACTGCCAAAAGAAATCCAACAATTATACATTTTGACAGGACAGATAATTTGTATAGTTTGAAATGAGTGCCTGTTAAATAAATAGGAAAATGTATGGCATCTTTCATTCTTCAAGAAAATGTTGAATAGGAGGGTAAGGGAGATAGGCTGTTAAGATCAGGACAAAAGGTCCTATTATGCATATCGTGGACACTTTCCTCCCTGCTGTGGACTCGGCCATTCTCACATGGAGGGATCAACATTAAGGAGCAGACTCCACTTGAAATTCAAAGATGCTATTCTACTCTGCCCTTTCAATGTGCTTTAAAGACAGCTTTAAGTCAATATGTGGTGGGCATTCCAGAACAGTGCCTCATTAGGAGAGCGCCTTTTTATAGGTCGAAGCGTGTTCAAATGATATTTTGTACAATGCAATAATAAACAAAACGTCTATACATAAATACAAAAATGTAACTAGGGTGCTCAAAAAATAATTGGCTTATATTGTAAGGCAAGAGGCACACAATCCTTACATTGTAACTGAAAAAATACCTCTGAAACGGGAAGGAAAATCATGGCCCTGCTGGTTTGATATACTAAAATCGCTGTGTTATATATAACTTAATAAGCAAGCTTTTTTCGGTAATGCACTCTCACACTTGCATAAAAAAGTGAATTATTCTCAATAACAGGCGACAACAAGAAAAACGAGTCATTAATGGAAGTTGTTCATTTTATTCTTGAGAGATGCCGCTGTAGCACATCCTACATCCCTTAATGTAACACAACTCTACACACCCCATTAACTTCTTGTTTCATTGCTTTCCAGAAACTGCACAGGTGTCCATCACACATCAGAGCTTTCGTCACTTGACAAATATATGTTACACCTTGAATACCGTCAGACATAAATAGTGTATCTTAAATGTTGTTTACGAAAATATCATCCCATTGGGTGTTGATTTTCTGTCATCAACTTCAATGGGTGTGATACCACACCCTTCAGTCCTATTCTGTAGCAGTGATCACTCATTAAAATATAAGGCCTGATTTAGAGCTTGGTGGCTGGGGTTACTCTGTCACAACTGTGACAGATATCCCGTCCGCCATATTAGAATTCCATTAGGTCCAATGGATATCCTAATACAGAGTGTGGGATATCCGTCACCTGTGTGACAGAGTAACTCATCCGCCAATATGTACATCAGGCCCATAGTCTGTTAAACAATGGTTGACAGGGTTACACTTCTTCGTTTATACCTAATGTGCTTTTAATGCACTTATTCCCTAACTAATTACTAGCCATTACTTCCTGGCATTCAGGAGAAGAAAGGCAGCTCTAATTTGTCAACTTTCATTGTCCCTGAATGCATGTTGAAGACATGCACCTTTAAGCGTCATACCAGTGGCACATTAAACATTGCATCATGTCAGCTCGGTACTGGTAGCTGTTTGAGTATCAGTCCTATAAGAATGATGTATTAGTGAATCCCCAATAATATCTGGCATATGTATTTTATTGTGAAGGTCTTCCTAAAAAACACTAGTAAGATAGCCCCTAATACCTGCATTTTGAGTAGTGATAATGTCCAGAAAGGCAGTATTTCAAAAACATTGGCCATGAGAAGAACAGCATAAATGGCCCTATTATGAGTGCTGGTGTAATTGCGATGGGACTGGGATTCAATAATAGGGAGTATATTTGCTGAGATACAGATGCCATGGTATCAGTAACTCAGGGATGGTGGGTGGCGGGGGCGCTAAGGGAGGGGGTGGTGAAGGAAACATTCAGCCAAATTCCACAAGATTTAAAATCCCACCCAAAGAGGTGGACATTGCACCAACGTCAACAAGAAAAACTACAAAATTACAAATGTCATCTATGCGTGTAGAAAATACCCCAGAATTCTTAGTTACTACTGAAACAATCTGTAATCCAGTAAGATGGCTCAAAGTCACAAAAGCTGATTTTTTACCAGTGTATACAGTGAATCCACTTTATTCACTAAGTAGCACTATGCCTATAGCTTTAGGATGTTCTGAGGATGAAGGCACTCCTAGCCAGGAAAAAAACAAGGTAGCAAAATTGGAGAGTGACAGAGTTGGAGGTGAGACATTGATATGTAAGAAACATCGTAGACACTTTCCCATGCCCAGTTGTATCTCCTGCAAATGGAACACAACAAAATTCAAGGGAGACATTGACATGCAAGAGACATCATAAAGTTGCCTGATTTTTCTGTGGCCAGCTGCATCCATTGCAAATAGCTAGCAGAGCACATCAAGCAAATGATGCCGTGAAATGACAATAAAAAACATGCTCTGAGAAGCAGACGAAGGCCTGCACTAAAACATAGACAAGGGCATCACCATTTTGAAAATGTTTACATTTTTCGTTGTCCAACATTTTTAGGTCTGAGGGTTGGAAGTGCAGCCCTCTCCACAGATCTATTGTTTCTAATAATGTGTATCAGAAGAGGAACGCCAGTTCTGGGTACAGGGGAAGTTATCAACCATATTATATTTACTGGAGTAGCCCTGCTCACCTTCCGTTGATGATCTAATTCAAATATAAACTCACATCAGACTTAATCAATTACGATGGACATGATTAGACACTGTGTTTTACATGTACAAAAATTAAATACAGTTGTTTATTTTTTTTACTACCTAGTTATCTTACAGGCAAACATACGTGATTTTCTTATTTTTCAAACTAGAATAACTTCATTAAATAATGTCTTCACCTTTTCTTCAGCCATCACACATACATATTCAATTTAACCACATTCAAAACTATTCAACCTCACAATCTCGGTTAAATAGATCCTCAAGGGCAGGTGGTTCCCACTTTCACTTCAAACCATGGTAATGGCTCTGTTAGACCTGGCATTCTTGGTGTGGTTTCCCCTAACTTTTTGCGATCTGACCTCCTGTTTTTCAGACTTAAGTTTTGCTGGTTTTAGGATTCTGGGCACTTTGCCACTGCTGACCAGTGATAAAGTGCAGATGCTCTGTACTCTAAACATGGTAACATTGGCTTATCCACAACTGGTATATTTAATTTACTCGCGAGTAAAGTGTATATGTGCCCAGGGCCTGTAAATTAAATGCTACTATTGGGCCTGTAGCACTGATTGTGCCACCCACTACAGTAGCCCTTAGATATGTCTCAAACCTGCCCCTGCAGAATCTTTGTTTGCATTTTTAAACTGCCATTTCAACCAGGCAAGTGAACGCACTTACCAGGGCCAAATCTTCCTTTTTAATACATATGCCACCCCTAAGGTAGGCCCTAGCTAGCTTCAAGGGCAGGGTGCAGTGTATCTAAAAGGTTGGGCATGTACTTTTAAGTTTAACATGTCCAGGTAGTGAAAACATACTAACTCTCTTTTTCTCTACTGCAAGGCTAATCTCGACCATAGGTTAACATGGGATTTGCCTTAAAACACCTTTTAAGTGCAATTTTCCATTGGGAGCAAAAATTATTTTGGAGTTTTGTGTCTCTGTACTCACAATTTAAAAAAAACATCTAGTTTTCGAATTCCAGGTCTGAAAATGCCACATTTAGGAAGTTGACATTTTCTTACTTTAACCATCCAGTGCCTCTGCCAATCCCAGAATACACATCAAGGGTAGATGACAGCTGGTCAGTGTGCATTCCCTGTAGATAGTCACACACAAAGGGAGCATCAGTGTGACATTTACAATCTGATGGCCAATCACCAGGCTGATGGGTCTTCCTGGGCAAGATGGGAGTGAGGAGCTGACATCTACACTTGAATAGGGCTGTGCCTCTCCTCACACAATGGGCTGCATACCCTGCTGTAGAGTGTCTGGAGCCAGAGAAGGAAGGGAGGGGACCTTGTGATCTTCAAAGGCCCCTTTGAGGTCTCCCCCACTTCAAAGGCACATTTGGGCATAAGTACAGGACCCCAAACACCACTATATCCATTCACTGTGGGTCCCAAGCAGACTGTACCAAGAATAGGAGCTGCACTGCCAGGAGAGAATTCTTTGCTACCTGCTATGTTGTGTTGCCCTGCTGCCTAATGTTTCCTGTGCTACCAGGAGGGTCTATCACTTTGCAACTTGTTCTGCTTTTCTGGCCAGCTGCCTCTTGCAGGGAGAAGGACTGAACCTACTCTGCAACCTCTTAACCTAAAGTATCTCTAGGGGCTTATTGGCTTGCCCCCTGTTCCTGGAAGTCTCGGAGCCATCAAAGACTTCCTCATACTAACATTGCAGTGGGACTCTGAGTCCAGAAACTAGAACTGACAAGATTCTACCATCCTCTAATGAGGGACTGAGTGGTTTCTTTCGCCAGAAAAACAGCGAAAGAATCTTCAGGAGGCAGAAGCTCCAACATGTGGGAGTCAGCACCTTGAGGTATCCATCCTGTGCCCCCCAACAGTGGTCCATGCTACGAGGACCTGCACTCTGAGGGAGAGAAGCAACCACCTCGAGGCTGCGTGCCAAATGAATTCGGGAAACACTGAGTACAGCAACGATATCATCGCTGCCCCAGCCACCATCAGCCCGAGCAGTGCGACTCGCTGCTGCTTGACTGAGGACATCATTGCATTGGGAGCTCTGTCTTTTGAGATCAGCAATGCCAGAGCATTGCCCGACCTTGCTGCCCCATGCAAAGGTACAGTTGCTTGGGGTTAGGCCTGAGTGGCCCCTGACAGTTGTGTTGAACTCTCCACAGACAGCTACACAGCAATCTTCTAAAAAGCATTACTTGCATATCGCACTATTGTTGAGACTCTTACCAAGTCCCTAGCAGGATCATATACACCTGATTGAAAAACGTGCAAGCACTCCTGAATATGTACTTGTCTATATACTTTTAACACCTATATCTTGACTTCTTCTTATTGGATTTTTGTCACTTTGGTCTTGTGTTGCACAGATAAATATTTTATATTTTTCTTAATTGGTGTGAAATCGTTTGGTGGTGTCTTTCTCTGTGTTACTGTACTTAAGTGTTGCAGAAATACTTTAAACATTACCTCTTAAATTAAGCCTGGCTGCTCTGTGACAAGCTTCCACAGGGTGAGCACAGCTTAATTTAGGGATTGTAGCTGACTTATCCTGACTAGAACTGTGATCCTACTTGGACAGGGTTCATACCTTTGCCAACTAAAGACCCAATTTCTAACAGGTTCCAATGAAAGTAAATGTCACATAGAAAACATTGACACAGTGTCTCAGTGAGTTAGACTGAAAATGATCACATTCCACACGACAAATACACATTTTATGATTCAGTCAATGGAAAAAAACTTCTGATCTTTCCTACCCAAAAATATAGTATACATTACTTAATTACTTATTTACCTACATACAAAACAAAAATCAATTTACCTCCACCAGTGAGTCCCAGTTTGGTGAACTCCTAACCAGTCAACAGAGACAGTGCTTAGTTTTTACCTTTGTGTCATATGGTAATAAACCATGCTAAACCATGATAGTAAAAAAACTATTTCTCTGCTAACAACAAAATATCTTGTCTTGACATACACCTATAAAAATAGATGTCTATAGATGTCTATTTGTTCTATCTAAGGCATCTAAGAATGATATAATTATAGTTTTCAAAGTGCTCCTAATAAACTACATCTACTGCATTATTCTCATACTGTATGATTGTAAATATTGTAATCACCATAGAGGCAAATGCTGGATTACTATCCAGTTGTATAGCACAAACAGGAAGTGAGGCTCAAGGAGTCCAAGATATACCCTTCCTAAAACACACAAATTACCATTGTCAAGTTAGAAAAGACTCCAACAAACATGCACATCAATATAGATGCACTGTGAGAGACCTATGAGAATGAACCAAGAGACTAGCATTGTAACAAAATTTTCACCACTAGCCAACCAATTACAGAAGAACCTCGAGAAATGTTGGTGGATATTTAAAGTACAGAGGTGGGCTCTACAAAAAAATCAATTTTCGTGCAAACAGGGGAAAAACTTACATGGAAAATTCATCCATACGAGACCCCAAAAACAAACAATACCTTAAAGCCAGTGTACTCTCTGGCCATTACCACAAGTGGTTGGCTATTTTCAATGAAGAAATTGTAGTATATGCAAAATAATTACAAAACACACCAAGGGGGTCATTACAATGACAACAGGCGTGCGGAGAAGACCGCCAAATTAGGACTATGGCGGTATTCACAACAGAATATAGCCAATCCACTACCAGCACCGCCAGTGCAGTCAGCCCACCACAGACGGCGGGAGGCACCTTCGGGCCGGCAGAGACCATGTTACCTCCGGACATATTACAAAGTTACACACCACCTAGCGGAAACCAACAGTATAAATGGAGACACCCACCTTCAGGAAGCCACATCCATCTGGAGCCACCATGGAACTTGAACTACACGTCTTCCTGCTGCTCCTGCTCGCCCAATGACTCCGGGACCAGTAACAAGGACAACACCAGCAACCAAGAGTACATACACTTACCTGCCACTGTTGTATAATGGCAAGGTAGCGACGCACACACAACATACACATCTGGAACGGGTGACAAGGACAACATATACAGGTACTCCTACACTGACACGCACATTAACACACAGCCATAAACACACATGCACAAACTCAGGACACACACTACGGCCAACGCACACTACCAAAACACATACCGACCCGCAGACATACAGCACCTGCACTATCAAACATAACAACATACAACACCAGCAAACTCCACCACAACCACATCACCTCAAAGGCACGGTCAATACACCACAACTCACACCCCCACCCTGACAATACATACATACAACACAACCTACATTGTACCAAGACATACAATAACACAGCCGCACAGCGAGGCATTCGTCACACCACGCAAACACACCACGCAGCAGTTCGGACATACCAATCACCACACACACTCACACATACAGTACAACCACACAAGGGCACACCGCACTCCAAATCACAACAGCCAACACAATAAATCCACACAAAGCAACCCAAATGTATGTCTCTCACACATACATGCCAGTGGTGGCCGGCAGCTTTGGGAGGGGGGCGGGCGGGGCACACACAAAAACACACACACAAACACACACACAGGCTCATTCTTTCACACACAGACACGCACGCACGCACGCTCATCCATTAACAACACTCATTCCATTCAAACATGCACGCACACACCAAACATTCATTTTACAAGATCACACATATTCATTCTTTCACTCACACACGCATGCACGCACTCACATCCATTAACAACACTCATAACACTCAAACATGCACGCGCGCACCAAACATTCAATGTAAAACATTACACACATACATACACACACACACACACTTACCTTTAGCCTCGGGTCCCAGGAGGGTTGGGACTGCTGCCTTCCCTCACTGGCTGAGCTGAGGTCAGCCAATGAGGGAAGGCAGCAGTCCCAGCCTCGTCACAGAGTGGGATGGGGTCAGTGAGACTTCTGACCCCACCCCACTCTGTGACGAAGTGTCACTGATTGACACTCGCCCTGGGCACTTCAGGGCTTGAACCTGAAGCGCCCAGGGAGAGTGTCAATGGGTGACGCTTTCCTCGTCACCCAGGGGAGGGCCTCGAGGCACCTTTGTGGGCCGAGGAGGTCACGCCCATAAGGGTTGTGATCTCCTCAGCCCAGCAAAGTTCAGCTCAGGCAGCCAGCAGTCTGCGCAAATCGCGCATGTCTGCTCCTGGCTGCCTGACCTGAACATGAAGAGTGTCTGTCAGGCTGACCTTTGTTCAGCCTGACAGACACTCTTCATGGGGTGCGGGGGCGTGGCCCCTCCGCCCTAAAGGACGGGCCGCCACTGATACATGCCTAACAAACCATCCCCAGCCATCACTGTGGGAGCAATGTAAAGCACACAGCCACACAAGCATCTCAGACAAAACAGGTGGCACTGCAACCACACACACATAACACAAACACACACAAGATGAAGCAGGCAAGATCAGCCATGAGGAATGAAAGGCAGGACAAAGATGATAACACTGGAACCAACAACTGGTTGGCCCAAACGTATGTATATAAATAATGTAAGAAATATTTTAGATACCAGTATTTACAAATATAAAAGGCCTTAGGCCAGTCCCAAAATCGAAAGTGCAACATGCACAACCGGCATGTCAGACTGCCCCAACTTGACTCCTGACTGCTGAAATACCTCCACGTTTAGGGGCTTAATGGGGGCAGACAGGCACCTCAGGGATTGGGGGGCAGAGCTGGGGGTTTGGGGCTAGGTTTGGGATGGGTTCTTTGGGCTTGGGAGGTGGGGGCTTTGGACGTGGCTCAGGGGAGGGCTGGGAACACTTAGGAGGGGTCGACGTCTTGGTAGGAGAGGGGCATGAGAACTTGCAGGAGGGGCAGGGGAGGACTTGGAGGTGGCAGGGCTGGACTTGGGGACGGAAATGGATATTTTGGGGATCACATGGGGTGGGAGAGGAGTAGGGAAAAGGTTTAAGTCCAAGAGGAAAAACTGATGGGGACTGTCAATGCAAAAGGGTTTAAAGGGAGAGCAAGTGCTTGTAGGAGGTGTCTTGGTGGATGTTTTGGGTGCAGGTGTGTGCGAGGAATGCTCATGTCTGCTGGGTGTCTCTGGGGTGGGTGAGTGTGGGTGTTTATGTGTCTTGGGAGGAGGGGGGGTGGAGGAGTGGGGAGATGCCTTGCTGGATGGGTGAGTGTCTGTTGGGGTGGTGTGAGAAAACAGGGCTGATTGCAGAGGCCTCCTAACTTTTTGCCCCCATTTTCCACTTTTTGCTGGTGTTTTCCTGACTCTGAGGGTGCCCTGGGTACTGCTAACCAGTCCCAGGGCCTGTGCTCTCTGTAAAATCAATATGCAAATTAGGCTAATTCTAATTGGCTAAGTCAACCTACCTATAAGTCCCTAGTATATGGTAGGGCATGTAGGTTTAGGGACCACAGCATAGGTAGTGCACCCATAGGTGCACTGCTGATGTGCCCAGTGTCATTTTAAAGGCAGGCCTTCCTTGCTGGCTGCTTTTAAGTTAAAGTTATATGCAAATTCGACTTTGGAATTAAAAGTAGTTCCACAGTCTTAAACTACCTTTTTTTTACATATAAGTCACTCCTATGTGCCCCTAGGCCTGGGTGCCATGTTACTATAAGCAGGGACCTTATAAAAATAGTTTTATAAGCCCTGCTGAGGTAAAAACAGCCAAATTTGTTTTTCCCTCATTGTAGTGAATGGCCTCCATAGGCTAGAATGGGGAGACTTTATTTTAATTTTAAAAGTTCCCTTAAGTAATGGATACCAAGAGTTTGGTATCAAATGAATTGTTATAATAAATCCCACAACTTCCAATGGTTGGATTTAATATAACTTGTTAAGGTAAAGAGTTTTAAACTTTACCTGAAAAGTTGCCAATTTCAGCCCTGCATTGTTTTTGCTGCTGTGCTCTGATTGGCCAGCCTCTGGCAGCCTGGCCAGGCTGCCTTGATGAGGTGTGAAGTGGCCTGGCTTCACACAAAGAGATGTGCCTGTGGGAGGGAATTTCCCCTCAGCAGGTGGTGAGTCAGGAAGGGGGAGGGCTGCCAAACTGGTCTTCAAAGGCAGAGAAGGACATTTGGAGCAACCCAGCAACACCCCCACATCCTGCAACCCAGACAACTAGGTGCCCCCTTGATTAGATTAGGAAAGGGCAGGAGAGGGGTGTGTTTATGATTTTTATCCACACCAGTGAGTGGGCTCACCCAGATGTAACCTCCAAAAATCAGATTCAGCCATGATGGATTTTTGAAGAATGTTGCCTCCTGGGATTGATTTTTGCCACACTTCCCAGGAAGTGGTCATCACAGGGGGAAGGACCCTGCACCTGATTGGAGAATCAGGATCCCCCTGGTTTTCACCCAGGAGCAAGGATAATACTACCACATACAACAAGGAAGAACCAAAGGAGAAGAAGGATTGCCCTGCTGGACCCCTGGCCTGCCCCTGGAACCTGCACACTGAAGGACTGCGCCAGCTGCACACTTGGGCTTCACCACAAGAAGGTTTTTGCTTGGCTTCAACTTGTTCAAGGAGGGATTCCCTGTTTGCTACAGGTGAAAAATTGCTAACCAGAGTCCCCTGCACCAACTCCTGAAGAAATCAACCAGCTGACCACTGACCAGTGGCCAAAAAGGAGTTTGCACCAGGTGCATTCTGGGAGTTGTAGTTCGCACCCCACAAGGATCATCTCAGAGCTTCTGGACCCTTGGGGTGAGCTGTGGACCCCAAAAGAACCTTAAAAGAACATCTGGGAGAAGCCCCGGAAGTTTGGAGAAGTTTGGAGAACTTTTGAAAAAAAAGCTCCATTGAGGGACCGACCTGCCGCGGCAACTCTAGCCGGCTTGCCTCATCCGGGACCTGGGCTGATTAGCTGGTTCACCCCGGTGAAGAAAATCTCCCAAAAAGTCCAAAGGTAAAAAGTTGACCAGACCTCCCAGCCAGCGTATCCGAGGAGGGCTCCAAGGAGGCCGGATCAATATCCAGGTTTACCCCGGTTGAAGGATTTTCACCTCGAAAAAACGACTAAGTCCGAAGGTAAAAATCTCCACCGAGGATTCCCGCAACGCGCATCCGGAGAAGAGTTCCAGGAGGTCGGATTGGACTGGCAGGTTCGTCCCGCTGAAGAAAATCTTCAGAAAAGAGACTAAGGTGGCCATTCCAACCTCGGCGGTAAAAGGCGCTTACCGCCGTTCAGAACACCGCCATAACACCGCCGCGGCCGGGGTAAACCACCACGGTCATTCTGACCCACAACAGGCAAACCGCCAAAATACAGACATCCACAAAAGTCCGCCACACCAAAGGGCAACGAGAATCTGGCGATGACCAAACCTCCACCGTCACGCCAACAGAAATACGCCCACACTATCACGACACACGAATCCACGCGGCGGTCTTTCAACCGCGGTATTCCATTGGCGGTACACATCGCTGCGCTCAAAATACACACACACTTACAAAATACAACCACATTGGACAATTCAAAATACACACACCTGAGACACATAGACACACCACTCCCACACACCCAATTAAATATAAAATACACTCCCACATCACCCACAAACCTCCACTCCTAGAGATTCGTGAACACGCACCGAGAAAAGACATCCGAGCACCCAGACGCCCAATTCACTGTCACCCAGCAATATTTGCACGCACTTCACACAACACAACAATACACATCACCACACTTAGCACCACACAATCCACCCTACACATCACCCACACCACCCCATGGCACTGCAAAGACACCCCAGGTTCTCTGATGATAAACTCAGGGTCATGGTGGAGGAAATTGTACGAGTAGAGCCACAGCTGTTCGGGGCACAGGTGCAGCACACCACCATTGCCAGGAAGATGGAGCTATGGAGCAGAATAGTGGACAGGGTCAACGCTGTGGGACAGCACCCAAGAAATCGGGACGACATCAGGAAGAGGTGGAACGACCTACGGGGGAAGGTGCATTCCATGGTATCCAGGCACAACATCGCGGTGCAGCGGACTGCGGCGGACCCCCACCTCCTCCCCCAGAATTTACAACATGGGAGGAGCAAGTCTTGAACATCCTGCATCCTGAGGGCCTCGCAGGAGTAGGCGGAGGAATGGACTTTGGTAAGGCAAATCTTAACTACTTCTTCCCCCCACCCCACCTGCATGCCAACTCATACCCCCACCCTCACCCCCATCACATCCTACTCCTTGCAACTGTCTCACCATCACAACCCACCCATCCCAACACCTAGCCCTGCATGCGTCCACAAAGCATGGACACCCATCACCTAAGCATTCTCACTGCACATACACATACACCCCCCCCAACCATCGTCACAACAGCCCCCACAAAGGAATGCCAGCACTGGGGTACACGTGCACCCACCCATTGCACGCTATGACACACACAGAAGCAATAACCATACTTTTATACCCCTGCAGGACCCGAACGCCACGTCACCGCGCAGGAGGGTCCACAAATGTCCACTCCACCCCCAGAAGAGGCCCACAGTGAGGACAGCAGCTCTGTCTCCCTGGATCTAGATGACCAGCCCGGTCCATCGGGGACCAACGGACAGTCGGTTCCCCTCACACAGCCACAGGCCACAGTAGACCTTCCCCCCTCTGGGAACACCAGCACAGCACCCACCCAGCGGGCACATACCTCTGTCCCCAGGACACGTCAATCAGCGGTGTGTCCACCACTACAGGGAACCCAGGCTAACCCACCACCCCAACAACAACAGGGACCTGGGGGCAGTGGTAGTGGGCACACGGTCCAGGGGACAGAGGCCCAGGGAAACAGGGGAACTGGGAGGGCTGCTGTGCGATAGGGGGGGGGACAGGCCCAGGGAACCCACTCTCCACGAGGCCCTCTCCTCCATCATGGGAGCATACCACCGCTCCCAGGAGACGATGGCGACGGTCCTGGCCAGGTTTCAGGAGATCCAGCTTCTGCAGGAGCAACAGTTTATGGGGTTCAGGGAGGAACTAAGAAACATCAGTTCCGCCATGGGTACCATCGTAGTGGCCCTGAATGAGGTAGTCACGACATTGCGGGACACTGTGGCACCTCAAAGGGCCCCTGACACTAGCATGCACCAAGAACTGCCTACCACCTCCGCCGGCGCTAGTGGACAGGAGGCCCCGACACAAGACCAACAGGCCACCAGAACCCCACCCCCTGCAGAAGGAGAACCACCAGCGGGCCCTGAGATCCAGGAAGAAGACAGAGTAAGATGTCAAGACCCCCGCTAGCAAAGGATACCGCCCTGATTGTCATCCCACTGTCCCACATTGTCACCCTGTCCAACCTTAAACTGCCCCTGCTCCACTTCCCACAGGCATTTGGACAATGCACCTGTAAAACTGATAGTCTGGACTCTGCCATGGACAATCCTCCACCATCACCCCTCACTGATTTGCAACCACCCATCCAATTTAGAGCACTTGAATAAAAACACTTATTGCACAAAACAATCTGGAGTCTGGCTGTGATTTAGAACAAATGTATTAGACATGACCGTGCCAAAATGCTCATTCACATTGTGATGCTAACAAACCGCTGTCACACAGCTGTAGTCCATGGGGAAACAAAGCAGATGTCACGCAGTGGGGCCCACATCTCTGAAAACGGAAGGGAAAGTCACAACACAGTTACCATACACTGGGGGAAAAAGTCAGACAGTAGAGAGGTAGGAGTCATTAAGTAAATGTAATATGCTGGTGTCTACTCTTACCTGTGTGTCACTGACAATACTGCTGTATTACTGTGTTCCTGTTCTCTATGTCGTCCTCTTCGGCTTCCTCCTCTTCACTCTCCACAGGCTCCACAGCTGCTACAACACCACCATCTGGACCATCCTCCTGCAGAAAAGGCACCTGGCGGCGCAAAGCCAGGTTGTGAAGCATACAGCAGGCCACGATGATCTGGCACACCTTCTTTGGTGAGTACATTAGGGATCCACCTGTCATATGGAGGCACCTGAACCTGGCCTTCAGGAGGCCAAAGGTTCGCTCGATCACCCTCCTAGTCCGCCCATGGGCCTCATTGTACCGTTCCTCTGCCCTTGACCTGGGATTCCTCACTGGGGTCAGTAGCCAGGACAGGTTGGGGTAACCAGAGTCCCCTAATAGCCACACCCGGTGCCTTTGGAGTTGACCCATCACATATGGGATGCTGCTATTCCGCAGGATGTAGGCGTCATGCACTGACCCAGGGAACTTGACATTAACATGGGAGATGTACTGGTCAGCCAAACACACCATCTGTACATTCATGGAATGATAACTCTTCCGGTTCCTGTACACCTGTTCACTCCTGCTGGGGGGGACCAAAGCAACATGTGTCCCATCAATGGCACCTATGATGTTGGGGATATGTCCAAGGGCATAGAAATCACCCTTCACTGTAGGCAAATCCCCCACCTCAGGGAAAACGATGTAGCTCCGCATGTGTTTCAGCAGGGCAGCCAACACTCTGGACAACACCTTGGAAAACATAGGCTGGGACATCCCTGATGATATGGCCACTGTTGTTTGAAATGACTCACTTTCTAAGAAATGGAGTACTGACAGTACCTGCACTAGAGGGGGGATCCCTGTGGGTTGGCGGATGGGTGACATCAGGTCTGGCTCCAGCTGGGCACACAGTTCCTCTATAGTGGCTCGGTCAAGCCTGTATGTCAGTATGACAAGTCGTTCCTCCATTGTCGACAGGTCCACCAGCGGTCTGTACACGGGAAGATTCCTCCATCTCCTCGCATGTCCCAGCGGACGGTGCCTATGAAGGACAACAGCGAGCACAGAGTCAAGCAACCCACAGGTACGTAACCACAGCTTGCACATAACACGATTCCCAATGCATTGAATGGCTTGTATGAGTGTTGGTGCATGGCCTAGGTATGTGTGACGCAGTTGGTAATTAGGCCATGTGGGCCCTTGAAATGGCGGCTGCCTGACCTGTGAAGTGCGGCAGTGGAATGTGAGGTCAATGCGCTGGCGTGGCACACCGCGGCGGTAGGCGGTCGAAGACCGCGGCGCTAAGCCGCATTGGTTAACATTGAACCCTATGGGTTTCAGGAGCCAATAACGATGTGCGCCGGCGGTCGCGGTACGCACTGCCGTGGTACGCACCGCCGCAGGCGTGACCGCCATTTTCTATCTGCTTAATCACTCGATACCTGATCTTCGACAGGAGAGGACCTACACTGCAAGTGCTGCTGTGACCTCGGTCTGGAAGAGACAATGGCTCATACGACTGGGGAAAGGGCCCCTGCCTTCACTGCAGAGGAGTTGGAGAAACTTGTGGATGGGGTCCTCCCCCAGTATGCGCTACTCTACGGTCCTCCAGACCAACAGGTAAGTACACTGGGACCATGCTTAGTGGGCAATGCCTGGGTTGAGTGGGGTGGATGAAAGATGGTGGGGAGGGGAGCGATTGAGGCATGCATCAAACGACAGATGAGAGCATGTGCCACAAGGCAAGGGCGGAGATGGGGGGCCACTCACATCGAGCATGCAGAAGGTGATGACAATTTTTCTCTCCCTGTACATGTCACATAGGTCAGCACCCACCAGAAAGTCTCGATTTGGCGTGCCATCGCCAAGGACGTCCGGACCCTGGGGGTCCACAACAGACGAGGCGGGAGGACATCCGACGCTGGACCAGGAAGACGGCGGAGGCTCAGTTGGGGATGGCCTCCCAATGTAGGAGGGGTGCCAGTCGTCATTTGACCCCCCTGATGTCCCGGATCCTGGCGGTGGCCTACCCCGACTTGGATGGGCGCGTGAGGACATCACAGCAGACACAAGGGGGTGAGTACAAATACATTCTGCTGACTTTGCGCGCAGTGGAGGTGTCTGGGTGGGGGAGGAGGGCTGTGGGTATCCCTAGGCCAGGGCGATTTCTGTAGGCTAGGCCCCTCCGTAAGGCATGGCCCTGTGCCCCCGCCCCCCACCTCTGTAGGGTGCCAAGTACAGGTATCCATGGCCCTGTGTCATCTATGTGTGCAGTTGTTGTCCATAGCCTTGTAGGCCATGTCCCACGGATTGCGTAGTGGACCGCAAGTGCGCGGCTTAGTGCAGGGGGCTTCTGTGTCTGTCTTGTCCGCCAACGGTAGCGGTAATCCATGCACTCAACATGTCTTTATTTCTCCACCCCCCCTTTTTTGTGGTCTTCCTGTTCATGTGTGCATTAGCATCATCAGGCGGAGGAGAAGTGGCATCGGAGCACGAGGGAGCTGCATCTCACATGGCCATGGCGGGCCATGCAACTGACTCGGATTTCACCAGTGAGACGGAGGGCGAGAGGAGCTCCACAGCGGGGACTCGTGCTGATGTCAGTGACAGCGACTCGTCCTCTGAAGGGAGCTCCCTTGTGGTGGCGGCAACATCTGTGCCCCCCGCAACAACAGGTACAGCCGCCACCCAGCGCACCAGCACCACCCTCCCAGCAGCCCCTCAGCGTTTGCCCCGTGCCCGCTCACCCAGGAAGGTGGGCATCTCCTTCGCCCCAGGCACCTCAGGCCCTGCCCCTGTCGCCCCTGCTGCCCTCAGTGAGGTGGTCATTGACCTCCTGAGGACCATCATTGTTGGGCAGTCTACCCTTTTGAATGCCATCCAGGGTGTACAAAGGGAGGTGCACCAGAGTAATGCATACCTGGAGGGCATTCATTCGGGTCAGGCTGCCCATCAGCAATCGTTCAACGCTGTGGCCTCAGCACTGACGGCAGCAATTGTCCCTGTCTCTAGCCTCCCCCCTCCAACTCCCTCCACCCAGACCCAATCCCCTGTACCTCTGCCTATCCCAGACACACCATCAGACCAGCCTGCACACACCTCAACACCCAAGGGAAGCTCATCCAGACATAAGCACCACACATCACACAAGCATTCACACAAGCAACATCCACATGCAGACATACCAACAGCCACTGCCTCCACTGTGTCCCCCTCCTCCTCGTCTCCCTCCTCCCTCCCTGTCACGTCTCCACTCACACTTGCATGCACAACATCTTCAGCCACTACGTCCATCACCAGCACACCCACCAGAACACTCCGCACACGTGCAGTCACCACCCCCACTACCATTTACACGTCCCCTGTGTCCTCTCCCAGTGTTTCTGTCACCCCCTCTTCCAAACTACACAAACGCAGGCAGCCACCCACCCAACAGCCATCCACCTCACGACAGCCTCCAGACCAAGCACCTGCACCCAAAGACACCAGACTTCACACTCCTACAACCACATCCTCTTCCTCCACTCCCATACCCACTACACCTACCCGTCCCTCTCTTTCCAAATTGCTTTTCCCTGCCAACCTAACCTCTTTCCAACAACTCCCCCACCCCGTCCATCTCATAAGACTCCAATCAGCACCTCAGCCACCACAAAACCGGGACCTGTGAAGACTGTTGTTCATGGACTGTGGCGTACCCCACCCTCAAGGGCATCCAGTTCAGCTAGGAGCCAAGGCACGGCCAGCCCACCACTGGAAAAGCATCCTAAGAAGCGACCAAAGACCCCAGGGACAATAATCCCTACATTGGCTCCGGCAGGAAGTCGGGTGGCACCTGGCACACCGCCAAAGGTGGGAAAGGGCCACAAGCGTGCAGGGAAGGGTGGGAAGGGCAGCACGCCCGACAAATCCGGCAGCAGGCCAGCTGGCCAGGAGGGCCCCACCAGCCCCATCCCAGGTGTGCAGGAGGACACACACAGGCCTGGTACTGCAGCCCAGGAGGGCCCCGCAAGCCACGTCCCAGGTGGGCAGGAGGACACCCACAGGCCGAGAACTGCAGCCCAGGAGGGCCCTGCAAGCCACCAGACAGATGGGCAGGAAGGCCCCCGCCAGCCACATGTCAGGTGGTGAGTGACATCCATGCCTGGGGCGGATCCGCTGACCAGGACACTCATCTCAAGCACCGCTCCGCTGGGCACCGCCGTCTCAAGAACCGCTGAACTGGGCCCTTCATCTCAAGCACCGCTGAACTGGGCCCTTCATCTCAAGCACCGCTGAACAGGGCGCCGCTGTCTCAGGAACCGCTGAACTGGGCCCTTCATCTCAAGCACCGCTGAACAGGGCACCGCCGTCTCAAGCACCGCTGAACTGGGCCCTTCATCTCAAGCACCGCTGAACAGGGCACCGCCGTCTCAAGCACCGCTGAACAGGGCACCGCCGTCTCAAGCACCGCTCCGCTGGGCACCGCCGTCTCAAGAACCGCTGAACTGGGCCCTTCATCTCAAGCACTGCTGAACTGGGCCCTTCATCTCAAGCACCGCTGAACAGGGCACCGCCGTCTCAAGCACCGCTGAACTGGGCCCTTCATCTCAAGCACCGCTGAACAGGGCACCGCCGTCTCAAGCATCGCTGAACTGGGCCCTTCATCTCAAGCACCGCTGAACAGGGCACCGCCGTCTCAAGCACCGCTGAACTGGGCCCTTCATCTCAAGCACCGCTGAACAGGGCACCGCCGTCTCAAGCATCGCTGAACTGGGCCCTTCATCTCAAGCACCGCTGAACAGGGCACCGCCGTCTCAAGCACCGCTGAACTGGGCCCTTCATCTCAAGCACCGCTGAACAGGGCACCGCCGTCTCAAGCACCGCTGAACAGGGCCCTTCATCTCAAGCACCGCTGAACAGGGCACCGCCGTCTCAAGCACCGCTGAACAGGGCCCTTCATCTCAAGCACCGCTCCGCTGGGCCCTTCATCTCAAGCACTGCTCTGCTGGGCACCGCCGTCTCAAGCACCGCTCAACAGGGCCCTTCATCTCAAGCACTGCTGAACTGGGCCCTTCATCTCAAGCACTGCTCCGCTGGGCACCGCAGTCTCAAGCACCGCTGAACTGGGCCCTTCATCTCAAACACCGCTGAACAGGGCACCGCCGTCTCAAGCACCGCTGAACAGGGCCCTTCATCTCAAGCACCGCTCCGCTGGGCCCTTCATCTCAAGCACTGCTCCGCTGGGCACCGCCGTCTCAAGCACCGCTGAACTGGGCCCTTCATCTCAAGCACCGCTGAACTGGGCCCTTAATCTCAAGCACCGCTGGCCCATTGGCGGAAGGGGCAGGCCCGCATCTGTGTCGGGCAGGGCTGCACGAAGCACTCTTGGCACTAGTCCCCCTCCAGTACCAGTGGAGACTGTTATGCACTTGAGAGACTGTGGCTTTGCACTCCCCAGGATGGCACAGTGGGCAACCCACCCACTGTAGAGACTTGAGAGACTGTGGCTTTGCACTCCCCAGGATATGGCAGTGGGCAAGCCACCCACTGTAGAGACTTGAGAGACTGTGGCTTTGCACTCCCCAGGATGGCACAGTGGGAAACCCACCCACTGTAGAGACTTGTGAGACTGTGGCTTTGCACTCCCCAGGATGGCACAGTGGCCATGGAGGCCCCTCGTGGATCTGGCGTCGTGGACTCATCTGGTTGAGGTGCCCCCCCTTCCCTTCCCCCTGAGGTGCCTGTAGTTTTCCTATCTGATGCCCCTGCAGTGTTCTCTCCGTTGGAGGCAGGTATCCTGTGTGGGCTTTGCCCATGTGTTTTGGCCCAGTGGCCCACGAACAATGGCTGATAGACATATCGGACTGGACAATTTATGTATATAAAGTTATAGATGTGTGATATATTTTATACTCAGTCTTACAATATAATTCTATATTTATAATCATTTCCTTTTGACTTTGCATTCTTCTGGGGGGTTTGGGGGTGTAACTGTGATGTGTTGCTATGCATTGATGTGTGTGTTGTAGTGGTTGAGGGTGAGGGTGGGTGTGTCGCATATGTGTGTCCCCGTAATTTTTTGCCTCCCCCTCCCCTGTGTCGTAGGTGCAGTACTCACCGTTGTCTTCTGCGCCGGCGTTCGTGCTCCTGGTAGAGGAGCAGGAAGACAATGGCTGGTAGGATGTGTAGTTCGGGTTCCATGCTGTCCAGATTCCTTGTGGGGTGTATGGAGGTGAGCGTTTTCCGTTTGAAATGGCTGTTTCTGCCGTGTTTTTATCGGCTGGGCTACCACCCCGGAAAAGGTGGTGGATTGGTGGGTTGTGATAGGGTGGGCGGTACATTGTCTCCCGCCTGTCTGTTGGCGGTGACCGCCACGCTGTTTGTTTGTCCCGGCTTGGCGGGCGGTGTGTTAAAGTGGCGGTCTCTGTTGGCGGTTTCCGCCAGGGTCGGAATTGCATTTTTTTTACCGCCAGCCTGTTGGCGGTTTGACCGCCGCTTTAACACCGACCGCCAGGGTTGGAATGACCCCCTAAGTCCGAAGATAAACTTTTGACCCAGGCCTCCCGCGAGCTGTAGCCAAGCAGGGCTCCATCGCGGTCGGCCTTAAACTTTGACTTTGCCCCGGTCGAGGTGCAACCAGATGACCCGATTGGCGCTTTTTGTTTTAGGTGCCCAAAAAATTATAATTCTTTAAAAATTCATATCTCCGGTTCCCCTTATCCAATCTTATTCATTTTTGTGTCATTTTAAAGATAAAAATATAATCAATTATTATAAATTGGTTTTGGATTTTTAAACTGTTTCCTGTGTTTTATTTAATTACTGTTTTGTGATATTTGAATGCTTTACACTCTGTCTCCTAAGTTAAGCCTTGTCGCTCATTGCCAAGCTACCAAGGGTTGAGCTGGGTTTAATTTACTGAGACCTAACTGGACCTAAGTGGAGGTTGGTGGCCTATTGCTAAGTGTAGGTACCTACCTGCCCTTGCCAATAACCCATTTTCCAACAGGTGGTGACTGCAGGTATGGTGGATGTGCTGCATGTAGGTGTGTTGGTGGTTGTGGTAGCTGCAGATGTTGTGACTGGGGTGGATGTCTGCGGGTCTGCTACTGTGCTGACTGTGGGTAGGATTGGAGTTGTGGCTGTATCTGTGATTATTGGTTTGGTGTCTGCTCTTGTGTCAGGTGTAGTGCATGTGAAGGTAGGGGTGGTGGGGGAGTCTGTGCAGGTGGTGGCTGTTGGTGTGTCTGCAGGTGGGTGTTGTTTGGGTGCATGCCAGTGATGGGTCTTGTGGTTCTTGTGTTTGACTGCGGTATCCTTGTCTGTTGAGGTGGATGTATGCCTATCTGTCTGTGTGCTCTGGCTGGGACAGGGAAAAGGGGTGTGGGATTGGGTAGAGGAAGATGGAGTGGGGACGGAAGACAAAGGGTGAATGGCTGCCATCAGTGCATAGGCCAGAACCTGAAAGGATCTATGTAGGGCAGCCAGTGCACAGTGAATGCCCTCCAGGAATGGATTGCTCTGTTGAACTTGAGTTGCAAGACCCTGGATGGCATGTACGATGGTCGACTGACCCACAGAGATTCAGGTCAATAGCATCCTCACTGAGGACAGAGGGCTGACAGGGGTAGGGGCAGAGGTGCCTGTGGTGAAGGAGACGCTCACCATCCTGGGTGAGCGGTTCAGACAACTGGGTGGGAAGTTACAGGGAGAGAGGTGGTAGTAAGCGGGGTGGTGGACAAAGATAGTGCCTGGGTGGTTACAGATGGGTCTGCCATCGCCTGGGAGTGTTCACTGCAGTAGGATTCCGAAGATGATGATGATATTCCGGTCTCCCTGTGGCAATCCCCTCACCCTCCAGGCCACTGGGTCCCTCACTGTCACTGGTTGCATCTCTCTGGGTCCCGTGGCCAGCAGCATCCCCATTTACCTGTGCCCCGTCTCTTTCGCCTACCGATGCTGATGCACACAAATAGAGAGAGAGGGAAGGAGAGACAGAGAGGGAGAGAAAGGGTTATCACATTTCTTACGTACACACATAGAAACATGCTGTACTGCAGGTGAACATGTCCAGGCTAGGCTATCTCCGTTGGCATTACACATGTCCTACATCATGTCACATCATGTTAATACTATCCACCCCTTCAGGTCCTCCTTCTCACCCACATCACATTTTGAGTAAGTTAGTACGACTGGATTAATTCATCCATACACCTATAAAGCCATGTCAACATGTTGCTCATGCCCTTGCAGAAGTAGATATATCATGCTTATTCCAGATCCTATCTCTCCCAAAACATCATAAAGGTCCTGAAACTACACCTGACCAGTCCATCTCAATTACTAAAGACCCTTGAAAGTGTAGGCTACCCAATTCACATCCCACACAGCACATTCCATACATTTCACATTGCTGGCGGACCCCCATACATATAGGCTAACACGGTTACCTGAACTGATCAAGCCACAACAAGTGGCACTCCCATAGAGGTGACAACTGATGTGCAGAAAACATGTCTGGAGAACAGCCATGGCATGACATTCACACAATCACAGAGGAATATCTGCACACACTAAACAAAGATACACTACATCACTTCATTATTGCATGTCCAGCTACAACAGCCTACATAGCATCCATTGCATATTCAGAGGCAATCACTAAGTGTAGTGTCACAACAACTACACTACAGACAGTCACTATAGACATCATAGACCACCTACCATTCCACCTGACATGAAGTCAAAGTTCCAGGACTTGGCAACATGAGTAGACCGACATCACTCACACCATACCTGACATGTGATTACTGGTACCTAACTCAAGATTACATAAATGTCACACCAAAAGTACATGTACACATGATTTATACATGGCCCACATGACTTTCAGTGCATTAAAACATCTTCCATTACAACACATACCTGCTTTCAACGTAGTGGTACAACTAGACCATCATTTCATGACCACATAAGTGATGCAATACTTATTCCTCACCTGACTGGACACATCAGCTAGGCAAAGGGTAACATAGATTGTCCTACTCTACATGGTGTGCCCCCAATTAACAATTGAAACATGATGTAGGAAGCATATTATCAAGGTTACAAAGGAATTGGTAGGGCATTTACACACAGACGATTGACATCATATATTGTATACGGCTGGCTCTGCCAAACCACTAACCTTCTCTATTACTCTCCCACTGGGACAGAGATGAATGCCCATATGTCAGCCACATGGAAAAGCTATTGCAGTATGAATACACAAAGCAGACCCCCAAAGTAGAATGTCCCTTTGTTGCTACCCTCACATACCCCATTGAATGGAAATAAATGGACAATGGAGTAACAACGATAAACACAGATATGTACTGGGCTAGGCAAGCCATACCTGTGTTGTACATAAGATGGCAGCCTCACATGGAGACCATACCTGTAGCAGTAAAAAGTAATGTTTGGAGCGTATACCAAATAAGTGACTCAACCTGTTGCTACAGCAGGTGATCAGCACAGAGGGGAGTAGTCAGACACCTTAGAGCTACTGATGCACATATGCAGAGGGATGGTCCGGGATCGGCTAAAAGGGTATGGTTAGACACCAGCTCACATGCATAGGAATGGCAGGATGTGCAACACATGTGCCATTGACATTAGGGCATTTACACATGCAGTCAGAATGATGTCTTGATACATGATTCAAAAAATCACACATAGCAAACCATGAAGCTGCTCCACATCTCATTCAATGGCAAGGTGGTCCCAACTGATTACCACTAATCTAGAAACATTCGTCAGCTACTACATCTTCACTGAAGGTACAGTGAACATAACAAACAGCATTCAACCAGATCAAAGTACCAGGTAACAGTCAGCACTTACCCCCTTGTGGCTGTTGTGCTGCCCTCAAACATCAATCCACTTCAGGGTAGTCCACCGCACAAATGTGGGCCATTAGATGGGGCAGGGTCCGACGAGCACACCTCTCTCATTGGGAGGACATCCCCAGCTGGGCCTCTGTGGTCTTCCGGCCCCAGTGCCTCAGGTCCTCCCACCGCTTGCAACATTGGGTGCTCCACTGGCTGTGGACCCCCAGGCTTTGCGATGGCACGCCAGATCCCTTTCTTCTGATGGGCATTCACCTGCATGGATGACATAGATAAAAGGAGAAAGTCATGTACTCATACACTGAACCAACAGTAGTTGACACAACAGCAAGTGAGCACCCATACCCATCCTCCCTGCCCACATGCCTGTAAGGTATGCCACATGCATGCATCTACACCAACAACAGTTCACATGGCCAACTTACCATCACACACAACACCAATCACACATGGCTGGGGCATTGGACTCACTTGTTCCTCTGGTGCCCCATATAGCTGTCCATATAGGGCAGGACCTCCTCCACCAGTTTTTCCAGCTCTTCCTGTGTAAAGGCAGGGACCCTATCACCCGCAGGACATGGCATGATGGCTCCCAGAGGCAGTACACAGCAGCTCACGTAGTGAAGGTCTTGCTAGCAACAGTTCCAGTAGTCAACTGAGTAAGACTGCAGAAAATGGTGGTCGTGGCTGCCAACTTACAGGATCGTCCACCATAGGCAGTAATGTTAACCTATCACAAGTCACACGGTGTATGCTTCCGTCTACTACCATGATGACTTCTGCCGGCGGACTTAGTTCACTTCCAACTGTCCAGAACAGTAGGTCAGGCGCCTGCATTTTGGGCACATACACTTGATGTATGTGCTTAAACAAGTGCGTCAGACACATGATCGATCAGAATTCTATGTCACCCAATGTATTGACTTCATGATTGTGCTACATAATGGGACAAACATGAAGAAATGGTGTATTGAGCCTGTATAAATATGGATAGTTCTGTGTAGCTACTCTGAGGTACATGGGTGTCTGATAGAAATAGATTAATTTAGTTCCATATGTGTCATCAGTGCAGGACTGCACAGTCACCCACACATTTTCACAAACATATATGTCATATGTCCTATCCGACTGACATTCCAGGCAAAGTGCTGCAATGTCTGTGCATGATACGCATTTCTATGATCTCTGCATCCCCTACACATGTGTAGGTGTCTACAAGTATACAACGTGCTGCTGTCGTGTGCCAACTGCTTGACTTATTGTACATTTTCTCCTCTCAAATTAGATATCCTGCCACGAGGGTGTGAGGGAAATGAGACAACCACCAGTGTACCGTCCACTGGTAGACCTGGAAACCCAGAGGACAGGCATATCATCCAGACCTACCATCTGAATTGCCATACTGTCATGGATCTATGTAGACAGTTGGAGCCAGGCAATTGCAATCCCTATTCCATACCTCCCACTATTCAAGTATTGTCAGTGTGACACTTCCTGGCCACTAATTCATTCCAGCATACTGTTGCTTTAACAGCAGGGATGTCTCAGCCCATGTTCAGTCAGGTTTTGAGGGATGTACTGTGTGCTTTCTTGCAGCACTTGGACAACTACATCAGGTGTCCACAAAGAGTGGATATGGCCAATGTAAAGGGTGACGTATATCAGATGGGACTGATTCTTCATGTGGTAGGGGCCATTGATGGCACACGTGTATCCCTGGTCCCTCCCACTGTAAATGAACAGGTGTATAGGAACAGGAAGAACTACCACTCAATCAACGTGCAGGTGGTGTGTCTGGCAGACCAGTATATCTCCCAAAGGACTGCCAAGTGTCCTGGATCAGTGCATGACTCCTACATTATGGGGAACAGCAAATGTCCCAACCATGATGGCACAACTATACACAGAGAGGGCCTGGCAGTTTGGTGAGTATGCATTGTGTATGTTTTTTAATGTAATGTGAGCTGTCATCACAATCTTCACAATCTCAGTACCTCAATTGGTTTTGTTCTACCATTGTGTTCACAAGTGACTCTGGCTATCCAAACCTACCTTGGCTGTTGACACCTGTAAGGTACCCCGTCACACCAGGGGAACTCTGTTTCAGTGAGGTTCACGGGAGGATAAGGGGTGTAATAGAGCATACTTTCAGCTGCCTGAAGGCAAGATTCAGGTGCCTGGACCTATCTGGAGGTGCCCTCCTCTACTCACCCCTCAAGGTTTGCCAAGTCATTGTTGCCTGCTGTTTGCTCCACAATCTAGCCCTGAGATGTTTGATACCATTGCTAGCTTATGTGGGTGAGGCAGCAGTACTGTGCCTACAAATGGTGATATGGAAAGTGATGAATCCAGAGGACAAATGAGCTGCTGACTGTAAGACTGAGCTCATCAATCAGTACTTCCAGTGACATACAAGTATCGGAGGTGAACCCCTTCGTGTCTTGTCAGTCAGTGCACAATCAGAAGTATATAGCTGACATTACACCACCTGACCTTTGGAAAATATGATGGTATTATGATGTCCAGTGCGTGTGAGTGAGTTGTTGTAGCAGACAGAAGGAATGTTAGTTATAGAGTACTAGTGGTTCTGCTCCAACACGTGTAGTAGCAACTGATTCACACATTCACTTCTCTCATGGACTGACCAGTTTCAAGCTGAATTTCATGTATTCTCCTATTGCCAGCTCCTCCCACCCACAGGATGTGGATATCATTTGTAGGTCTGCTACCTAGTGTTTGGAGTAAACATAGTCAGTAGTCAATGGTTAAGGAGTTCAGTTCTGAGAGGAATTCAGTACAGATAGCTTGTTAAAATGATCTTAGGGAGGCTCTAAACATTGTGCTGTATAGGTCCTATCCAGATGCCCAGGATTTGGAGTCATACTACAATAGGCACACAGTCGATTACCTGTACATGTGCTTATTGTGTACTGATGCCTTCGATCCTGATGGTACTCTCTGTCTTGCTCTAATTGCAGATGGCTCAATGGTCTATACCCTGGTGTCACTGAGTATTTCAAAATCATACTGTGACAAATGTCCAGTGAAATTACTGTTGTAATGGGTGTGCTGAGGGGGCATCTGTCTGATGGCCATTACATTGCCAGTTGGAATCAGGGGGCCATTACCAGACCACATTTGTGTTGAAGGACATATGTTGTAGTATGATTAAACACACATGAACAGTATCTGTGTCCATAAGTGATTTATTGTGCATATTAGTTTTGTGAGGAGTGAAATCAAAGTGAACAACATAACATTCAGGTGATGAGTGAAGTCATGAGAGATGGATTGATCAGAGTAGCTGCTATAACATTTGGTCATACAGGTCCTGTGTCCGTGTACCATGGGAAAATGGAGTTAGGATTCAGAACAGTCAACAGGGTGTCTTAGTGGTACACAAGTGTGACAAATCAGGAGAGGTTCACTTCCTGGCAGTGGGTTTGGTCTTGTCATGTGCTGCAGCAGGATGTCTGGTTGGACATCCACATTTGCGGGGGGTTCTTCTACTACAGAGGGAGGGGTGTCTGAGGCTTGGGGTTCCCCTGGCAGGGCCTCCATTCAGCTAGTTGCTGCAGATGTAGAGGGGGCAGATGTAACATTGCCAGTGGAAGGGGCCTGATGGTGGGTAGCTATATCACACATGGTGGTTGTTGGAAGTGGCCCTTTTTGCAGAGTCTTCCCTAAACCTTTTGCCTCCTTCCTCCTAGTTTTTCTGACCTGTTTTTGTTGGCTTTAGGACTCTGGGCACTTTACCACTGCTAACAAGTGCTAAAGTGCATATGCTCTCTGTGTAAATTGTATTGTTGATTGGTTTATCCAAGATTGGCATAATTGAATTACTAGTAAGTGCCTAGTAAAGGTTCTAGAGGTGCCAAGGGCCTGTAAATCAAATGCCACTAGTCAGCCTGGCGCACTGATTGCGCCACCCACATGAGTAGCCCTGTAAACATGTCTCGGACCTGTCACTGCAGTGTCTGTGTGTGCAGTCTTGCACTGCCAATTCGACCTGGCAAGTGTACCCACTTGCCAGGCCCAAACCTTCCCTTTTTATACATGTAAGGCATCCCTAAGGTAGGCCGGAGGTAGCCCCACGGGCTGGGTGAAGTGTATATTAAAGGTGGGACATGTACTTATGTGTGTTACATGCCCTAAACAGTGAAATACTGCTAAAGTCAGTCTTCACTGTTGCAAGGCCTATCTCTCTCACAGGTTAACATGGGGGCTACCTTTAAATATTATTAAAGTGCAGAATCCCTTTGAGAGCAGATAGAAGAATGGAGTTTAGGGTCTCTGAACTCACAATTTAAAAATACATCTATTAGTGACGTTGATTTTTAGATTGTTAGTTTGAAAATGCCACTTTTAGAAAGTAGGCATTTTCTTGCTTAAACCATTCTATTACTCAGCCTGTTTGTGGATCGCCTGTCTGGGCCAGTTTGACAGTTGGGTTATTTGTGCTTCTCCTCTAGACAGTGACACAAAAGGAGCTGGTATGTAGCCTGCATATCCTGATGAGCCATCTGTGCTAGAGTGGAGGGAGGATTGGTCACTTACACCTGAATGGGCTGTGCCTGCCCTCTCACAGTGTAGTCTCTAACCCCCTGGTGTGTGTCTGGGGCCTGGCCTGGACATGGCAGGATCTTGTAAACAACAGAGACTTTTCTTTGAAGTTGGGCAACTTCAAAGGCCAAAAGAGGTATAGGTAGTGGACCCAAACCCCCTGAAAAATAGATCACTTCTGGATTCAAGAGGAACCTCTGCCAAGGAGAAGAGCTGAGGAGAAGTGCTGCCCTGGCCGGAGACTGTATTTTGTTTGGCTAGTCTGCAGTTACTGCTTCTGCCTGTGAAAGGGGACAAAGTCTGGACTTTGTTGTGCATTCCTGCTTGTGAAGAATCTCCAAGGTCTTGAATTGAGCTTGCCTCCTGTTTTGAAGTCTCAGGACCATCAAAGACTTCCTCTGCCAGCACCTGGCCTCTCTGCCCAGACTCCTGCCCTGCCAAATGGTGTCCCATCCAGTCCATGGGCTCTGGAAAGGTGAAGCTGGTGGAAAAGGACAGAAATCCACACACAGACTGCCGTGCGGGGAAATTTATGATGCATCGTCTGTAACACTGCTGATAGATGACCCGCCACCAACTTTGCGGCTGATATCAATGATCCACCTGCACCACGGCTGGGAGATCGATGCATCACGGCTGGAGAAATGACACGCAACACCATTTGCGGCTGCTGATAATGACACAAACCCTACGCAGCGCCACCTTCCTACACGTGCGACCAGATTTTCCACGCATCGTCCCTGGGTGTCAAAGTCATCCCAACTCTGCGCGGATCCGAGGTGCCCCATCCAGAAAGTGACGCATTGTTTTCTTGCTAGGGAGAATAATGACACAGTGTTGAACCGACTGGAGAAGAAAAGATGCACAGTCTCCATTGCGAGGAAAGAATTTACGCATTGCTGACTTTTCCAATGCACGCTTGCCCGTGCAGCTTTATTTTTTTACGCTAACCAGGTACTTTGTGCAAAATCAACATTTCCATTGTTTTCTATGGAATAAGACTCCTATTATTTTGAAAATTCATATCTTGACTTGTGTATGTTGGATTTTTATCATTTTGGTTTTGTTTGATTTAGATAAACTTTACCTATTTTTCTAAACTGGTGTGGTGCCCATTTTGTAGTGTTTTCACTGTATTACTGTGTGTGTTGGTACACATACTTTACACATTGCTTCTGAGTTAAGCCTGCCTGCTCATGCCAAGCTACCAAGTGGGTTATCGGGGGTTAACTGAGTGTGATTCTCCTTTACCCTGACTTGAGTGAGGGTCCTTGTCTGGACATGGGGTAACCTGACTGCCAAACAAAGACCCGATTTCTATCAGTGGTGTTGATGTCAATCAGCACCCCTGCTATGGAAGCCATGGTAGCATTATGTGCCTGCCACTGCTACATTGCCTCCTGGTCGTATTCCTTCTGTAGCCTTTGATCTGGCCCATCCTGTCCTGGGAAGATTGGTATGCTCCCAGAACTTGGGAGATGATATCCTGGTCAGTGGAGTCCCTTGGCTGCCACATCCTCTGTCACACAGCATCCCTCCCATGTTCCCTCCCCCAGGTACCTGTGCTCCTGGCACGGTGTGCCCACTCTCAGTGTTAGCAGGCCCATCATTGTCTGGGGTGTCAAGGTCAGACTCAGGACCCGATACTGTGGGGCACCCAATAGTTTGAACAGTCCTTGGGGCACAGGTTTGGGACAGCTTGCTTGGCTGTGATGTCTGAGCAACTGGGATGGGGGAAATGGTGTGGGTAGGGTGAGACTGGGAGTCTTTGACTGACCAATTGTCCCAGATGGGCCAGGTATGTCATCACTGTCCAGACATCCAGGTGTGTTGTCCTCACTGGGGACTTAATCCTGAGGAGGGCTAGCAGTGTCTGGTATCCTCTCAATGGTGGCAATCGCAGTGGATGGAGTGATACACAGAGTACAGTTAAGAAAGTGTGTTTGCTACCCTCTTTGTGTGATACAGACAATGGCTTAGCATGATTCCCAGTAATGACAATGACAGTTGCTGCACAGCATAGCTTGGTGGTACATATAAGTCTGTGACAGGAGTGCCATACTCCATGTTGTGTTTTGTCAACAATGTTTGGTACATATGGCACTTTAGATGGGTTTCTGTGACTATCTGATACCTGACATGACAAATAGACTCTGGTACCTGGTTTGTAGTCAGGCTTGGTAGTAGTCTTACATTATGGCTGAACATTGCACCATGATGTTCCCTAGGGAACAGAGTATGTGGGTATGCAAGGCTAATACTCCTGTCTCTGGATCATGTTCATGTGCCTGGAGTCTGGCGTCTTACTTTCAAACCCATGGTCAGTCCATTACAGGCTTGGGGATATGGATGAGGGTCCATTTTGAATAGTTACTCTGCTGGAGTTGTGTTTTGCCTTTCTTACCATTATGGTGTGCCATTGCATTGCTGTCATTGCCATGTACAGGTTCTCAGCCGTACATTCTAGATGGTGTAGGTAGTAAAATAGTTACACATGCATGAAATGTGACCTGATGTGCACGTTGAAGGTTTTTGCATTAATGGGTTGGGTCATTGTGGGAGTCGTAGTGATAGAATTAGGTTGTGGTATCCCTACCCTTGCCGAGGGCCTTGTGAGAAGTAGGGCTGTATGGGGTGGTGGCATGCAGGAGAGGGGCATTGGGTGATTGGCAGGTAGATGCAGTGGGAAATGTAGTGAATTATGGGGTATTTGGGTGGTGAGGAAGCACGCAGGACAAAACAATTGTATTACATTGATGTTGTGGGTACTTACCAGACTCCAGTCCCCCAGGTATTCAACTCAGGCTCTCAAGATACAGTATCTCTAAGACCTTCTCCTCCCAAGATGTGATCTGTGGGGGAGGAGGTGGGGGCCCACCACCTGTCTTCTGCACGGCTATTTGGTGTCTCGATGCCATGGAACGCACCTTCCCCGTAGGTCGTTCCACCTCTTTCTGATGTTGTCCCTTGTAAGTGGATGGCTGCCCACTGAGTTGACCCTGTTGACTATTCTTTGCTATAACTCAATTTCCTGGCAATTGATGTTATCTGAACCTATGCTTCAAACAGTTGTGGCTCTACCCTGACAATTTCCTCCACCATGACCCTCAACTCATTGTTGGTGAATCTTGGGTGCTTTTGTGGGGACATGTTTGAGATTGTGTATACGGTGTGGGAGGGTGTTCTGTAGGAAAGGGTGCAGTGTTGGGTGAATGATGGGGTGTGGGTAGTGCATTGTGAGGGATGGACAGTTGTAGCAGAATGTGTGTGGTTCTGTGTGTTGTATTTGTTTATTAGATGTGTTATGCGTGTTATGTCTGTGTGCTTATAGTGTCAGTGTGCTCTCTCTGTATGTGCCTGCTCTCAGTGGCTCTTTAAGGTGTTTTAGTTGCAAAGGATTGTGGGTTGTGTGGGGGGTGTTATATAGTGCAGTGTGTAGGTGTGTCGGGTGTGTGAATGTGTGTCTGGTGTGTGGTATTCAAACTGTCCTATGTGGTGTTGTCTTCTGCCAGTGGTGGTTTTTGACCGCGGTGGCTCACACAGCTAATGTTTCACCACTATGGAAGAACTGCTGTGCTGATTTGTGGATTGTTATCTGGTGGGTGGATTTGTGTCAGGCTGACGGTGCTGATGGTGGGACCACCTCTTTTCTGCACACCAGTGTCCTGGTGGTTTCGGAACTTTGGCTGTTTTTTGGCAGTCTTCATGGTGTGGGTTGTAATACGGTGGTCGGATGACCGCCAACATGTCGGTCTTTTGGCAGCTTCCATTGTGGCGATCTTGCCTAAAGACTGCCAAGATTGTCATAAGGCCCTAAGTCTTTGGACCAGGGCCTTACATATCCCTGGCAACAGAGAACCCAAACCAATTGAGAAACTCAGTCAATTATATACTTGTTCATTTGTCTGTGTAAAATGCAGTACATGGGTGACTAGCAGAAAGTCAAAACATCTCTGCTTCTGACCCACTCTTAGTTTTACAGAGTACATTTTCACCTATTAAAAATAGGCTTAGTGTTCCCACACTAGTCAATACCAGGTGCACAAAACCCTTGATTGGCTGGAGCAGTATACCCCAGAGGATATCGCTCCTGCTGACTTGTAGGTAAGGCTGGAAGCCAATGTGCTAAGCAGAAGCCAAGGAAACGTAAATTTATGACTGCCCACTCTGGTTATAAGTCAGTACTATACTGTCTGCAGCCATTTGCAATGGTTTGTGAATCGAAGTGCATTTTCTGGAGCCGTGATCATACACCCTATGAAATTCATGAAAATCAATTAAGTGCCTTCTGTATTGGTGTGGTGCACTGTGTGTCAACTAATCTAAATGTGTATGTGGAAGTATTCCATTCCTAAGGATCTGGTGCTGAAAGGTTGGAGTATTTAATCATTTATGCAACGTTTTTCTGCACACAGACCACCATGGGGTGCTTTATATGTAACATATTGTTACAATTGCATTCTACCACAGAGCTAAGCAAAATAACACAGGAAGAAAGATATTTGCAAAACAATTATAAAAAAAAGTGTAAAACTACAGTTATAACATCAGTTAGAGTTCAAGGATCATTAGTTTAGGAAATGGTGGGAGAGACTGGATTTTATGAAGCATGGAATTATTTCTGATATTAGAAGTTAGAGTATTCCATGTGGTAGTACCCTCTTATTGAAGGATTCACCTGGGCAGATATCGCTCTGCATTTAGATAGCTGAAGTTGCAGTGTAGTTCTGCTTTTAAAGACCCTCAGACCATCAGAAATATAAAAAAATACTTACATTTAGGGTGCATTGTTGAGGCGGGTGGCTTTATAGGACAGGCAGAAACATAATAACTGGATGCTAGCCATGACTGGTACCCAAGGCAATATGTAGATTTCCCTGAGATGAAGACAAGTGGGACAACTAAATGGATTCCTGCTTTCAGCGATGCAGTAGTTGACTTTTGGGTGCATGCATAAGCAGAGTAATTTATGCTATTTTCAATTGTTCTGGAGGCTTTGGTACCTTTTTCTGTTTTAGAACAATAAAACAGAAATTAGATGAGTTTTCAACATTGTTAATGTGGCAGATAATAGTGAGGGCATCATCCAGAGTGAAACCAAAACATTTTTCTGGGGTTCGCATGAAAGAGAGAAACATTTGATGTTAAAGTGACCAGAAAAGAAGAGAGATCAAATGTTGTCCTGTCATAAGGTGTAAAGAGGAGGAACTCAGTTTTCTTGAGTGCAACATACGGAATTTCCAAACATTCATGTGTGCAGATTTTTCAAGCAATTTCATAGAGTTACAATGTCTTCAATTATGAATGTTTTAATCTAATTTAGGATGTTCAGCATATTGTGTACAGAAATGCCTATATCTTCTAGGATCAGACTAAGATGTCCCATATGCTGATTGACATATGTGTTGTTCCATCATTCAGATTAACGTGTGACAGACAGATAGTGAGTGACAAACCCACTTCAGTAACATTAGAATGCATGTATGTCCTAGAAACAGCATGCAGATACTAGCAATTGTGAGATCCGCATCCCGTGCAACCTGTACATTTATGATGTCTATATCTTGCTGGTCATTACCACCTGGAGGCACATGCTGGCAGATCCACAGGTGGCTATTTAGAAATGGATTACTTATACTTTACTAAAAAAATATTCAAAGATGACCATTCGTGCATGTGTATGAATACTCAAGCACAGGTGACCATCCTTGAGCGTTTTAAGCATTTTTAGTAAAGTATAGGAAAAAACATTTGAAGTTGGCCACCCATGTTATCCCATGCATAGGATGTATGGGCACCAATGTTCTAAGGATTTTTGTTAATGGTTATAATAAAACCCATTTGAAATAACACCTGTGCATGTGTGTACGTGTGCACATGCATGGTTTTCCATCATTTGCCTCACATTTGTTTATGCTCATGAGCTGCAGGTAGTTTCAGATACGTAATCATCTTTTCTAGTGCTGTGTAATGGCTCTGGGTTGATTCATAAAGTTTCACAGAAAGCCCAAATGAATACTTAAAGGTGGCAAAGCAGGTGAAGTGATCCACTTTGTTTTTTTCAGCTTGTGGTCCTTTGTTTTCATAGAGCTTTGCTGCTCTTGACTTTTGACAGCACTCAAACAGGTGATGTCGCATACACGCTTGTATTCGTAGTTGAATGAACTGTTCAGTTCCTGTGACCATGGCGAGATGTAGACTGTTTCCAAAGGCTGAAAACCTACCTCGAGGCTGTGCCACACGAGGGTTATGGCAGCCCTGTGTTTCCTGCTGCGTGCCATCTTTATTAGCTGTTGTAATTGGTGGCAGTTTCAAATCTTTAACCAGCCATTACTAAAAAGCGTATGTTCTTTGATGCTCAGATCATAAGCAGGTCAATTAGAAGTCAGTGACTGGAACAGGCTGAACATTCAGCTGGAGGGTAGAGAGTGGGCAGGTGTTGGCCAGCATGCACTTCCCTGGCAGGCGCTCGGAGCATCTTGGGTACAGCTCATTTAACATTTTGATTTGCTGAATTTGCATTTCAGATTTGCATTCCTAATAGACATTGCAGGCAGCCTTTGTTAATGAGGACTCTGATTGTGTGAGCCATAATAATTGGGAATTAGCTAGACCGTTTCCTCTTGGTGAAATGATGCAGCAGAAAATGTTTAGAATGCTCTCCCATTAAGACTTCTTCAGCCGCAGGTTGTGGAGTACGCACGTCTTTCATACTTACTCTACTTTAGACAATTAGTCTGAGTTTCGAGTTTTTCTCGGGGCTTTGTCAAGAGGAAAAGGACCACGCCAGTGGCGATTGGTAGCAAATTAAATTGGAGGGGCCCAAACACACACACAAAAAACTACACACATAACATTAAAACAAACTTACAACGCTTTGCTTACCAAACCAATCCAGGTTCCTTGTAAGACAATAGTTACTAATTCAGCTTTTAATGCAAACAGCTATGTCCTGGGGTGGGCATCCTGGTACATAGCAGGAGCCAGCCCTGGGGGGTGATGGTTCCCAGGGCCACGAATGGCTCCATAAGGGGGTCCATGGGGACCCCCTGTGATGCTTGATTTAGCCCCAGGGAGGTGGTGGTCAACCACAAGGCTGCACTGGGCCATGCAGTCCCCCTTAGTTTTGTTAAATTACCCCAGGGAGGTGATGGTCCCCAGAGCTCCAGGGTGGCCCTATGGGCCCCCCACATTATTTCATAGTTAGCTCGGGGAGGTGGTGGTCCCCAGGGCTTTTGGAGAGGCCATATGGGTCTCCCTGTTTTAAATAAACACGTTTCCTCAGGAGGTGGTGGTCTCCAGGGCAAAGGGGCAACAGAGGCCCCCAGATTGATTCATATTTAGCCCCGAGAGGTGGCGGTCCCCAGGGCTTTGGGGAAGGCCATACCGGCCTCACCCATGTTAGATAAATACTTTGCCCCGGTGAGGTGGTGGTCTCCCCACACATTACTATATTGTAGGCCCAGGGAGGTGGTGGTCTCCGGGGCTAATCAAAGCCCTAGGAGGGGGTCCTGTGTGCCCCCCTTTTTCAATGCCCCCCAATCATGGCCCACCCCGGGGCTACTTACAAAAGACGTGTGGGAAGCCACACTTTTTTTTAAATTATTTTCACCGGACCCCAGCACCACAGCTAAGGGATCACAGTGTCCATACCCTGCTCCTTTTCTTATTTTGTATCTTTTTCCTGGGAGTCATCTGGAGCCAAGTCCCAAGATAGATGCCAACACTTCCTTGTTGAAGTATTGGCAGATAATCAGAGCTCAGCACAAGATTTGGAGAAATTGCGGAGACTTCGATCCCCTTTATATATAAATTTGTTTTTTTCTTTAGTTTCTCAAAAACGACTGTACGGATTTACACCAAATAAAAAGGGCCCATTCTGCACCAAGGGCTATCTTTCTGTCAAATTTGGCGCAAATCCGTCCAGTGTTTGGCTGCTATTCCTGTTCAAAATCCCTGGGGAAAAATGGATTGGGAAAAAGAGTTTTGGGGCCCCCACATTTTATCTCGGCCCGCTTGATGGATCACCCTGAAACTTTCCAGACTGCAGCAGACGTGAGCATCAAATTTTGTTGAAGAATTTCATGATGATTCATCATCTAGAGCCAAAAAAATAGGCAACTAAAAAAAGGCTTTTTCTAAGGAAACTAGGTCCTAACTCTAACTACCTTGTGGTGACCGCCACTAGGTAATATATATCCATATATCTATCTATATATCTGTCTATCTCTCTCTCTCTCTATCTCTCTATCTCCCTCTCTCTCTCTATCTCTCTCTCTCTCTCTATATATATATATATATATTTGCTTGTGTGAAATGTTGTACGTTGATGTAGTCTATCTATCAATTTATCTATCTATCTTTTTGCTTGTGTGAAATGTAGTAGTTTGATTTGCTTGTGTGAAATGTAGTAGGTTGATGTAGTGTACAAAGTGGCCCTGATTTACAAAGTACATTTTGAAATATGTTTAGTAGCACTACATTAATCCTACAAAAGTACAACAAAACTCAACTCCTGTGTTTTCAGCATGGAGCTATCCGCCACATCTCTGCTTGGAGATCTGTGCCATGTATGCAGATCAGAAAATGTCCTTAACCAGACGTCCTTAACAACATGGACGTTTCCCACACAAGCGTAACCACGCTTGCCAGAACAACGCATTTTTTTTCTATCCCTTAACAATGCATGTGCTAAACAATGCACACATGTGGTTAAGGGTCAGAAAAAGCCATTTGTTGTTTGGAAGAGGATGCAGCAAGGTAAGTGGTTCTGGGGCAGGGGTGGGGGTGGATTAAGGGATTGGGGTGGCTGGGTGGTCGGGGCAGTCTATTTTTTTAAGGGGTTTGAGTATTTTTTTAGAGTTTGTGGTGGGGTCGAGATAGTTTTATTTTTTTAGGGGCTGAAGTGGGGGAGTTTGGGTATATTTTTAGTTAGTGCTTATGTGGAGGAAGGGGTAGTTTTTTTTAGGGCAGGTGGGGGGGCTCAGTAGTTTATGTGTTAGGGTTGGGGATAATTTTGGGACTCAGGGTGGGTGGGAGGGTTGCATGTAAGAACCACGCATGCTGTTTCACATGCCATTTCCACACATGCCTTTACTAGGCATGCGTTGTTTCGCATGTGGCAAAACAACGCGTTGTGGTTCCGACTGCGTTGTTAAGGCATGGGTTGTTCCGGCATGCGTGGTTCCATAATACAACTATGCCGATCCCTCTACACATGTATGCCTATGTTTTGGTAGCAAATGTACGAGGGACGATGGGGGAGTGATGGAAAATAGTGTGCAGTTACTCTTCAATGGATGGGCCCTAAGAAGTAAAGGAGGAGTTCAGTGAAGGACATTCATATTAAAACATCAACCAACAAAAGTGAAAGGCCACTGCTTTACGCAAAATACACTTCCACAGTTATTGCTACCCTACGGGTCTAAAAACAGTGGCAAAGGTACTCCCGCTCAGCTTAGAGTAACTCTAGCACAACACATGGCCACTCACGAGTACTGCAACTCACTTGCTTAGAAAATAATAGAAGCAGAAACTTAATACAAAACACTCTATAGGAAATAATTATACATTTATTAAATTATTTAGATTTTTAAATTAAAGATATATACACTAGCATGGTGGTAAAAAGTTAGATTGAATTCAAAATTAAATAATTTATGATTTCAAAAAACAATAATAAACTTATTGAAGTTTTATGAAATTACATATTTACATTTAAATAGTGTAGATTAGTTTCTTTGTTAAAAGTCTAGTAGTATAACAATATTACTCTCTGTTAGACCTGACAGCCTTAGGGTAGTCACCCCTGACTTTTTGCCTGCCTCCCTCCACTTTTTGGACACTGTTTTTGCTGGCTTTTAGACTCTGCGCACTTTACCACTGCTAACCAGTGCTAAAGTGCATATGCTCTCTCCCTTAAAACATGGTAACCTTGAATCATACCTGATTGGACTTTAATTAATTAATTTACTTATAAGTCCCTAGTAATGTGCACTCTATGTGCATAGGGCTGGTAGATTAAATGCTACTAGTGGGCCTGCAGCACTAGTTGTGCCACCCACTTAAGTAGCCCCTTTTTCCTTGTCTCAGGCCTGCCATTGCAAGGCCTGTGTGTGCAGTTTCACTGACACCTCGACTTGGCATTTAAAAGTACTTGCCAAGCCTAAAACTCCCCTTTCTCCACATATAAGTCACCTCTAATGTGTGCCCTAGGTAAGCCCTAGAGCAGGGTGCTGTGTGGGTGAAAGGCAGGACATGTACCTGTGTAGTTTACATGTCCTGGTAGTGTAAAACTCCTAAATTCGTTTTTGCTCTACTGTGAGGCCTGCTCCCTTCATAGGTTAACATTGGGGCTGCCCTCATACAGTATTGAAGTGGTAGCTGCTGATCTGAAAGGAGTAGGAAGGTCATATTTAGTATGGCCAGAATGGTAATATAAAATCCTGCTGACTGGTGAAGTTGGATTTAATATTGCTATTCTAGAAATGCCACTTTTAGAAAGTGAGCATTTCTTTGCACTTAAATCTTTCTGTGCCTTACAATCCACGTCTGGCTGGGCTTGGTTGACAGCTCCTTGAGCATTCACTCAGACACACCCCAAACACAGGGTACTCAGCCTCACTTGCATACATCTGCATTTTGAATGGGTCTTCCTGGGCTGGGAGGGTGGAGGGCCTGCTCTCACACAAAGTACTGCCACACCCCCTACTGGGACCCTGGCAGACAGGATTGAACTGAAAGGGGACCTGGTGCACTTCTTAGCCACTCTTTGAAGTCTCCCCCACTTCAAAAGCACATTTGGGTATAAAACAGGGCCTCTGCCCTACCTCATCAGACACTTGCTGGAGAAGAAACCTGAACCAGAAACTACATCCTGCCAAGAAGAACTGCCTGGCTGCTCAAAGGAATCAGCTGTCTGCTTTCTACAAAGGACTGCTGCCTTGCTATTGGCCTGCTGCCTTGCTGAACTCTTGTCTGGCTGTGAAAGTGCTCTCCAAGGGCTTGGATAGAGCTTGCCTCCTGTTCCCTGAAGTCTCAGGACCAAAAAGACTTCTCTTTTTCACTTGGACGCTCTGTGCGCCGAACATTTCGACGCACAGCTTGTGCCGCGGCGAGAAAAACGCCGCACACCGACGCTGATCTATGCGACGCCTTCGGGACGACCGGAAATCCGACGCACGGCTTCGCAAGGACAACGCCGCCCGACCTCTAGAGGAGAAATCGACGCGACGCCTGCCGTGAGATCGTAATTTCGACGCGCAGCCCCGCAGAACGACGCGCAGCCGGAAAACAAGCAAGAAAATCCACGCACAGACCCGGGACATCTGGTAATCCCCGCGATCCACAGAAAGAGACTGTCCGCGCGGGGGAAAACGCCGCACGACTTCCCTGCGTGAAAAATAACGACGCAAGTCCGTGTGTGCTTGGGAGAAATCGACGCACACACCCTTTTTTTTCAACGCACCTCTTCTTTTGTGGCCCTCTGAGGAGATTTTTCCACTCCAAACCAGGTACTTGTGCTTGAAAGAGACTTTGTTTATATTTTAAATACTTAAGACACTTTATATCACTTTTCAGTGATAGCTCTACAATTTCACACCACAACTGTATTCTTTTTTGACCTACAATTATCCTGATAAATATTATATATTTTTCTAAACACTGTGTGGTGTATTTTTGTGGTGTTATATGGTGGTATTGTATAATTTATTGCACAAATACTTTACACATTGCCTTCTAAGTTAAGCTTGACTGCTCGTGCCAAGCTACCAGAGGGTGGGCACAGGATAATCTTGGATTGTGTGTGACTTACCCTGACTAGAGTGAGGGCTTTTGCTTGGACAGGGGGTAACCTGCCTGCCAACCAAAAACCCAATTTCTAACATTGGTGGCAGCGGTGGGATAGGACTTGTATTTGTGCAGTGACATACAGTAGCTAAGTATTTCACTACCTACCCACAGTTGAAGGTCAACTTGATTTTTATCTCTTTTTGCAAATTCATTTTTCCTGACAATTTTCAAAAACTAAATCCTCACTCAACATGTCTCTGACTGGGTCTCAGACAGGAGACTTTGACCTAGTCTGGTTGGATACATATACGGTCAAACAACTAAGAGGATTATGCAGGGCAATGAGGGTACCCACCCAAGGGGCCTCCAAAAAGGAGGACTTTCAAGTGGCACTGAGAGCCTGGGCAGAAGCCCATTT
The DNA here is from genome assembly GCF_031143425.1 of Pleurodeles waltl. Taxonomy (NCBI): domain Eukaryota; kingdom Metazoa; phylum Chordata; class Amphibia; order Caudata; family Salamandridae; genus Pleurodeles; species Pleurodeles waltl. Next base: position 980,616,571 of record NC_090447.1, read on the forward strand.
AGAAGAGGATGATGAGGAAGAGGAGCCAGAAAATGGCCCTTCAGAGGAGTTTTCACTATCTGTGGATGGTGTTACCACTGCAATTATGCCCCCTTCCAGACCAGGGAGCAGTGTCTCTGTGCAAAGCCTGACCGCAGAGGAAAGGAGAGAGGAAAGGGAGTTCCAATTGCAAATGGCAAAACTGAAAATTGAGGCTCAACAGGAGGAAAGAAGAGCAGAAAGAGAAGCCAAGCAAGCTGAGGCTGAAAGAGCAGCCAAACAGGTTGAAGCTGAAAGAGCTGAAGCTGCAGCTGAGAGAGCCTTGGCTGAAAAGAAACTGTTATTGGCTCATGAACCGAGTCTCAAGGAGCTGGATCTCAAGGCAAAGCAGTCTGAATCCAGCAATAATGGTGGCAGCATACTGACAGGACCTGCTGGAGAAACGAAGGTTCGTATACCCAAAAATGTGGTGCCCAGTTTTGTGGTGGGAGATGACATAGATAAATGGTTAGCTGCTTATGAAGTTGCACTAAGGGCTCATGAGGTTCCTGAAGGGCAATGTGGGGTAGCTATGTGGGGTTATGTACCGCCATTGGGGAGGGACACACTCCTCACATTGGATCAACCTGATCAAAACACATATCCACTTCAGAAAGCCACTTTATTTGCCAAGTTTGGGCTGACACCTGAGGGATACCGTCAGAGGTTCAGGGACAGCACCAAACAAACCACACAAACATGGGTAGATTTCTTTGACTTCTCCAGTAAGGCACTGAATGGATGGGTGCGGGGCAACAAAGTAGATGATTATAAAGGTTTATATGACTTGATTCTGAGAGAGCATATGCTTAATACTACTTATACAGAGTTGCGCCAGCACTTAGTGGATAGCAAGCTGACTGATCCCAGGAAGCTTGCTGAGGAGGGGGACCTCTGGGTTAGCACCAGAGTGTAAAAGAAGGTACCTGGGGGGGACTCCCACAAAGGTGGTCAGGGTTCCCAACAGAAGAAAGAGGGGGAGATAAACTTACAGATAAGGAACTCTCCAAAGGCCCCCAAAAGAATTCCCAGGGAGGGGGTGGCAACCCTTCCTTTTCCAGATTTGGGAAGAAGCCAGGGACATATGACAGGTCAGGAAAATCCAACCCCAAATGCATGGAGTGTTACCAGTATGGTCACTATAAAGGCGACCCCCAGGGCTCCAAGAGAGCACCGTCCACTACCGGACAGACACCTGGGTTGACTAGTGTAGCGCTCGGGGGGGAGATGGACCCAGATAGCTTTGGGGAACAGGTAGAGATTTCCCTAGTGTCCCTGGGAGAAGGAGAAATGGTGCCCAAAGCCCACATGCCCCAAAATACTTCCAAGTACAGGCAGTGGGTCACCATTGATGGGCAGAAGGTGGAGGCTCTGCGTGACACAGGAGCCAGTATGACTACTATCAAGAGTCAGCTGGTGTCAACAGAGCAGATAGTCCCTAATACATTCCACCAGGTCATAGTCGCTGACAATCGTGAGAGTCACCTACCGGTGGCTCTGGTTCCCTTTGAGTGGGGGGGGGTCTCTGGTACTCTGAAAGTAGCTGTGAGTCCTGCCATGCTTGTAGATTGTCTGTTAGGCAATGATCTTGAGCATACTGCCTGGAAAGAGGTGGAGCTCAGGTCTCACCTGGAGATGTTAGGGTTACCTGAGTGGGTCTGCATGACCACACGGTCCATGGCTGACCGAGAGGGAAGTCAAGGGCGTCTGGAGCCTGGAACGATGGCCCAGAGAGCTGCCAAGAGGAGGGACAAGGGGCGCGGGAAACCGGCCCCAGAAGTTCCCGCAGTGGGTGACGGGGCTCCTGAGGAGGAGGCTCCCGAGCCAACTGGGGAAGACATTGCCACCCTAGGTGACTTACCTGAGCATGCTGGCTGGCAAGTTGAGGGTGGACCCACCAGGGAGGGATTCTGCAAGGCGCAGAAAGAATGTCCCACTCTAGAAGGTCTGAGGAAACAAGCCTCAAACCAGGCGGCAGGTGACGCCTCTGGCGATCACCACCTATATTGGGAGAATGATCTCCTCTACAGTGAGCCTAAGGTTCCGGCCTTTGGGGCAGCACGTACGCTGGTGGTCCCCCAGTGTTACCGAATCTTCCTACTGGGTCTGGCTCACAACACTCCCCTGGCAGGACATTTGGGGCAAGGCAAGACCTTTAACAGGCTTGTCACCCACTTTTATTGGCCCAGAATGAGGACAAACTCAGATAAGATCTGCAGATCTTGTCCTACCTGCCAGGCCAGTGGTAAAGCAGGAAAAATGGTTAAAACCCCCCTGATTCCACTTCCTGTCGGTGGCACCCCCTTTGAAAGGGTGGGCATCGACATTGTGGGTCCATTGGACCCCAAAACTGCCTTAGGCAACAGGTTCATCCTGGTTTTAGTGGACCATGCCACCCGTTACCCAGAGGCAATCCCTCTGAGGACTGTAACTGCACCGGTGGTGACCAGAACTCTGATGGGGATATTTACCCGTGTGGGATTCCCCAAGGAGATAGTGTCTGACCGAGGCACTAACTTCATGTCTGCATACATGAAGTCTCTGTGGGATGCGTGTGGTGTAACCTACAAGTTCACCACACCCTATCACCCCCAGTCTAATGGTCTTGTGGAGAGATTAACAAGACCTTGAAAGGCATGATTGGTGGCCTCCCTGAGGCCATGAGGCGTAAGTGGGACGTCCTCTTACCATGCCTTCTCTTTGCTTACAGAGAGGTCCCCCAGAGAGGGGTAGGGTTCAGTCCCTTTGAGCTTCTCTATGGGTACCCTGTCAGGGGACCCTTAAGCATTGTCAAGGAGGGATTGGAGAAAGCTCCAAAGGCACCCCCTCAGGATGTGGTCAGTTACATGTTGGCCCTCCGCAACCAGATGACCCGCTTCTGGAAAGAGGCCCAAAGTAACCTTGAGGCCAGTCAAGAGGTAATGAAACGCTGGTATGACCAGAAGTCCACCCTGGTAGAGTTTCAACCTGGAGACAAAGTGTGGGTAATGGAGCCAGTAGAGCCCAGAGCTCTCCAGGACCGCTGGTCTGGCCCATTTGAAGTAAAGGAGCGGAAAGGGGAGGCCACTTACCTAGTGGACCTCCAGACCCCTAGGAACCCCCTAAGGGTGCTCCATGTTAACCGACTAAAGGCTCATTTTGAGAGGTCGGAGATCAACATGCTTCTGGTCACAGATGAAGGAATGGAAGAGGAGAGTGAACCTCTTCCCGACCTCCTCTCTGCCCAAGAAGGGGATGGGTTAGTGAACAGGGTCATTCTTTCTGACTCCCTGACTCTAAACCAGAAAGGAGACTGCTATGAGCTGTTGGAGCAGTTCTCCCCCCTGTTCTCCCTTATTCCTGGACTGACCCACCTCTGTGTTCATGACATTGACACCGGTGACAGTCTCCCTGTGAAGAACAAAATTTACAGGTTATCGGATAAGGTGAAGGCCAGCATCAAGGAGGAGGTCTCCAAGATGTTAGCTCTAGGGGTTATCGAGAAATCCAGTAGTCCCTGGGCCAGCCCAGTAGTGTTGGTCCCTAAGGTTACTGCCCCAGGTGCGAAGCCAGAACTCCGGTTCTGTGTGGACTTCCGGGGTTTCAACTCAGTCACACGGACTGATGCTCACCCCATCCCCCGAGCTGATGAGCTTGTTGACAGGCTAGGCGCTGCCAAGTTCCTGAGTACGTTTGATCTTACTTCAGGGTACTGGCAGATCGCCCTGACGGAGGGGGCTAAAGAAAGATCCGCATTTTCAACCCCTGATGGCCATTACCAGTTCCGGGTGATGCCGTTTGGATTGAAAAATGCCCGCCACCTTCCAACGGTTGGTTAACGGGGTCCTAGCTGGCAAGGATGCCTTCTGTGCAGCCTACCTGGATGACATAGCTGTCTACAGTTCCAGCTGGGCGGAACACCTGCTTCACCTCAAGGAGGTGCTTCAGGCCCTGCAACAGGCAGGCCTGACCATCAAGGCTAGTAAGTGCCAGATTGGGCAAGGTTCCGTGGTGTACTTGGGACACCTAGTAGGTGGTGGCAAGGTGCAGCCACTCCAGGCCAAGATTGAAACTATCAAGGCCTGGCAACCACCTAGAACGCAGACTGAGGTGAGAGCCTTTTTAGGCCTCACAGGATACTACCGCAGATTTGTCAAGGGCTATGGTACCATTGTGTCACCCTTGACAGAACTCACTTCCAAGAAACAACCTAGGTTGGTGAATTGGACAGAGGCTTGCCAGAAAGCCTTTGATGCCCTGAAGGAAGCCATGTGCACGGCCCCCGTGCTCAAGGCCCCTGACTACTCCCAGGAATTTATCATGCAGACAGACGCTTCAGAGCATGGCATAGGGGCAGTTCTAGCACAGCTAAATGAGGAGGGCCTAGACCAACCGGTAGTCTTTATTAGCAGAAGGCTATTACCACGGGAACAGAGGTGGAGTGCTATTGAGAGAGAAGCTTTTGCTGTGGTCTGGGCACTGAAGAAGCTAAGACCCTACCTGTTTGGGACTCACTTCCGGGTTCAGACAGACCACAGGCCCCTCAGATGGCTCATGCAGATGAGGGGTGAGAATCCAAAACTCTTGAGGTGGTCCATTTCCCTACAGGGGATGGACTTTACAGTGGAACAGCGCCCAGGGGTGGACCACGCCAATGCTGATGGTCTCTCCAGATACTTCCGCCTTAGCGATGAGAGCTCCCAGGAGGTCGGGTAGCTCTCCCCACTTTCAGCTGGGGGGGACACATGTTAGACCTGACAGCCTTAGGGTAGTCACCCCTGACTTTTTGCCTGCCTCCCTCCACTTTTTGGACACTGTTTTTGCTGGCTTTTAGACTCTGCGCACTTTACCACTGCTAACCAGTGCTAAAGTGCATATGCTCTCTCCCTTAAAACATGGTACCTTGAATCATACCTGATTGGACTATTAATTTACTTATAAGTCCCTAGTAATGTGTACTCTATGTGCATAGGGCCGGTAGATTAAATGCTACTAGTGGGCCTGCAGCACTAGTTGTGCCACCCACTTAAGTAGTCCCTTTTTCCTTGTCTCAGGCCTGCCATTGCAAGGCCTGTGTGTGCAGTTTCACTGACACCTCGACTTGGCATTTAAAAGTACTTGCCAAGCCTAAAACTCCCCTTTCTCCACATATAAGTCACCTCTAATGTGTGCCCTAGGGTAACCCCTAGAGCAGGGTGCTGTGTGGGTGAAAGGCAGGACATGTACCTGTGTAGTTTACATGTCCTGGTAGTGTAAAACTCCTAAATTCGTTTTTGCACTACTGTGAGGCCTGCTCCCTTCATAGGTTAACATTGGGGCTGCCCTCATACAGTATTGAAGTGGTAGCTGCTGATCTGAAAGGAGTAGGAAGGTCATATTTAGTATGGCCAGAATGGTAATATAAAATCCTGCTGACTGGTGAAGTTGGATTTAATATTGCTATTCTAGAAATGCCACTTTTAGAAAGTGAGCATTTCTTTGCACTTAAATCTTTCTGTGCCTTACAATCCACGTCTGGCTGGGCTTGGTTGACAGCTCCTTGTACATTCACTCAGACACACCCCAAACACAGGGTACTCAGCCTCACTTGCATACATCTGCATTTTGAAGGGGTCTTCCTGGGCTGGGAGGGTGGAGGGCCTGCTCTCACACAAAGGACTGCCACACCCCCTACTGGGACCCTGGCAGACAGGATTGAACTGAAAGGGGACCTGGTGCACTTCTTAGCCACTCTTTGAAGTCTCCCCCTCTTCAAAGGCACATTTGGGTATAAAACAGGGCCTCTGCCCTACCTCATCAGACACTTGCTGGAGAAGAAACCTGAACCAGAAACTACATCCTGCCAAGAAGAACTGCCTGGCTGCTCAAAGGACTCACCTGTCTGCTTTCTACAATGGACTGCTGCCTTGCTGTTGGCCTGCTGCCTTGCCTAACTCTTGTCTGGCTGTGAAAGTGCTCTCCAAGGGCTTGGATAGAGCTTGCCTCCTGTTCCCTGAAGTCTCAGGACCAAAAAGACTTTTCTTTTTCACTTGGACGCTCCGTGCGCCAAAAATTTCGACGCACAGCTTGTGCCGCGGCGAGAAAAACACCGCACACCGACGCTGATCGACGCGACGCCTTCGGGACGACCGGAAATCCGACGCACGGCTTCACAAGGACAACGCCACCCGACCTCTAGAGGAGAAATCAACGCGACGCCTGCCGTGAGATCGTAATTTCGCCGCGCAGCCCCGCAGAACAACACGCAGCCGGAAAACAAGCAGGAAAATCCACGCACAGACCCGGGACATCTGGTAATCCCCGCGATCCATAGAAAGAGACTGTCCGTGCGCCGGAAAACGCCGCACGACTTCCCCGCGTGAAAAATAACGACGCAAGTCTGTGTGTGCTGGGGAGAAATCGACGCACACACCCTTTTTTTTCAACGCACCTCTTCTTTTGTGGCCCTCTGAGGAGATTGTTCCACTCCAAACCAGGTACTTGTGCGTGAAAGAGACTTTGTTTATATTTTAAAGACTTAAGACACTTTATATCACTTTTCAGTGATAGCTCTACAGTTTCACAGTACAACTGTATTCTTTTTTGACCTACAATTATCCTGATAAATATTATATATTTTTCTAAACACTGTGTGGTGTATTTTTGTGGTGTTATATGGTGGTATTGTATGATTTATTGCACAAATACTTTACACATTGCCTTCTAAGTTAAGCCTGACTGCCCGTGCCAAGCTACCAAGGGTGGGCACAGGATAATCTTGGATTGTGTGTGACTTACCCTGACTAGAGTGAGGGCTTTTGCTTGGACAGGGGGTAACCTGACTGCCAACCAAAAACCCCATTTCTAACACTCTCTTATATCTCTTATATTGCTTCTCTGCAGAGCCGTCTCCTACAAATGTGGAGATTGCCGCACACACAAGTCTATGTTTTTGTAAATGTGAGAGGAATAGGGAAGTAGCTGGAAGATGGGGAATGCTTACACCTACGTGGGACGAGCTTAGTAAGGGTTAAGGAGTAACATCTGGCCGTGCAAGATACTCAATAAAAGCCCTCACAAGTTCTCTAAGCTATGTATTCGGCCTCTAAACAATTTGAAAACTCTTTTTGAAATTATAGGAAAGTGTTGAGGTATGTAAAGGAGTGTTATTGTAGAACAGATAAAACAGGGAATAAGAACACCAGTGCATTATCATGGTAGGAAGGAAACATACCAGAGATATGAGTGTAGTTGAAAAACAAATGTACTAATGAAATTTTAAATAAAATGGAAGTCTGAAATAAGCAACAATATGTTTTAATTCTGAGAGTGAGGCTGTCAATTTGATTAAATATTTGTTATTCCTGGCCACAGATTTAGAGGGTGGAAGCCAACATAATATTTCCTCGTCACCAGTTAGGCTAGGAAATCTTCTTTGAATCCTATGAGTCACCTAGGTTTTGTTCCTGTTTACACATCTATGAATTTAAAATATCCAGGTTGAACCAAATTGTTGCCAATGGAATAGGAAAAACATATTCCAATCCATTCAGAAGAATGTTATGTTAAACATAATAGCAAGAGGAACGTTGCAGGTTTTCATTCTTTCAAAAGTGACTGAGATAGTTCAGGATCTCTCGACAAGATTAGAACCTACAAGTCAGGAGTATTCATTGTACGGTGGACCCAATGTTTCCACTGAGTTACGCACATTTATGGCAACTAGCAATGCCCCGTTCCTTTAAAACAAGAAAACACGTTAGTCAATATAGAATCCACTCACACAGGACACGTGATTCAGGAACAAGTTAGTTTATTAAACTGGGCAGTTTGTTGCGATGACAAAATCAATGATTGATGCTTAGCCCAAGTTCCTGTCCACAGGTCAGAAGGTGCAGAGAAAAGCACAAAACATTCTTATCTATCAAACAATAGACAACTGACAAAGCTTCACTTTTTCCTGTAGATCAAAAGACAACAAGGACAATGATCCAGGTTGTACTATTGCATTTCAACACTTTATTTAAATTAGTTCTCAGGGTTGTCCCCCGGAAAATCAAAGTGATGGAATAGTATGGTGTTTCATAATTGGCGATCAATAACAACATTGTGACAATGTAAAAAAAAACTAGCAACATTACATTAGTACCACTGGCGTGCATAACACCATATTTCACCAGACTATTATTGGGGCTGTCTTGATGTGATGCCTGACCTTCTAGGTGACTTTGGGACCCATTTAGAGTTTGCTAGATCGTTACTCTGCCACAAAAGTGACAGAAATCGTATCCTCCTTATTACAAGCGCATTATATCCAAATGTACTTGTAATGAGACAGACAGTACATGCGTTGTATTAGTGACGGGGTAACCATCTGCCATACTCTAAATCATGTCCTTAGTAATTAGTTCTTAGTAATTTATTTGCATCACTGGATTGTTGTTCATAGGTGAAATGGCCTAGTTTTCAGTGCCATTAGAGATTATCATGTAACCAACGATCTAACTTCTGTCATGTAGATGCAAAATATTTTATTTCAGAGGACTATTTTGTCACGTCTGTCTCAGAAGAACTATCTGTGGTAAAGTGGGTAGTGTTGTATGAGGTCTAAGGGACTGGGCTATGGCATCCCTGATTTCAGAAATGATTTCTTCCAGGTATACACGAAATCGTCTTCCTACTTGTTGGCCTTAGGCAATGGGCCATTACCTTGTACTGGTGATAGTGAGGTGATTTGCCTAGTGTGAAATTAAACATCCTACTTGAGGACAATATATGTGCCCCTGCATCATCAAGATCTTGTTCATGCCTAGGTGATTACTTTCTCTAAGATATTGCCCTCAAATTACACTTCTTGATTCTTGGAGTAATGCCCTTTGTATATATGGAGAGGGGCACATGGTAACTTGCTGCTATTTTACCATTGAGAATGCTGATTCTGAAAGGTGGAATTGTTGGTCAATCAATCAATCAACCAATCAATCAGGATTTAAAAAGTGCAGCTAATCAACTGATAGGGTATCCAGTAGCTTGCAGGTCCTGGAGGCTTATTTGAACAGTCAGGTCTTGTGGGCCATTCGGAATTCCAGAAGTGAGGTGATGGTCCGAGGGTGTAAGGGGAGGCTGTTCCAGATTTTTGCTGCGACATGAGAGAAGGACCGTCCTCCACTTCTACTTCGGTAGATGCAGGGAGTATGGGCAAGTGAAAGGGAGGCAGAGCGTAGTCTTGACAGTTGGTAGAAGTTCATGCGGTGGTTAATGTACATAGGTCCTTGGCTGTGTAGAGCCTTGTGCGCAGCTTGTATTGGTATCTCTTCTGTACAGGGGTCCAGTGAAGTTCTCTGAGGTGGGGTGTGATATGGGTTTGTCGCGGAAGACTGAGGATAAGACTAGCTGCTGCGTTCTGTATGGTCTGAAGTCTCTGTAGGAAATGTGCGGTGATTCCTACGTAGAGGGTATTTCTGTAAATCTTATTACTAACCAGTACATCACTGCTCCTTAATGACATTCCTGGACAAGTTTGTTAAAGCTACACCCTATGAAGAGGGGTACAGAAATGCATGATGTCCTTGGTATTAGTTAATTTTCACATGACCATACATTGTTGTTGAGCAAAACATGTCACAGATAGTTGCTTTAATATGTGACCTTGCAAATCCTTCCATGTGGTAGTAGAACCATGTTTTTGTAGGTATGAAAGTACTCTACCTTGCCTTCCACCTCTGCCACCTACATCTGAGCCATGTCACGTTATGTTATCTTATGTTATGTTATGATATTGTATTGTATATTGACCTGAGTAATGCCCATAGGCAAAGCATATTGGTGCTATTGAGAAACAAAATTGAATATTTATGGTCATAGACAGGAAAAGATAAAAGTGGTTATTGTTTTGCATACAAACTGGTGCCTGATTAAAATGGCAGAGTGTGCATAAAGATGCCCTGGAATGTAGCAGAGGTAATCATCAATGTCTGATGTTATTTAAAGAATTCTACACATTAATTTATTTGTTTTAAGTGAGACACCCTTAGTGTGATATGACCCCAGACATGGGTTAAAATGCTCACTGTGTTGTAGGACTCATAATATATTTTACCATCTGTAGAGGGCCCGAATGTGGGCATCAATGTTCCTACTGGAGCAGGCTGGACCATAGCTGATCTGTGCAGGGCTGGTCCATGTCCAGAGGAGGAAAAGTGACCTTAACATATAGAGGAGAGCGTAGCCCCAAATAATTACTAGTGCTTGTGAATAACAAGCATTCCACCAATCACATTTTTATATTGGAAGGTGAGGTACTACATCACATAACAATCTGTCATACCACACCTGACTATTCTATGCATTATGGCACAATCTATCACCATCCATAATAGACTGCATCATAAATACATCTCACAGTGTACCACATAACACCTTGAACTGCTGACCCACTCTGTACCACTATTTCACTCAACAGAATACCATGTCACACGACAGCACCACTAAAGACCAAACCATATGATCTCATGCCCGTCAAACTAGCCCAAATGACATCACACCAGTTCTGTTGAAGGCAAGGACAAATATATGCATGGTGTCAAAACATCTCCATTCCTCAAACAACCTATATTTACCTGATTGTGTTTTTATATTCAATTTATTTTTATTTTTCTATTCTTATTACACAGGATTCACAACCCAACAGCTTAATTTTCACATTTATCCATCCTATCAACGCCTATCGATTCTAGAGCTTCTTGAGAGATAAGGAATATAATATGGTCATTACCCGTTTTTTGCAAACATCATAATCTTAAATATTTATTTGCTTATGTTTTTACGTTTTTCTGTGACCAACAGTACCTTTTGTATTTGTAAAAAAATATTTTATCACTTGGAACATTGAAAGCCCTGCATTCAGCTAGGTACTGCTGACATCTTTCTTTCAACCTTTCTTGTGCCCTTACTCAAGGTGAGACCATTTATTGCACATTTGTTACACTTTATGTCACAGAGAGACACCTTACCAGTTAAGGATCATAAAGAATGTAGTATGAATCAATGCTTGCTGAAACAATCAGTTACTCATTTTATTTTCCCAATATCTGTGACATATTTTGTGGTACTTCTATCAGAGCAAATCTGCTTCTATGGTCCAGTATGATTTCTCACCTGTTATTCATATAATGTCTCTGTCAGATTCAAGTGACAGATTAGGGCACATCAGCCTCTCTTGTCTAGCATATTCTCTCAATATTTGTACCTTTAAAATCTTTGTTATACATTGGGCAGACAATGGAAATGCTAATTTTGTAAATGTGTTAAAATCGTGTTTGTTATTGTCATTGACTTGCAATATTATTTTTCTTTATAGTTGCCTGGTTAAATTTAGCAATTTGTCTACATTTGGCATAGTGCAACTGTTAGACCTGGCATCCCTAGGGTGGTCTTACCCCAGACTTTTTGTCTTTTACCTCCTGTTTTGCTGCTGTATCTTTTTGTTGGCCTTAGCACTCAGAGCACTTTACCACTGCCAACCAGTGCTAAAGTGCATGTGCTTTTCCCCTAAACATGGTAATATTGGTGTATCCACAACTGGCATATTTAATTTACTTGAAAGTGCCTTGTAAAGTGGTATACCCTATACCCAGGGCCTGCAAATTAAAGACAGCTTGCAACTCTTCTGGTGCTGCAGGACTCTGCTATCTGTGAGTCCTTCCCTTGCCTCAAGTGCCCTTTTCCAGTCCTGGGCCTCAGAAGTGGGTACTGCAGCTGATTTCTGCAAAAACCTTTGCATCGCCCGAGCGCAGGAGGAATTTTTAACGCATCACCTCCTTTGATGCTTATGCAGGGGCTGCTCGACGACAGTCGATTCACAGCCTGCGCAGGTCGACCACGACGCATTACATTCACTTCAACGGAGCTTGACACCGACACAGGACCAGACTGCGAGGATCTGAACCAACGCATCGTCCCGCAATGTCAACACTTTGCTTCATCAAAGGTAATGTTTCAGTGGACAGTGCATCTGTTCTCTAGCCGGCCTACCCTCCATCGCGGTCCACATGAACTGTGGATTTGCACCGGTCCCTCATGACCTCAAGTAACCTTTTGACTGCTAGTGACTTCTAGGCATTATTTCACATTTAATCATTCAAAATTCATATCTCGACTTCTACCAGTTGTTTTTTTGTCATTTTGGTCTTGTTTTACTCAGAGAAATATTCTCTATGTTTTCAAACTAGTGTGGAGTCTTTTTGTGGTGCTTTCATTGAGTTACTGTATTTTAAGTGGGTTGCACAAGTACTTTACACGTTGCCTCTTAAGTTATGCATGACTCCTCTGTGCCAAGCTATCAGAGGTTGGGCACTGGTTAATTTAAGGAGTGAATCTTACTTGTCCGGACTAGGATTGTGGTCCCTACTGGGACTGGGTGTATACCACTGCCCAACTAGAGACCCAGATTCTAACAGCCACCAATTCAATTCAAATGAATCTTTGGAACATTGAAAGAGAGCTCACTAAAAAGTGCACTTTTTATGAGACTCATAGTTAAATGCTTGACACAGCTGATGGGTTATGTTAATTCAAAAGGAAGACACCAGCATTAGCTCTGCCAAGATTGAGGTGACTCTTGAAGCAAGGCACAGAAAGCAGTTCTTGAACTCCTGATCAAAAAGCATTCTTAAGATTATTTGTTTTAAATATAAGAGGCTGCAATAAATAACGCCAAATGTACCAGAGTGGCTGAAAGGGCACCCAGGCTGAACTAGGTAGCCAGGAAGGTATTTTTAACAGGAACATAGCAGAATCAAACTTATGGGCACCAGAATTAAGATTGTATGGATGGTCTACAATGAGTGAACTGATTAATGTAGCTGTAGTAACATCTGTGATGCACCCAACTTCATTGAGGCAGTGCAAGGTTCTTCTCTCAAGCATGAACTGGAAAAACAAGCTGAGGTGATGACTGACATAAGGAGACAAATCCAAAAGTCGTCAGCAATCTAGAGCTTAAACCTCTAGCCTCTCTCACTGGTCTGTGGCAATGAATACATTTATTCAGTAGAAAAGACGGTATCATGTCTGGTGGAGTTAATTGAAAGCCCTCTCATGGGGAGAAAAGTAGTCTCCATAGGGATCCTGAGAAATTTTATGTTTATAATGTCAACAACCAAGTTTTCTTTCAGTAATACCGATAGGATGGGAAATTAGTGTCAAAAAATGTGTTTGTAAAAAAATCATACCTTCCTTGATCCAAATTGAGATTGTTTCTGCCAGTCAACACTGCTGCCAGTCATGCATGTATTTCAGCAGCATAGACAAGAATAAAGTTGCTGATACTGGGGTCCAATCAGAGACCTGTTATGGCCTCATGGAATGTGTCTTCGAATATTGCACTGTGGAAAAGATAGAGGGGGTTATTACAACTTTGGAGGAGGTGTTAATCGAATCCCAAAAGTGACGGATATACCACCAGCCGTATTACGAGTTCCATAGGATATAATGGACTCGTAATATGGCTGGTGGTATATCCGTCACTTTACCCTCACTTTTGGGACAGATTTACACCTCCTCCAAAGTTGTAATAACCCCCATAGACACTTAAGCAAAGGTGATTTCACTGGTAAGACAGGTGTGTACTGTGAAAGTAATACTGCTTCTGCAGTGAAGATGTGTTCCCAGTTGTCACTGGCCTGTGGTGTCCTCAAAAGTGATGAATATTTGTGTACAATTCTCATGTGACATTTTGGGAAATCGGGGTCAGAGGGTCTTAGGACCATAAGACATACTAGACCACAACTGAAACAGCAGTGGTCTTTCAATTCTAGTGACTTGGGGAACGCTGTACTGTGGATGCCTCCATCTGAAAACCAAGTACCACTTTTTAGCACTTGACTCTCAGGGTAGTAAGGCAGAGCAGTCATAGGCTTACTCGGGATTTGCTGTGAGTTAGAGTCTCAAAACCCATCAATGCAACAAACTCTTAATAAATTGCAGTTCAATCAGTGTTGTAATGTTTAAAAAAGAATGTACTGTATTACTGGCAGGTGTCAGTGCCTATGGCACCCTCTCAAAGGCCTCCACAATCTTCAGGGAGTGTACAAAAAAGAAAGGGCACACAAGTTAGGCAACCCCCTAAATTTACACAGACCTACTATGCTGGATGCACCTTTTATGGTCTATGCACTTCGAAGCCCTAACCCCTCCGCTGTGTGCCTAACTCAAATATTTTTCTGTCTTATACTTATTCTGCAGAATTCATACCCGGACAACCTAATAATAATAGCTTACCTTTCAATCAACACCTATAGATTCTAACATTTCTCACTAGATGAACAATATAATGTTCATTGCCTGCTTTTTACATTAATCTTTTTCATGAACATTTCTTTGCTTGATTTTTAAGATTTCTCTGTGACCAACAGCACCTTTTGCCTTTGTCACAAAACGAATTTTCTACATGGAGCAATACAAATCCTACATTTGTCCACATATTGTTAACACCTTTTCAATCAACCTTTCTAGTACGATTTCCCAAGGTGAGACCATTATAACCTAGGGTTACATTAGTAAAAAAATCAAACTTACTTGCATTGTCAGAGTGTCACCAAATAATACCATTATATATGCATGTGCATTGACTTTATTTTCACATGCTCAATCTACAGCAATATAACTGTAAAATAATGAACATTTCCTGCCAGAGCTTTATATCTGTATTAACAAGGCTGCCTAGCAACCTCACAGAACAGCAATGATTACTGCAAATCTCTGGACAAAGGCTGGGGCACCAGGTGAGTTTGTATTTGCCAAACGCCTCTCCTGGGCTTGACTGATGACTGAGGGTGACTTCTAACATTACTTGAAGGCACTGTTGGGGATGAACCAAACACACTAGTTTGTGGTGCTCCTGCTCCTCCGGGGCACCGTTACCAGTATGAAAATTGGCAGTGCAGCTTCACTATTCTTTTGAGTCTGTTGTACTTGCTGTGGTTTACTTTTTTAAAATGTTATCTGCCAACTGCCATTTTTCTTCCTAATACGTGGGTGCTCTAGCTTTATCTGTAGTACGTGTGCACAATTGTGGACAGCCAGAGCAGAACCCCAAACATGTGCAGTCAGAATGGGTTCTCTCCAAGCACTCTCCTCTGTGTGTGACAGGGACGCTGGCTGCTCATGCTTTCTTCCTCCATCACTGCATCCTTGCCCTGCTGCAGGCAAGAATAACATGATTTGTTTACTCTCCTGCTCTGCCTGGCCTTGAACAGAAGAAGCTGTTCGGGCTAAAATGCTGACGTGTGCTTCTGGTCTGTAGGGTGCCACCCCAGCACAGGGCCCCTCCTTACATGCTTGAGAGCTGCCCTGTGCTTCTAAGTTGATGTCCTTGGTGTTAGAAATTTGACAGGTCCCCTGGAGCACCAGCCATCCCTTGGGTATTTTGAAGAAGCCACTGTATGCGGCAGAGATCTAATCAGTCTGCTGGCCTGAAGGAAATGCCACCTTGAGTCGCTGTTTATTATCCAGTTTTTCCCCGGACCCAATGGACTTTTTCTAAAGTCTAAACTCTTTGCCCTTGGTGCAGCACCAAGAGTTTAATCCTTCTGAACTCTAAACTATTATGATGTTTTAGATATGCTCTTCAAATACTATCCCACAGATCCTGAACTCACTCCCTCCTTCCACCAGCAAGGAGCTCTTTAGAGCAAAAGACCTGCTCTACTGTCCTGATTCCTAGTGATTTCCTTAGGCCAGGGTCTCCATGCAGAAAGCCACAAGTCAGACTACATTATTTGCCTACACTTCTCAGGCATCAGTACCTCCTGACCACCCAGGGCACTTGTTTTTACAGTAGACGTCAAGAGGTCTCCTTCCAGGGCAATTGTCATAAACTGCGACCTATGTTTACCCCTTTGCATTGATCCTACACAGATGTGTAGTACTCCACAATTCCTGAATGTATGCTCTTTCAGAAACAGAAGAGGCTGGTGGTGTGTGCAGACTGTTCGCTCTTCCTGTTTGCCATTTCTGCCTCCACTGAACACAGTAAGTGAGACAAACGAGAAAAGCCAAAGAAGATTATACATCCCACTGAGCCCAGGACCTGATTCAATAAGGTAAACTTACACTTATGTATAAGTGTATGATTTATTGTTATTCACAAATGTATTTTACCAGTAGTAGTAGGGCAGGCCTATCCTGTTGTGTGTGGAGACTCCACAGTCATAAAGATACTAGTAACATTTATTTGTGAATAGTAAACAATCAAACGTACACAAAATTGTCAGTTTGACTTTGTGAATCAGGCCCTTAGAATATAAGTTCCTCATGGTCCAAAACATCAGTGCTGTGCAATTGAGATACATAGTTGTTGTATGTGTCACCTTGTAGTTAGAGTTTGGAGACTTTTCAGAATGTAATTATCTTTGAAAGCACTAAAAGGCTGAACTGGATGCAGATATGTAGTGTAGAACCACATTTGGTTTAAAAGATTAGAATATATATTTGAACATTGTTTTCAGCAGTCATCCATTTAGTATTATACACTTTTATATTTATATTTGTTGTTTCAACATAATGTGCAAAAAGTATCCTCCTCTTAGCACAGATGGTGACAAACATTCTGAAAGACATATTTGGTATTAATTTATGCAGAAAACTGATTGCTTGTTTTTAGATGAACTCAAAAATAAGTGCTTTTCTCAGATTGCATTTTATGAACAGGTCATAATGAAAATAATTCAAACATCAGAACTCATTCATAAAATACTGACGATAGTTGTCTATATTGAGAAATGCATATTATCTCAGATTTCTCATACGTACAAAGCTCTAATTGTGTTGAGGCTCTCGAAAGACACAGACTTTAACCAGAACAAAGAGATCTGGAAATAGAGAAACTATTAACAGGTATGTCCTATATAGCACTATTCAGACGTGGAAGTAAGAACTATACCATCATTGAAGATTTCTTCTTGTCTTTAGATATCAATGCACCTGTAGTCAAACCTTTAATTATCTACACAGATGGACACATGTGTGCATGTGCACACCTACCAGACAGAAGAGGGGGTCATTCTGACCCTGGCGGTCCAAGACCGCCAGGGCCACGAATAACGGAAGCACCGCCAACAGGCTGGCGGTGCTTCAATCCCCATTCCGACCGCGGCGGTAAAGCCGCGATCGGATTGCCGGGGCCGGCGGTCATCCGCCGTTTTTGCCCCGGCTGGGAGAATCCGCCAGGGCAGCGCTGCAAGCAGCGCTGCCCTGGGGATTCTGACCCCCGTACCGCCAGCCTGTTTCTGGCGGTTTTCACCGCCACGAAGAGTCTGGCGGTAAGGGGTGTCCTGGGGCCCCCTAACAGGGCCCCATGAAGCTTTTCACTGTCTGCCTAGCAGACAGCGAAAAGCGCGACGGGTGCAACTGCACCCGTCGCACCGCCGCAACACCGCCGGCTCCATTCGGAGCCGGCTCCTGTGTTGCGGCCCCCATTCCCGCTGGGCCGGCCGGCGCTAACTTGGTTAGCGCCCGCCGGCCCAGCGGGAATGTCAGAATGGGGGAAGCGGTATTTTGGCCGCATGGCGGCCAAATGGCAGTTCCCGTCTGGCGGACGGCTACCGCCGCCCGCCAGGGTTGGAATCAGGCCCAGAGTGACGACATCCACAAGCCTACTTATAACCAGTATATTTTCTGTGCATGATTGGCAGTGGGTACTGAGAGGCGTGGAAACACACATTACTACTGTTTGATCCTGTACACAAGGTAGTGCATTCTGACAGGTGCTCACCATAGGACTAGTCCACAAAGGTAAAAGGGAGCTATCTTTTTCAGGGTCTCCATCAAGGTCACCATCTACTGTCTGCTAGAGGGAATAGGGAGGCCATTGTCACTGATCCTGGAGAAATGTCCACAGATTCCTGTGTGACCGTTTTACTTAAATAAAATTGTTACAATTAAAATGTAAAATAAACAGGATTTAATAAGAAGAGCGATATTTGCACAGTAAACTTCAATAGCCACATATATTTAGCCAAAGTAAATGACTAATGCATTTTTCTGACTTTGTTTTTCCCTGACCAATGTCAGGAATTTGATAAATAAACCTTCAATGATACAAATGTGCTTTTGAGACAATAGAATGAATAGATGAAGAATTATACCCATCTTTCTCACCTGCCTAATTTTCATTGTAATGTTTCTTTATGAATACGTTTTGTCACTAGCAGCGTATGGGAAAGGGAACGACTTCATCTAGTAATGTAATGCTCTCAATGACCTGTTTTTGTCTTATAGCAAGAAGCATTGGGAAACTAAACTGGCTTGACAGTAGCATTACAAGCTGTAGCACATTTGTATTTTATGTTTTAGAAGCTCTTTGTTTAGTTTGCTCAGTCCACTTAACCTGTTCTGTTCTCATGATGCAACCGCTGCCTGATCAGAGGAGACAATGGACTACTGCTACAATTTGCTGATTTGAAAGAAATTAAATAACTGTGTATTCCTAGAGCAGAAAGGACCCAGATTCAAACTCTCACACTCTAGAGAGACTCTTCAGACTTCTCTTGAGAGTCCTTCACTTTAGATCATTTTGACCTAGACTCTTTTCGGATGCGTCTCAGATTCATTCTGAGGGATTCATTATTTCCTTGTCTGAATCTGTGCTGCTCTGAAACTCTACTGAGTTTCCTTCAACCTCTCTTTATGCAAAGTTCTGCTTATGATCTATGATAAACATAATGCTTTCAAATCTTGAGTAGAGAAATCCTCATGGGTTCTATTTGGCACTTTCCCCACACTCTGCTTAGCCTAGAATAGGGATTAATTTATATGGAACATGCTTTATTATATATTGTATTGCTATTTATATTGATTAATATTGAGGACTTTAAGTTAGGAAATATTTGCTAAAAAGATTTAATAAAGCTTTGAAACTCACACCAAAATTTCATCATTGACTCCCATGGAAAAGTAGATTAAATTGTGATGATACATAGATTGTTTTTGATTTGCGGGTCCTGATTAATTATCTACTTACCGCAAAGGTCTATTGATCTTGGGCGCAGTAAGAGCGGGGACTTTACGTTTACAGAAGGGTTGGTAAGACTTATGAAGTAAACCAATAAAATATTTATTTTATAAGGTGTCAAAATCTGGAAATTCCGGTTGTTGAATTGTTCTTTAGAAGAGGCAGACAAAGACTGGTATTTTAGGTGCATAGTTTAGCAGAAGTTATTCTTTATGTGGATATGAAGAAATTGTAAAGGAGAGTGAGCCACTGCAAGGAGCAGGTTGTTGCATCATATTGTGTAGCACTGGTATTGGTCGGTTAGTGTGAAACGCTGCTCTGAGATTATTTAAACTGTGAGTAGAGCCACGTAGAGATTGGTTGTTTGGTTTACAGAGCCTCGCTGAAATTGGAGGAAGGGTTTATTGAAATCTGGCATATACAGAAATGAAACAAAATGTTGGAGATTTGTATTTCATTTGTTTGTTTTTTGTTGATTCAAATTTGAAACCATTATATTTTCCAAAGCTTTTAGAAATGTAATGATAGGTGATTTGACTATTGCGGAAAGGCAGGGTGAAGAAGCACCTCCTGAGGGTATAACAGCTCACCATATGATGATTAAGGAAGGGTTACACACTTGTGTTTGGCTTTGCCAACGGTGCAAGATCACTGAGAAAATGTTCCTAGATGGGGTACATTTAATCTGAGAATCATTGACAAATTACAAGAAACACTTTGTGAAATGAAGCTTCCTAAACCTACACAATTGAAGCACTAAGTGCATAGGAGAAAATGACTCATAACAGGGATGGACATAGCAAAGATTAACAAAAATGACAATGAGAAATTATACAAATGCAATTTGGGATGAACAACAAATGAGATGGAGAAAGAACATAGTGGAGGGAACTAGATTAAACCCTGCAAATGAGCAATCAGAAAAACATGGAAAACCTAAAATGAAAAAGATTAAGGGGGAAAAGGAGACAAAAGATGAAACAAAATCAGATACTGGGACTGATTCAAGATATTATATATTAGAACAGTTACTGTCTGCATGTCCACCACCTTATGAGGGTCCTGGAATGAGTACTGGTGCAACAACTCATAATGTGGCAGTGGCTACAGCTCCTGTTGATCCAAATGCATATCAGATTGAAAGACCATTATCAGTGACCTTGCCAATTGTAGCACAGACTGTTGTAACACATCCTGCTGCAGGACAGTCCATGAAGCACAGCCTCTTATGACATACACTGTTGGTCAACCCAATATACCAATGTGCCTGATCAAGTTGAAACTGTACAACCAGTGATGCCTACAAATATTACTGCTTCCATTGTGACTGTACCAGCATGTCAGGAATAAGGCTGTGTGCGGTCCAGGTTCTGCTCGAAACTCCGCTTCACAGTTTGGCGGCACTTTATGCGCACCACTTGTTATCCCCTCTTGTTCCAAAAGTGGCCATCAGCGTCGTCTGCCCTGTGGGAAAGCTGATGTAGCTGCAGGGTTAGGGCATTGGTGGACATGATGCACTTATCAGTGCTATTCTAAGAAGGGACTACAATTCCCATGTTTTTAGAGGCAGCAGCCATCTTGGGGTGTGGCAGGCCTATAAAGCCCAGCCACACCCAAGCACGTTGCTCACTATTTTGAAGACTTCGATGCAGTCAGACCTCGTGGGGGTTCCTCTGAAGAAGAGCAGATTTCCTGCACGGCAGATCGACGGCATTTAGGAGTATCCTTGTTTCTTTGGTGAATTCAGATACGAGTAGGTCGTACTTGTAGCGGTAAGGTCTTGATGAGCCCAATCTTGAAGGGAGTTGTTACTTCCAAAAGGTGAAGCGCCCCTTAGCACAACGAGCAAGGCGTTTTCAGTTTTCAGAATAAGGCAGTCTTGGCGTGACGATCAAAGCTCTTTGGAGCACAGAAGTAAAGCATCCCTTAGCACAATGAGCAAAGCGCTTCAGTCCACATGAGGAAAGCGACCTGGGCACAGCAATCAAATCGCTTCAGTCCGCATGAGTAAAGCACCCTTGGCACAGCAATCAAAGCAATTCAGTCCACATGAGGAAAGCGCCCTTGGAACAGCAATCAAAGCGCTTCAGTCCACATGAATAGAGCGCCCTTGGCACAGCAATCAAATCGCTTCAGTCCATATGAGGAAAGCGCCCTTGGCACAGCAATCAAAGCGCTTTAGTCCGCATGAGTAAAGCGCCCTTGGCACAGCAATCAAAGCGCTTCAGTTTGCATGAGTAAAGCGCCCTTGGCACAGCAATCAAAGCGCTTCAGTCCACATGAGTAAAGCGCTCTTGGCACAGCAATCAAAGCGCTTCAGTCCATATGCGTAAAAACACCCTTGGCACAACAATCAAAGTGATTCAGGCCACATGAGTAAAGCGCCTCTTAGCATAACGAGCCTAGCGCTCCAGATAAAACAAGTGAAAGCGCTTTCTGGTATAGGGAACAAAGCGCTTCATGTACAATAATCAAAGCGCTTCATGGGCAACCGACAAGGCGCTTCTGCACAATGAATAAAGCGCTTTAAGTTCAATGAATAAAACTTACAGGTTTATAGTTGTGAATGTGAAAGAATTTTTGGAGATAAGAAAATTATAGTTTCATGGTTTTTTGGAAAGCATAATATGTGAAAAGCATATTTAAGTCTTTTCAGAATTTCTAGGCTGTGATCAAACGTTTATGTTATGAATGCATAGTTGTTACAGGATTGATATTCAGAGCATGACCATAGTCCAAAGCTCTTGCCATCTCTTGGTTCTGAGGTTGTAGTTTGTTTTTGTTCCATGATTCAAAGAAGGGGCTTCGCCCTCAAGTCAAAAGGGGTTTCAATCTAATATCACGGAGACGCCTTTAGTCAAGAGTCTATTGATTATTTATACTGCTATGAATGAGTATATGCATATTTGTTCTAACATTTTCTTTTCAGATCTCTCTCCCTGCAGTTCCCTACCCTAATTCCCTTCCCCCCGCCTGGCTTCATCATAACTCTGTGCTATAATAGTTTTCTGAGTTGGTGACACCGGGAGGTGGGCCTTTTGTTCAGCAGCGTGCAGATCCTGAGGAAAGGACACTGTGACACAGCACCTCTACCTTGGCTTGTATCGGCACAACTAGTAGAGGTGTGCACATCTATTGTTCCAAATGCAGTAGCTCAAGGAGCTGTTTAAGGAATAACAGTGACAGCATTTATCCCGACTTCACAAAATTCACATATTCTCGTGTGGACACCACCATGGACTATTCAATCATTAATGGAAGGGAGAATTCTCTTTACAACACAAACAAAACAAGGTGAAAGGAATCTAGCTGAAAGTGATTTCCTCTAGGAATTGAGGAAGCTGCCAAGAAAATTGCAAAAGTTGAGAGCACAGAAAGCCCGGGAACTAGCCAAAACATAAGAGAAGAGAGACCATTAAGGGGGTCATTCCGACCTTGGCGGGCGGGAACCGCCGTGCGGCCGCCAATGCGGCTGCACTCACGCGGCCCCCATTCTGACATTTCTGCTGGGCCGGCGGGCGCAAACCAAGTTTGCGCCCGCCGGCCCAGCGGGAATGAGGCCGCAACATAGGAGCCGGCTCCTAATGGAGCCGGCGGTGTTGCGGCCGTGCGACGGGTGCAGTTGCACCCGTCGCGCTTTTCACTGTCTGCTATGCAGACAGTGAAAAGCTGGCCGGGGCCCTGTTAGGGGGCCCCTGGATACCCCTTACCGCCAGCCTCTTCCTGGCGGTGCAAACCGCCAGAAACAGGCTGGCGGTAGGGGGGTCATAATCCCCAGGGCAGCGCTGCTTGCAGCGCTGCCCTGGCGGATTATCACCGCCGGGGCTTAAACGGCAGGAAACCGCCGGCCCCAGCGGTGCGACCGCGGTGCTACCGCCGCGGTCGGAATAGCCCAGGAAGCACCGCCAGCCTGTTGGCGGTGCTTCCGTCATTTTAGCCCTGGCGGTCTCGGACCGCCAGGGTCAGAATGACCCCCTAAATGTCTTGAGATTAATAATCAAATTAGAGGAAATTATTAGATGGTGCTTTGACGTGGATCATGTGATTCAGTATCATGAAAAAGAAACGATTTATTTGTGCAAACAAATTACAAGACAAACTGTAACTGTGCATGACTAATTGACTGAATTAGGGAGTAAGGGCCAGATGTACCAAAGGATTTTACCTTTCTGTGTCTATGGGAAAAAGCTTTCGTACATATGGCCCTAACTGTGAAGCAGCTATTTTAAAAAGCATCCCATTGCAGAAAAGTTTCAGAGTACAGTTGATGATGAATCAATTGAGGCAATGTGTTCTTCAGGAATGCAGTTTCACCATATTGAATTAGTGAAATGTATCCACAGATGGAGTGACTTCGAGAAATTAGAAAGCAAATGGGCAAAGAAACATGAAAAGAAAAAGAAACTAGAAGAGGAGACTGAGCTCAAAAGAAAGTCACTTTTAGAAACCCCAGATGATGGACAAGCTTCAGCTTATCCATTATGAGAAATAACCGGTGGAGGGTATGTACATGTTCCTTGGAGTAGGGGAGACCTTGCATTATTTACCAACAGTTGTTACAAGTTGAGTGAAAATCCAATGCAGTGTTACACACAGGTTGAAAGGTTTGTTAAGATTTTAAAGGTGTTGTGGATTGATTTGAATATGTTTTTGATATTGTTATCCCAAATGATTTGCGGCCTGAATCTGAAATTGCTGTTCAATGGCCAAATAAGAACCATAAAGAGATTCTCACACTGGTGCACCATCATCTACATTGATGGAGAAATACAGTGAGGTGATTACTTTCCTCCAAAGGATTTGGATTATGAGAGGTTGAACAGCATTCAGCAGGAAGTGACAGAATGTTTACATGAGTATTATGAGAAGTTAAAAGCATTCCAGCAGCATATAATCTTGAGATGAATGATATGGGATTTTTCATTTCACAGATTGTTCTTGGTTTGAGATCTGAGATTAGTCAGCACATGCAGCAGAATGTGATTTGTTTGCAGACAAAGGGCCTCATACGACCCTGGCGGTTAGACCACCACCAATGTGGTGGTCCGACAGCCACATTATGCCACGGTCGGACCGGCAGCACTGCCTTTTCTCCTCCACTGGAGGGGCTGGTGGTCCTAATTATGAGTCCCTTCTCTCCAGGTGATTACATGGTGGTAGCCTCGCCATTTAAAGGCTGGTGGAGACAGGGTGCAGGGGCATGGGCAGTGCAAGGGACCCCATGGCTAGTCCCATTGCGCTTTTCACTGTCTGCTTTGCAGACAGTAAAAAGTGCGACGGGTGCTGGTGCACCCTGCACACCGCTGCATTGCCGCCGGCTCAACGGTGAGCCGGTGTAAATTTTGTGGGCTCTTTCCCGCTGGGGCCACGGGAAACTCGGAATGGTGCTCACAGGAAGTGGACTGCACTGGTGGTTACCTGACCGCAGGAGTTTGGTGGATGGCCTCTTCCATCTACCAAACTCACAAAGACCCCCATAGTCACTGGATGAGATCATGAAGTACTCTAAGTACTGTAGTGATGAACAAGAAATTAAGCAGAAAAAAGCTTAAAGAGAAGTTTATATTGGCCCAGATGAAAATGGATCAGAGAGCTTATCAGAATCATTCATTTGTAGGAAATGGTGGTGCAATGCAAGGTGTCGGTTATCAAAATGGTATGCAAGGCTTTCAGAGAGGCGTGGTTGCCTCACAAGGTAGAGGTCAAGGAGTTCTGATTGATCCAAGTACAGGTAGAGAGGTTGAAACGCTGGTGAAAATGACTCTTTGTCGCTTTTGTAACAAGGTGGGGAATGGGGATCACAAGTGTAGATTTAATCTAGACAGAATAAATGATAATCAAATGTGCAGAGGAAATCAGATGCAAATGCAGAACTTGCCTAACCAGCAAATCCAAGTGCTAGTGCAAAACCAAGTCCAAAGTATGCCTATGGTCCAACAGAATGTGAATAATCCTAAAATGAATGTGAACCAGATTCCCTGAGTGAATAAAAATTCCTTTCAGGTCCAGAAAACTAACTGCCAAAGTGCTAACATCATATATTTTATCTTGTGCCCCTGCTGGCTTGGATATGTGGGGGAAACAAGCAGACAGTTCAGACAACGGTTTTGTGAAAATAACTCAGCCATCAAGAACCAACGTTCTCAAGTCCCGTTGGTAGACCATTTTTGGGAGAAGGGTCACCAATATGATGATTTAAAGTGGACTATCTTAGAAAAGATCAAAATGCCCCACGGTGATTTTGACAAATATAGAAAGAAAAGGGAGGTTTTTTGGATATATTTATTGGATACTGTCAATCGAGGACTCAATGAGAGGATCCCGTGGGAGAATGCTTTCTTTTTAGAGCTGCTTTTTTTTTTTTGTGGTTGGAAAAAACTCATTGGAAGCTGTTTTTTTGGTCTTTTTCCATTTCCTGATGGGGTTTTCAGTATACCCCATTGTTTATTTCTTTTAGACGGTGGTTTCCTGTTCTTAATGTCATATTCATTTTTTTCCCCTCTAGATTCCACCGTTTTAATTAATATTTATAATGAATAGACACTGTGTGATTATAATATACCCTTGGTTTTTACCCTCTTCAAGATGGCGGCCATTCATTCTTCATGCATTTCTCTGTTAGGACGGTGTAGTCCGTCCACGGTTTCCATAAAGTTGGTCGCACACCGGATGCGTGTCAGCTGCTCTAGCAGTCCAGTAACGCTTTTATAAGCTCTTCACTTTTCTGCTCGTCTTTTTGAGATTGCATTGTGATTCGAACGAATACGGCAGAGATCCACGGATAGGGCCGACTATATCCGACACACCTTTATAGGTATGTGGACGTAAGCATTTTATTGCTGGCTGCTGTTTATTTCTTTTCTCATTTTTTCTTACGATATGATTATATCTTGTGAGAGTCCCCAATGTTTTGGATTTTCTTTTTGTATCCTTAGGTGAAGTCATCTCATTTCCCTCCCCTGGTTGAAATATCTATTTACCACGGGCTTATTCTTTCTCGAATTGTATGTGGGACCCCTGGAACATAGATGGAATGTTCTGTTGGCTTGGGTGAGACAGCGTTCCTTCTGGACTATATTGTGAATTCTTTTGAGAATAGGTTAGAGAATATTTATAACCCTTTTTGGTTTTATACTTTCTCTACTTCATATAGCTCAAGTCCTCTGATCATGAGATACTCTAATCAATATTTGTTACACTCACTGTGGAGCAGTAACAGTCAACCAAGTAATAATTTTGTATTTTGCTCTCGGATTTTCACCTGTCGGCGTGCATGTCCACTTAGAAATACTCATCTGTGCTGAGGGAGTCGTCATGGCACATTACTCTATTCTCTCTTTTTTTGCACTCTTGACCCTCTTTGAACACAATTGCATATATATGCAACTGCGAGGCTGGTCTCCTGATTACCATGTTTGGCACTTGTATGCTTATTATGGGCATACAAGGTATTGCGGGTATGTGCACCTTAGAGACTGGTGTCTTGAGTGTAATTCTTTTCAAGGTGTACGCACATCATGGTAACAGTAAGTAATAAGATTTTAATTTGTGGACTCTATTAGAATCTCCCTGTTTTTTCTTTTTTCTGTTATACTCACTTATTATTTTTTTTTATTTTTCATTTTTATTTTCTTTATT
The DNA here is from genome assembly GCF_031143425.1 of Pleurodeles waltl. NCBI lineage: Eukaryota > Metazoa > Chordata > Amphibia > Caudata > Salamandridae > Pleurodeles > Pleurodeles waltl. The sequence continues at coordinate 980,643,197 of NC_090447.1, forward strand.
CTTTCTTTTTTTGTTGTTGTTGTTTTTTCTTTGTGTCTGCCTTGTTTGTTTAGCCAATACATATCAGTTCTGTATTTTTCAATTATAATATTTTGTTTGTTATAGGCATTTGAATTGAGAACTATTACAGTCCCCCCTAGGGATTATTATAGACTTTTGAATAAGTTGTGTGCCCTGATGAAGGTGAGTGTCCCTTGAGGTCACTCGTCACCGAAACGTACGTCTGCACTTTTTCACCAGGACCAGGACTTTGGATCGGATTTGTGTTTCACCACTTCCATAAGGGAGACTGATTTAGGAGACAATACATCAACACAAAAGGAAAGACTGTCCTATTATTTATAATCGTCTCTACATATGAAAAGCTGGCCTGTATAACATGGCATGATATTGATTCCTCTGGATGTGTATATAGATATTAGAAGAACATTACTTTATTGTTGTAATCTGTTTCTTTAGATCAAACTATAGGAGAAGGAAAACGTTGTTCCCTTTCTTTTCTGACATGTCTTGGTGATAGGTGTGTCTTGGTTGTTTTTATAGTGTGATTGAGTATGCATGAATGTATGTTTTTATTTGCAATTGTCCTGGCAAAGGGGGTGTTTGACCATGCCTTTTCTCTGTTCTTTCTATTGTCTGATTATATAGAGTATACATCTTTAGTGTATTAACCAATAAAATGTATTATTTGTTTATTTTCTCTATATGAAGGACTGTTTTTGGCCCTTTGGGTATTTTTTTATTTTTTGGCTAGCTTCTTATTGGTGTTTCATAGGGATTTTGGTATTACAGAACCCTTGTTATGAAGTTGGGTTATTTCTACTTTTTTGGATCAAAATGTGATTCAACAGTTTCCAATGACTGATAACGAGAGCTTTGACCTGGACACATCGCAATCATGGTGCCTGAAATGGGAGGCAGATTGCATGCTTGGCACAGGCTTAGAGTTAGACCAGAGTAAACCATTTGTAGAAAGTCCAGTAAATATCCACCAAGTGTTATTCTTGATTGACATAGTTGCTACCCATTCCACTGTTAGAACAGCAGAAGTCTCAGACCTACCTCTCCCAGGAAAGAAGATCCAAGTTGTAGATGTTACAAACAAACATATTACAGGTGCAGTTTCAAAAGAAGCTCCTGTGAAAATAAGCTCACTTGAAGAAAATTGCCAGATTGTTGTATGTGAATCGAGTCCTGTAAATCTGTTGAGACGTGACCTATTGTGCAAGTTAAATTGCACAATCTATTGTACTCCTAATGGGGCCGAGTTCCAGATATATGATGAAGATGTTGAATTTACATTAGCTCAGCAAGATGCTGTAGGGCTTTACCCAGTGAAAACAGTAGAGGGATTACCCCCCCAAACTGAAAAGTCAGTGAATCCAAACATATGGGGTTACACAGGGGAAGATTGTGTACTAATAAAATGACACAATGGCCCTCATTATGACATTGGCGGTAAGTTCCGCTTACCGCCATGCCGACTGCCGCCAACATACCGCCGCCGCAGCGGATAACAGCCAAGTATATTATGACACACACATACCAGTCTGTCACTATATAGCTACACGCACAAGTCCGCCAGCCCAAAGGTCAGTGATAAACTGGCAGTATCCAAACCCACACCGTTACGCCAACAGAACTACACCCACAACATTATGACCCACGAATCACAGAGGCGGACATTCAATGGCGGTAAACCATTGGCGGTACATACCGCTGCACTCAAAATACACACACTCAAACAAAACAACACCACATTGGACAATTCAAACTACACACACCTGACACACATACACACACCACACCCACACACCTATACCACTATAAAACACACACCCACAATACCCACATCCCTTTACGACTAGAAAGAATTGCCACGAGAGAGAGAGATACAGCAAGAGTACCCACACAACCAGAGCCGCATAACACTATCACCCATACACCATCCACGCACCTTCCATCAAACACCCCAACACATCACCCCACACACCCTCACCCACACCACTCACACTATACGCATGGCACCACAGCAAAACCCCAGGTTCTCAGAGGAGGAGCTAAGGGTCATGGTGGAGGAAATCATCCGGTTAGAGCCACAGCTATTTGGATCACAGGTGCAGCAGACATCCATTACTAAAAAGATAGAGGTATGGCAGAGAATTGTGGACTGGGTCAATGCCGTGGGACAGCATCCCAGAACAAGGGATGACATCAGGAAGAGGTGGAATGACTTACGGGGGAAGGTGTGTTTCGTGGCAGCAAAACACCAACTAGCTGTACAGAGGACTGGCAGTGGACCTACACCTCCTCCCCCACAACTAACAACATGGGAGGAGCAAGTCCTGGCAATCATGCATCCTGAGGGCCTGGCAGGAGTAGGAGGACTTGACTCTGGTAAGTCATATCTCTATTAATATCACCTCCCTACCTAAATGCCATCACAAACCCCCACCCTTACCCTCACTCCCATCACATTACCACCTCCCACATAACACACC